>NC_056725.1:28937934-29550727 GCF_019279795.1 Protopterus annectens
TATATATATGCCTTGGGAAGCTTTTTGGGATCCCCAAAACACACAAAAACAGCCAAAACCCACCCTTTCGTCTCATCATTTCTAACAGAAGAACGAAGACCGAGAAAACGAGAATTCCTAGACCAGATTCTGAACCCAGAGTGCAAGGCACCCAGTTCTACCTACGGACTCATGGGCATTCCTACATGAGCTTTTTCAGACCAGGATCACCAACTCTAACTGCTGTTTGGTCACCTTGGACATTGAATCTATGTATACCAACATACCGCACACGGAGGGCTTAAACATGGTGTGTAAATTTCTACTTGAACACACCACCTTCTCGCAAGAAAAAGTCAACATGATTTCCAACCTTATTTCCCTGGTGCTGTCCAGCAATTTTTTTCACTTCAACGGCAGCATATACAAGCAGACCAAAGGCGTAGCTATGGGGTCTAAGATGGCCCCAGCCTTTGCCAACCTGGTCCTCAGCACCTGGGAAGCAGATTCTCTCACCAAGCTGCCTGGATATGAACATGTTCTCCTCTACAAACGTTATATTGATGATGTCTTTTTCGTATGGAATGGTCCCGTCCAGGAACTGGACCCCTTTGTGGAGTCCCTCACCAGAAGCCTAGGCTTCCTTAAATTTGTTATTTCCTCCCAGGGCTACAAAATCAACTTTCTAGACACTGAAATTTGTCTAGACCCGAATACTTTACTACTCAGCTCCACTGTATTCAGGAAAAACACATACAAAAACAATTTTCTTGAATACACGAGCCAGCACCCACAGTTCATCAAAAGAAATATAGTGCGTGGACAATTCATCAGATTATCCCGCATAGTCAGCGAGGACAGTGACTTCCTACAAGAATGCCTCTTTCTCAAGCACCTTTTTCTGCACAAAAAATACCCTGCAGAAATGCTTGACAGCATCTTCCAAGACATTAGTATCTCCCGAGGCAGCAAATACAAACCGATCATCAGATACGGGTTTCTTGAAACCACCAACAAACAAACTACTGCTGATAGAACTCTAAGCTTCCCGATACCTATCAGCCGAGACATGCACTGTATAAGGAACATTATTAACACCAACTGGGAGTTCATCACGCAGAATAAAGAATTAACAAGACTACTTGGAAATGCACCCTGTTTCAGCCACAAGAAAACTAAGACTTTAAGAGTTAATTTTGAAAACAGGGATTTCCCATTTTTTGTGGATAGACAGTCCACTGTTAAAGAACCAAAAGGCATGTTCAAATGTGAAAACTGCATTGTCTGTAAATTTATCTACACTGGCCATACCTATGTGTTTAAACACTGTAACTATGTTTATTTTTTTAGAAAACACTACAATTGCAAAACTGAAAATGTTGTTTATGCAGGTATCTGTGTCACATGCAGCTCCTTCTACATAGGAAAAACCACTCGCAAGCTTTCTGACTGAATTAAGGAACATCTTGCAGCAATAAGAAATAAGGACACAGCCAATGCAATCGGCAGACACAGTTCAACCTGCCAGAACTTTAAACATTTTTTATTCTTTATTTTAGAACAGGTTGATCACTTTGTGGGAGACTTTAACAATTTGTTAGAATTCAGAGAACTAATGTGGCAGCTTTACTCAATGCTGAAATGGCACCAGGCTTAAATGACTCTATGAATATTAAATGTGCTTTGCGATGGCTTCATTGAAGCCTTGCTCTTTGTTATTTAAAAGGATGTTTAACACTAAGTTTTCACACCTTAAACCTGACTAAGCTTTCACTCCTGAAACTTGAAACCTTATCTTTTTACATCATGTATTTCTCTCTATATAAGAAACTGTTTGCTAGCTTAAGTCAGCATATAACTTTTTGTTTCTGAAGAAGTCCAGGATTAATAAACGGACGAAAGCGCTAAAACATATACCGGTTTATGGGTCTTTTCTGGGACAAGGGTCTTTGAAAAAGTTTTTTTTATTTTTTTAGTTCTGTAGTACCTAATTTGTACGGTTTTTGTATTATTTTATATATATATATGTATATATATATATATATATATATATATATATATATATATATATATATATATATATATGTGTGTGTGTGTGTGTGTGTGTGTGTGTGTGTATATATATATATATATATATATATATATATATATATATATATATAAATAGATATATAGATATAGATATACATACATATATATATATATATATATATGTATGTATATGTATATATATCTATATACATATATATATATATATATATATGTATATAATCCATCTCACCCTTCATTCTTACATATGGGTTTGGAGCTGATCCTCGGCTCCGACTCGGCCGATTACAAAGCTTGAAGTCTTTCAGTTGGCTCGTGGCAAGGTAGGTATCCCACAGTGCACTAGTAAGATTCCCCAGATGTTTGCTGCCGTCTAAAAAAGTGATAGAAGGTATTTCCACAAGGAACAACAAAGATGAAAGGTCTCCACCCAAAAGAATATAGATACCACCTTGTCTGCAGATTCTCCAAGGACACATGTAGGTGGGTGGGTTTGTAAAAATGAAGGGCGAGATGGACTACAAACATGCAACGTTATGGTGAGTACATAACTTCTTTATGTTCTGTAGCCCTATCGCGACTTCATTCTTACATATGGGACAGAGTTCCTAGCATCTTTTTCTCAGGTGGCTCACGGGAATATACTTTTAAGAACCGCGGAACCAAAAGAGGCTCTACCACTGGAGGCCAAGTCCAATTTGCAATGAGTAATAAAGGTATGAGGGATAGCCCTAGTTGCTGCTGCACATATACTGTCAAATGGAATTCTGGCTTGAAAGGCAGTAGATGTGAATACGGATTTGGTAGAATGAGCTTTAATTTTAAATGGGAGTTCTTTGCCATTAGAAGAGTAAATAAAAGATATACAATTTGAAATCCAGTTTGATAATGTTATCTTGGAGATTGGCATACCTTTTCTTGCCTCAGAAAAAGATACAAACAATTGGTCTGAGCTCCTAAACTCCTTGGCTCTATGAAGATAGAACCTTAAATGTCTGTGGACATCAAGCTGATGAAACTCATATTCCACTTTGTTTGAATGATTAGGAAAAAAAACTGGCAGTTCAGTAGTTTGATTCATATTAGATTGAGAACAAACCTTGGGGATGAAGGATGGATTTGTACTAAGAGAAACTCTGTCTCTATGAAAAATCAAGTAAGGAAGTTTGACTTAAAGTGCTTGCAACTCTGACACTCTTCTGGTGGATGTAATGGCTACTAGAAAAATGGTCTTCCATGAAAGGAACTTTAATTCACATGTGTGGGTTAAAAAGGTGGGGAAGTACGTTTGGACATCACAAAAATTAGATCCCAGGGGGATACAGGCTCTTGAAAAGGAGGTCTTAGCAAGGTAGTGCCTTTCAAAAATGATTTACACAATCTGAGAGCTATAAAATTAGGTTTGTGTTGTTCCAAATGAAAATTGAACTATGATTGCAGCAGCAGCTGATTCCTGATGAAAAAGTTTGGTTAGGATTTCTAACGCCAAGGGAATGGAGGCTGTTTAAGAATCTGTTTTTTTCTCATGCCCAGATAGAAAATCTTTTCAATTTCCTAGCGTACAATTTTCTCGTAGAAGGCATGTGAGAAGACGGCAGGATATGTGTAACTGCAGGGGAGAAACCATAAAGCCTGACTAGGGATGGAAGTGGAGCAGTCACCCTGTCAAGTTGAGAGTGTGGAGAAAGGGGTGGAAGGTGCCTGACATGTGTGTCAGAAGGTCTGGTACTGGGTCTAGAGTACATGGATCATCCAGAAGGTAAAGCCCGAGAAAGGGGAACCAAATCTGACGAGGCCAGTAAGGAGTGATAAGAATCATTCTGCTTCCCAAGGTCTTTGTTTTCTGGATCACGTTCGATATTAGAGGAAAGGGAGGGAAGGCATAAAAAAGTCCCGAGGGCCAATTATGAACAAGTGCATCTCAGTGTCTCCCCCGGGGGGGATAAGGGAGAAATAGCTGCTGCATTTGGTGTTCATTGGGCTGGCAAAGAGATCGCAACAAGGCTGTCCCCATTTGTGGAAAATCTGTTCTGTCACTTTCTAATTCAGAGACCACATGTGAGACATCAAGATTGCCCTGCTGAGCTTGTCAGCTATCACAGTGGTTGTCCCTGAGATATGCGCTGCAACTAGAAAGTGTTGGGAAGATATCGCCCACTACCAAACACGAATAGCCTCTCGACATGGGGGGGGGGGTAGGATCTGGTTCCTCCTTGTTTGTTATATACCATGCCACTAACATATTGTCTGACTGGATTGCTATTGTCCCTAGGGGAAGAAAGTCGTGAAGTGCTTGCAACGCTAGTAGCACTGCTCTCATCTCTAGGACACTGATATGCAAGTGAGCCTCATGTTCTTGCCATGTGCCTTGGACTGTCCCTGCCTAGATAATGCCCCCCCACCCTATCTGGGAGGCATCTGTGGTCACAGTAGCAACGGGAAGGCGAGGAATGAATGGTGTCTCTATTTTTAGTTGATTGGACTAGATCCAGCAACGAAGATCCTTTTTGCAAGATTCTGTTATCAAAATAGGATGAGACAGAGGCAGTTATTGAAGAGACCACTGGGAAAAGAGTAGTCACTGAAGAATGTAAGCCATATGTAGTCTGGCTAGTGGAACGAGAGTTATACTAGAGGCCAAGGTTCCTAGAAGTTTGAGCACTGTCATCGCTTTGCCTTTGTGTTAGGGAAGAAGGCTGTATATCTGTTGTCTTAGATTTTGTATTCTGTCTGCAGGAAGGCGAGCCAACATTGCGACTGTGTCTATTTCTGCGCCTATAAAGTCACATATTGAGAGGGTGACAAGGCAGAGTTTTCCCAATTTATAGTAATCCCTAACGGAGAGCACACTTGGATGGTTGAATCCCTGGCTTGTAGAAGTAGCCAGTCATCCAGGTACGGAAACACTTGGAATCCAAGACCTCTCAAGTCAGCCATTACTACCGCCATACATTTGGTTAACACTCTCTGGGCTGTGGTGAGACCAATGGGAAGAGGGCAAAATTGGTAATGACTGGCTCCCAGCCGGAAGCGTAAATGAATCCTTGATGCTCTGTCCATTTTTATCTGGTAGTATGCATCTTGGAGGTCTATGGAGCACATCCAATTGTCTTTCCCTAACAGAGGGAGTACAGACTGCACTGTTACTATTCAGAACTTGGACTTCTTCACTGACTCGTTTAAACTGCTGAGATCCAAAATGGGCCTCCAGTCCCCTGTTCGTTTTGGCACTAAAAAGAATCTGGAGTAAGTTCCGAATCCTATCTGGTCTGCAGGGAAGGTTTGGATGACACTCTTTTGAAACAACATTTGGACTTCTATAGTTGCTTGATCCCTGTGATTGGGTGGAACATCTGGGATTTTCTTGGTGGGATGAGGTGGAAAAGAGTAGGGTATGGAGTGTCCTCTGGAAATTATTCTTTGTACCCACTTGTCTTGGGTAATGTCGTGCCATGCTTCTGGATACAGAGATAAGCGACCCCCGACTGGCTCCAGAGAAGTGCATTCGGGCCCCACTTCATGAGCGCTGATAGGGACGTCCACGAAAGGAATCACGGCCACCCTGGTTTTACGGACCTCTCCTGCCTCCAGGGTGACATCTACCATTACTTCCTCCTCCTCTGCCTCTGAAGGAGGAATCACCTTGTGTGTCTGGGAAAAATCTCTGAGATTTTTCCACCTCTCTGACCTTAGGGTATGGTCTAGAAGGGACGGAAAAAGGTACTCCCACGGCAGAGGGAGTTTTCCCTTTCTGCTCGCACCTGGTGAGTGTATCTTTTACCTTTTGTCTAAACAGAGAGGAACCGTCAAAGGGAGCGTTGGTGAATGTAGATTTGAAGGGCTCTGCAAAGTTACATAAGTGCTTCCAGGAGTGTCTCCTAAGGGAAACTCCTGAACCCGCTGCCCTGCTCCCTCCATCTGCAGCATAAGATATCAGCCTCATGGTGGAGTTAACGATGGAGTGTAAGGTAGACAACTGAGCAGTAACCTTCGCAGGGACTCCTTCTGCTAAGGTACCTTGGAGAGCATCTCCTAGCTCCTTTAGGAGATCTCTCTGAAGCCTAGTGAAATGGGTGAGATAATTCAGTGATCTGAGTGTAAAAGCCGCTGAAGAGAAGATACGCTTCCATATCTGTCCATTGTTCGAGACTCCTTTTCGGTGGATGGACAGATGAGAAGGTTTCCGCTAGTTCCTTTTTTGTGGCTACTGCCACCACCATGGCATCTATAGGCACACCTTTAGTCAAAAACTCTTTCTCTCTGGGGGCTGAAAGAAATTTGTTGGGCCTTCTGGGGGCTGGTTCCATGGCATTAGGAGTTTCCCAGACCATTCAACTGACTAAATCTAAGAGCTCATCGAAAGGTGGAGACACCCAAGAGGCTGAAGGTTGAGACCTGAAAGCCTTCAGGTACACAAACTCCTCATCAGAAGTGGTGACAGTGGGCCAGCCGCCTCTCTGTTTCAGGATCTCTAGGATATCTACGAAGGAGATATCAGAGGACGACCTGGGTGACCCTTCTGACTCCTCGAGGTCAGTGTCAGAGGTGATGGACTCATCAAGGCAGTCTACATGCTTTCTCTTGCAAGTTCTCTTCCGAGGAGGCTCCTCAGAAGGGCATTCTAAGGAAGTCTTGGAAGACTGGGGGCCACCCAAAGGGGGCTCCTGAGGCTGTGGGTCTCTGCTGTCAAGATAGAGAAAAGGTGGTGAGACAGAGGTCGGAGCTTGAGGGGGAAGAGCATCGGTACCCTTGTGTGGAGCTGAAGACCTAGATAGCATGCTCCTCATCATCTTGAAGGCAGATCTCTCTGGTTCCAAGGACACCCCCGGTTCTGAGGAAGAAAAAGTAGCCCTCAGCTGCAAAGCAATCGGCTGTGAGCTGACGCACCGAGAGGTAGGCTCGGAACCGAGGAAGTTTGGGTCCAAGCGTCCCTGTCGGGGCCAACTGGTGAGCTTCGGCTCCTAGACACCAAGAAGGGCGCTGAAGGTGTCGTAGCAGAACTCGTCTCCGAAACAAACGAAAGAGATGCTGGAACCGAAGGTTCCACAACAAGTGGCACTGATAGCTCTGGCTCTGAAGGACCAACATGGCTCAGAGGAGGAACAGAAGCAGAAAGTATGGACTTAGACAGTTCCGGAACCGAATGGGTCGGCGCTGGCAACAAATTAGCTAGCATTGACAACTTCAAGAGTCTAAGCACTACTCTCTCTACATCCTCTTCAGAAAGACTCTTGGAGGATCTGGAAGACAAAGTAGGTGATCTAGATGTCTGCAAAATTGGAGATCTGATAGTTGGGGAGAACGGTAATTCTCTAGACTGGCTCCAAGGTAATTGTTTAGCAGTTGGCTCCGATAAACCTGGGGCCAATACTGAAGTGTCGATGTCAATATCCTCGACTGGCTCAGAGGACAGTGGAGCTGAAGAGGTAGGTTTGTCCTATTTTGTAATTTTTTGTGGTGGTCCAGATAAAATAGTCGGTGTGTGAGACTGTCTCTTGGCTGACTTGACCTTGTCTTTTTTTAGAAGAGGGAGACCTGGAATGCGATGATGAAGAGCTGGCTAAATCTTCCTCAAAGGAAGGCTTAAGGAGACCTTTCAGGACTAAGTTGTTCTTCCTTTCGTGGAGAACCCAAAAACTAAAAGAGTGGCAAAAGGAACATGTCTCCTGAAGATGTATGGCTCCTAGGCAGTAAACACAATTACTATGTCCATCAGTCAGGGACATTTTTGAGAACATTTGAGACACTTTTTAAAACCCGAAGGTTTATTATCCTTTGATTCCTTAGACATATTGTCACAAAACATAATCACAAGAGGGAAAGCAGGGAGAGAGGACAAGGTCCTCTAACTTAAACGGGCCTAGCCCTGCTGAGGAAACAACACACTAGAGAAAAGGTAATAGAGAACTAGGTCCTCTAACTTAAACGGACCTAGCCGTAAACAGAGAAAGAAGCTGTGTCAACAATTTGCAACTACAACTGCAATAATTCAACAAACATTCTAAATAGTTTTAGCTAATAAGAATTAAAAGTTAAAACATTCTAATATTGGGTGATTTCAATTACCCAAACATTAACTGGGAGAACTACAAGTACTAACTTCTCTTGCCGAACTTTTGCTAGAATTTATAAACTCAAACGCCCTGGTTCAACTGGTCAACACTCCCACCAGAGGTGACAACATATTATACCTGGTCATCACCAACATGGGTGACCGGTGTTCCACACCAGAGGTCAACCCAACTGGTTAGATCTGACCATAAACAAATCACTTTAGATATCCATGTTCCTCCCCCACCCCCGGACAATAAACCACCTTGAAAAACTTTTCAAAAGCAAACTTCACGTTACTTAAGACAGAGGTGGAAAGTTTCAAAGCCCCCATGCTGAAGAATAACAATGTCCAAGCTGCAAAATCCTTTACTAATGCATTCTACGGGCACCTACAAGAATGCATGGATTGTGCCATCCCAAGCAAAACCAAGACTAACTCCTCCAGGAAAAGGAAACCAGTCTGGTGGACTCCTGCCATAAACAAGCTATACAACAGAAGGAGGAAACTAGTACAGAAAAGAGTAAAATCCCAAGAAGAGAAGATATCCCTGATCAGTATCAGCAAGAAACTACGATCCCTCATAAAATCATCCAAGGCGAGCTTTGAAAGAAAAATTGTCAAGGACTCCAAAGATAACCACAAGGCATTCTTTAGCTATGTCAAGAATCTAAGTCACAATGCTCACATCTGCTCGGAGTTAGTGCAGAATGGTACAAAATACACTGAACCGACAGATATCGCCAACATCCTGGCAAGCAGGTTCAGCGCAAACTTCACCCCCCTCTCACCCCCAAAAGGGCCCATAGCCATACCAGAAGAATGTAGAGTCCCTGAAATCACAGACACTCAGGTTAAAACAGCCCTCTCCAAAGCCAAAAACACATCATCAATGGGACTGGACGGTGTCCCAGGCTGCGTCCTATACGAGCTCAAAGATGAACTAACCCCTCACCTAAACACACTGTTCAAAGTCAACCTCTCCACAGGCTACATACCCATCGAGTGGCGCACAGCAACAGTTATTCTGCTTCACAAAGGTGGAGCCAAAACAGACCCTGGGAACTATCACCCTATAAGCCTGACTAGCTTGGTCTGCAAGGCTATGGAGTGCATCATCATGGAACTCATTAACAGAGACATTGGGAACCTCCAAACACTGGACCCTACCCAGTTTGGCTTTGTTAAGGGCAGATCATGCCTCCTAAACCTGGTGGACTTCTTTGAGACAGTTACCAATGCTATAGATGAGGGAAAGGTGGCACACACAGCCTACCTAAACCTCGCTAAGGCCTTCGACACCATTCCCCATTCTGGTATTATAGACAAGCTCAACAGCCTGAACATAAACCCCTACGTCACAAGATGGGTTGCCAACTGGCTCACTGATAGAACCCACATGGTGAGAGTTGCGGGAGCTAGGTTAGACTCTAAACCGATTACAAGTGGCGTTTCCCAGGGCTCAGTCCTAGGACCCCTCCTGTTCGGCATATACTTCTCAGAGGTACAGGCAAGCACAGGAGGACTATGGCTGACCAAGTTCGCAGACGACTGCAAACTAGGGACTATAACTGACTCTCTGGCTGACACAGACATCTTCCAAAAGGGTCTCACTGAGACGGATACCTGGGGTCAAAATCATGGCCTCAAGCAAAATGCCAAAAAGTGCATAGTCATCCCCTTTGGAAAAAACAAAGTACCCACAAACTACCACGTAGGTGGTAGTCCCCTAAATACAGAAGACATAATAAGGGATCTGGGGACCCAAGTAGATAGTAATCTCACCTTTGATAATCACATTGCCAAAGTGGTTATAAAATCCTTCTACGTGGCCCACCTAATCACAAAAGGGTTTGCATCCAGATCAAATGAGTGCCCCTCTATTCATCACTCATCAGACCCATCATAGAGTACAACGCCCCATTTGGGATGCACCTTAAAAGACACCTGCAACAGCTGGAAAGACCACAGAAGTATCTCACCAAGAGGATCATTGGCCTCAAACAGATGCCCTATGTAGCTCGACTGAAGAAACTCCAGTTGTACTCGGATGCATACCGCTTACTCAGAGGTGATTTCTGCCTGACATACAAGGCCATGTCCAACCCAGAATTGATGGACATGCCACCTAAAGAAAACCTTATCCCCTTAAGCCACACACTCTAGGGATCTAAACCTCACCACAACAATAAATAGGATGTGCTGGAGGGATAGATTCCTGTCCCAGAGACTTCCCATGCTTTGGAACAAGATCCCAATCTACATTAGGCAGAGCTCCTTGCTAACACTCTTCAAAAGAAACCTTGATGAGTGGCTGGGAAAAAAGTTTACCCCGGGGATCACTTCAGTGTCTCTGCTGGACAGAGCCACAGGGAACTAATCTAAAGGGGATGCGAAAGCCAACACATTCTGACTAGGCTTATAAATGCCTTCAGGCAGATAGCCTAGTACCAACCTATGAACCTATAATAAAGGAACACTACACACATCTATTAATATTATACTACTTATACTAGTCAAAAACACAAGTTTAGAAAAGGTCCTAACCAAAACACGGACCTACGCCTAAGATATCTAAATATAGCAAAAAACTAGCACACTGAAGAAGGGATACCACTCAGAAGAAAAGGGGCCTGCGGAAGCGACGGCCAACAAGTTTTCAACAACTCTGCAAATATTTGAAAAAAACACTAATTTACTACTATAACAACAATTAAGCTATTTATACTAAGCTACTAATCTTATCAAAAAACGACCACTATAGAAGAATGAATAATGAAGAAAATCCAACTTAGCCACGGCCAAGAAAGAGAGCACTTCTGAACTCAGACGCGGCAAATGAGATCTAGGGATTCTTACTAGTGCACTATGGGATACCTGCCTTGCCATGAGCCAACTGAGAGACTTCAAGCTTCGTGATCGGCTCTGAACCCACATGTAAGAATGAAGGCGAGATAGGACTACAAAACATCCATTGTTTCTATGTTGGTTTACTATATTTGTAAAATGTAACAGGTACAGTACTGATGTTGTGCAGGGGCCTAAAGCCATGTTGTGTTTCTGAGAACAGGTTATTTGAGGTTAGGTACTGCATTAGCTGCATATTTATTTATTTTGTTCATTTTACATTTGTTGACCGGGATAGTCCGTCTGGGTGTGAGCCCATTTTCAGCGGAGGCCCGGGGAGAAAAGCTCCACTAAAAACAAGAACAATATTGACAAGTACAATGTCTGTTTACATAGAATTTAACAGAAATATATAGAGACAATAAAGAAAGAACAATATACAAAGGAGAAAGTTATTAAAATTTAAAATATGGATATATTTCTCTAATATTTTGGAGGGGGGAAGAGAATCGCTATCAGTCTGTAGTTATTAAACTCTGCAGATGTGTCACCTTTGTGCAATGGTTTGATGTAGGATTTTTTCCACAGTTATAGGATGCATCTTTCTGCTATGGACCTATTAATTAGTATGGACACAGGGAAGGCTATAACTTCTGCAGCCATTTTTAAGTGGTCTGATGGTAGTTGGTCTACAGCTACAGAAATGCTTTTTAGTTTAAGGATCTAAAATTGAAGAGCTGTGGGTAGTTATGACTGGACAGGGGGTAAAGAGAGGGGGGCAGATGCATTAGTGTCTAAGGGAGATGCTGATTGTATAAAGTAGGAATTAAACTGTGTGGGGATAGACTCTGTCATACTGTTTTTGGAGAAGGACTGGTGATTGTTGGTGGTAGTTTATTTGGTGATGACCAAACAAAATTTGGTTTGTTTTTTGTTTTCTTGTAGGACTGTATAGTATATTTGCTAATCTTGTTTGACATGGAATTTGCAAAGTTTCTATAAAGTCTAAATTGCTGGAAAGCATTTTGAGTTCTGCTTTTATACCAGTTTTTTTTCAAGGCTTTATCCCTTTTTATCATGATTTTTTTTGTCTCATTTGTCAGCCATGGTGTGGGGTTGAACATTAGTCTTTTACTATGTACTGGTGCTATATTACTTAAGGTATGTAAGAATACATTATTAAATTGTTCTACAGCAATGCCTAGCGACATTGTTCTAAGTACATTCCAGTTATATTGTTTTAGTGTTTCACTGAAAATATCTTTGCTGAAATTGGTTGCATTTCATATTTAATTATAAATAAGAGTGAGTTTGAATAGCATATGTTGGTATGTGGTCACAGGCAGCCTACTTTTTGCCAGTTTGTCTGGTTTGCTTGCAAGAATCCAGTCTAATGTTGAGTATCTCCCTGAAGTTTTAGTAGGTGTGGTTATTAACTGTCTGAAGTTGAACAAGTTTATGGATTCATTGGGGGTAATGGAATTTATGAGTTGCCAGTCTATATTTAAGTTTCCAAGTAATATAGTTTCATGGTTAATTTGTTAGGATATCCGATACAGGATGCTTTTGGCAGCATCAAAGTTATTCTCTAGTAGTATATAAATTGCTACTAAACATACAGCTTTCCTACCGTTGATTTTTAGGAGTGTTATTAGAAGTTTAGCAATGTTAAATGTGGGTATTTCCTGTGGAAGTAAGGTGATGGTTAGGAAATTTTTATAGATGATTGCTATATGATGTTCTACACAAATCTGTCTGTCATACTTGAATAAACTGTATCGTGGGGAGGGGTGATCTCATTAACCTTTATTTCTTTTTTTTAACAAGGTTTCAGTAGCTATGACTACATCAGGAGTGTATGTGGTATGTCATGGAATTTATTGCACATACTTCCCTAGGTATATATATTTAGCAAGGTGAGTTTTGATATATTTATAGATAAATAAAATATGGTTTGTTTGTAGAGACAGGGTGTTATGGAGAAAGGCAGGCTGGGTAGATGTTGATATTATTTGTGAGGATTGGCTAAAGTCCTAAGTATTTGAAGAAGGTAGATTTAACAATTGGTGATGAAGGCTAGTAGAGTAAGAGCAGTAAAATAATCTGAGTTAGGAGCATTTTATTTAACTTGGGATTTATTTTTGGTGTAAATTAGGATTAGAAAATGTTAGGAAGGTACTGAGTTAGTTGTAGAGATGTAATTTAAAAGTTACAGGAATTAGGACAGTTTGAGAGTGTCTCTCTTGGGTGGTATTTTGACCATCAGAGACATGGCAACCAGACTGGGAGTGAATTTCCAAATTTCCCAGCCAGTGGTCAAGGTTTGATTTGAAAAGGGATGAACTCTTCTTCACATGGGATCAGGGGAATCCTTTGACTCGCATCTGTCCCTCAAGCAAGTTCTGCGTATGTCACAAGTGAAGTTCAAATCCTTGGTTCTAGTGTTTCTAGTGCTGTTTGTTTAGCAGATGGGCAAGAGATCCATCAGGGCTGGATATGAGGATGCCATATAAGCCAGAGATAGAGCACCTCTCTACAACCTGCAGGACACAGAGTACAGAGATAGGGCCATTAGAAGATCCATGTAAGACAGGGTATTCATGCCCTAGATTATCCTGGTAAGGAACTTTGTGGGAAATCCAATTGTTGCAAATGTCTGGATAGGAACATGCCAAAGGGGGCAGTATACTCAGTGATGGATTTGATAAGGGCTGACCTAGTTGCCCATTCCCTTGCCTATAAGTTGGGTAACAGAAAGATTTTCTTACAATCTCTACTACATGATGGTTAAAGGCCAGATTATTCTCTACATATATTCCCGGATCCCTATCTATGAGGTTGACTCTTAGGTGGTGTTAAGAGTAATTAAGTGAAGTGGACAATTTCCCAAAGGGAATTATATTGCATTTCTTAGCACTGAGTTTTAAACCATGGCTTTGGGACCAGTCATTTGTCTGTGTTAGACCCTCTTGCAAGATGTTGGTGTTGTGGGGGGAATCTATGAAGGCTATCAATTTACATTCATCTTACAGAATCACAGGTTCAGGGGAGGTTACTAGGCTAATGGCCCTAGGGCCTTTACAAGCCTAGCCATGTTACACACGTGTCTCCTAAATGGTCTTGGTTAGATGGTCGTCAATCTCAAAGTGAGTCTATGATCAGCACCAACTGTCCTGTCCATGAGGGACATAGGTGCCACCCCAGGGTGAATTTACGGTCTCTGATCCAACTGTCTAGTTTGCATATGAATAGGGTTATTGAGGGCCTCTGCTTCATATGAATTGGGAGTTTATTACAGAGAAGTGTCAATCTCTGGCAGATATCTCTCTCTCCAGCACATATGTAACAGGCTAGGTTGAAATCCGTGGAGCAAGTGACTCCTGTCCCATTTGATTTGCAGAAGCGCAGCATTACCATTAGGGCAGGGTCAGAAAAGTACAGTTGTGTACACCTACCATAAATGTAGATGTTTGAGTGTATTCACTGTTGCAGTTATTACATTTGGGATAATCTGCTGGCAGGTTGCCCTCAGTCGGCCTGAATATCAAAGTCTTGGGTCCTGCGTCAGTTGCTGTCTCCTCTGCCATGACGTCAGGGGTATAAAACATGCAGCCAACGCCATGTTCTTTAGTTTTTCTTGCCCCAGATGTCAGGTGCCCCCCCCCAAATGGGGAGCATATATATATATTGGTAACCTGGACTGCAACAGTGAATACACTCGAACATCTACATTTATGGTAAGTGTACACAACTGTACTATGTTCTTCGTGTTTCACTGTTGCAGTCATTACATTTGGGTAGAATCCCAAAGCTATGGATGGGAGGATGGAACTAAATAGCATTAGGAGCGGCTATAAGGCCCTGCAGAACTGCAGTGGCAAAGCCTGCCCTGTACTTAGAGAAGAGAGGCAAATGATAATGCTTTGTAAAAGTATGAACAGAGCTCCAAGTAGCAGCTACTAGAATGTCTTTGGTTGGCACCCCTCTGAGAAAAGCTGCTGAGGTAGATGCAGCCCTGGTGGAATGTGACCCGATTTCCTTGGGCACAGGTTTACCATGATGCAAATAGCAGAAACGAATGCAGTGGCTTATCCACTTTGAAATAGTCTGCTTTGAAATAGCCTCCCCCTTTGATCCTGCAGCAAATGCCACCAGTAGCTGCTCAGACTTTTTTAGAGATTTGGTCCTGTTTAAGTAGAATCTTAGTTGTCTGTGTACGTCCAAGGAATGAAGAATCCACTCCCCATTGTTCTGCGGATTTGGGTAAAAAGATAGCAGGTGAATAGTTTAGTTAAGAGCCACACTGGATACCACCTTAGGCATAAAGGAAGGATTGGTCCTGAGGGACACCCTGTCCTGGTAAAATGTAATAAAAGGCTCCACAGCCATGAGGGCCTGTCGTTCTGAAATTCTTCTTGCTGAAGTGATTGCCAGAAGGAAAGCTGTTTTCCAAGATAAAAACTTTATATCCACAGTAGCTGCTGGTTCAAATGGAGGCAGGGCGAGCTTTTCCAACACAAAATTGAGGTCCCATGCAGGAGCTGGTGATCTTCTGGGAGGCCTTAAATTTTTGGCCCCTCTAAGACACTGTTTTAGCAGAGGATGAGAAAAGATGAAAAAGATAGGCCCTTGTCAAGCATCTCAGTCAAGTATTTAAAATATGAGGAATATTTGGCTTTGATGTGTCAGTCCCTTGTGCTTGGTTCCAAGCACAGAATCTCTTCCATTTATCAGCATAAGATTTTCTAGTACTAGGCCTTCTGGCTTCCAAAATGATATCCATCACAGATTTACTGAGAGGTGTTATTTGAATAATTACATGATCAGCCATGCTTGCCAGGTTCAGAGTTTGGAGCTGATTGTGCAGAATTTGAGTGCTCTGCTGAGACAGTAGATGAGGTATTTGAGGCAAGTACCAAGGAGGGAGTTGAGACATATTCCTTAGAATTGGGCACCGGTGCTGGCAAGGCCAGTCCGGGGCAATTAGGATAATTTTTGATTTTTCCTATCTGACCTTTAGTAAGACCTTGGGAAGAAGAGGCAGAGGAGGAAAGGCGCAGACTGATAGGTTTTTCCAACTGAAGGACAGGGCATCCACTTTCCATGCTTGTCTGTAAGTCCTTGTGCAGAATTTGTCCAGTTGATAATTCTGGGGAGAGGCAAATAGATCTATGTCTGGACTCACCCATTTCTCTGTTATCATGCTGAAGACTTATGGATCCAGTTTCCACTCGTGAGGGTCCATAAGATTTCTGCTTAGGTCGTCTGCCAGAGTACTTTGTTTTCCTGGCAGGAATTGAGCTTGAAGATGTACTTGGTAAGTCAAGGCAGTGTCCCACAATGCCATGGCTAGTCTGTAAAAGGGGTAGGAATGTGTACCCCCCTGCTTGTTTATGTACCACATAACTGTGGTGTTGTCCGTCTATCAGTAGTTGTCCTGGATGAAATAATTCCTTGAAGGCTGTCAGGGCATTCTGAACAGCTAACATCTCTTTCTGGTTGATATGCAGATGCATTCAGGGCATGTGGAGCCCAAAACAAATGCATCTCCCCGCCAGATGGGCCCCCCAAGCATAGTCTAATGCGTGTCTGTAGTTAGGGTTTGGGTGGCAGGGGGTAGAGTGAAAGACCGTCCCATGATCTGGTGACATGTCTCTGCCAACCAAAGAAACTCCTGTTGTAGGCAGGGAATGAGAGGAATCATTGTTTCCAGACTGTGACAATGTTGACTCCATAAACATTTTAGATACCACTCTAGTTTCCTCATATGTAGTCTTGCATATGGAATTAGTAGAAGGCAGGATGCCATGAACCCCAAAGCCTGCAGAATTTGTCTTGCAGACAACTGGGTTTTTGTTGCCATCTGTTTGAAGTAAATAGTTGCCTTTGTTTGTCTGGCGTAAGGTGAGCCATCTGAGCAGTTGTATTCAAGCTTGCACCCAGGAATGTAATCTTTTGAGAGGTTACCAGCTGTGATTTATTTTCGTTTATTGTGTACCCTAGGTATGTTAGAAGCCTTTTTACAAATGCCAGATGTCAAAGAATGTCCTTGTTTTCTGCTTGAATGAGACAGTCGTCCAAGTAAGGATAGATTTGTATGCTTCTTTGTCTGCAAAATGCAATTACTGGTGCCAGGCACTTTGTAAAGACCCTGGGCGCAGTAGATAAGCCCCAAAGGGCAGTGCAGAGAATTGGTAATGCATAAAACCAGTCTTGAAGCGGAGGTATCTTCTGCACGATTCCCTTATTGAGATATGCAGGTATGCCTCTTAAGTCTAGAGTCACTAGCTAAGCGTTCTTGGCCAGCATGGGCAGAAGCTGATGCAAAGTCAGCATTTTGAATTTTGGTATGCCCAAGAATGTGTTCAAAATCGATAAATCCAGTATTGGGCACCAGGCATTGTCTTTTCTGGGTACCAAGAACAGTCTTGAATAAAACCCTTGTCCTTTTTCCTGTTCTGGTAGTGGCTGAATAGCCCCCCATATCCATGTGGGACGTAACTTTTTTCTGTGCCTCTGCCCATTGATTTTGTGGCAGATCTGGCCAACCGTTTGGTATTAGAAAGGTATGGACATGAAATCTGTATCCCTGGGATACTATGTTTAATACCCACTTGTCCTGGGTTATTAACTGCCAATTTTGAGCATGAAGTGCTAATTAATTCTAAGGGGGCTGTAAAAAGATAAGTGCTTGGTGATGGCAGAGGGAAGTCATTGAGACTTTTTACTGTAGGGTTGTGCTTTGTTTCCTCCAGATTTGGAGGTAGAGGCACCCCATTGCTTTGACCTGTAAGAACCCTGTAATTGGTATCTAGAGCCTTTTGAGCACCTGGATTTGCCCCGTGAGGCTCTATCGGACACAGGAAAGGACCAATGTTTTGTAGGCCAGTGTCTACTGAATCTTGGTGGCTGCACTTGTAAGTCTTTTACAGTTTTACAGTTTGCATAGACTTAGCTTTGTCTTCCATTTTCTTTAAAACCTCTTCTGCCTTATTACCAAACAGTGTATCATGCTGTAAAGGTGCATCCAACAATTTAGCTTTAACATGATCAGGCAGAGTTTGCTCTCTGAGCCAGGCATGCCTTCTAATCACAGATCCAGTAACTGCGGCCCTGCAGGAGGCCTCCAAGGAATCAAAACCACATTGCAAAGTATGCTTTCCAACCTGTTCTGCTGCATGCAATAACTCCTGTAATTCTTTATTTTCCACACATTCAGAAATCAACATAATTTTCTGTTTCAATAATCCCATAACATGCTGTTGATATTTAAGCATATGAAATTGGCAGTTTAAGACCCTAATTGCCAAGGTTGCAGACGTAAAAACCTTCTTTCCCCATCTATCCAGCTTTGGGACCCTGTGAGATAGTTTCAGGGTCAGCAGCAGTATTTTTAAATAAAAATGTGTGGGAGTCAGGAACCCTGTAATATTTGTCTGGCTTACTAGGTGCCAGAGGTAGGGAATCTGAAGCCATGTTTGATTCTGAAAACACATCATCAACAATGTCTAATACAGGCGGTATGGCCAAAGGCCTATGCTGAAGGAGGAGGAGGAAATCCCTAAGCCTTTTTTTTGATTCTGAGAAATCCTGACTCTCCCAATGAAAATGTTCCCTCAAAGTATGCAAGGTTTCTCCACAACAATAATCGTCAGGAGGAGATGCAGATGGGATGGATTCCTCTGCATCTGAATCCACATAGGGTGGTATAGAAAATTCCTGATCAGAAGAAATAGAAACCTGATCTGAAGATTCATAATCAGTGTCTTGCCTAGGCCTCTTATCAAGGGGGGGGGGGGCTTGGACACCCCTGATCAAGGTAATTAAGTCTTCAGCCATTTTGATCATCTGTTTTTTGGGCATAGAGGCCTGAGCACGTGGCTCATGTGTCATTTTTTTAGCCTTAGAAGTTGCTTTTGTCTCTGTTTTTGAAGCTGGTGTCGGTTTTATATAGAAATGCTGAGGCCTGAAAACACCCTCAGAAGCCAGTGCCTGCTCAGCGGCTCTGGACCGATCCGAGGGAGAGACATCCGCGGGTACAATACTCTGAGAATCTCGCGCCATGCCGGACTCCAAAGTGTCTCAATAGAGGCCTGCGACTCGAAAGTAGCGGGTATCAGGGGCTGCGAAAGCGCCCGAGTACCGGCGAACCAGCGACTGGCTTAGGAAAAGCTTAGTCGTCAGTTTTGGGCCTTGATGGTCTGTCTCTGTCCTTTTCTTTGCATTTTTTGTGAACTCCGGTAGTCGGATTGCTATCAGAGAACATTTCAGGGTAGTTAAATCTATTTCCAAAATATTTTGAAGCAAAGATATACCGACGCTTAATAGTGTGTTGGTTAAACCTAGCACAAAACCCGAGAGCAAGGCACGTTATGACCTGGGCCTAGGCAAAGAATACAGTACAAATGGAAATCCTTATGAGGTATTTGCTTCCCACAGGTAATGCAATTATTAACTTTTACTAACATCGGTAAGGAGCAAGAAAACGTTTCCCCAACGGGGTACTTAGCTTTAATTGAAGACTTTGGTTCTGAAACTCGAATGCAAAAATTACAGGAGTCGGCTGACCGGCACTTGCGAACTGCTTCTGCTACCGCGCAAGAAAAACTAAAAATGGCGTCGGCTGCAAGTTTTATACCCCTGACAACCTGACGCCATGGAAGAGGAGACTGCAACCGAAGCAGGACCCAAGACTTGGATATTCAGGCAGACTGAGGGCAACCTGCCAGCAGATTACCCCAAATGTAATGACTGCAACAGTGAAACACGAAGAGCATCTGCTCTGTAGGCCAGGCACAAGTCGTCTCTAAGCAGCCTGTAGGATACAGAGTACAGTGGACAGACCTTTCAGTCTTTCCATGTAGTTTATGTTTCGGAGGCCCTGAATTTTCTTGGTGAGAAACCTCTGTGGTCTCTCCATCTGCTGCAGGTGTCTGGTGAGGTATGTGCAAAAGGGAGCATTGCACTCTTAGTGGTCTGATGAGGGTCAAGTACAGAGGAGTTATAATATCCTTACTATTGGATGCAATGCCTTTACTTATGAGATGTGCAAAGTAGAAGGCTTTCCTTAACACTGTGGACACATGGTTATCAAAGTTTAGATTGTTACCAACCTGTGTTCCCAAATCTCACACCACTGGGTTTGAGCTTAGGGGGATACTGTCAACATTTTTCTTACTTGAAAAGTTTTGTGGTAATATCAGGTTTTTAGTCCTATGGTCTAGGTTGGTGTGATGCTGTTCTGCAACAAACTTGGTCTGAGGGGAGGAGGTAGACAGGGGCATTATGGGTACGGGAGGAGCTTGGAGATGATGCTGGAGTATGTGGCCAAGTTCCATCACACAGCCCACACAAGGCAGGGGGAATGAGAGAGGGATGGCTGAAGACAAATGAAAAGTAACAACTCAGATGGAACATTATGGTGAGTACATAACTTTTTTATCTGAAGAAGTTGTTTTCATTTTGTCTAACTTGTGGGACACAGTCCCCAACTACCAATGAAGCCTGGGAGGTCCTCATGGAAGGATGTTCTGGAGCATGGTGGAGCCAAAGGATCCCCTGCCTCTGGAAAGAAGGTCCAATTTATAATAGGAGATAAATGTGTGAGACGACGTCCAAGTAGCTGCAAAGCAGATATCTAATGAAACCCTGGACCAAAAGCCACAGAAGTAGCAAGAGACCTGGCAGAATGTGCCCGGACATGCCCTGGTGGAGAAGACCCTTTGGCTGAACAGACCAGCGAAATGCACTCAGAAATCCATCGAGCAATAGTAACCTTAGAGACAGGCTTTCCCAAGAAGGGTTTAGAAAAGGAAACAAAGTTGGTCAGACTTGCAAAAGCATTTTGTCCTGTGCAAACAGAAACTCAGCTGCCTATGAACATCAACCAAGTGTAGTTTGTACTCTCCTTTACTCTGGAAATGTGGAAAGAAAACTGGGAGATTGATGACCTGGTTAATATTGGACTCTGATGCCACTTTCGGAAGGAATGATGGATTTGTCTGCAGGGATAACCTGTCTTTATGAAATACCATATAAGGGAGCTTGACCAATAAGGCTTGGATCTCTGAAATTCTCTTGGCTGAGGTAACTGCAACCAAAAAAGCAGTCTTCCAAGATGGGCACTGCAACTCAACCACAGCTGTTGGTTTGAAGGGGGGGAAACGAGAGCTTGCAGCACCAAGGTGAGATCCCAAGGGGGCGTTGGGTTCTTAGCTGGAAGCCTAAGGAAAAAGGTACCTTTCAAAAAGGCCTTACAAAGCTTGAACAGAGCCAAAGAAGTGGAATTCTTCCCTTGGTGAACATTAGAGATTGCTGCCAGTTGTACCTACCATTATTAAAAATATCCACCAAAATCTCCAAAATGGTGGAAAATGGCACAGCGAAAGGATCCAAATCATGTTGAGAAGCCCAGATCAAGAAACACTACCACTTACATGAATAAACCTTCTAGTAGAAGAACTGTGAGCCACTACCAATATCTTCTTAATGGGAGAAGACAGCCCGGGAGTCCTAACTATCAAGGGAACTGGAGCAGCCAAGCCATGAGCTTTGGGCATGTCTGGGTGAGGGATCTCTGAAGGATGTGTAATCAGATCCAGAAAGTACAGTTTTGTACCTACCATAAATGTAGATGTCCGATAGGTATGCATCTTCGGTCGGCCGGATTCCAAAGTCTGGGTCCGGCGTCGGCTGATGTCGCCCCTTCCTCGACGTCAGAGCGCCTGGGGTATAAAAGTGTCAGCCGACACCATCTTCCTCAGTTTTTCTTGCCCCAGATGCCAGGTGCCCTCTAAGGAAGGCTAAATTTGGAGAAATGCAATAAATTCCAAACATGCACAAAAATATATACATATATAAAAACAAATACACCATAATAGATAACCCCAGCTAGCTATGAGAGGGGAATGTACCCAAGAAATAGCACAGAGGGGAAGGAGGGAGGGTAAACCTGACTGCAGATGCATACCTATCGGACATCTACATTTATGGTAGGTACAAAACTGTACTATGTCCTTTCGAGGATGCATCTGCAGTCATCACATATGGGTAGAATACCATAGCCAATCTGGGGGTGGAGGATCTATGTAAAGGATGGTGTAAAAAATGCCCTGCAGGACTGCCGTAGCAAAGCCTGCTCTGGATCTGGAATATAAAGGTAAGTTGTAATGCTTGGAAAATGTATGCACGGAGCTCCATGTAGCAACTTCTAAAATGTCCTTGGTAGCCACCCCTCTTAAGAAGGCTGTGGAGGTGGCTGTGGCTCTGGTCAAATGAGGTCTAATGTTAGCTGGCACAGTTTTTCCATGAAAGGAGTAAAAGAAACAAATGCAATTCCCTATCCATTTTAAAATTGTCTGTTTTGAAATTGCTTTTCCTTGTGCACCAGCAGCATATGCTACAAACAACTGGTCAGTTTTTCTGTAATTTTTAGTTCTGTCCAAGTAGTAGCGCAACTGTCTGTGTATGTCCAGGGTGTGCAGAAGCTTTTCCCCTTTGTTTTGTGGATTTGGAAAGAAGGTAGGCAGGTGAATAGCTTGGTTTAATGAGACCCTAGATACCACCTTTGGCATAAATGAAGGATTGGTTCTCAATGAGACTCTGTCTTGATGAAAAATAAGAAATGGCTGTACTGCCATGAGGGCCTGTAACTCAGATACTCTTCTTGCTGAGGTTATGGCCAGGAGGAAGGCAGTCTTCCAAGAGGGGAACTATAGTTCTGCAGATGCTGCTGGTTCAAAGGGAGGCAGTGTTAGTTTTTCCAACACGAAGTTAAGGTCCCAAGTAGGCAGTGGTGGTTTCCTTGGAGGATTGATGTTTTTAATTCCTCTTAGAAACTGTCTTAGCAGCAGATGAGAGAAGACAGGTGGATCAGTATTGTACTCTGCTGAAATTGCTGAAGCATGAATTTTAATGGAAGAGTAAGACAGGCCATTGTGGAGCATTTCTGCCAAATATTCCAGGATATGTGCCATGTTCATAACTGTTGCATCTAGGCCCTTTGAGGTGCTCCAGGTGTGAAATCTTTTCCAAGCTGTGACTGTGCTGAGTCCATAAACTCCTTAGGTACCATTGGAGTTTCCTCATATGTAGCCTTGCTTGAGGAATCAGAAGAATGCAAGAAGCCATGTAACCCAGGGCCTGCAGGATTTTCCTTGCAGTCAGCTGAATTTGTCTTGACAGGTTTTTGAAGTAATCCGGTAGTTGGTTTTGTTTTTCTTCTGTGAGGAAAGCCATTTGGGTGGTTGTGTCCAGATCCGCACCCAGAAAAGTTATTCTTTGGGATGGTACAAGTCTTGACTTGTGAATGTTGACTGTATATCCCAAGGCCTGAAGAAGATAGATGGCATAATTCAAGTGTTTTACCAAAATTTGTTGGCTGTCCGCTTGTATAAGGCAGTCATCCAGATACGGGTATATTTGCATCCCCTGAAGTCTGCAGTGTACAATTACTGATGCCAGGCATTTCGTGAATACTCTGGGCGCAGTAGATACGCCCAAGGGCAATACTGAGAATTGATAATGCTCTGAACCTGCAAGAAATCTGAGGTGTCTTCTGCAGCTTTATCTCATAGGGACATGCAGGTATGCCTCCTTGAGGTCCAGAGTTACCAGCCAAGACCCCTTGCCCAGCATGGGAAGGAGTTGCTGTAGAGTCAGCATTTTGAATTTTGGCACAATGAGATAAGTATTTAGTGCGGACAAGTCGAGAATAGGCCTCCATTGCTTTTCTTTTCTTGGAACAAGGAAGAGTCTGGAATAAAATCCTTGACCTTGTTCTGCGAGAGGAACCTTTTCTATTGCTTTCATTTTCATTAAGTTGGAGATTTGTTTCAAAGCCTCTGCCCTTTGATTTGGTGGCAGGTCTGGCATGCCTTTTCTTTTCAGTAATGTGTGGAAATGGAACCTGTATCCTTTGTCTATTATTTGTAGTGTCCATTTGTCCCTTGTAATAATGTGCCAATTTTCTGAAAATAAGGAAAGCTTTCCGCCCAAAGGTGCTTCCAATTGAGCCCTGGTTGGCGGTGTCAAAGTAAAGTCATTGAGTCTGTCCTTGTGCAGCAGTTGTAGGCCCTGCACTTGCCTTTTCTTCAAATTTCTTTAAGACCTCCTGAGCAGTGGAGCCAAATAACTTTTGCTTTTCCAGTGGAGCATCCAGAAGCTTTGCTTTAACATGGTCTGGCAGAGATTGTTCCTTCAGCCAAACATGCCTACGTATGACTGCACCTGTCATAGCTGACCTACATGAAGCTTCCAATGCATCATAACCACACTGCAAGAAATGGTTGCTAACCTGTTGAGAGTTATGTACCAGATCCTGAAGTGATTTGCGATCTAGGGGTTCAGGTGAAGATAGCTTTTTATGCAATTCATCTAACAAATATTCTTGGTACTGTATCATATGAAATTGACAGTTTAAAGCCCTCAAAGAAAGGGTAGCAGAAGTATACACTTTTTTACCTCATCGCTCTAAAGCCCTGGACTCCCTTTCAGAGGGGAGTGGATTTTTTGTAGTGACAGCTGCAACCCCTTTAGGGCCCTGGGAAATAGTTTCTGGATCAGCAGAGTGGGCCTTGTAAAGGAAAAGATGCGATTCCGGGACCCTGTAGTACCTATCGGGTTTGGCAGGAGCCGGAGGGAGAGTGTCAGGGGTTGTGCTAGATTCAGAGTACACATCATCAATGACATTCAAAAAGTACAGCAGATGCATCCTTGAAGGACATCAGGGGGAATAGCCAAAGGTCTATGCTGAGGCAAATGCAAGAAGGTCCTTAATCTCTTCCTGGAATCAGAGAAGTCCTGGCCCTGCCATTGGAAATGCTCCCTCATAGTGTGCAGAGTTTCCCCAAAAGACAGTTCAGGAGGGGAGGCCGAAGGGATAGATTCCTCTGCATCTGAATCCTCGTAGGTCGAAAAAGCCTCCTCCTGCTAGTCCGAGAGAGCAGAGCCATCAGAGGCCTCATCTGAGGAGAGGGGATCAGAGGGCTCAACCCTGGGCCTTTTTTCTGTAGGAGGTTGAGAGCCCCTGTCCGGATGAGGCTGAGAGCCCCTAATTAATGAAATAAGGTCCTCTGCTAGACTAAGGATCTGAGAACCTGTAGTGGGTCCCTGAGGGATAACCCTGGGAGGCATAGATTTTGAGAGTTTAGCAGCTTTAGCCCTAGAGAATGCCTTAATAGACATGGATGCAGGAGGCCTGGCTGCACCACGTGCTGGTGTAGTTTTGTCTAAGGGAATGGTGTGGGAAGGTTCCTGGACACCAGATTCCAATGGAGATTCAACAACCGATACAGTAGTGGCCTCCGGGGCCGAGGTTGTCGGTTGTCCGGTTTCGGTGGACGGTAGTACCAAGGACTCTGTTTCAGCCGAGACAGAGAAACTCGCGGTAGGCCTGGCCGTGGTTTCAGCCGAAACCGCAGACCGCGTGTGTCAGTCCTTGTCCTTCCGTTTCTTTATTAAATGTGAAGTCAGAGTCTCCGATGGCATTTTGTAAGCAAAACTAGCCCCAAAAAATTCCTCTGCAAACTCCGACCGACGTCTTAGAGTGCGTCGGTTGAAGGAAGCACAGGCGGAACAGGCCGAGACGTCGTGGTCTGGGCCTAGGCAAGGTAGGCGCAGTAAGAGTGGAAATCCTGATGAGGTATTTGTTTCCCACAAGTTAAGCAATTATTAATTTTATCTGACATCGGTCTTCGGTTTAGCTGAATTACAGGAGCTGGCCGACCGGCACTTGCGAACTGCTTCTGCTTCGGGCACCACGCGGCAAGAAAGACTGAGGAATCCGGCCGACCGAAGGGCTGCCTGAGGCAGAACAACCCATATGTGATGACTGCAGATGCATCCTTGAAGGACATCCAGATCTAATGTCCAAGGAGGACACACTGCATGAGACCACAGAAAGGGGAACCAAACTTGGCGAGGCCAGAAAGGGCAATGAGGATCACTAAGCTCCCCAGCCATTAAGCTTTCTAAATGAACTTGGATATCAGAGGCTGCAGAGGGCAGCCATATAGTAGATCAGAGAGCCAAGCATGAACTAGAGCATTTCTGGTGAGCTCCCCCGGAAAGGGGCTCAGAGCGAAATATTCACTGCACTTCGCATTGGAAGGAGAGGTGAACAGATCGCAGTAAGGCTGACCACACTTTAGAGAGATCTGCTCCACTACTGAAGGATTCAGAAACCATTCATAAGGCATCAGAACAGATCTGCTGAGCCTGTCTGCTAGTATGTTGTACCTCCCCAGAATGTGCGCTACCAGAAAATGGTTGGAGGAGAACACCCTCCCCCACAAATCTCATGGGTTTGCGACAAAGGGGATAAGACCTGCCCCCCCCCCGTTTGTTGATGTACCAGATTACTGACATTGTCCATCTGAATGGCAATAGTCCCTTGAGGAAAATAGGCACTTAGAGCTTGCAATGCCTTCATCTCCAGGACATTGATATGTAGCTGTGTCTCCAAGGAAGACCATGTGTCTTGGACCTTCCTTCCCATGCAATACAACCCCCACCCGAGCAGGGAGGTATCCATGGTCACTGTGATCGGAGGGGAGGGAAGAATGAACAGACGACCTAGAAGGGGGACCGGAGATTGAAGCCACCAAAGAAGAGCTCCCTTGCAAACCTGAAATAATCGAACTGGATGTTATAAGGGAAAGTCTAGTAAGGACCACTGAATTGCCAGAGTCCATTGGAGGACCCTCATATGAAGACGTGCCGTTGGAATGAGAGTGATCGTGGCTGCCATGGACCCCAACGCCTGAAGAACTGAATCCGCTGGGGGACGTTTGGCTTGAAGGATGTAAGAAACTATGTCAGCGATAGCAGTCTGTCCTGAGGTAGAAACACCTTGCCTTGGATACTGTCTATGCGAGCCCCAATGAAGTCGAGAACTTGCACTGGTGCCAGATGGGACTTGCTGAGATTTATTGTTCTGCTCAGAGAGTAAGCCATCTTGAGAAGATCATCCCTGGCTTGACACAGCTGATGCCTGGAGGGAGTGGAAAGGAGCCAATTGTCCAGGCAGGGGAAGACCCAATTCCCCTGCAGCTGCAGATGAGCTGCCACTACCATCATCATTTTGGTGAACACCCTGGGGGTGGTAGTGAGCCCAAAAGGGAGTGCTCTGAACTGAAAATGACTGGCTCCCAGCCGGAAGCAGAGGAACCTCCAAGAGTACCTGTTCATCTTGATGTGATAGTACGCAATCTCAAGATCCACACAGCAAATCCAATCAGTTATCTGCAAGAAGGGCAGAAAGGATTAAATGGTGACCATCCATAATTTCATCTTGGCAACCAACAGGTTCATGGTTGAATGATCCAGGATTGAACTCAAGTCCCCCATTTATTTGGCACTAAAAAGAACCTGGAATAGATGCCTGATCTGTACTGGTCTGGGGGTGGGGGGGGGTGGGCTGGATGACTCGCTTTAAGAGTAGCCTGAGGTGGTTGGGTAGGACTGGGGGTTGAAAAAAGGGTATCTAGTATCCTCTGGATATTACCTGCAAAACCCAATGATCGGTGATAGACTCCCAGGCTGTTGGGTCCAGAGAAAGATGTCCCCTCGACTGCCTCCAGAGATGAGCAGTTATGCCACCCTTCAGGGCTGCTATGAGGGTCTGTCCAGGAAAGGTTCCTAAAACCCTTGGTTCCACAGGCCCCCTATGCCACAAGGGTGGCATCTGCCATATCTCCCTCTACCTCTGGTGGAAGGCGAGTCCTGAGCATCGTGGGAAGAGTCTTGGGATTTCCGGAACCACATCTTCTTCATCCCATGCTAATTCATAGATAAGGATCATTGCAGAGTTGGGAAGTGAATCCCAAAGGCAGACAAGGTCTTCCAGTCTTTCTCACTCTGGACTAAGGGGTCTCTAACATTCTTAGTAAAAAGACTGGAACCATTATAGGGGGGCATTTGTAAATGACGTCTTGAAGGGCTCCAGGAAAGCACAAAGCATGGCGTGTCATGGCTACACCTGTTCTGGAAGCCCTAGAGGCACCTCTGTAGTGAGTAATAGGAGCCACATGGAAGTATTAGACATTGAATTAAGGGTGGTCATGCGGGAGAATGAGAAGTTATGTACTTACCATAACACGTTCCATGTTAGTTGTCTTCTTCTCGCCTTCTTTCTTGCTAGATGGGTTCGGAGCCAAACCTTGGCTCCGACTCGGCCTATTACTAAAGCTTGAGAGCTATTTTTACCGGCTCGAGGCTATCCTATGTCCCATAACGCTAGGCGTGATATACCCAGATCTCGTTTGATAGCTAACACTATGGACATACATGTCCCCACCATGACTGAGAATACATATATATATATATATATATATATATATATATATATATATATATATGGGCTAGGGGGATGGAGGGTGGGATGCAAGAAAGAAGGGGAGATGAAGACAACTAACATGGAACGTTATGGTAAGTACATAACTTCTCAATGTCAAGTTGTCAATCTCACCTTCATTCTTGCTGGATGGGACAGCATCCCTAGCACCTTAGTCCTGGGTGGCTCAATGGAACAAACTCTTGAGTACAGTGGAACCAAAATCATCCCTACTTCTAGAGGTCATGTCCAGCTTGTAATGAGAAATGAAGGTATGAGGAGAGGCCCATGTGGCCACTGCACAAATGGAGTCCATTGGCAATCTTGCCTGAAAGGCTACTGAAGAAGCTAATGCTCTGGTTGAGTGAGCTCTGGGCTTAATAGGGAGCTCTTTATGCCTCAATTGGTAAATCAACATGATGACAGAGGTCAACCACCTGGACAAGGTTACTTTGGAAACTGGCAGGCCTCGTTTCCCTTCCGCGTAAGACAGGAAGAGCTGTTCTGATTTCCTCATCTGCTTGGTTCTATCCAGGGAGAAGCGTAATTGACGGTGAACATCTAGACAATGTAACTTCCGTTCAGACCTATTGGTATAAAGTGGGAAGAAAACAGGAAGATCGATGGTCTGATTCAGATTTTTTTCAGAGAGTACTTTGGGTAAAAAGGACGGATTAGTCCTAAGTGTCACTCTATCTTTGTGAAAAACAAGGTAAGGAGGGCGAACACAAAGGGCTTGAATTTCTGATACCCTTCTCGCTGAAGTGATGGTTACTAAAAACAGAGTTTTCCAAGAGAGCAACTTTAGTGAACAGGAAGCCGCAGGTTCAAAGGGAGGGAGAATTAAAGACGACAGCACCAAATTTAGGTCCCATGTTGGGGGAGGATCTTTTACCGGGGGTATAAGTAAGAAGGTTCCTTTTAGAAAGGCTTTACAAGGTTTGTGAGACATAATGCTGTTCTCTGACAATCCAACATGAAAATTCGCAATGGCTGCCAACTGAACTCTGATAGTGGCTGAAGAAGATCCCATTTGAAAAAGTTCTGCCAAAAACTCTAAGACTGTATGGACAGGGGCTGTAAAGGGGTCAACTTGTTTCTCCCCTGCCCAAATAGAGAAACGCTTCCATTTGCTAGCATAAGTCTTTCTGGTGGTAGACTTGTGCGAAGCGAAGATGATGTCACAAACTGAATGAGAGATTGAGGGAAGCCTGGCTAGGGTTGGAAGTGGAGCAACCAAGCTGTGAGGTTGAGAGATTGGAGAGACTGATGCAGCCTGACTGATGTCAGAAGATCTGGCGCTGAGTCCAGATGCCAGGGTTGATCTAGTAGATGACATTGCAGGAACAGGAACCAAATTTGTCAAGGCCAGTAAGGGGCACCAAGGATCATTCTGGATCTCAAAACAGTTGCTTTCTGGATTAGCTGAGTAATTAAGGGAAACAGGGGAAAGACATACAGAAGACACCGGGGCCAATCGTGGACTAGAGCATCTCTGGGGGGAAGACCTGGGAGAGGGAAGAGGGTGAAGAAGTCTGGGCACTTGCTGTTTTGAGGGGTTGCAAAAAGATCGCAGCAAGGCTGACCCCACCTCCAGAAGATTTTTTCCGCTACTAGCTGTTTGAGAGACCACTCGTGGGGCATGAGAATGGCTCTGCTCAGCCTGTCCGCTATGACGTTGGACTTCCCGGGGATATGCGTTGCTACCAGAAACCGTTGAGAAGAGATCGCCCACTGCCACTGTCTGAGTGCTTCTCAACATAGGGGGTAGGACCTGGTTCCGCCCTGCTTGTTGATGTACCACACTACAGACATATTGTCTGTCTGAATTGCAATAGTCCCGGTGGGTAGAGAGTCTTGAAGGGCCTGCAACGCCAAAAGCACCGCTCTCATTTCCAAGACATTTATGTGCAGGGGGCTTTTGAAAGGCTGCCATGTGCCCTGGACTGTCCTGCCCTGAAAATGCCCCCCCACCCGATCAGGGAGGCATCTGTTGTCACAGTAGCCACAGGAGGAGTAAGGACAAAGGGTCTGCCCTGAAGAACCTGAGGGGAGACCATCCACCATGAAAGGTGTGTTTTGCATGACTGAGTGATTAGAATGCTGTGAGACATTGGAAGCTGTTGAAAGGACCACTGGGAAAACAGCATCCATTGCAGGATCCGCATGTGAAAGCGAGCTAGGGGGAGTAATGTGATAGCTGCTGCCATGAGACCTAGGGTTTTTAGTACGAATCTGGCCTGGACTCTGCTCTCTTGTAGCAGGATTTGAACATGACCTCGAATGTCTGAAATCCTTTGTACGGGTAGTTTTGCTGACAGTTCCACAGTGTTTAAAACGGCGCCTATGAAGGTAATAGACTGACAAGGCAGACTTTTCGGAGTTTATAGAGACACCTAGCTCGTTGCACATTTGGAGGGTATAATCTCTGGAATGAAGTTGCTGACGCTTGGTGGTGGCAGTAAGGAGCCAGTCGTCAAAGTATGGAAACACCTGGAATCCTTTTCGTTTCAGGTGAGCCGCAACCACTGCCATGCATTTGGTAAACACCCTGGGGGCTGTGGTGAGGCCAAAGGGCAGGGCTCTGAATTGGTAGTGACTGGCTCCCAGCCGGAAGCGGAGAAAAGTACAGTTTTGTACCTACCATAAATGTAGATGTTCGAGTGCTCATACAGCTGCAGTCATAACAGATGGGTTATCCTGCCGTCAGGCGGGTCCTCGGTCAGCCGAATTCCAAAGTCTAGGTCTGGCGTCGGTTGTCGTCTCTTCTTCCCTGACGTCAGTGCGGCAGGGGTATAAAAGAGCCAGCAGATGCCATCTTCTTCAGTTTTTCTTGCCCCAGATGTCAGGTGCCCCCAGAAGGAAGGCAAAACATAAACTTATGTAATCATGCAATATAGAATAATCAAAAAACAGTAGTTGCAAGCAAATACACCATAAAAGAATACCCCAAAAAGGTTGTATGAGAAGGTGTTTGTCATAAGGCCTGTCCTAAGAGGTGATGGAGGGGGGGGGACCTGGACTGCAGCTGTATGAGCACTCGAACATCTACATTTATGGTAGGTACAAAACTGTACTATGTTCATCGTGCATACAGCTGCAGTCATAACAGATGGGTAGAATCCCAAAGCTAAGTAGGGGTGGGCAGGCACTAAGTGGAGCTAGGAGAACCAAGGATGCCCTGCAAGACAGCTGTGGCAAATCCCGCTCTAGATTTTGAGTAAAGTGGAAGGTGATAGTGTTTGGAGAAAGTGTGCACTGAACTCTAAGTGGCTGCTTCCAAAATGTCCTTGGTAGGAACCCCCCTAAGGAAAGCTGCAGAGGTAGCTGTGGCCCTTTTGGAATGGAACCTGATGCTAGATGTCACAGCTTTTCCATGAAATGAGTAACAAAAGCGTATGCAGTGGGCTATCCATTTTGAGATTGTCTGTTTGGAGATGGCCTTTCCTTGAGCACCTGTAGCATAGGACACAAAGAATTGCTCGGATTTCCTGAATGGCTTTGTCCTATCCAAATAATAACGTAGTGGTCTGTGAATGTCCAAGGAATGCAGTAGTCTTTCCCCTTTGTTTTGTGGGTTAGGGTAAAAGGTAGGTAAGTGGATAGTCTGATTCAAGGCTACACTGGATACTACCTTTGGCATAAAGGTTGGGTTGGTTTGTAAAGAAACTCTGCCCTGATGGAAAATGATGAAAGGTTGCACAGCCATGAGGGCCTGTAGTTCCGAAACCCTGCATGCTGAGGTGATAGCCAGAAGGAAGGCTGTTTTCCATGACAAATATTGTAGTTCTGTTGAAGCAGCTGGCTCAAATGGAGGAAGGGTCAGTTTTTCCAATATGAAGTTGAGGTCCCAAGCAGGGACTGGTGGTTTCCTTGGGGGTTTTATATTCTTAGCCCCTCTGAGGAACTGTCTTAAGAGAGGATGAGAGAATAAAGTAGGATCTGTGTTGTATTGTGCAGAAATGGCTGAAGCATGGATTTTGATGGAGGAGAAGGAAAGTCCACTGTTTAACATCTCAGCTAGGTACTGTAATATTTGAGGTATGTTTATTACCTAGGGATTCTGGCCCTTTTTCTGATTCCAGGCACAAAACCGCTTCCATTTGGCGGAGTAGGCTTTTCTAGTAGAAGGTCTTCTGGCCTCCAAGATGACATCCTGCACCTCCTTGGAGAGGAGGGTCTGTTGTGAAATCAAGGGATTCTCCATGCGGCTAGATTTAGGGTTTTGAGCTGGCTGTGAATAGTTTTGAAGTTGTGCTGGGACAACAGAACAGGCACTAGAGGTAGGATCCATGGTGGGGAATGCGTCAGGCTCTTCAGGAGTGGATACCAGTGTTGTCTTGGCCAGTCTGGAGCAATGAGAATCATTTTCAGCCTCTCTGCTCTGGCTTTTAGTAGAACTTTGGGCAGCAGAGGGAGAGGCGGAAAGGCATAGACTGTCAATGTTGTCCAATTGAAGGAAAGTGCGTCCACTTTCCAGGCCTGCGGATGATAGGTCCTTGAGCAAAATTTTTTCAGTTGGTGATTTCTGTGGGTAGCAAATAGATCTATGTCTGGCTGTCCCCATGCCTGAGTTATCTTTGCGAAAACTTGAGGATGTAACTTCCATTCGTGTGGATCTGTCATATTTCTGCTTAGGCTGTCTGCCAGTGTGTTTTCCTTCCCTGGCAGGAATTGTGCCTGAAGTTGGATTTGCAATTTCAGAGCTGTGTTCCAAAGGGTCATGGCTAGTCTGCACAGGGGGTATGAATGAGTTCCCCCCTGTTTGTTTATGTACCACATCACTGTGGTGTTGTCTATCCTTATCAATAGCTGGCCTGGATGCAGTAGGTCTTTGAAGGCCATAATAGCATTTTGCACTGCTAGCATTTCCTTTTGGTTGATGTGTAGGTGTTTCTCTTTTTGGGACCATTTTCCCTGAATGCACTGATCTTTCATGTGTGCCCCCCAGGTGTAGTCCGAGGTGTCTGTTGTGATGATTTGATTTGCTTGGGGTATGCAGAAAGGGAGACCTTTGTTTCTTTGGCATGCTTGAGCCCACCACAGAAATTCCTTTTGAAGACATGGAATGAGTGGTATAATTGTTTCCAAACTGTGGCTGTGTTGAGACCATAAGTTTTTTAGGTACCATTGAAGTTTCCTCATATGCAGCTTTGCACATGGGATCAGCAGAATGCAAGATGCCATGAATCCCAGAGCCTGCAGGACTTTCCTTGCAGTCAGCCTGGTGAAGGTTGCCATTTTGCTGAAGTATTGAAATAGTTGCCCTTGTTTGTCTGGCGTGAGGTAGGCCAACTGGGTGTTTGTATTCAAGCTGGCACCCAGGAAAATTATTGTTTGAGAAGGTATTAGTTTTGATTTCTTTTTGTTAACTGTGTATCCCAGAAAGTTCAAGTCTTATTACAAACGCCAGGTGTTTCAGAAGTATGTCCTTGCTGTCCGCTTGGATCAGGCAGTCGTCCAGATATGGGTATATTTGTATTCCTTGAAGTCTGCAGAAGGCAATTACTGATGCCAGGCATTTCGTAAACACTCTGGGTGCAGTAGATAAGCCAAAGGGCAATGCAGAGAATTGATAGTGGGTTGAACCTGCAAGAAATCTGAGGTATCTTCTGCAATCTTGTCTGATAGGGACATGCAGGTATGCCTCCTTGAGGTCCAACGTTACCAGCAAAGACTCCTTGCCCAGCATGGGAAGAAGTTGCTGTAATGTGAGCATCCTGAATTTTGGTACCTGTAAATATGTGTTTAGGATGGATAGATCTAAAATAGGTCTCCAATCTTTGTCCTTCCTTGGTACCAGGAATAGTCTGGAATAAAACCCTTGACCTTGTTCTTTTGCAGGGACCTCTTGAATAGCTTTCATGTCCATGAGAGCTGAAATTTGTTTTTGTGCCTCTGCCCTTTGATTTTGTGGCAGGTTTTGCATGCCTCTCATTTTTGGAAGGGTGTGAAAGTGGAATCTGTAGCCTCTGTCTATAATGTCCAGGATCCATTTGTCTTTTGTGACAATATGCCAATTTTTGGAGAATAATGCCAGTTTTCCGCCTAAAGGTGCTGCCATTAAAGCTTTGCTTGGCAGGTAAAGGGGAAAGTCATTGTGTCTGCTTTCTGAATGACTGTGATCTATCTTCTCCACCTCTTAGGATTGGTGCTTGCCATTGCCTGCCTGTGAATGATCCTTGAGATTGCCCTCTACCTTTCAGGCGCCTGTATCTGCCTCTTTGAGGTCTGTCCATGGCTGGAAAGGACCAATTTTTTGAAGGCCAGTTTCTGTTGAAACGTGGAGGTTGTACCTGCAGGAAATCTTTCACTGTTTGCATTGGTCTCGCCTTTTCCTCCATTTTCTTTAGTACCTCCTCAGCTTTAACACCAAACAATACATCTTTTTGAAGAGGTGCATCCAGTAATTTAGCTTTGACATGATCTGGTAAGGCTTGTTCTTTGAGCCAAGCATGTCTACGTATGACAGACCCTGTAACAGTAGCTCGACATGAGGCCTCTAAAGCATCAAAACCACATTGTAATGTATGTTTACCCACTTGCTCTGCACTATGCAACAAATCCTGCAACTCTTTTAAATCTGGTTGCTCAGGTTGTGTCATTTTGCTTTTCAACTCAGATAATAAAAACTGTTGATACTTTAACATATGGAACTGATAGTTTAATGCCCTCATGGCTAAAGTGGCCGAGGTATACACCTTTTTCCCCCACCTTTCTAAAGCTCTGGAATCTCTCTCTGAAGGTAATGGGTTTTTAGCAGTAGAGGCCTTAATTCCATTGGGACCCTGTGAAATAGTTTCTGGGTCAGCAGTATGGCTTTTGTATAGGAACTGGTGAGAATCTGGAACCCGGTAATACCAGTCAGGTTTAACAGGAGCCGGAGGTAAAGAATCTGGGTTGAGGCTGGCTTCTGTGTACACATCATCTAATATATCTAACACAGGAGGGATAGCCAGAGACCTATGCTGGGGGAGCAAGAGAAAATCCCTGAGCCTTTTCTTGGAATCTGAGTAATCTTGGCCTTCCCAGTGAAAGTGTTCCCTCAAAGTATGTAGGGTTTCCCCAAAAGAGTAATCCTCGGGGGGGGGGGACCGAGGGAATAGACTCCCCTGCATCAGAGTCTTCAAAAGGAGAATATGTATATTCCTGTTCCTCAGAATGTTCAGAGGTAATACAGGCTTGATCTGAGGAAGGGTAGTCTTCCTCTAATCTGGGCCTTTTGTCCGAGGGGGGTTGAGAACCCCTGATAAGAGTAATCAAATCCTCAGCCATTTTGAGCATCTGTTTTTTAGGCATGGGGCCTTGAGAGGGGGTCTGTGGTCCTTGTTTTTTAGTTTTCATGGCTGCTTTAGATTTTCTGAAAGCCTTAATGGAGAAGGAGGAAGGCCTGAAGACACCTTGAGAAATGGCAGGCCTGTCTAAACTCTGGGTTTTCCCGCCAAAAGTGGCGTCGGTATCTGTAGTCGGAGTGGGGGCCGAGGAGCCTGCGACCTCCGGCACAGAAGACACCAGTAATGAAGTGTCATCGGTAGCGAGGGGCTGCGTAGGTGCCTCGCTGAGAACCGGTAGTCGGCCTTAGCATGGTGTCAGTAGAAGTCGCGGACCTCGTATGTCGGTCCTTATCCTTGCGTCTTTTACCCAAAACTGGAGTCGGAGTATCCGAAGACATAATGTAATTAAATTTTTTACCAAAATAGTGATGGGCGAACTCCGCCCGACGCTTAATAGTGCGTTTGTTGAATCTAGCACAAAAACGGCAGGCCGAGACGTCGTGGTCTGGGCCTAAGCAAGGAATACAGAAAGAGTGGAAATCCTTATGCGGTATTTGCTTCCCACATGAAATGCAATTATTAACTTTGTCTGACATCAGTCTGAGGCAAGAAAAGTTTCCCCAATGGGGTACTTAGCTTTCAAGAAGACTTTGGCTGAAATATTTTCGTAAATCTTAGGAGCTGGCTGACCGGCACTTGCGAACTGCTTCTGCTTCGGGCACCGCGCGGCAAGAAAGACTGAAGAAGATGGTGTCGGCTGGCTCTTCTATACCCCTGCCGCACTGACGTCAGGGAAGAAGCGACGACAACCGACGCCGGACCTAGACTTTGGAATTCGGCCGACCGAGGATCCGCCTGACGGCAGTATAACCCATCTGTTATGACTGCAGCTGTATGCACGATGAACATCCTCCTGGAGCGCCTGTTCATTTTGATATGATAGTACGCATCCTGAAGGTCTATAAAGCACATCCAATTGTCCTGACCCAGGAAGGGTAGAATGGACTGAAGCGTGACCATCCGGAATTTTGTTCTTTGAACAGACTTGTTCAGTCTGCTGAGATCCAAAATAGGTCTCCAGTACCCTGTTTTTTTTGGTACCAAAAAGAACTTGGAGTAGACTCCAGATCCTTGCTGGTCTGCTGGAGGCTCTTTTTGTAGCAGCTTTGAAATTTCTAGTGCTGCTTGATCCCTCAGACCGGGTGGATCGTTTGGAAGGGGCCCTTTTGGCGGATGTGGGGTATGAATAAAGGGAATTTTGTAACCCTCGGATATGATCGACAGTACCCAAATGTCTTGCGTGAGAGAATGCCAGGCTTCTGGGTACAGTGATAGTTTTCCCCCGACTGCCTCCGAAGGTGGACAGTCGGGCAGCTCCTCAGGGGTGCTGGAAGGGTTTGTCAGAGAAGGATTCTCTGCTACCCTGATTCTGCGGACCCCCCCCTGCCCCTCGGGTGGCGTCTATTATTGTTCCCTCCTCTGCCTCTAGAGGGAAGCTTACCACGTGCGTCAGGCAGTACACCCTGAGGTTTGCGGAACCACATTTTCCCACCTTTCTGACCCTTAGGGTATGGTCTAGAAGGGGTAGAAAAATGGACTCCTACAGCAGAGAGAGTCTTGCCTTCCTGCTCGCACCTGGTCAATGTATCCTTCACTTGAGGTCCAAACAAGGCAAAACCATCAAAAGGGGTGTTAGTGAAGGATGCCTTGAAGGGGTCAGAAAAGTTGCAAAGCCGCATCCAGGCGTGTCTCAGAGCGACGCCCGTGCCTGCAGCCCTACTCACTCCATCGGCTGCATAGGAAATGAGCCGCATGGAGTTGTTTACAATAGAGTTTAGGGTCCCCAGCTGGGAGTTGATCTTTTCCTGAGACACTGCAGCTGATGGGTCCTGTAAGGTATCACCCAGTTCCTTGAGAAGGTCTCTCTGGGGACGGGTGAAATGGCACAAATAATTCAGCGAACGCATAGCAAAGGTCGCTGAGGAAAACATCCGCTTTGCATACCTGTCCAAAGTCCTAGATTCCTTATTAGGGGGATGGACAGGTACTGAAGGGTCAGCCAACTCCTTTTTAGTGGCCGCCGCCACCACCATGGCATCAACAGGGACACCCTTAGTTAGAAACTGCTCGTCAGAAGGGGCTGTAATAAATTTTGTAGGCCTCCGGGGAGTTGGTTCCATAGTATCCGGAGCCGTCCATGCCTTTCGAGCCACCACATCCATGAGCGGGTCGAAAGGCGGAGACACCCAGGAGGTGGAAGGCGAGAACCGAACGCATCCAGGTACACCGACTCGTCCTCAGAAGGGTTAAGGGCAGACCAGTTTCCCTCTGCTTAAGAATCTCCAGGATGTCAGAAAATGAGACATCCTCAGAGGGGGACCTTGGGGACCCTTATGAGTCATCCAAGTCAGCGTCCGATGTGACTGACTCAGGGAGTCTATATGCTTCCTCTTGCATTTTCTCTTTCGTGGGGGCTCCCCTGAAGGATCAGGGGATGCCTCAGAAGAGGAGGATATGCCCAATGGGGCTACCTGTAGCATCTGTCCTCCACACTCGGGAAAAACCAAGAAAAACATTACTACAACCTGAGCCGGCAAAAAGACGCAACCTTGTAGCTGAAGCGGCAAATGAGATCTGGGTATATCACGCCTAGCATTATGGGACATAGGATAGCCTCAAACCGGTAAAAATAGCTCTCGAGCTTTAGTAATAGGCCGAGTCGGAGCCAAGGTTCGGCTCCAAACCCATCCAACAAGAATGAAGGCGAGATTGACAACTTAACATCACCTTTTTCTCCTCTGCCGACATGGATCCTAGGGCAGATTCAGCATCCTTTTTGACCAAGTCTCACTGCAGTCTGATATAACGTGTGCCATGTAGTTCAGCGCACTTAAGGCACGTAAGCCCGCTTCCCGAAATGTCCACAGTCTGCAACTCTCAGTCCGGAAGATGGACTGTAGACCTCTTCTGAGCGAGCTCTTTCTTAGTGGCTGTCACAACCACCACGGCATCAAATGAGGTTCCTTTCAACCAGTGTTGCCTATCCAATGGAGCACTTAGTATTTTGTCCAGACGCTTGGGGATGGGCTCAATCGTATCTGGTTCCTTCCCTGCCCTGGATGAAATCAAATCCACAAGGGGATCCGTGGGAAGGGACACCCAGGAGGTAGACGGTCCCGTGCCAAACACCACCAGGAACACCAACCCATCCGGGTTGGGCTTTTGAGTAGACCACCTTCCTCACTGGCGTAGGATTTCCATGATGTCTCCAAAGAAGAAATCTTCTTGGGGTAATTGGGGAGAACTCCCCCCTTGCTCCAAGACTCTGGTGGGCAATCCAAGTGCCTCCTCTTGCACATGTAGTCAACTCCTCCCTGGTTAGATCTGACCACAACTAATCACCTTGGAAATCCACATCCCTACCCCCCCCCCACACACACAAACACACACACACACACAAAGGTAACCACCATGAAAAACTTCTCCACAGCAGCTAACTTTGGGCTCCTAAAAACAGAGGTGGCTAACTTCACAACACCCATGCAAATGGAGAATAGTTGCATGACTGCAGAATCATACACCAAAGCACTGTACGAACCCATACACAAATGCATGGATCTCGCCATACCCAAAAGAACCAAGACGCTCTCCTCCAAAATAAGGAAGCCAATCTGGTGGTCCCCTGCCATAAACAAACTCTACAACAGCAGGAGGACACTGACGCGGAATAAGGTGAAGTCCCAATATTGGAAAAACTCCCTTATCAGCCTCAACAAAAAGTTGAGATCCCTCATCAAATCCTCTAAAGCTAGCTATGAAAACAGAATTGCAGCACATAGTAAAGACAAAGTACAGTTGTGTACACTTACCATAAATGTAAATGTTCGAGTGTATTCACTGTTGCAGTCATTACATTTGGGTAATCTCCTGGCAGGTTGCCCTCAGTCAGCCTGAATAACAAAGTCTTGGGTCCTGCATCAGTTGCTGTCTCCTCTTCCATGACGTCAGGTCGTTAGGGGTATAAAATATGCAGCCAATGCCATTTTATTCAGTTTTTCTTGCCCCAGATGTCAGGTGCCCCCCAAATGGGGAGCAAAAAAATATAAACAGTAAATATATAATTGCATTTTTAAAAACAAACTTTACCTTCAACTAAAAGCAAATACACCACAAAGGATTTTGAGTATAGTGAAGGAAAGAAAAGGTATAGAAAGGGGGATGGCGGGTGGGTAACCCTGACTGCAACAGTGAATACACTTGAACATCTACATTTATGGTAAGTGTACACCACAGTACTATGTTCTTCGTGTTGCACTGTTGCAGTCATTACATTTGGGTAGAATCCCAAAGCTATGGATGGCAGGATGGAACTAAACAGCACTAGGAGCGGCTATAAGGCCTTGCAGGACTGCACTGGCAAAGCCTGCCCTGGATTTGCAGAAGAGAGGTAAATATGATAATGCTTTGTGAAGGTATGAACAGAGCTCCAAGTAGCAGCTTCTACAATGTCTTTGGTTGGGACCCCTCTGAGAAGAGCTGCTGAAGTAGAGGCAGCCCTGGTGGAATGTGATCTGATCCCCTTGGGCACAGGTTTACCGTGGTGCAAAGAGCAGAAATGAATGCAGTGGCTTATCCATTTAGAAATGGTCTGCTTTGATATAGCCTTCCCCTCTGACCCTGCAGCAAATGCTACTAGTAGTTGCTCAGACTTTTTTAGAGATTTGGTCCTATTTAAGTAGAATCTTAGTTGTCTGTGTACATCCAATGAATGCAGAATCCGCTCCCCCTTGTTCTGCGGATTTGGGTAAAATGCTGGCAGGTGAATGGTCTGGTTAAGAGCCACAATGGATACCACCTTAGGCATAAAAGAAGGATTGGTCCTGAGGGACATCCTGTCCTGGTAAAATATAATAAAAGGCTCCACTGTCATGAGAGCCTGTAGTTCTGAAACCCTTCTTGCTGAAGTGACCGCCAAAAGAAAAGCTGTTTTCCAAGATAGAAATTTTATATCTGCAGTAGCTGCTGGTTCAGAAGGAGGCAGGGTGAGTTTTTCCAGCACAAAATTGAAGTCCCATGCAGGAGTCGGTGCTCTTCTGGGTGGCCTTAAATATTTTGCCCCTCTAAGGTACTGGTTAAGCAGTGGATGAGAAAATAGGGGAGGCTCTGTGTTGTAATGGGCCTAGATGGCAGAGGCATGAATTTTTATTGAAGAAAAAGATAGGCCCTTGTCAAGCATCTCAGTCAAATATTGTAAAATCTGAGGAATATTGGGCTTTGCTGCGTCTATTCCTTGTGCTTGGTTCCAGGCACAGAATCTCTTCCATTTATCAGCATAAGATTTTCTAGGCTGCAAGATTCAGAGTTTGGAGAGGAGTGTGCAGAATTTGATAGTTCTGCTGAGACAGTAGATTAGGTATTTGAGGCAAGTACCATGGAGGAAGGTGAGACATATTCCTTAGAAGCGGGTACCAGTGCTGGCGAGGCCAGTCCGGAGCAATTAGGATCATTTTTGGTTTTTCCTGTCTGACTTTTAGCAAGACCTTGGAGAGTAGAGGCAGAGGGGGAAAGGCATAGACTGATAGGTTTTTTCCAGTTGAAGGATAGAGCATCCACTTTCCATGCTTTTTTGTGATGAGTTCTTGTGCAGAATTTGTCCAACTGATAATTTTGGGGAGAGGCAAATAGATCTATGTCTGGGATCCCCCACTTCTGTGTTAATAAGCTGAAGATTTGTGGATCAAGTTTCCATTCATGCAGGTCCATACAATTTTTGCATAGGTTGTCTGCCAGAGTATTTTGCTTTCCTGGCAGGAATTGAGCTTGAAGATGTATTTAAGTCAAGGCTGTGTTCCACAAAGCCATGGCTAGTCTGCAAAGGGGGTAGGAATGTGTACCCCCCTGCTTGTTTATGTACCACATAACTGTGGTGTTGTCCGTCTTTATCAGTAGTTGTCCTGGATGACGTAAGTCCTTGAAGGCTATCAGAGCATTTTGAACAGCTAGCATCTCTTTCTGGTTGATATGCAGATGCATTTGGTTTGGGCTCCATTTGCCCTGAATGCATCTCCCTGCCAGGTGGGCCCCCCAACCATAGTCTGATGCGTCTGTAGTTAGGGTTTGGGTGGCAGGGGGGTAGAGTGAATGACAGTCCCTTGTTTTGGTGACATGTCTCTGCCCACCAAAGAAACTCCTGTTGTAGGCAGGGAATGAGAGGAATCATTGTTTCCAAGCTGTGACAACGTTGACTCCATAAACTTTTTAGGTACCATTGAAGTTTCCTCATATGCAGTCTTGCACATGGAATTAGTAGGATGCAGGATGCCAAGAACCCCAAAGCCTGCAGAATTTGTCTTGCAGATAACTGGGATTTTGTTGCCATTTGCTTGAAGTATGTTGTCAGTTGCCTTTGTCTGGCGTGAGGTAAGCCATCTGGGCAGTTGTATTCAAGCTTGCACCCAGGAATGTAATTATTTGAGAGGGTACCAGTTGCGATTGCTTTTCATTTATGGTGTATCCTAGGCATGCTAGAAGTCTTTTTACAAACGCCAGATGTTGAAGAAGTGTCTCCTTGTCCTATCCTTGAATGAGACAATCGTCCAGATAAGGATAAATTTGAATGGTTCTTTGTCTGCAGAATGCAATTACTGGTGCCAGGCACTTTGTAAAGACCCTGGGCGCAGTAAATAAGCCAAAGGGCAGTGCAGAGAATTGGTAATGCAAAAAACCTGCTCTGAAGCGGAGGTATCTTCGGCATGATTCCCTTACTGGGATATGCAGGTATGCCTCTTAAGTCTAGATTTACTAACCAAGCATTCCTGACTAGCATAGGCAGCAGCTGTTGTAAAGTCAGCATTTTGAATTTTGGAATGTCCAGGAACGTGTTCAGAATCGATAAGTCCAGTATTGGACGTCATGAATTGTCTTTTCTGGGTACCAGGAAAAGTCTAGAATAACAACCTTGTCCTTTTTCCCTTTCTGGCACTGGTTGAATAGCCCCCATATCCATGAGGGACATGATTTGTTTCTGGGCCTCTGCCCACTGGTTTTGTGGCAGATCTGGCCATCCGTTTGGAATTGGCAAAGTATGGAAATGAAATCTGTAACCCTGGGATACTATGTTTAATACCAACTTGTCCTGGGTAATTAACTGCCAATTTTGAGCATGAAGTGCTAATTTTCCCCCCAAGGGGGCTGCCAAAAGATAAGTGCTTGGTGATGGTAGAGGAAGTCATTCAGACAGCTTACTGTAGGGTTGTGCTTTGTTTCCTCCAGATTTGGAGGTGGAGGCACCACATTGCTTTGACCTGTAAGAACCCTGTGACTGATATCTGGAGCCTTTTGAGCACCTGGATTTGCCCTGAGTGGCTCTGTTGGACACAGGAAAGGACTAATTTTTAGTAGGCCAGTGCCTACTGAACCTGGGTGGCTGCACTTGCAAGAAATCTTTTATAGTTTGCATAGATTTAGCTTTGTCTTCCATTTTCTTTAAAACCTCTTCTGCCTTATCACCAAACAGAGTATCATGCTGCAAAGGGGCATCCAACAATTTAGCTTTAACATGATCAGGCAGATTTTGCTCCTTGAGCCAGGCATGCCTTCTAATCACAGATCCAGTAACGGCGGCTTACAAGAGGCCTCCAAGGAATCAAAACCACAAAGTATGCTTTCCAACCTGTTCTGCTGAATGCAATAATTCCTGTAACTCTATTTTCCACGCAATCAGAAATCAACATAATTTTCTGTTTCAGTAAGCCCATAATATGCTGTTGATATTTAAGCATATGAACCTGGCCCTGATTGCCAAGGTTGCAGAAGTATAAACCTTTCCCCATCTATCCAGTGCCCTGGAATCTCCATCAGAAGGGGTAGGATTTTTGGCTGTAGAGGCTTTTACACCCTGGGGACCCTGAGAAATAGTCTCAGGATCAGCAGCATGATTTTTGAAAAGTAATTTGTGGTAGTCAGGAACCCTGTAATATCTGTCTGGCTTACTAGGAGCTGGAGGCAGGGAATCAGGAGCCATGCATGATTCCAAAAACACATCAACACTGTCTAATACAAGGAGGTATTGCCAAAGGCCTATGCTGAGGAAGAAGGAGGAAATTCCTAAGCCTCTTTTTTGATTCAGAGAAGTCCTGACTCTCACCAGTGAAAATGTTCCCTTAAAATATGTAAAGTCTCTCCAAAAGAATAATCCTCTGGAAGAGATGCAGATGGGATTGATTCCTCAGCATCAGAATCCTCATAGGGTGGAATAGAAAATTCCTGATCAGAAGAAATGGAAACCCAATCTGAAGATTCATAATCAGTGCCTTGCCTAGACCTCTTAGCGGGGGGGGGGGGTTTGGGAACCCCTGATCAAGGTAATTAAATCCTCAGCCATTTTGATCACCTGTTTTTTAAACATAGGGGTCTGAGCACGTGGCTCATGCATTGTTTTTTTAGACATAGAAATAGTTTTTGACCTTGATTTTGTCGCTGGCGTTGGTTTAATATAAAAATGTTGAGGCCTGAAAACACACTCAGAAGCCAGTGCCTGCTCAGCAGCTCTGGACCCATCCAAGGGAGAGACATCCGCAGGTTAAATACTCTGAGAATCTCGCGATATACCGGACTCCGAATCGGTCTCGGTAGAGGCCTGCGACTCAAAAGTAGCAGGTATCAGGGGCTGCGAAAGCACCTCACTGAGTAACGGCGAACCGGTGACTGGCTTAGGAGAAGCTTCATCGTCAGTTTTGGACCTCAGCGGTCTGTCTTTTCCTCCGGTCGTCAGACTGCTAACCAATGACATTTTAGGATAATTAAATCTTGAACCAAAATATTTAGAAGCAAAAATATACAGATGCTTAATAGTGCATTGGTTAAATCTAGCACAAAAACCGACAGCAAGGCACGTTGTGATCAAGGCCTAGGCAAGGAATACAGTACAAATTAAAATCCTTATGAGGCATTTGCTTCCCACAAGTAATGCAATTAACTTTTACAGACATTGGTAAGGAGCAAGAAAAACTTTCCCCAACGGGGTACTTAGCTTTAATTTGAAGACTTCAGTGCCAACTTTACCCCCCCCCCCCAAGGGCCAATCACAATACCAGAAGACTGCCAGGCACCCAGTATTACTGCTGCACAGGTTAAAACAGCACTATCCAAGCCAAGAATACAACTTCTATGGGACCTGACAATATCCCTGGCTGTATTCTACATGAACTACAGAGTGAACTGGCACCTCACCTGTGTGCCCTGTTCAATCACAGCCTCACTTCAGGCTTTGTCACTACCAAATGGTGCACTGCTATAGACATCTCGCTCCACAGAGGAGGAGCGACTACAGACCCTGGGAACTACTGCCCCATTAGCCTGACAAGTCTGATATGCAAAGCTATAGAACACATCATCATGGACTTAATAAACAAGGATATAGGGAATCTCCAAACTCTGGATCCCACACAGTTTGGTTTTGTGAAGGGTAGATCATGCCTGCTCAACTTGGTCGACTTCTTTGAGTCATTCACCAGAGCTGTGGATGAAGGCAAGGTGGTTCAAACAGCCTACCTTGATCTGGCCAAGGCCTTTGGTACCACTCCCCACCCAGGAATCATGGAAAAAATCACTAAGCTAGCTATCCAACCACTATACCACTAGGTGGGTTGCAAACTGGCTCATAGATAGAACCCACAGTGTGACTCCAAGTCAGACTGCCAACCAGTCATGAGTGGAGTCCCACAGGGATCGGTCCTGGGTCCTCTCCTGTCTGCCATCTACTTCTCAGAAGTCCAGTCCAACATGAAGGGACTCTGGCTGACCAAGTTCGCAGACGATTGCAAGTTGGGAGCCATTAACTCCCCACGTGATGTTGACATCCCACAGAAAGGCCTCACTGAGACCAACGACTGGTGACAGAAAGTACAGTTGTGTACACTTACCATAAATGTAGATGTTCGAGTGTATTCACTGTTGCAGTCATCACATTTGGCTTATCCCTGCCAGGGGATATCCTATCTCAATCTTAATTAACCGTTCCATCTCTGAATCCAAAGTGCCTTCCATCTGGAAACACTTCTATACCATACCAATACACAAAGGAGGTAACTCCACTGAAATCTCAAACATTAGGCCTATTGCCATCCTCTCCCCCCAGTCAAAAATCCTTGAAAAATGTATCCATACTCAAGTCACTGAATATCCCACTCAGGAAAATTAACATCTAAACAACACTGCTTTCGACCCAAGCATAGTAAACACACAGCTATTCTGTCCTTTCTCAATACCATTTCCCAGGCCAGAGATCACCACAAATTCGTCTCCTGTCTTTTCCTCGACCTCTCAAAGGCCTTTGACACAGTCTCCCACTCACTACTAATTAACAAGCTATCCAACCTCAACTTCTCCCCGATACAGTGGCATGGTTTGAAAGCTATCTCAAAGAAAGATTCCAGTCGGTTATATGGGAAACTGCTTTATCTTCTCCTCTACAAATAAAAATGGGTGTCCCACAAGGATCCACTTTAGGACCACTGCTATTCAATACCTTCACAAACTTACTCTACACCTCCTGCCAACTCTCCTCCATTATACAATATGCCGATAACACTACTGTTTTAACTATAACTAACTCTCACTCAGAACTCTTAACAGCAACCCAGGCATCACTAAACACTGTAGAAACATGGCTCTTCAATAACCAACTCATACTTAACCCTAAAAAAAACAAAACTCCTACTCTTCCTACCTAAATCAGCAAATCACATTAAGACCTCCTTCACCATCCATTCACTCAATAACACCCCAATCATACCTGAATCAAGCTCAAAACTGCTAGGCATCACTATTAATAACCAGCTCAAATTTGATCTCCACATAAATAACTACATCAGGAAATCCCACCTGAAGCTAGGTCTGCTATACAGAAATAAATTTGTTACTCAGGAATCACGAACAGCCCTCACCCATGCCTATCTTCTTCCCTGCTTAACATACTGCTCCCAAATTTTTACTAATCTAAACTCCACACTTACTGCTAGACTTCACACTACATACCACAAAATAGCTAGATTTGCAACCCAACAACCCTACAGATCTCACCACTGTCTCAATTAAATACTTAAACTGGCTAGAACTGCCACAACTCCTCCTCCTCTCTCAGCTCCCAACTATACATGCAATCCTATATCAGCCATCCTTTTGTCCAGCCTTACACTCTATCATCTCCCATTGTGCTCCCACAAGAAACCTCCGTAGCTCTTCTTAAGACCTTCTAAAAATTTATAAGCCTAAATCTAAAGCAGGTCAAAATGTATACAGCTACCACCCCTCAATGGAATGGAACAAGCTACCTCTCGAGATTCGAACACAGGCTCATCCCAAAATGTTAAAGTTAGCACTAAAAGAACATCTTATCAAAAAGTGGATCTGCTAATGCTCAAACCCTCCTTGAAAACTCTCCATCTCCTTGTCAGACTCTCCTTCTACACTTTCCCACTCAATAAACTCTCTGAATAGATTTTTTTCCTGCAAATGTTCACAAAATGTATTTGTTTTTGCAACTTTACCTTTATTTGTTGAACCACTAATTTGTTTACTTCTGCTTTATTTTAACTTTTCTAAACCAATTTGCTGTAACTCCACTTGTAAAATATTTGTGATAATCTACCATTCTACCATGTATGTACTGAATCTTTTTCTCCACGTGTTTCTTTTAAACCTGTAACTTGCACCCATAGCCGGCCTTAGGCATAGGCCAACTAGGCGGCCGCCTAGGGCGCCGGTGTAACAGGGGCACTTTTCTAGTATTTATTTGATGTAGTTAGATCAGGATGGGGGCACCAGATAGTGTGGTTGGGGGCACCATGGAGCCCTTTTGCCTAGGGCGCCAGTTGACCTAAGGCCGCTGCTGCTTGCACCATATGGTTAAGTATGTACTGGAGCTTTTCTCCCCGGGCCTCTGCTGAAAAAGGGCTTTGGCTCAGCCAGACATTCCCGGTCAACAAATGTAAAATAAAACAAAAATAAATAAATAAATCCAACATTCCAGTATGCATATTTCTGGTCCTGTCAGGACACTCCAACAGAATGAACAGAAACCCCAGCTGACTTTGGGTGGCCTAAGTCAGCAGGCCTATGAGAATAACATGTCCAGTGGAAGCTGTAGACATGGATAGGGTACTCAGACTACAATGTTTGGCAATGGTATGCAAAGATCGCCATGTACCAGCTGCAGTAATATCTCCTAAAGGTAGATTATGAAGAAAAGTATTAAGATGTGGCTTCATAGCGTGTGCTATGAGTCTTGTGGCCAAGGGTCTTCCGGTACATAAACAACAACGGGATATGCAGTCACATAGCCACTTATGAGTGCCCTTGAATATCTTTTGACATAGTGAAAAGAATACAAACAACTGCTCATCCTTTCTGAAACTCTTTACATGACGAAAATAAAAATGGAGTTATCTTTGAACGGCCAAATAATGAAGGTAATACTATCTTGTTAAAGTGGAGCACTGGGATTTGGAAAGACAGAGGGTGCTGATGTGGAATCCATACTGATTTGTTAGTGTAGTTGGAGAAAAAAAACTGTTATAAGAATAAGTAGCATGGTTAAGACTGGTCTTTGTAACTACTTCTGGCATAACGGAAGGATTCGTTTTTAGACCTTAGTGTGATCCAAGCCAAATGAAAGAATGCACTGGTGTTTTTAAGTTAAGGTATTCATTTTAGAGACTCTTCTAGTAGAAGCAATAGCCACCAGGACAGTCTTCCATATCAAATATTTAACAGGTACGGAATTTGCAGACTCAAAGGGTAGTTTGACTAATGTCTCAAACAACATACAGATGCCAAGGAAGAAAAGGTCTTGTTTGGAGAGGTACAAAGTGAAAACCCCCTTTCAAAAAGGTTTAACACATCTGATACAATGGCAAAGCCAAAGTGTTTGAAAGGAAAAGATTGCTGCCAACTGTACCTTAATCAATGACTAGCTGGTCTGTCCCCTCCTTAAAATAGATCTGCTAGAAAGGTGAGCAAAATGGCCAGAGGTGCTAATGCAGTGTCCATGTTCCGTTTCAAAGCACAGCTGGTAATTTTATTTCCATCTTCCCTTGTAAGTCCTCCTCTGAGAGGGACTCTGGGATGCTGTAATCAGGCAAAATAATCTCATTAGGGAAGAAAGGGTCCTCTGTCCTCATGGAATGTGAGAAATCATGTGGTCATTTGTAGGATCTTATGTTTGGGTGAAGCACCCTGGACTAGTGTGCAACAGCACTCAAGGGTGCTGCAAAAGGAGAAACAGTTTTCTCTTGAAATGAAGAAATAGAAAGGGGGATCCACTTCCAGTGGGGCCAGAAGCCGGCCATGAGAATGATCTCGGATGAGCATGCTCTGGCTTTCTGATGGAGCCTGGTTATCAAAGGAATGGGATGGATGCATACAGGAGACCTTGGGGCTAACTGTGGGAAAATGCTTCACTTGGCAGCTGCCCTTCTTGACGGGTGGAGGTTTTTTTTGTTTTTTAAACCTTTACTGAATTATCACTTGTGACACAAGCAAATTTACATTTATATAAAATCAAACTGTATTAGCAAGTTCACATTTACAAACATTATACTTCACATATATTACCTATACATCATATAACCTAAGCAACATTACATAAATTATTCAACTCCTGACTTTTTTAAAGAAACATCTTTACTAAACCATCAATTACAATACAAACAAATGTACATTTACATAAACGAAAACAATCCACACCGTCACAGTTCTAGTTACAAACATTTTACAACACAAACCATACTGACACACTCCTAGTTGCAAACATTATACATTACTTATCTACCCGATCGTTTTCGGTCACACATTACATAGCTCATTTACGTCCTGCCATCTTTTAAACCTCACTCCTCTCCCCTGTCTGTAGTATGCCGCTACTGTTTTCTAAATATCTCATTTCCAGTTTTCTCTCTGGTACTATATTCACTACTTCAAGTACAGTTGGTTTACATTTTGATTTCCATGTTTTAGTGATTGCTTTTTTGGCAGCTACAATAATTAGACACAACAGGGCATTACCATGTCTCAGCAATTTCGATTCTGTATCACAGCTCAGAAAAATCATCTCCCTCATCACACCAATCTGCCCACCCAGCAACTCCGACAGTGCATCCTGCAGGGAATCCTTAAAGATGGCCAACTCACCGGACTTGAAGAAAATATGTTCCAAATTACCTAGTTCTTCACGGTCATACCTCCAACATTTGTCTACCTGAGGAAAAATTCTTTGGAGTCTACTTGGGATATAAAAATATTTATGTAAACATTTCCAAGCAAAAATCCTAAATCTTCTAGATTTTGTTACATATTTGGGAGACATACATATATCCTCCCATTGTTTCTTTGGGAATTGCTTATCCAATCTATCTTCCCTCATCTGAATGATTGTTATAGTTATGCAATATTTTATATGATCTACAAATTATTCCTTTTTAATGGCAGCGTCTGTCATTAAAAATACTTTGAAAATTTTATGAAAGTCTGTATAAAGCAGAGAAATATGGAAATCAAGAAAAATGCAAATAGAAATGTTTACGGAAAAATGAAATATGCCAAGGTTAAAGAAAGATAAGGCTCAATTACTAATGGTTAGGACAGGAGGAGAGGAGATAGGAAATGTGATGTATACATCTACAGGAAAGTCCCAGAAATAGATGATATTCCTATGGAAGTCTGGAAGCTAGAAGGGAAAAAATGATAAAGACCTGGAAGGTTTTAACAGTAATTTAAGAGAAGTAGAAACATCTTGGAAGAAAGCAGTGGTAGCTGTAATACTTAGAGGGTAAAGATCCATCAGATCCAGCTTCATACTAAACCATGATTATAAAGTGTTCATGTAGTCGTCTTCTTTCGGCTTTTCCTGGTTAGTGGTCGACACAGCAGATCACCTGTCCGCTCATGATTGGCAGTGGAGTTTTACGGTGTCGAGCTGCCAGCCCAGCACCCAACCTTCCACAGAAGGCACACACACATGCACTCACACCTAGGGCCAATTTGGAGTGTCCAATTCACCTACAGCATTGTCTTTGAGATGTGGGAGGAAACCGGTGCACCCGGAGGAAATCCATGCGACCACAGGGAGGACATGCAGACTCCACACAGAAGGCACTCCAGCCAAGGATCGAACCAGGGAACCTCTTGCTGTGAGGCGACAATGCTAACCGCTGCACCACCGTGGCCACCCATGCTCATGTCTGTAATGGCTAAAAGAATGGCAAAAGTAAAACAAAATTGATAGATATGGATCAATGTGGTTTTGTGGAGGGGAGGCAAACATCTGACATTAACAGAACATTGATGATCAAGTGGGAAACAGAATGTAAGAAAATACCATTATTGTTGGTGGGTCTTGATGCAGAGAAAGGATTTGAAAGAGTAAACTGGGACTATAAGAGCACGGTAATGGAAGCATTTGCATTTCCTGAAAAAATTATAAGGTTGATAGGAGTATATATGAGGGATCGGAGGTGAAAATTAAAGTGGGTGGGGTCCTCCCTTATAATCACTGTTTGAGCAGAGGAACCAGGCAGGGGTATCCTCTTTCCCCACTGTTATTTGCATTACATTTAGAACAATTGGCAAAAAAATAAGACTCAGAAATTCCAGGACATAATTGGTATGACAGTCAAGAATAATCAAGAAAAGCTGACTCTGTTTGCAGATGACATGATTTTATACCTGGCAAAACCAGAAAGAGGCATTACAGTGTTGTGGAACACATTGAGACAGTTTGACACCTTTTCAGGATACAAAATTAATGAAAACAAAAGTAACAGCAGCAAAGTATGTACCCACATACAAATTGGTTCAGTAATATCCATATTTATGGGGACATGATAAAATTAAGTACTTAGGAGTATGGATTAAAAACGATACTGGTACGGTAGCTAAGGACATATGGGAAGAGACTAAACAAAAGAGAATACAAAAGCTGAGAAAATGAAAGCTCTGTTAAATGGATATTGCTAGTAAGACACAATTAAATGTTTTTAGTCCTTTTAGTCTTATACTGATCAGGCATATTTTTATCAACCAGAGGAGAAGCTGTGGACAGTAATGAGCTGAAGGAATTTATCTGGGAGGGGAAGATGGCAAGAATCAGGTGGGATAAGCTTATTCTTCCATAGAACAGGGACTCCCAGAGATGAAGGGGTATTTCAGGGCAACACAGTTAAGGCTCCTATACAAAGCGCAAGCAGAAAAAAATAAGTTATACACTCACCATAACGTTCCATGTTTGTTGTCCAGTATCTCGCCTTCATTCTTGCTGGTTCTCATAAGGGTTCGGAGTAGATCCTCAGCTCTGACTCAGCCACATACAAAGCTCGAGAACTTCTACCTGCTCGAGGCTACAATCTATCCCAGGATGCCTAACGGCCGTTCCCCAGATCTCGTTTGAGAGACTACTCCCTAGAGTATGCTAACACGCTAACATGCAGAAAATAAATTTCTATGAAATATACTGGTCATAAAGATAAAGAGGCAAGAAGGAAATCAAACCATATTTGTCAACTGTAAAATCCTCTAGATCCTCCGAGGAGGGGGAGTCGATGGGTGGGACGCAAGAATGAAGGCGAGATACTGGACAACAAACATGGAACATTATGGGGAGTACATAACTTCTTTATGTTATGTTGTCCTATCTCGCCTTCATTCTTGCTGGTTGGGAGAGAGTCCCCAGCACCTTTTTCTTGGGTGGCTCAAGGGAATAAACTCTTCAGGACAGAGGAACCAAAGGATGTCTGTTCCAGGAGGCCACATCTACTTTGTAATGAGAGATAAAGGTGTGAGGATTACCCCAAGTAGCAGCAGCACAAATTAATCCAATGAGAGTCTGGATTGAAAGGCAATGGAAGTAGTTGAATGTCCTTTAACTTTCCCTGGCGGTCGTTTATTATGAGAATGACAGACATAGGTGATGGTCTCAGTAATCCATTTGGACAAAGCAACTTTTGAGACTGCCATGCCTTTTTTATTTTCTGAATAGGAAACAAACAACTGGTCTGACTTTCTGAAATCTTTTGTCCTATGCAAGTAAAAGTGCAACTGTTTATGCAAATCCAGTTGGTGAAGCTTATATTCTGCCTTGTTGCCATAGCTAGGAAAAAACACAGGCAATTCTACAGATGGGTTTAAATTCGCTTCAGAACAAACATTTGGTAAGAAAGAAGGATTTGTTCTGACGGAAACTCTATGGAAAATCAAATATGGAGGGCAGACAGACAAAGTTTGCAACTCTGAAACTCTCCTAGCTGAAGTAATTGCTGTCAAAAAGACTGTTTTCCAAGACAAGAATTTTAGTGAACAAGAGGATGCTGGTTGAAAGGGAGGAAGGATAAAGGATAATACTAAATTTAGGTCCCATGGAGGAGGAGGTTCTCATAAGGGTGGTCTTAATAGAACTGTACCCCTGAGGAAGACTTTGCATAATCTATGGGACATTACATTGGATCCGAGGTCTCCCACATGATAATTTGATATGGCGGCTAATTGTACTCTTATAGTGCCCGCCTCTGCCCCTTGATTAAAGACTTCTGTTAGAAATTCCAAAATTGCAGGTATAGGGGCTGTAAAGGATCTATGTGTTTTTTGTCTGCCCAACAAGAGAACCTCCTCAATGTGCTTGCGTAAAGTTTCCTAGTGGTCTTTTTGTTTGAGGAAACCAGAATGTGGCGTACTGCAGGAGATAATTCTGGAAGCCTGGCTAAGACTGAAAGTGTACAAGCTGTCAATTTGAGGCTCTAAAGAGCAGGATGGAGCATTCCTAACTGATGCGTCAGAAGATCCGGCACTGGGTCAAGGATACATGGGTCCTCCTGAAGGTGGGGCCAAAGGAATGGGAACTATATCTGACGAGACCCGTAAGGAGCAATGAGAATTAACCTGCGACTCAATGACTTGGCTTTCTGAATCACCTTCAGAATCAATGGAAACGCGGGAAAGGCATAAAGAAGTCCCGGGGGCCAATTGTGGATGAGTGCATCCCTCTGTGACTCTCCCGGAAGGGAGAGGATGGCAAAGTAGTTGCTGTATTTGGCAGTGAATGGAGTGGCAAAAAGGTCGCAGCAAACCTGGCCCCATTTGCAAAATATTTGATTCGCAACTTCCTAATTCAGGGACCACTCGTGAGGCATGAGAATTGCTCTGCTTAGCCTGTCTGCTATTACGCTGGATTACAGTGGGATGTGCGTTGCCGTCAGAAAGCAATGAGAAGAAATTGACTATTGCCAAACTCTCTGGGCCTCTCGACATAGGGGATAGGATCTGGTTCCCCCATGTTTGTTTATGTACCATACCACCGACATATTGTCTGTTTGAATTGCAATAGTCCCCCATGGGAAGAGTTCTGAAATGCTTGCAACACCATAAGCACCGCCCTTCATCTCTAGGACATTGATGTGCAAATGGTACTCATGATCTTTCCAAACCCCTTGAACAGTCTGTCCCAGATAATGCCCCCCCCCCATCTGGGACACGTCCGTGGTTACTGTAGTGACAGTTTGGGGAAGCATAAACGGTCTGCCCATCATTACTTGAGTGGACTGAAGCCACTATAGTAGGTCCTTCTTGCTGGAATCCATAATGAGAATCTTATGAGACATGGGTAACTCCTGTATGGACCACTGAGTGAAGAGTAGCCACCATAATATCCCCATGTGTAGTCGTGCCAGTGGGACTAGTGTTATTGCCGCTGCCATTGAGCCTAAGACCTTGAGGACGAATTTGGCTTGTACCTTTTTCTTACTGAGTAGGACAGATACTTGACTGCTTAGCATTTGTATTCTCTCGAGGCAATTTTGCTACCATGTTGTTTGTGTTTAATTCTGCACCTATAAAGGTAATATGCTATGATGGCAACAAGGCAGATTTTTCTGTATTTATAGTAATTCCTAGATCTGAGCAGAGATATATAGTGGCGTCCCTTGCTCTGATTATTAGGTGCTTGGTGGTGACAGTCAGGAGCCAGTCATCTAAATATGGAAACGCCTGGAATCCTTGACGTCTCAAATGAGACGTGACTACTGCCATGCATTTGGTAAACATTCTGAGGGCTCTAGTGAGACCAAAGGGCAAAGCTCTGAACTGATGACTGGCTCCCATCTGGAAGCATAGAAATTTTCTGGAGCCCCTGTCCATTTTTATGTGGTAGCACTCATCCTGAAGATCTAGAGACAACATCCAATTGTCTCCCAGAAAAGGGAGTATAGACTGCAGTGTTACCATCCAGAATTTTGTTTCTTTACCGACTTGTTTAGACTGCTGAGATCCAATATTGGTCTCCAGTCTCCTGTCTTTTTTGGAACTAAAAAGAACCTTGAGTAAATTTCGGATCTGATCTATGGGGACTTCTTGGATGACTTTTTTTTCTAGCAACCTTTCTAGGGTTGCTTGATCCCTTTGACTGGGTGGAATGCCTAGGATAGACTTTGATGGACAAGGTGGACAGTGGAAAGGAATGCTGTATCCCCTGGATATAATGGACTGTACCCATTTGTCCTGAGTCAATTGTAGCCAGGCTTCTGTGTACAGTGATAGTCTTCCCCCAACTGCCTCCAGGGGTGGACAGTCGGGCCTCCTTTCAGGAGCACTGGAAGGGCTGATCGGAGAACACATCTCTGTCACCCTGGTTTTGTGGACCCCCTCTGCCACATGAATGGAATCTTCCATTGTTATTCCCCCCTCTGCCCCTGGAGGAAGAATCATCACGAGCATCCGACAAGGCTCCTTTGGACTTCCGTAACCACATTTTCCACTCTTTTGACCTTTAGGATAAGGTCTGGTAGGGGCGGAAAAACGTACTCCGATGGCAGATAAGAGTCTTGCCATCTTGTTGGCTCCTGGTGAGAGTCTCTCTTACTTTTGGCCAGAACAAGGATGAGCCATCAAAAGGGGCATCAATAAAGGAAGATCTGAAGTGTTCAACAGACTTGCAAAGGCACATCCAGGAATGTCTCCTAAGAGCTATTCCTGTGCCTGCTGCCCTGCTCGCTCCATCGGCTGTGTAGGAAATGAGGCGCATGGAGGAGTCCGTAATAGAGGTTAAGGTCGCAAGCTGGGAATTTATCTTATCCGATACACCCTGGGCTGTATCAGCTTGTAGGGTATCTCCTAGCTCTTTAAGGAGATCCCTCTGAAGTTGGGTGAAATGTGGTAAGTAATTCCGCGACTGCAGGGTAAAGGCCGCTGAGGAGAACATACGCTTCCCGTATCTGCCCATTGTACGGAGACTCAGACGTTTCAGCTAACCCCTTCTTTGTGGCCACTGCCACCACCATCTCTCTAAGTATATTCTATCCTCTGGGGCCGTAATAAATTTATTTGGCCTCCTTGGAACGGGGTCCAGTGACTCCGGAGAGTCCTACACCTTTCGACTCAACACCCAGGAGTGGGTCGAAGGGCAGAAACACCTAAGAGGTGGAGGGGGGACAGCCAAATGACTCCAGGCATACCGACATCCTCAGATGGGGAGAGGGATTTCCAGCCGCCCCTATGCTTAAGGATCTCTAGGATGTCTGAAAAGGAGACATCCTCAGAGGGTGACCATGGGGACCCTTCTGAATCCTCTAAGTCGGTATCAGAAGTGACAGACTCAGAGGAGTCTATGTGCTTCCTCTTACACTGTCTCTTCCGAGGGACATCCTCGAGGGGATGTTCCGAGGAGGTGTCGGAAGAGGCAGTTTCACCCATTGGGGTTTCCTGGGGCACTGACTCTCTACTCTGGGGCTGATGGAAGGATGATGAAGCAGTAGACGCTAGACCTTTAGGGGGGAAGAGTGGCTGGAGCCAAAGGTGTAGCAGACTCAGTTGACAGCACAATCCTCATCACCTCAAAGGCACCGCGATGCTGGGCTGAGAGAGACTCCAGGTCCTGAGGGACCGGGAGATCTCCCCGGCGCCGAGGAGGGTGGCTCCAAGGCTGATGTGGGAGTCAAACTCACCTGTGCTGAAGTGCCGAGTGGGAGAGTCAGCTCAAATAAGGGTCGGACTCGACTCTCACCCCCAGAGCCGACCAGGGAGTGTTGGCACCCAGATCCCTCGATGGAAGACAGCATCGATGAGATCGAAGCAGACGTCGGAGCCGAGACATCGTGGGTGATTACTGGCTCTGCCGGTTCCAGCACAATGACTTACTGACACTCTGGCTCTGAAATCATCCAAGTTGGAGAAGGAATAGATGGCACCTGAGATACAGTGGTCAGCTCCATGTTCCAATGTGCTGGGCATGAAAGAATTTGTGCCAGGGCCCAGGTCTGCAGCAACCTCTTCACCACTCGCTCCACGTCATCTTCCAATAAACGTCCGCAGGACTGACAGGAATGGGTCGATGACCTGTGACTACCTGCCACAGACTGTAATAAAGGAGACTGCGGCGCTGAGCGTACTGGTTCCAATGACGGTGACCGACTCCTTTTTCGGCTCCGCGACAGTTCCAAGGACTCAGATGGAACCAAGGGAGGACCAGGTTTGTCGGAATTGAGAACCTTCGGCTCCGAAGATACTGGTTACTTGTGACTGCTTGACAGCTCAGACACCGGCGCCGATGAAGCTGACTTTTTTTCTTGTCCGATTTAGAAGCCTGATTGACCTTCTTCAAAAGGGCCTTTCAACAAATCCCTTAAAATGAGTATTTTTTTCTTTCCTGTAGGACCATTGCACTAAATCCATGACAAATGGAGAAAGAATCTTGCAGGTGGACTGCTCCTAGACAATACACACAACTTGTGTGCCCGTCCGTTAGAGATATTGTCTAGGTGCATGAATCGCACTTTTTAAACCCAGATTGTCTCAACTCCTTAACAGATTCTTTAGACATCAAAAATATCAAGGAAACCAACTAGTAGCAACAACAACAACACTAAAAATAACAACAACAATAGTATGGAAGCAAATATAAAGAAAGTTGTTTTTTTTTTTTTAAAACAAGGAAAGAAAAGGGTGGGAGGAGGAGAAGTCTCCAAGTTAAACGACAGTCTCCTCCAACCCGAGGAGACCCCTCTAATTTAAATGGTGACTCCTTAAGAAAGGGGAAAGAAGCCCTATAAGAAAAAGAAAACCGCATAAGGTGAAAGAATCCCCTAACTTAAACAGATTCTTTACGGGGACAGAAGAAAAAGGGGCCCTAAACAAGACAGCCGTAGAACACACCCAAGTAATAAAAACAACACACACGAGCACACTACTTGGTCAGGAAAGATATTAGTAGACTCTAACAAAGTTTTTGTCAAAAATGTAGAGAAAGCTGTATAACAAAGTAATTACTAGCCTGAGCCAGCGAAGACAATCCCAATGCTTCAAGTATCAAACGAGATATGGGGAACAGTCGCTACGCATCCTGGGATAGACTGTAGCCTCAAGCCAGTAGAAGTTCTCTTGCTTGGTAAGCGGCTGAGTCAGAGCCAAGGATAGGCTTCAAACTCTTGTGAGAACCAGCAAGAATGAAGGCGAGATAGGACAACATAACATCTATAATTCAAAGTGAAAAAAGATGATGATGAAACAGGGGAGGGGGGGACTCAAGTAACAGGGACAGACTGAGATTTTGGATGCAGACTTTTAAGGAGAACAATAATAATACAGGACATTATATTCATAAAGTAGCAGAAGGTTTTCTAAGAAAGTACAGTTGTGTACACTTACCATAAATGTAGATGTTCAAGTGTATTCACTGTTGCAGTCATCACATTTGGGTCATCTGCCTGCAGGTAGCCCTCAGCCAGCCTGAATACCAGAGTCTTCTGATTTCTGCTTCGGTTGCTGTTGTTCCTTCCATGATGTCAGGTCGTCAGGTGTATAAAACATGCAGCCAACGCCATTACATCACTTTTTCTTGCCCCAGATGTCAGGTGCCCCCCACAATGGGAAGCAATTATATGGTATGAGACATCCCCAGCAAAAAGCAAATACACATGATATAATATATGCCAAACAAGAAGGAAAGGTAGAGTCAAGAGAAATCAGGGGGCTGGAGAGAGGGTAACCAGGACTGCAACTGTGAATACACTCGAACATCTACATTTATGTTAAGTGTACACAACTGTACTATGTTCTTCATGTTTCACTGTTGCAGTCATCACATTTGGGTTGATTCCCAAAGCTAAGGAAGGGTGGAGGCAGTTAAAGAGCATTGGGGCTAGCAATCAGGCCCTGTAAGACTGCTGTGGCAAATCCAGCTCTGGAATTAGAAAAGATACGCAGGTGATAATGCTTGGTGAAAGTATGTACAGAGCTCCAGGTAGCAGCTTCCAGGATGTCCCTTGGTAGGGACTCCTCTGAGAAATGCCGTAGAGGCAGATGCAGCCCTGGTGGCATGTGATCTTATCCCCTGTGGGGTAGGTTTTCCATGGTGCTTGTAGCAGAAATGGATGCAATGGGCTATCCATTTGGAAATGGTTTGCTTTGAAATGGCCTTCCCCTCTGCCCCTGCAGCAAAGCTAACTAACAGCTGGTCAGATTTTCTGAGGGGCTTAGTTATGTCAAAATAGAATCTAAGCTGTCTGTGCACATCCAGAAAATGCAGTATCCTTTCCCCTTTATTCTGGGGATTAGGGAAAAAGGTAGGCAAATGAATGGACTGGTTCACAGCCACACTAGATACCACCTTGAGCATAAAGGATGGATTAGTCCTGAGGGAAACACTGTTCGCATGGAAGACAATGAAGGGTTCCAATGCCATGAGGTCCTGCAGTTCAGACACTCTTCTTGCTGAAGTGATGGCTAGAAGTAAGGCTGTTTTCCAAGAAAGGAATTTCAACTCTGCTGAAGCAGCTGGTTCAAAGGGGGTAAGAGTGAGTTTTTCCAATACATAGTTAAGGTCCTAGGCTGGAGTGGGAGCTCTCCTGGGGGGGCCTTACATTTTTAGCCCATCTAAGGAATTGTTTTAGCAGGGGATGAGAGAAAAGGGGTGGCTCAGTATTATAATGTGCTGAAATGGCAGACACATAAATCTTAATTGAAGAGAAAGATGGGCCCTTGTGGAGCATTTCTGTTAAATAATCTAGAATATGAGGTAAGCTGGGAACCGTTGTGCCCATACTGAGCCTGGCTCCAAGAACAGTATCTTTTCCACTTTTCTGAATAGGATTTTCTAGTACGAGGCCTCCTTGCCTCAAGGATGACATTCAGCACCTGTTACTGAGGGCTGCTAGATGTGAGCTCAGGGAATTAGCCAGGCTGCAAGGTTCAGGGTTTGAAGCTGAGGGTGCAGAATCTGGCCCGCCTGCTGGGACAGCAGGGAAGGGGTCTCAAGCAGGTGCCACGGTTGCTGCACTGTCAGACTGCGCAAAAGGGGGTACCAGTGCTGGTGTGGCCAGTCTGGGCAATCAGTATTGTCCTTGGCTTGTCCTGTTTAACCTTTAGTAGAACCTTTGAGAGGAAAGGCAGAGGGGGGAAAGGCAAAAATTGAGAGGCTTTTCCAGGAAAAGGACAGGGCATTCACTTCCCAAACTTGACTGTGGGGAGTTCTGTTGCAGAATTTGTCCAACTGGTAGTTCTGAGGGGAGGCAAACAGGTCTACCTCTGGTGTCCCCCATTTGTTCCTCAAGAGCTTGAATATTTTGGGTTCCAGTTTCCATTCGTGTGGGTCCATGAGATTAATGCTTAAGTCATCTGCCAGTGAATTTAGTTTGCCTGGCAGGAATTGAGCTTGCAGGTTCACTAGGTAGCTCAAGGGTGTGTTCCACAGAGCCATGGCTAGTCTGCAGAGTGGGTAGGAATGGGTTCTCCCCTGCTTGTTTATGTACCACATAACTGTGGTGTTGTCTGTCTTTACCAATAGTTGTCCAGGAAGAATAAGGTCTTTGAAGGCTGTCAGAGCATTCTGTACAGCTAACATTTCTTTTTGATTGATATGCAGGTGCATCTGTCTCGGGTTCCATTTGCCCTGAATGCACTGCCCTGCCATGTGAGCCCCCCCCCCCATGCATAGTCTGATGTGTCTGCTGTTAGGGTTTGGGCAGCAGGGGATATAATGAAAGGGAGTCCCTTGTTGTGGTAGCAGGCCTCTGTCCACCAAAGGAACTCTGCTCTTAGACAAGGAATGTTAGGAATAATTGTTTCCAGGTCCTGTGAATGTTGACACCATAGATTTTTCAGATACCATTGAAGTTTCCTCATATGCAGTCTTGCATATGGAATTAACAAAACGCAAGAGGCCATGAACCCCAGGGCTTGCAGGATTTTCCTTGCAGACAGCTGGGTTTTTGTGGCCAGTAGGTTGAAGCAGGTTGTCAAATAAACTGGTTTCTCCAGAGTGAGGAATGCCATCTGAGAAATTGTGTTCAAGCTTGCTCCCAGGAATACAATCTGTTGGCAGGCTACTAGGTGTGACTTATTCTCGTTGATGGTGTACCCCAGTAAGGTTAGAGGTCTCTCTACAAAAGTCAGGTTTTGTAATAGCAAGTCCTGACTTTCTGCCTGAATCAGGCAATCGTCCAAGTATGGGTAAATCTGAATATTTCTCTGCCTGCAAAATACAATGGCTGGAGCCAGGTACTTTGTGAATACCCTGGGCTCAGTAGATAAGCCAAAGGGAAGTGCAGAAAACTGATAGTGCATGGAGCCTGCCCTTAAATGTAGGCATTGCCTGCAGGATTCCCTTATTGGGATGCGCAGGTAAGCTTCTTTTAAGTCTAGGGTTGCCAGCCAGGCATCCTTGGCTAGCATAGGAAGAAGTTGTTGAGTTAGCATTTTGAATTTTGGAACCACCAGACAGGTGTTGAGAATAAACAGGTCCAGGATGTCAGGAGTTTTCTTTTCTGTGAACCAGGAAAGTACAGTTTTGTACCTACCATAAATGTAGATGTTCAAGTGCTAATACAGCTGCAGTCATAACAGATGGGTTCTCCTGCCGTCAGGCGGGTCCTCGGTCGGCCGAATTCCAAAGTCTAGGTCCGGCGTCGGTTGTCATCGCTTTCTTTCCTGACGTCAGTGCGACAGGGGGTACATAAGACACAGCCAATGCCATTTTCTTCAGTCTTTCTTGCCCCAGATGTCAGGTGCCCCCAGAAGGAAGGCAATATATATATATATATATATATATATATATATATATATATATATATATATATATATAAAAAATCATGCAATGCAATATAATCAAAAATCAGTAGTTGCAACACCATAGAAGGATAACCCAATCAGGTTGTAAGATGAGGAGTTAGCCACTAGGTTCTGTACCCAGAGGGGAATGATGGAGGGAAACCTGGACTGCAGCTGTATTAGCACTCGAACATCTACATTTATGGTAGATACAAAACTGTACTATGTTCATCGTGCATACAGCTGCAGTCATAACAGATGGGTAGAATCCCAAAGCTACGCGCAGGGTGGTAGGCACTAGGTGGAAATGGGAGGAGCCAGAATGCCCTGCAACACAGCAGTGACAAAGCCTGCTCTAGTTTTGGAGTATAAAGGTAGGTGGTAGTGTTTAGTGAAGGTATGCACAGAACTCCAAGTGGCTGCCTCCAAAATATCTTTGGTAGGGACTCCTCTGAGGAAGGCTGCAGAGGTAGCTGTGGCCCTTGTGGAGTGGGATCTGATGCCTGCAGGTACAGATTTACCATGAAAGGAGTAACAAAACTGTATGCAGTGGCCTATCCATTTTGAAATTGTCTGTTTGGAAATTGGCTTCCCTTGAGCTCCTACAGCATAGGACACAAAGAGTTGTTCTGATTTCCTGAAAGGCTTTGTTCTGTCCAAATAGTAACGTAGCTGTCTATGGATGTCTAAGGAATGCAGCAGCCTTTCCCCTTTGTTTTGAGGATTGGAGTAAAAAGTAGGTAAGTGTATGGCCTGATTTAAAGCTACCCTGGATACTACCTTAGGCATAAATGACGGGCTGGTTCATAGGGAAACCCTGTCCTGATGGAAGATGAGAAAGGGCTGCACAGCCATGAGGGCTTGTAGTTCCGAGACCCTACGAGCTGAGGTAATGGCCAGAAGGAAAGCTGTTTTCCAGGACAAATATTGCAAATCTGTTGAGGCAGCTGGTTCAAAGGGAGGCAATGTTAATTTTTCTAGAATGTAATTAAGATCCCAAGCTGGTATTGGTTGTTTCCTTGGAGGTCTTATATTCTTAGCCCCTCTGAGGAACTGCCTTAAGAGTGGGTGAGAGAATAAGGGTGGATCAGTGTTGTATTCTGCAGAAATGGCTGAGGCATGGATTTTGATGGAGGAAAATGAAAGTCTACTGTTCAACAGCTCAGCTAGATACTGTAATATCTGAGGCAAATTCAGTTTTCTAGGATCCTGGCCCTTTTTCTCATTCCAAGCGCAAAACCGTTTCCATTTTGCGGAGTAAGCTTTTCTAGTAGATGGCCTTCTGGCCTCCAAAATGACATCCTGCACCTCCTTGGAGAGTAGGGTCTGTTGTGGTGTTAAGGAATTTTCCATGCAGCCAGATTGAGTGTTTTCAGCTGACTGTGAAGAGTTTTGTAGCTGTGCTGAGTCAGGAGAAGAGGCATTAGAGGTAGGGTCCAGGGAGGAGAATGTGTTGGGCTCCTCAGGAGTGGGTACCAGTGTTGTCTTGGCCAGTCTGGAGCAATCAGTATCATCTTCGGTCTGTCTGCTCTTGCTTTCAAGAGCACCTTGGGCAGAAGAGGCAAAGGTGGGAAGGTGTAAACTGTCCGTGCTGCCCAACTGAAAGAAAGGGCGTCCACTCTCCAGGCCTTTGGATGGAATGTCCTTGAGCAGAATTTTGTCAATTGATAATTCCTGTGGGAGGCAGAGAGATCTATGTCTGGCCTTCCCCACGCTTGGATTATCTTTGTAAACACTTGAGGATGCAACTTCCATTTGTGCGGGTCTGTCATATTTCTGCTTAGATTGTCTGCCAGCGTGTTTTCCAAACCTGGCAGGTACTGTGCTTGAAGTTCGATTTGCCATTCCAGAGCCATGTTCCAAAGTGACATGGCCAGCCTGCACAGGGGGTATGAATGTGTTCCTCCTTGTTTGTTTATGTACCACATTACTGTGGTGTTATCTGTTCTTATCAATAATTGCCCTGGATGCAGGAGGTCCTTGAAAGCTGTAATTGCATTTATCACTGCTAGCATTTCCTTTTGATTGATGTGAAGGTGCTTTTCCTTTTGGGACCATTTGCCCTGAATGCACCAGTCTGTCATGTGTGCCCCCCAGGCGTAGTCTGAGGCATCTGTTGTGATGACTTGATTTGCTTGAGGCTTGCAGAATGGTAGACCTGTGTTTGTTTGGCATGCTTGGGCCCACCATAGAAATTCCTTTTGCAAACATGGAATTAGTGGTATTATTGTTTCCAAACTGTGGCTGTGTTGAGACCATAGGTTTTTTAAGTACCACTGAAGTTTCCTCATATGCAACTTTGCACATGGGCTTAGAAGAATGCAAGATGTCATGAAGCCCAGAGCCTGCAGGATTTTCCTTGCAGTTAGCCTGGTACAATTTGCTAGCATTTTGAAGTACTGAGTTAGTTGCCCCTGTTTTTCTGGCGTAAGATAGGCCATCTGGGTGTTTGTGTCCAAGTTGGCACCCAGGAAAATTATTTTCTGAGATGGTGTTAGCCTGGATTTCTCTTTGTTGACTGTGTATCCCAGAGAATTCAATAACCGTGTTACATAAGCCAGATGTTCCAGAAGTATGTGTTTGCTGTCCGCTTGGATCAGGCAATCGTCCAAATAAGGGTAAATTTGTATCCCTTGAAGTCTGCAGTAGGCAATTACTGATGCCAGGCATTTCGTGAATACTCTGGGCGCAGTAGATAAGCCAAAGGGCAATGCAGAGAATTGATAGTGGATTAAACCTGCAAGAAATCTGAGGTATCTTCTGCAGCTTTGTCTGATTGGGACATGCAGGTATGCCTCCTTGAGGTCCAACGTTACCAGCCAAGACTCCTTGCCCAGCATGGGAAGAAGCTGCTGTAAGGTGGGCATCTTGAATTTTGAATGCAGTAGAAATGTGTTTAGGATGGATAAGTCCAAAATGGGTCTCCAATCGGTTCCCTTCCTTGGTACCAGGAATAGTCTGGAATAAAAACCTTGACCTTGTTCGTGAGTAGGTACCTCTTGAATAGCTTTCATGTCCATGAGCTTTGAAATTTGTATTTGAGCCTCTACCCTTTGATTGTGTGGCAGGTTCGGCATGCCTCTCATTTTGGAAGAGTGTGAAAATGAAATCTGTAGCCTCTGTTTATAATGTCCAGGATCCATTTGTCTTTTGTGACAATATGCCAATTTTTTGAAAATAATGCCAGCTTTCCTCCCAAGGGTGCTGCCACCTGAGCCTTGCTTGGCATGCAAAGGGGAAAGTCATTGGGTTTGTTTCCTGTATTGTTGTGCACTGTCTTCGCCACCTCTTGGTGCTGGAGATTGCCATTGTCTGCCTCTATATGATCCTTGAGATTGTCCTCTGCCCCTTGTGCGCCTGTATCTACCTCTTTGGGGCTTGTCCGTGGCTGGAAAGGACCAGTTTTTTGAAGGCCAATTTCTGCTAAAACGTGGTGGTTGGACCTGTAGAAAAGCTTTGATAGTTTGCATAGATTTAGCTTTTTCTTCCATTTTCCATAGTATCTCCTCAGCATTAGTACCAAATAATACATCCTTTTGTAAAGGAGCATCTAGTAGTTTAGCTTTAACATGATCAGGCAAGGTTTGTTCCCTAAGCCAGGCATTAAAACGAATGACTGATCCTGTAACAGCAGCTCTACTTGAGGCCTCTAGAGCATCATAGCCACATTGTAAGGTGTGTTTACCCACTTGTTCTGCACTATGCATCATATCCTGCAACTCCTTCAAATCTGGTTGTTCAGGTTGTGACATTTTATTCCTTAATTGTGATAACAGAAACCGCTGATATTTAAGCATATGGAACTGACAATTTAAGGCCCTCATGGCTAGGGTGGCCGAGGTATATACCTTTTTTTCCCCACCTTTCTAAGGATCAAGACTCTCTCTCTCGGAAGGTAATGGATTCTTAGCAGTAGAGGCCTTCATTCCCTTAGGGCCTTGAGAAATGGTTTCAGGGTCAGCATTATGGCTTTTGTAAAAAAATTGGTGAGTTAGGAACTCTGTAGTACCTAACAGGCTTGACTGGGGCAGGAGGCAGGGAATCCAGACTAAGGCAAGCCTCCGAGTAAACATCATCAAGTATGTCCAAGACAGGAGGTATCGCCAGAGATCTGTGCTGAGGTAGCAAAAGAAATTCCCTAAGCCTTTTCTTGGAATCTGAAAAATCTTGGCCTTCCCAATGGAAGTGTTCCCTCAAGGTATGCAAGGTTTCCCCGAAAGAAAAATCCTCTGGGGGAGATACAGAAGGAATGGACTGCTCTGCATCAGAATCTTCAAAAGGGGAGTACGAGTGTTCCTCTTCATCAGAATGTTCTGAAATAATGCAGCCCTGGTCAGAAGAGGGAGAATCTTCCTCCACTCTGGGTCTCTTGTCCGGAGGTGGTTGTGAACCCCTGATAAGAGTAATTAAATCCTCAGCCATTTTGAGCATCTGCTTTTTAGGCATGGGACCTGGAGATGGGCCCTGTGCAACAGGCCTCTTGGAATGCATGGCTGATTTAGACTTAGTAAAGGCCTTTATGGAAAAGGAAGATGAAGGTCTGAAGACACCATGGGTGGAAGTGGACCTGTCCATATTAAGAGGCTCAACACTCACAGTGGCTTCAGTAGCTGTAGTCAGGGTATGGGCCGAGGAACCTGTGGTCTCGGTTACAGAAGACACCACCAGAGAAGTATCATCAGTAGTCAGGGGCTGCGTAGGCACCTCGCTGAGAACCAGACCACGTGTAGCCGGTTTTGGCGTGGTGTCGGTGGAGACCGCGGACCTCGCGTGTCGGTCTTTGTCCTTGCGTTTTTTGGACAAAACAGTAGTCGGATTCTCCAACAAAATTTTATAATTAAAAGCTTTACCAAAAAAGTGCTGGGCGAACTCCGCCCGACGCTTAATAGTGCGTTTATTGAAAGTAGCACAAAAGTGACAGCCCGAGACGTCGTGGTCTGGGCCTAAACAAGGTATACAGAGGGAATGGAAATCCTTATGTGGTATTTGCTTCCAACAAGAAATACAATTGTTAACTTTGTTTGACATCGGTCTGAGGCAAGAAAAGTTTCCCCAACGGGGTACTTAGCTTTAAAGAAGACTTCGGTTTCCAAATTTTCGTAATTTCAGGAGCTGGCCGACCGGCACTTGCGAACTGCTTCTGCTTCGGGCACCGCACGGCAAAAAAGACTGAAGAAAATGGCGTCGGCTGTGTCTTATGTACCCCTGTCGCACTGACGTCAGGAAAGAAAGCGACGACAACCGACGCCGGACCTAGACTTTGGAATTTGGCCGACCGAGGACCCACCTGATGGCAGGAGAACCCATCTGTTATGACTGCAGCTGTATGCACGATGAACATCAGTCTTGAATAAAAACCTTGTCCCGTTTGTTCTGCTGGGTCAGGTCAAATAGGAATAGCCCTGATACTGAGGAGAGAGAGAACTTGTTTTTGGCTCTCCGCCCACTGATTTGGGGGGAGGTCTAGCCATCCACTTGGGGTTGGGAATGAGTGGAAGTGGAATCTGTAACCTAGGGAAACTATGTTTAAAACCCATTTGTCCTGGGTAATGCATTCCCAGTTTTTTGCATGCAAGGCAAGCTTTCTTCCTAAGGGAGCAAGTAGTTGAGCAGGGCTTGGAAGAGTTAAGGATAAGTCATTGCACCGATTTCCCATAGTGGGGGTGGCTTACTACTCCCGGCTTTGGATGTGAGAGCCTCCCACTGCTTAGATCTGTGCATAGCTTGCGACTGAAGTCTTGGTGGTCTGCTGATCCTGGGTTTGGACTGAGAAGGCCTGGAATGGACTGGAAAGACCAGTTCTTTGACGGCCAATGCCTACTGAATCTATGAGGCTGTACTTGTAAGAAATCTTTACCAGTTTGCATTACCCTTTTCCTCCATCCTTTTGAGGACTTCTGCTTTGTTGCCAAAAAGGCGGTCTTGGTTTAAGGGTGCATCTAGTAATTTAGGTTTAACAAGATCTGGCAAGTTTTGTTCCTTAAGCCAAGCATGCCTTCTAAGTACAGACCCAGTGACAGCAGCCCTGCAAGATGCCTCTAAGGCATCAAAACCACACTGCAAAGTATGTTTACCAACTTGTTCAGCATAATGCATTAACTCTTGTAAATCTTTGTGTTCAGCACAGTCAGGAATCATCATTTTCTGTTTAAGTAGTCCCATAATATGTTGCTGATCCTTTAACATATGAAGCTGGCAATTTAAAACCCTAATGGCCAAAGTAGTAGAAGTGTATACCTTCTTATCCCATCTGTCTAAAGCTCTAGAGTCCCTATCAGAAGGGGTAGGATTTTTGGCAGTAGTAGCCTTAATGCCTTTTGGTCCTTGGGAAATGGTCTCTGGATCCGCAGTAGGATTCTTGAAGAGGAATTTGTGAGTCAGGTACTCTGTAGTACCTGTCAGGTTTCCTGGGAGCTGGAGGCAAAGTGTCTGGGGTAAGGCTGGATTCCAAGAAACCATCATCTACAATCTCCAGAACAGCAGGAATACCTGGAGGCCTGTGTTGAGGCAGGAGTAAAAATTCCCCAAGTCTCTTTTTGGATTTAGAATAGTCCTGGCTTTCCCAGCAGAAATGCTCCCTAAGGGTATGCAAGACTTCACCAAAAGAAAAATCTTCTGGAGGGGAAGCACAGGGAATGGAATCCTCTGCATCTGAATCCTCATAAGTAGAAAAGGGTAAATCCTTGTAGTCAGAAAGCACAGATATATCAGATTCCTGATCAGAAGAATCAGAAAGAAAATCAGTTCTAGGTCTCTTAGAGGGGGAAGGCTGGCTTCCCCTAATTAAGGTGATAAGGTCTTCAGCCACTCTAATCATTTGCTTTTGAAGCATATGAGCCTGAGAATGCAGTTTGGTCGTCGGTTTTCTAGGCATAGTGCAAGCTTTAGGCCTGAGGAATTTTGTATTTCTAGCTTGAAACAAAGTCGTCAGTTTAATAAGAAAGTCGGTAGGCCTGAATACACCCTCAGAAGTCGGTGCCTGCACAGTGGCTCTGGACCCATCCAAGGTAGACACATCCACAGGTTCCATAGTCGAAGAAGCATCTCGCGGCATACTGGACTCCGAATGGGTCTCAGTAGAGTCCTGCAAATCTGTAGTAGTGGGTATCAGGGGCTGTGAAAGTGCCTCACTGAGTACCGGTGAACTGGCGACTAGCTTAACGGAAGCATTGTTGGTAGTTTTGGACCTATGCGGTCTGCCTCTGTCTTCATCCTTATGTTTTTAGATAGAACAAGAAAAAAGGATCCGCAACGAGGTACTTATCTTTTTGAAGACTTCAGGTCTGAAACTCGAAAACAAAAATTTCAGGAGTCGGCCGACAGGCACTAGAGAACTGCTTCTGCTTCAGGCACAGCACGGCAAGAAAGACTGATGTAATGGCGTCAGCTGCATGTTTTATACCCCTGACGACCTGACGTCATGGAAGAAGCGACAGCATCCGATGCAGAAATCCGAAGAGACTGGTATTCAGGCCAGCCAAGGGCTACCTGCAGGCAAATAATCCCAATGTGATGACTGCAACAGTGAAACACGAAGAACATCAAATTCAACACGGAACTGGAGAAAGGAGAATCTGCCAATAGGGATGACTACAATTAGGGATACAGACAATATGCAACGGGGTGGAAATGTATTAGAGAATACTGGCAAAGGAACCAAGGTACTGATAGCAAATAACTAGAGATTGTAATAGAATGGTATGATGCCAAAAACTAATTTAGACTACAGGCTAAAAACTGCCTTCCCTATCAAGTATTGATGTCAGAGTACAAGCAAAGATAAAAAAAAATAAGGGGATTGCAAATGAAAGACCAGCACTGGTAGAGGTTTTAGTAGAATCTAGAACAGAAGTTGCCATTAAGAAAGGAATAATTAGTACAGCATATAAAAATATTACATAACTATAAGACTCAACCACAGGAGGTCAGGAAGGACTGGGAAGAGATTGGATATGCAATTCACAAAGAAACAATGGGGGGATATATGTACATCTCCCAAATATGCAACAAAATCTACATGTTATGAGGCCCTCGGGCCTCTACTGAAAATGGAAATATATCCAGTTAGACTAGCCCGGTTAACAAATGTAAAATAATAATGATTTATGACCTTTGGCTGGAAGTACTTAGATATTGTTATACCCCAAGAAGACTTCAAATAATTTTTCCTCAGGTACACAGCAAGTGTTGGAGGTGTGATGGGGCAGAAAGAGGTAACTGAGAACATATTTTCTGGGAGTGTAATGATTTGGCAGACTAACAATTTCCTGCAGATTGCTCTGTTTGAGATGCTGGGTGAGTAGGTTGAAGTCACTAGGGAAATGATTTGAACTATGATACAAACTTGGAATTGCCTAGACAGTGTAAGGCCTTGCTGAGTCTAATTATGATGGCTGCCAAAAAAGCAATTACTAGAAAATGGAAGTCAAAGTTTAAACCAACTTTACTAGAAGCAATGAAAATAGTAATAGTTAAAACAACTGGAACTGGGATCTTTAGAAAAGGGTAGGAGCAAATTATGTAGGAGAAATGGGAACTGTGGGATCAATAGATGCAGAGGACGACAGGTTTAAAAGAAGACAGGACTTGAATGATCTATGCAATGGTTGACTAACAATGGCTGGATATGTTAAAAGTGATGTATAATGTCTGCAGCTACAGTTGTTTCACAAGGTTTGGAATGTATAATGTTTGCAACTGAGACTGTTAAGATAGTTTATTGACACACACACACACACATATATATATATATATATATATATATATATATATATATTTATTTTTATTTATTTTACATTTGTTTACTGGTGAAGTCCGACTGGGCAGTGTTGCCCATTTTCAGCAGGGGTCTGGGGAGAAAAGCTCTACATAATGTGACAATACATGAGACATAACATAATACAAAAATACATGGCACAAAACATAGAATGTCAGTCCAAAGAAAAGAAAAAGACATACAACAATTTAGAAAAGAAGTTAACAATTTTGTCAAGGATTCCCATACTTATAACATTGTTAGACACAACAGCATTGTTAAGCTGCGAGACATAATACATAATTCTGTAAACATTGGTACAGTTTGTGCTGCAAGAAATTATAAGGGTTTTGAAGTTATAGGAAACCCTTATAATAGATATATAGAAGATTAATTGGGCTAAAGTGGTCTTATGGGAGTTATCCCCCCGGGTCAGTGCATTTTTACATATCCAAGATTTGGTGAAATAGAATTTACACTGTTTTTTGAAATTGACTTTGTGGTGTCAGAACTTTGAGTGGGAGCGAGGTCCACATTTTTCTGAGAGTACAAAGTATAGTTAATCACCTGAGTTATGTCTACTTTTAGATACTTATACCAGTCCTTTACTGGTAGACCTTTGCTGACTGCTGTTGGTGTAATGGTTGATTAGGCCATATAGGGCTGAGGTTTTGTTGGGGGTAATAAAGAATTTGGTAAGCTAAGGTGAGTTGATTTAGGGTAAAGTAAGTTAAGTATTTCCATCCATGACAGTTTGTGAAAGACCATACAATGGTGATATCTGTAGGAAGAGTTATTAGCAAATTTAGCTATCTTGTTATAACACATGGATAGTTTGTTTAGATAGCTTTTATTTAGGTTAACTAGTATGGGAGAGGCATAAAGTAATGTGGAGAGTAAGTGGGTTCTTGCTATGCTAGTTTTATGATTGGATGTCAGGTAGTTTTTGCATCTGTAGAGTGTGCCTAGTTCTTATGCACTTTAGTTACAGTTTGAGCTATATGTTTTTGAATTTCATGTTTTGGTCGATAACACCCAGTAGCTTGGTATGTTCAACCGGGGTGATATGGGTGTTATCAGAGAAGATAACTGTGAAAGGGGGGATGGGGTCTATAGCTTTGGAGGGATGAGAGAGCATAAACTGTTTTTTTTGGGGGTTGAGTATTAATTGGGAATCAGCTAACCAGGTCTCAACTGCAGTATAAGATTCTTGGGTTATTTTCTGTAGTAGTTGGAGAGAGGGGGTGGAGCAAATTAGGGTAGAATCACCAGCCGATTGCACCAAGCTTGCATGAAGGATGGACTTATGGAGGTTATTTGTGAATATTATGAGGAGCAGAGGGCTGAGTATAGATCCTTGAGGCACACCTAAGGTGACTGGGAGAAGAGGGGATAGACTTTCCTGTCAATTAACAGCATGTTGTCGGTTACAAAGATAGTCTATGAAACATGGGAATGCAGAGTTATTCAGTTTACGTACAGCCAGTAGTTTGCTATGGGAGACTGTATCAAATGCTTTCGAAAGGTTTAAAAAGACAGTTGTTACTAGATTGCCTGGACTGCATTGTTGATCAACGTGATTGGTGAAACTGATAAGGCCAGTAGTGGTGCTGTGGCCAGTTCGAAAACAATGTTGAGTTTTGGCTAGGAGATTGTTAGAGAGAAGGAATTTTAATATTTGGGACTGTACGCATTTTGTTAGGATTTTTGAGACTGGGGATAATATGCCTACTGGACGGAAGTTCAATAACTAAGTCGAGTTTCCACCCTTGTGTAGAGGAATTACATGTGAGATTTTCCAGAGGATTGGGACTTTTTGCTCGGAGATTGACCTACTTACGATTATAGAGATAAAGAGCACGAGATAGCTGTGGCTGCGATACAGAGAGATTCTGCTGGGAGTTTATCACCAGCCAGGGTAGTGGGTCTTAATTTCGACAGATATCTGTGGATTGTACTGGTCTGGACTGGTTGGAAAGAGAAATAGTTTTGGTCGGATGGTGAGTTTGGTAAATGTGTGAGGGTAGTGGGTGGAGAATATGTTGAGAGTTTTGAAATGGAGTTGGTAAAATATTCACTGAACTTCATCACAATGTCACTTACAGACGTGTCAGTGTTTGGGGTTGGGGTAAAAGTTTTGCCTGGTTGGAGATTATTATTTATGGCAGCCCAGAATTTTTGAGGGTTAGCTTTGTGCTTTGTATACTGGAATATTTTTTTTTTTAATCTATTTGTTTTGGGTTTTTTTTTGCTTCAATTCTTAATTCAAAAAATTGTTGCATACCGGTATTAGTTTTGTTGTCATGCCAGGTATCCCATGCTTTATCCCTTTGTTGTAGTAGGAGTCAGGTATTTTTGGTGAGCCAGGGGGCACAGCTGGACTTTGTTTGAATTATTCCTTGGGGGGGGGGGGGGCAAGTTGGTTAAGTATGTTAAGAAATGTGGAGCTAAAATAGTCTACTACCTTGTCTAGGGGGAAGACAAGTGTGGGGGGGGGTCAGTTCCAGTGGTTTAGTGCTGTTATTAGGTCTTTTGCTCTAAAGCTGTGTGTGTAGCATATTTGTTTGAGGGGGCTGTTTTTAGTTGGTTTGATTTGTTCTCTTAGCAGAAAAATAGGGAGGTAGTCAATTAGGGTGTAAGGTAATGTGCCAGACTACTGTGTCATGGATGGGCAATTAGTGAGGATGATCCAAATGAAACCATGTAGGTTTATATGAGTAGTGACGAGGGGTGAATTTATTAAAGTCCAGTCTATGCTGAAATTACCTAATAAGAGTGTTTCAAGGGTGAGAGATTCTGATGCCCAGTGGGTTATGGATTCTAGCGTATTTATATTGTCCCTGGGAGGGATGCATGAGCCTAGTATGTTTAGTTGTTTTTGGAGGTTAATTTTTACCTTAGCGAATAGGGCTTCAGCATTGTTGAAAGAGGGATATTTATGTTAATACGGTGAACTGTAAGGGTGTACTTGAAAAGTAGGTTGACACCATCTCCTCTTTTAGATGTCCGGTCTTTTCTTAGTACGTTGTATCTTGGTGGGAGTACTTCACTGTCTTTTGGTTATGTGGCTTAAACCATGTTTCAGTAAAGAGCACAAAACCTGGGGAATAAAAGCACAGGGTTGCATGCAGTTCTTCGATTTTGTTAAGCATACTTCTAATGTTGATATTGAGAATTAAGAGGTCAGCCAGTTGTCTAAGGGGAGTTATGTTAAGTTTGGCCTGATTTACATTGCTTATGGGGTTAGCTGAGGGAACAGGATTTGGATGTATGTCTCCATTAAGTATCAGTTGTGAAGCAATGTTCACAGTGGACTGGAGATATTTGGAGACAGTTATATTATACTGTATGGAGATGTGGCATTTTGTAGTTATGTGGAATTCTAAATGGGGTTAGCTCTAGGCTAGAGTGATTGCAGATTGTGGAAGACATATGAAATGATATTTGGGTGGATACAATGGAGTAGATCTGGGTAGGTGGTTTACTATGTAGGTTGGGGATGAGGTTATTTTGGTATGATGGGAGGTGTACTAGTAGTAAGACAGCTATACAAGGCATATAAGGAGTGCATTTTGGACTTGCTGCCATTTGGTGGAATGAGGGGAGTTAAAAAGTGGGAAAAGTAGAATAGGTTCGGTTGGGGGAGGGATATAGGTATAAATTAGAATTAGTAGCTGTAGAAGTATTTGTGGTTATGCATCTGTTCCTGTAATGTAGGTGGATTAATGGTTCCATTAGTTAGCATGTGTGTGTGGTATAGGTCCTTTTTTTTCTGACTGGTTTTGGAGGAGGGGTTATGCGTGGTTAGCTATAAATGATAAAATAAAAAACAATCACAAACCGCATTGAAGCTAGTCACTGTTTAGCAATGTAAAATAAAAATTCCAAACGACTGAGCGCTTTCGCCTTAAACTAAAACAGGCTTCATCAGAGTCATTTAAAATAATGTATAACCAACTAAGTACCCTCACTTGTACCATATGCAACCAATCAAATTGTAACAATTGTATTTAAATTAAATTATCCCTGCTTATTTAAAGTTACAGTGAACCATAACACCTTAAATAAGATCACAACTTACATTATGTGCACCTCAACTAAAAGAAAGGTATATAAAATGTGTATAAAATATGTACAAAAAGCTGAAATTATAAATGTTAAAAATAACTTAATTTCGATGAGTAACTTCAACACTAAACGACAATGTTGTATCATTGTATAATAATGTACTTATAAAACAAAACAACAACATAACACATAACCTTCTCCATTTAAGTTCTACTAAGGTGCAACTGTCCATCAAACTTGACAGGCTCTCTGTTTTAGTATAGGTACTAAGGAAATGTTATAATTGAGCCCTGGTGAAATATTGGCATACAACCTCATTTGCCATTTGGTCTCTGTCACTCTTACTTTCAATCTAGTGTCACCTCCCCTCTCATCAATTTGAACTTTGTCAATCACAAAAAAGATGAATTTCTTGAAAATGACACATTTAGTGCTGTGTATAAACAAAGCATTGTGTGGATTTCTGTTTTTAATAGCCCTGAGATGTTCACTGATTCTGCCCCTAAGTCTATGTACTGTTTTTCCAACGTAGAAAGATGCACAAGATACACAGGTAGCAAGATAAACTAACATACATGAATTACAGTTACATCTCCCCTGGGCATTTGATGGAATATCTATAGTCACTAACTGTAACAGAGGGTCCATGACTGATAAATTTGCAATATTTACAAGCACCACACATTTCATCATAAGTGATTTGTGTCCAACTTTAACAATGCTTTTGGAGCACATTTCTAAAATATTTTTAATATTCTTTCCCCTACTATAAAGAATTTGGGGTTTATTCCCCAACATTTCTTTAGTTCCCTTTGCAAAACAAGTGTCCCAGCATCCATTACCAACTGAGCAAATGTTAGATGACTGAGCATTGTAACGTAGAACCATAACATCTGTGTGTATTTCTCTCAGTTGTTTGTAACTGAAAAGTGTCTGTTTTTAAAATGGGGATAAAAAGTGTATTTCTTTTCAGCATGATCTCCCTTTTTAATCAACATCTTTAATGGGTACCTCCTCTCAATGAACATACCTATCAGGGTGTAAATCTCCTTTACAAAATTTGTATCATCGCTTATAAAGCGAGACAATCTCACCATCTGACCCTTAATGATACTTTTCATTTGGTTAGAGGGTTGACAACTGTTGTAGTGTAACAAGTTATTGGAGTAGGTCTGCTTTCAGTAGATGGTGCTACTAAGTTCACCATTTTCACCACTTTTGATTAATTTAATGTCCAAAAATTCAGTATCATTGGCCTTCCATTTACTAGTAAATTTAAAATAGTTGGTTGTGGAATTTAAATATTCTACGAATTCTTCAGCTTCTTTCTTATTACCTTGCCAAAGGATGAGTATATCATCCAAAAACCGATTATATAGCTTGATTTTATCTTTATAATGTGAATACAGGACAAATTTTCTCTCCCACTCAGAGAGCAAGGTTGGCAAAAACAGGGATGCATTTAGCCCCCATTGCCCCACCTATCTGATGGAAAATCTCACCTTCAAAGATTAAAAAATTATTTTTGAGTACAACTTCCATAATTTCAGTGAAGAAGACAATTTTATCTTTTTTTCACATAAGAATTTTTCATTAAACTATCTTGAAACATTTCCAACCCTTCAAGATGTGGAAACACAGAAAATAAGCTGACTATATCTATAGTCAAAAATGAGTAGTCACGCATGTTTTTTTACAGTTTTTAATCTTTCTAGACAATGCCAGGAGTCTCTTAAAATATGCTCTGTTTCCTTTACCACTGGACTGGCCCATTTGTCAACCCATGCTGCTAGGGGTCAGTCTTAGATCCTCTTGCAGCAACTATGGGCCTGAAAAGTGGATCCTGTAAATTTTTGTGAATTTTAGGGATTCCAAACACTGTTGGTATTGCTGGGTTGACAACTGTTAAAAATCTCAAGTCAGACTGATCTATAGACCCCTGGAATAAAGTGTCAGAAAGAAAATAGTCAATCCTCATATATGCTCTACTGACCTCGTTTCTAGCGACCCTTGTATAAGTGGAGGAATCATTAAGTATGTTAAACATTTTAGAGAAATAGTCTATCTGAGCCATGATAACCAGGCCTCCCCCTTTGTCGGGCTTCATAATTCTCTTGTTTTATCAATTGCTAGGTCATTAAAAACTTTTCTTTCATCATGTGTTGCAGTTGCTCATGGATAATTCTTTTCTAATTTCAAGTTCACACATTTTGTCAAAAACTGAAATTTCAGAGTTATTAGGCGGAATAAATGTACTCTTCTGACATAAAAATTTTGTTTGTGATTAATGTTTAGCTGACCACTGAAAAATGATCTCAAGTTTAGTTGCCTCACAAATAGTTTCAGACTAATCAATACAGCCGCATCATCAGATTTAAAATCAGGAACAAAAGAAATACCTTTCTTAAATAGTTCTAAATTATAAACAGTAAAACCATGTTTAGTTATCACATCACGTTTCATAATTGTTACTATTGGACACATTAAAACTTTTAATTTCATGGATATCAAAAATCACATTAAGAGTCAATGGGAGTTGCAGGGGAAAAAAAAATCAAACCTTCCCCTTGCTGTCAATTGTCTCTCCTCCTCCCCCCTCCTCACTGTCTCTTGTAATATCCATTGTTGTACTGATTCCTGGAACCCCTGGAAGTCTGATTCCTCAAATGCTCTGATCTCCTTAACTGGGGTTCTGGGTCTAAAAAAAAACATTCTTCTAATCCTTCGTCAATAATGTTCTCCTCAACTGGAGAAATGTGAGCGTTATTGTCGTTTCTCTTTACATTACTGTAAGCAGCTTTGTTAATGCTTTTGTTAGTATCTTTACTGTTAATGGGATAAGCCTGGTTACTTTTATATTCAGCTGTGTCCCTATTTAGTTTATGCTGCTTTATAGACACATTTTTCTTAAAGTCATCAATGTCTTGTAACACTTTCTGGTAACTATTATTATATTGTGAAAAAAGCAAGTTGTTTACTATATTTTGATTTAAAACAGTAATTTCTTTCTGCAGTACATTTAACATACTTTGGTTTTTGCGAATTATAATATCCAGCATTTCCAATCCAGCCTTATCTAATAATCAGACTAGTTCACGAAATGCTATTGACCCTTCATCAATAACCAGTGGCAATTTCCAAATCCTGAGGCCCTTCGGAACTTGTTTAACAGCCAAAGACTTATTCAAAAAGGCGTTGTCTAGTTGAAGGGATCTGTACCTTTTACATACCTTTTCAAATTTGAGGATTTGGTTTTTCAAAGTTGGTGAATTATTTTTTTGCTCTCCACCTTCTGAAAACTTCATTACTGGAGCCTGGAACCAGTTGATGATGTCATTTCCGCTGTGTTGATTGTGGCTGGTTGCCATAGTAACGCTACTATTCCCCCTCAATACCGGGGAATGAAGAGTAAAAAGTTCGGCTTAGGTACTTAAGGAGGTATTTCCTTGATTTTTAGCTCTTCCTTGTATAAAAAGAGCCGACAACTTCTGCACCGAAGTTAATAGTTTTCCAATTAATGCCTCCATATCCAAAACAGGACTCTGCTTCACAACGTGACAGGATGCTGTTGACTAGTAATTCAATAAAAACTAAGCCGACAGGGAAGAAAACTTATAAAATAAAAAGAAAAACAATCACAATTCGGGTTGAAGCTAGTCACTGTTTAATGTGAAATAAAAATTCCAAATGACTGTGCACTTGCGCCTTAAACTAAAACAGGCTCCATCAGTCATTTAAAATAATGTAAAACCAAACTTTAAGTACCCTCTCCATTTAAGTTCTACTAAGGCGCAACTGTCCATCAAACTTGACAAGCTCTCTGTTTTAATATAGGTACTAATGAAATGCTCTCATTGAGCCCTGGTGAATCATTAGCATTCAACCTTATTTGCCATTTGGTTTCTCTCATCCCTACTTCCAATCTAGTGTTACCTCCTCTCTCATCAATGTGAACATTGTCAATCACAAAAAAGAGGAATCTCTTGAAAATGATACATTCAGTGCTGTGTATAAACAAAGCACTGTGTGGATCTCTGTAATGGAGAAAGTTGCATATTATGTTGTTGTTTTGTTTTATAATTACATTATTATACAATGATACAACACAGTCATTTAGTCTTGAAGTTACTCATTGAAATGAGGTTATTTTTTAACATTTATAGTTTCACCTTTTTGTACACATTTTATGCACATTTTATATACCTTTCTTTCTTTTTGTTGAGGTGCACATAATGTAACTTGTAATCTTATTTAAGGTGTTATGGCACACTATAACTTTAAATAAGCAGGGGTAATTTAATTTAAATACAATTGTTACAATGTGATTGGTTGCATATGATACAAGTGAGGGTACTTAAAGTTGATTATACATTATTTTAGATAACTGTGACAAAGCCTGTTTTAGTTTAAGGTGAAAGCGCTCAGTCGTTTGGAATTTTTATTTTACATTATTAAACAGTGACTAGCTTCAACGCAATTTGTGATTGTTTTTCTTTTTATTTTATAAGTTTTTTTGCCTGTTGGCTTTGTTTTTATTAAATTAAATGAAAGTGGGGGTGAGTGGAAATGGGGGTAGGGTAGGGGAGCAAGTGAGCCTGAGAAGAGTGGGCCAGAGCAGAGCGAGGGCAAATGGAGCAGGTAGCACTACAACCAGGAGGGTTGGTTCAGGCCAGAAACAATCAGTGAAGAGAGAGAGAGACCCTCAGGTCAGAGGCAGTGTAAGATTGCCACCTTGTTTTAGTTGTAGTTAAAGAGAATGAAAAGTAGGAGATATATGGTACTGCGAGCAGCAGGCTTAAACAGTTTAGTTACAAGGGAAAAAAAAGAAAGTAGGAGATATAAGGTACAAACTGCGGTGGTGGTGCTGCGGTAGCATTGTCGCCTCACAGTAAGATGTTGTCCTGTTCGATTCTCAGAGCGTATTCTGTGTGGAGACATGCGTGAATGGGCATACCTTCATTGAAGGTTGTGCGTCAGGGCCGGCAACTCGGCACATAAAAATCTACTGCCAATCATTAGCGGACCGGAGTTCCGCTGTGGCAACCCCTAACCAGGAAAAGCCGAAAGACACAACATCATCATCAATAGGAGGTTTGAACAGTATGTCACATTTGATAATGAAATAAAAATGTTTCCTGTTTAAAAATGGAAACAGACAAAAAATTAGATATACACTAAGTATGATAAACGTGGAGGGGAATAAGGATGTCGTAAAATACTGGGGACAGCCCAAAACATGTTTTTTTGTGAAAAACAAGGGCATTTGATAAGCAACTGTGACAAAAGAAAATGTTACATTTGTGGGAAAATGGAACATGATGAAAAAAAGTGAACTGAAGTGGCACAAAGGTAACAAAAGTTGGACGTTTATGGATGGATTGTAAAACTTGACAATAAGAGTAAGGAAAAAGAAAAAGAGAGAAGAAAGTGAACAAAGAAGACATTTTAGAAGTAGTAGAAACATAAGAAAATAATTAGTGAGAAAATATAGAGAGGACACAGAAGAAGGTTCTGAAATAAGTGATGAAGATGACAAACTGGGAGGTAGTAAAAAGTGCTGTTGGTAAAAGGGTAAAATACAGATAAGTACAAAATAAAAACAAAGGAAATGGATGGAAAAGAATATATACAGATAATGACTTAGTTAAGGTGTTTGACTCACAGACACAAGGTACAGTACTTGATTCTCACCTTTGAGAGGGAAACTGGCTAGACTTAGAATGGCCTACTAAGAAAGCTAGCCTCATAAATAGCTATTAACTTATGAAACCATGAATCTAAGGAAAAAGGAAAATGAAAACTTTAAAGTGTTTCTGTAAATATTAATACTATTAAGAATATAGCAAGAAGAATAGGGATCTTGGGGTAGTGTAATACATGTGATGCAGATGTAATTATATTAGACAAAAAGTTTTTAACAAATGAAGAAAGATTTCAAACAAACTATGGGGAGAAAAAAATCTGGAATGTGGGGAACGAAAGAAGTTCTGGAATAGTTGTAATCTGTAAAAATACAGTAAAGATGCTAACTAGTACAAATGAGAAGTTTTATTTACTTTATTTTTATTTAACATTTGTTTACCAAGAATGTCCAATTGGGACAGGGCCCATTTTCAGAGGCAACCCAGGGAGAAACAATCCAGATGTGTCTTTGAAATGTAGGAAGAAACATTAGCACCCGGATGAAACCCACATGAACATAGGGAGGTCATGCAGACTCTGCACAAAAGGCACCCAAGCCAAAAACTGAACCGGAGAACCTCTTACTGCAAGGTGACAATGCTAACTGTTGCACCACTACACTGGTGAAGACTAACCATTGTAGATTACTGGAAAGAACAAGTATATAAAATTATAACATATGTTTATACTAATTGTAAAGAAAGGGAAAGCTTATTTCATCAGACTGTAGATTATACAGTAATAAAGAAAAGTTGTGCAAAATCTTACCATAACCATTATGTCCTTCTATTCTATGTTGCAGTATTCTGCATATGGGTTTAATTCTCTAGACTCCCGTACATACATATGGCCAGTATCCAAAAGCTTTCAGTCCCTCCAAGGTGCGGGAGACGTCTGACGTGGCTGACAGCACGTGGCCATAAAGGCGACATCGGCATGCCCAACCCTCAGAACCAAAGGCCCCAGTCAGAGCCAGTTCTAATAAGGGCAATGCTGTATCACTGCCATCCAGACAGGGAAGTCATTAGCGGGTGGGAAGGAATACTGCAACATGGAAGGGAAGGACATTATGGTTATGGTAAGATTTTACACAACTTCTCCATGTCCTTCTATTCCCATGTTGCAGTACTCTGCATATAGATAAGTGCCAAATCTCACTGAGATTGGGGTGGTGGTCTCGAGGCAGACTCCAGGAATCCATGAAGGAAAGCCCTGGCGAACCCTGCCCTGGACCTATGGATGTGGTCAAGTTTGTAGTGTTTGGTGAAGGTATGGACCGAAGACCAAATAACATCCTCCAGGATAGCAGGGGTATCCACCCCCTTAAAGAAGGCACCTGAAGAGGCCATGAAGCTTGTGGAATGAGCTTTGCCTGTACCTTGCAAAGACTTACTATGGAATTGGTAGCAGAAGGTGATGGCCTTGGAGATCCATGTAGAAATAGTCTACTTGGACACTGCCTTCCCCAGGGCTCTGAGATGGAAAGATATGAAAAGTTGGTCAGCTTGTCTGATAGACTTGGTGTTGTGCAGGTAAAATCTGATTTGTGCACATCCAGGGAATGCAGCACTCTCTCACTGTCTCCTTGTGGGTTTGGGAAAAAGACAGGTAAGTGTATGGCCTTATTGAGGGACAGGTCACTGATTACCTTGGGCATGAAGGATGGGTTTTCTCCTGAGGGTAACCCTGGCTCGTGAAAAAAGAGGAAGGGAGGGATTGCCATAAGGGCTTGGAGTTCAGCCACTCTTCTGGCTGAGGTTAGGGCCACTAACATAACAGTTTTCCAAGTACAATGCTTTAGGGAAGCTTTATCTGCTGGCTCAAAGAGCAGGAGCGTGGGCCTCTCAAGCACATAGTTAAGGTCCCAAGGCAGGGGAGAGGGTTTCCTGGGGGGGGGGGGGTCTGAGGTGAAGTACCCCTTTAAGGAAGAGTTTGAAAGGAAGCCTGGATGCTAATGGGGGATCCAGAGGCAGGCATGCAGAAATAGCAGACAGATGGGCTTTGATAGATGAATAAGCTAACCCAATCTGTAATATCTCACACAAATAGGACAGCACTAGAGGGGGGTCTTGCTGTCTTATGACACCAAATAGTGAATCTTTTCCACTCTGAAAGATAAGATTTTCTTGTATTTGGTTTCCTGGCCTCCGGACAGGACACAGAGCACATCCTCATTGTAAAGGTGTCTAAAGGGGATCAGAATTCTATCAGCCACAGGGTTAGTTGTAGAAGCCACAAAAAGATACTGGATTACACATTTAGGAGCCCTTTTTCCTCCTGGTCTCAATGACCATTTATAATTTACATCAATATTAATGAGACATTAGTTCATAATATGGCATTTAGCCACTTATCTTCACAACTAATATAAGACTATATTACCATTATGTTGACAAACAGTATGTCAGAACTTGTTTCAGGCTATTTTATAATAAGCATGATCTATTGTCTGCATTTCTAGTGTATTGTAATATATATTCGAATCAATAGTGTCATGTTGCTTTAAATTTGACTCAGGAGCCATATGTGAATGTCCTTTTTTCTATTGGCTTATCACAGTATTTAAACTGACGTTGGCAATGGATTCACAAATTATTTTCACTCACTGATGAAGGCTGGTGCCGAAACTAGTATGAGTTTTTGAATTTGGACATGTTTGTCCGCTTTTTTGCCTCTTAATAAATGGTGGAACTATCTTGCTGGCTTTTTTGTGTTTTCTACAAGGTTGGTTGGCCGGGCAGCCGTACGTGCGAGGGCTTGTGTTTCACTCAGTTGGTTTTCCTCGCTGTTGGCATATCGTTTCACCGTTGGTGGGAGAGGACTCCTTCCGTGAGGCTACAATTTTTGGATATTTCCAACGTCAGTTTGGACAAGACAGTTTAGTTTTCTTTTGAAACTATTTGTCTATTTTTTACTATTTGGACATTCCTATATGGGACCCCTTTGAGTCATCACATTTGTACATGGATTGGATTATATTCCGGAAATCGAGTTACTGAACGGCTGCTTTAAAGGTACTGTTATTCTTGTGGTTACAAGCATTTTGTTCATTGTTGGAGACGAGCTGGCAACTGTTATTTTTGGTTTATGCTCCGGTTTGTTTTCGGGCTCTGACTTTGTCTTTTGCGGCCGAGGATTCAAGGCTCCGACTTAAGGTTCCGCCATCTTCAAAACCTTATTTTGGGCTTAATTTTAAAGCCGTCTGCCATATTTTGTCTATATTTTGTGGATTTGTCCACATGAGGACAAGCCAAAAGGAATCGTAGTGCAAAAACTCTATTTTGGGTTTGACTTCGAGGCCATCTGCTGTCTGCCATATTTGGTTTATATTTTTTGGATCTGTTTTCGCAGTACAAAATTCTATCTTGGGCTTGACTCCAAGGCCGTTTGCCTTATTTTCCATATTTTCTGGACCTGTCTACATGAGAACAAGCTAGAAGGAATCGCAGTGTATGTGGAACTTTATTTTACCGATGGTTTTGGATATAGCCAATACGGTTTGCTATTTCTGATGACTTGGCATATATAACAAATATGAAGTACCGCTAAATGCTTCATTTCCATTTTTAGGATTTTTGGACATTATATTTTGGCGATTTCATCTCATGAACATTAAGCGACCATTGTTATCTGTCATCAGTACTATTTATCATACTATTGAGTAAAATTACATCCAGATAATGTTTTGCATACTTCTAGTTTAATGTTGGGGTCACATTGCTTGGTTGCATGATTTTCTAACATATTGATATTCTGACCGGATCCGATACCAAATCTGGTCTTTGTAAGGATCCATGTCTTAAACATTTTTTGGCCTTTTGTACTACATTTTGTTTGACTAAAAATTTTTTTGGCAGTATTTTATGACATCGGACTGCCAGGGAGTTTGGATTTTGATATACAGCCTTTAAACATATATTTTGTTGCTGTTTCAGAAAAATACTTTTCCTGGTATATACATATTTAAATCCACTGCTTTGTATTTTGACATTTGGGTATTACTGGGATTACAACCTGCAGGTTGACTATACTATAACTGCTTCATATCTTTTAAGCATTTATACACCATTTTAGGTTAATATTGCGAATATATTTATATGAATAATTTTGGCTCAGAACTGTATTAATGCCAATTTCCTATTTTTAATTTTTGTGATTTGATTCTCTCACATTTACTTTATGGACTGATTTTTGTCCTTTTTGATGATAACCATACCTTACATTTTTGTAGGTTGCTGGGGGCTAAATTAGGACACATACTACTTTTTACCACATCTTAACATTTTCCCTCTATATTTTAGTTTACTATTATTAATCCTGCCTTACCAACAGTTGTGTGGTTCATGGATCCATGGGGGTCTAATATTATGTATATCTTTTCTTGAAATGTATTGACATAACTGGTTTACAGATTCTAGTGGATTTAGGGTTTAGGACAGTTTATGGTTACAGATTCTAGTGGATTTAGGGTTTAGGACAGTTTATGGTTACATGTCATGATAATGTTATGTGTACAAAATTTTTTTCTACACCAAGCTGTTTTTAGAACGTACTTAGATAGTAACAAATTCCATCTTTGTGCTTATTATAGTCATGTACGTCTTTCATAGAAATGTATTCTAATTATTGGTGTACACAGTTTAAGTGGAACTTGTGTCTAGGTCAGGGGATTGTCCGAATTTCATATCTACACTCTATATATTATCTATGTTATGGGTATGAACCCTTTTCTGGTTCTGTATTAAGTTGGTTTAAGACAGTTTATGAGAGTGTAGGTTTCTTAACAGGACTTGTTAGCAACTAACTTCATGTATATTCCTGTTCCTCCATTACTGTCTACATGATAACATTTGATTAATGTTCAGAGTTGTGTTTTTGTACGAATTTAGAGATTGATAACATTATATCTATGCTGATTTTTGGACACATATTTCACTTGTCAGACACTAGTAACCGAATTGTCCTCTTGTCACTCCTCATTTAATATACTGGGGGATTACTGATTTGAAACTGACCTTGGTGGTATTTAAATATTGAGGTTTTTTGATAATATCTCTCTGAGCGATTCTGGCCCTGCCCCTGCTTATTACTTTTTATAATTTTTTGTAGTATTGGATTTTCCTTAGTTGGCTTCTTGGACAACTGTTTGGATATTATGGATCTGGACAAGATCCTGGAGGGGCTGTGTGCTGATAGGGAAGACTTGGCTATTTTTGGTGTTAACCAAGCCCCAAGCAGCAACCCCATCCAACTTGCTATTAATCCTACAGATAATTGTGAGGTCTGTTTTCGGGATTTGGAAAAGGGCCTAAAGGGATTAAGAGCCAATATTTGGCATCTCCGGCTTTTCAAAGCCTATCTCCACAAAAATATTGCACCTAGAGGACTACGGATAAAATTGCACCCACTTGTAAGCAGATCTGAAGAGAGGCTTAATGATGAATGGGATGCAGCACTTAGAGAAGGTTCCATGGTTTTTGTAAAAATCCTAGCTTCATATTATGAAAGAACAATAGAAATATGTCTTTCAGAAGTTAAGGATTTAGCAAACAAATGTAAAAAACATGAATCCAGTCCTAAATATTTGGATTATTTAGACAGGTTGTCCAAGGAGCTAACCTCTTATGACAAAATCATAAGAGATAGAAAAATAAAGAAATTTAATAGAGATAGTAATGATTATGAAAAGGGACATCCATTCCAAGTACAACGATCTGTGAGGTTTCAGGACAATGTCCCTACTATAAGCAGGGGCAGGACCAGAAAAAGGCCCAGATCCATATTAAAAAACAGGGATCATTTTCAAACCAGTATCTCAGGGGAGGAGTCATCTAACACTGACGGTGAATATGCCAACACTGTCAACTCTCCACTTAAGAAGAAAACCAACATTCAATACCCTTTAGACATGGTAGGAAATCCAGAGGGGGGAGGAAACATAGAAACAAATATATCTACAGATTCCATGACGGGACTTATTCAGGCACTACTCAAGTAAATACACAAGTTTTTGAAAATGTTTTGAATCTGATCATGTACTAACATTAGAACAAAAACAAGTTCTCAATAAAGGGTTAAACTTTGTTCCCAGCTTTTTTTGTGATGAATACCAAACCTCATTAGATGTCATTGATTTTTGTCGTAGACTCAATCTTAAATTGTTTTTTTCAGAACAGGATAGTTCCAATGCTCAAAGATCTACTGATTTCACCTTTCATAAATCAACATTTCAGCCGCCTATGAATAAAAATGTAGCTATTTTTCAACAAGCAGTGTTAAAGGACCTACATTTTCCCCTTTTTGAAGTTGCTACCAGTAGGGATAACATCACTTCTACTGAAAGAGTGGCCCTATCGGAACTTAGGAGTAATCAAAATATAGCAATACTACAAGCCGACAAGGGGGGTGCAGTGGTAATTTTGAACATGGACTTCTATGTAAATGAGGGTTTACGACAACTATCTGACAGACATTGCTACATGAAAATGGAGATTGATCCAACTACGCAATTCAAAAAAGAGATTGATTTGTTTTTACAATCTGCATTGGAGGAGGGTATACTCACGCCCAAAACTGTTCAACATCTACAGGTCAGGGAACCAGATAGACAAATTTTGTACTTACTACCAAAAATACATAAATCCCTTACACATCCACCAGGCAGGCCTATAGTCTCTGGTCATGGTTCCCTTACAGAACCATTGTCTGCTTTTCTCACCCAATTTCTCAAACCACTATTGCCCCTGGTTAGAGCAAGAATTCAGGACACCACACAATTTTTGCAAATTATTGAGGATTGCCAATTAGAGCCCCAATGGATAATGTGTACGTTGGATGTAAAATCTCTCTATACCAGTATTCCGCATTGGGCTGGGCTTCAGGCTGTTGAATATTGGCTTGCTAAAGCAGAATTGTATTCTCCGGGTTTCAATACTTTGCTTATTTGTCTAACAGAACATGTTTTGACCAAAAATGTGTTCTATTTCCAGGGTGATTGTTACTGGCAACTACAAGGTACGGCGATGGGGGCTTCTTTCGCCCCCATCTATGCGGATCTTTTCATGGCCTACCTTGAGGAATGCCTGATTTACAATCCTTTACACAATTTATACCTGGTGGAAATAGCCATATGGAGGAGATATTTAGATGATTGTTGGATGGTGTGGCGTGCAGATACTGACTATCTTCAGGAGTTTCTGGAACATTTGAATAACAATATTTGGGGGATCGAATTTTCTATCACATTTCACAGGGAGATCATAACATTTTTGGATGTCACTGTATATCGTAACAGTGACAACACACTTAATACCAAAATTTATCGGAAATATCCCCAGTTTAACACCTTGCTACATGCTAACAGCATGCATCCACGTCACACCATCCGGAACATCCCTAAATCTCAATATCTGAGAATTCGGAGAATTAATTCCTGTTCACAGGATTACACAGCAGCCAAAGCCGATTTACAAACTAGATTCTTGGACCGGGGCTATTGTACTTCTGACATTGAATTAGCCAGGACCTATTCGGACAATCAGGAAAGAAAGACATTGTTGGAATACAGGGATAAGAGCCAAAATACTAATAGCTCTAAAATTAGACTGTTTACCACACTAGGTAAAAATCATCAAACAGTTAGGCAAGCGGTTAATCAAAATTGGAACATCTTATTAGCAAATGACTTTTTGAGGGGGATTTTAGACAATCAGTGCTCATTCTCATTTAGACGTGGCAAAACGTTGGGCACCCTGTTTTCCCACTATAAACATAAAGAAAGTGGGGCAGCTAAATACAAACAACTTACTATAATGGGGGATGAGTTACTGGGAACATTTAGATGTGGACACTGTGTATCTTGTGCTCAAGTCAACCAGCTTAAACAATTCTGAGCTCCAACACTAGTAAAGTGTATGATATTAAGGTTTTTGGCAATTGTTCCACTAGCTGGGTTATATATTTGGCTACATGCCAATGTAAGTCGTTCTATGTTGGCAAGACTTCACGTTCACTACGCATTAGAATTGGGGAACATTGTAGCGATATTCGCAACCACAAGACATCCAATGCACTATACATACATACAGTCAAACATCCCAGTGCCCAATTTATGTTTACCATCATAGACAAAATTACAAGTAATAGGCAAAACCAGACAGGATGGCAAGGCATTTTAAGCCACAAAGAAAGATACTGGATTACACATTTAGGAGCCCTTTTTCCTCCTGGTCTCAATGACCATTTATAATTTACATCAATATTAATGATACATTAGTTCATAATATGGCATTTAGCCACTTATCTTCACAACTAATATAAGACTATATTACCATTATGTTGACAAACAGTATGTCAGAACTTGTTTCAGGCTATTTTATAATAAGCATGATCTATTGTCTGCATTTCTAGTGTATTGTAATATATATTCGAATCAATAGTGTCATGTTGCTTTAAATTTGACTCAGGAGCCATATGTGAATGTCCTTTTTTCTATTGGCTTATCACAGTATTTAAACTGACGTTGGCAATGGATTCACAAATTATTTTCACTCACTGATGAAGGCTGGTGCCGAAACTAGTATGAGTTTTTGAATTTGGACATGTTTGTCCGCTTTTTTGCCTCTTAATAAATGGTGGAACTATCTTGCTGGCTTTTTTGTGTTTTCTACAAGGTTGGTTGGCCGGGCAGCTGTACGTGCGAGGGCTTGTGTTTCACTTAGTTGTAGAAGCTGCCACTGTGTTGTGCTGTTTGAGAAGGTCCACTCTGGGGGGGGGGGTTACTTGTGCCAATTACCCTTGGACAAATGTAGGAGTAAGGGGAGCCAGTGCTGTCTGGGCCAGTACAGAGTCACCACCAAGATTTTTGAGTTGTCCTGCTGTATTTTCAGCAGGACCTTCTGAATGAGTGGGAAGAGGGGGAAACGCATATAGATATTTCCCCTTCCAGGAAATTGAGAAGGTATCTGTTGCCAGTGTCTGGGGTTCTGATGTCCTGGTGGAGGCAAACAGGTCAATCTGTGGTATACCACACCTGTGGACCAGATCCAGGAAGACATCTTTGTGAAGCATCCATTCGTGGTTGTTTGTGCTGGTTCTGCTCAAATAATCTGCCTGTGAGTTGGGGAGAGAGGGAATGTAGACTGTCTGCAGGGTTATTCCCTGTGAGGTCACCAATTCCCAAACCAAAAGTACTAGTTGTTTTTTGATATACCACAGAACAGTGGTGTTGTCTGTGTAGGGTCCCTGCTGTAGGGAAGGGAGAAATGCCTGAAAGGCTAGAAGGATTGCCCTCATCTCTTCGGCATTGATGTGTTCTGACTTCTGGTGGTTTGGCCACAGGCCCTGCACCTTTTGGTAGCTGAGGGTGGCTCCCCACCCCAGGTCTGAGGAGTCTATGTGCATGACCTGAGTAAGTTGAGATGGTTGAAGAGGAAGGCCTGGGTTGTGATTTACCTGATCCAACCACCATAGTAATTATTTTTTTAGACAAGGCAGTAGTGGCACAATATGCTCCAGAGGATGGTTGTGTTTCTTTCAGACTGACCGAAGGTACCACTGCAGCTTTCTCATGTGTAATCTCACTACAGGAAGCATGGGTACAGTAACTGTCATGTAGCCCAGAAGTTTGAGGTGCTGCCTTACGGCCAGCTCTGTAGAGTGAAGGACCAGGAGGAGATGTTCTGTCAATTAACTCACTTTTTGTGGAGCCAAGAATGCCTCCATGAGGTCTGAGTATATCCTGCACCAGAGGAATACAATGTCTTGGGTTGGTTGAAGATGAGATTCTGGGAGGTTTATCTGAAATCCCAGTGATTTAAGGAGGGTCACCACAAAGTGGATGTGCCTATGGAGGGTTTCTTGGCTGACAGCCTGGATCAGCATGTCATCCAGGTAAGGGAATATCTGTAATCCCTTTGTCCTGCAGTAAGGCATCACTGGTGCCAAGCATTTGAAGACTCTGGGTGCAGTGGAGAGTCCAAAGGGCAAAGCAGAGAATTGCAAGGGAGAGGAGCCCACCAAGAATCTCAAGTATTTCCTGTGGGTGGGTTTGATCGGGATGTGGAGATAAGCATCCTTTATATCTAACATAGCCAGGAATCATTTTGGAATTATGAGAGGGAAAAGGGCTGGTAGGGTCAGCATTTTGAAAGTAGGCACCTTTAAAAAGAGGTTAGGTAGGAGAGGTCTAGAATAGGTCTCCAGGGTCTGTCCTTCCTGAGAGACCAGGAAGAGCCTTCAGTAGAACCATCTTCCTTTTGCAGTTGAGAGGACCATCACTATGGTACCCTGATCTAACAAGGTCTGCACTACCACTTGCAAGAGGTGCAGTTGCTGAGTAAGTGGTCATGGCATGCCTCACCCTATGGGTGGGGAGATCCATCCAGGACATAAAATAACCATTTTGAAGCATGGGCAGGACTCACTTGTCTGAAGTGAGATGGGTCCAGACAGGGAAACAGTGAGAAAGGTGAGCAGACAGTGGTACAGAAGAGTGGGGGGAGGCAAGGGTGGCAGGTATTCAGATGCTACTTGCCCTGTCCCGAAAGGGAGTTCTCTGGCTACAGGGAGGTGATGCTCTAGCTGGAGGGGGTTATTGCCTTGTGGGCTTATGAGGCCTTAAAGGAGGAGCAGGACGGGAGTGCATCCTAATAAACTGAGTTTTTGGTGGACAGTTTCTGTGAAACTTGGGGATTGGCGACACCAGTAAATGTTTTAGGTCCTGCATTTCTTTACCGGTTTGCTGCAGAGACTTGAAAAAATCTGCTACTTTAGAACCAAAAAGTGCAGCATTGTCCAAAGGAGCATCAATGAGCTTTGCCCTGAAATCATCTAACAGGGGTTGTAGGCAAAGCCAAGAGTATCTGTGTGGGGCAGATGCTGATGCTGCTGACCTGGCTGAGGATTCAGCAGCATCATAACTACACTTGATAGTGTCTGGTAACCTGGGAAGTCAGGGCCAAGAGATAGGACAGTGAGGCTTTGGCAGGGGAGTTTGGAATATCTGCCAGGTGTTTAGTGGCAGATTCTAAAAGGGACAAGGCATACTTGGCCATGTGAGTCTAGTAGTTTGTGGCTCTGAAGGCCAAGGTAGATGAAGTATATATCTTTTTGCCCAACTTTTCCATGGTCTTCCTTGTCTTTGTCAGCAGGGAGAATGGTGGTAGTAGGTAGGAGTTTGGAGGCTTTGTCCGTAGAGACTGATATAGTGGGTGGATCAGCAGGTGGGCACTTAATCAGATACTGGCCAGTGTCAGGCACCTTGTAAAGCCTGTCTGGTCTGCGTGGGGCAAGTGGCTGGGAGTCAGGGTTCAGAGATGTTGAAGAGAAGGCATCTAAAAAAGGCAGGCAAGATAGGAGGAACAGCAGCTGGGTTGGGGATTTGCATTTGAATGAGCTTGTAATACCTCTTTTGTACCACAGTCATTTCTGAGGATTTCCACTTAAAGTACTCTTTCATCCTGCTAATAGTTTCCCCAAAGGTCAAGTCTTCAACTGGGGAGTCAGGGTCCACTGACTCTTCTTCTGGGGATCTGTATCCCAAGGGGAAAGACAGTTGAGAGTTATAAGGCAGTGACTCCTCTGAGGAGTCAGAAAGGACTTTCTGTCCTCTAGTACCCGTCTCAGTAGGTTGAAGCCTAGAGCTCAGGAGGGGAGGAGAAGAAGAATCAGTAACAGCAGTGGTAGGCCTCAATGCCATAAAGGTATTGAAAAGGCTTTGACTGAAAGCCTGCCAATCGGGCATGCTTTCTGTTGTGGGAGAAGTATGTTTTCTCTTTTCCCTTCTCTTAAGTGGTCTGGAGGATGTCTGCCTAGAAACCGGAGATTGCAGGGGTTCAGACGGTTCCTCAGAAAACATAGGTTCCCCCGGCATCAGAAACTGGCAATAGCCTTTGCAGATGTGCTCTCACTTACGGATAGTGCAGCATCCTTAGAGGTACTCACGACATCCGGAGCAGCGGATCCGGGTCCAGATCCTAGAACCAGGCTGATGGCCACAGGATGGGGATCAGTTGGAAGAAGCTCCGCAGTAGATGAAAGCTGCAAGGTCCTGGCCTTCTTTTTTGGCAGTTCTGCGAAGATGTCTGAGGAACCCTCCAGCCATAAGGTACGTTGATTCAGATGCTGGTTTTCAAGGTAAATATTAAGCCCATGCAAGCGACTACGTAGTGTCCTAGGCACGAATGCCTGGCAAACAGGGTAGGCCTTGTGGTTGTGCAACCATCCCAAACAGAAAAGGCACTTGTCATAGACGTCCTTATGAAGGATCTGGCAGCCACACTGTCTGGATGACATGAAAAAGCAATACTAAATTATAGAAGGACTGAAAAGGTCCCCAACGAGGTACTTATCTTATACAACAAATCCAATGTCAGTGATAGCAGAAACACCTGGTGTACGACTGGCAGCTGAAAAGCTCTGAGGCCTGCTGCATGCCGACGTCACCTTTATGGCCCACATACTCTCGGCCACGTCAGAGGTCTCACGCACTTTGGAGGGACTGAAAGCTTTTGGATACTGGCCATACGTACACGAGACTAGAGGAGTAAACCCATATGCAGAATACTGCAACATGGGAATAGATGGACATATACGATTATTATAACAACAAAAGACTATTTGTGATTTAAGAGGAAGCATAAAAAGAAAGGAAATGATAATAAGAAAAATGTTAGAAGTTGTAAGACTTAGCAAGTTAAAACTCAGACAAAAATTCATGGACTTACAAAATGTATAGAACTGAAATAAGATTATTTTAAGGTTTAGTTACAGGAGAAGGGGAGTTAGTTGAAAGGATTTTCTGAGCATCTTGTAATATGGCTAGAGATAAAGGAAAACAAGGAATATATAAAAATAGGCAATGGAACAAAAAGGATAAATGAGAAAGCATGGAATGAAAAAGGAAAGAGATTATTAATACAGTGATGGAAATACATTAATATGAGAACATTTTATAAAAATTGGTGTAAATGGTGGATGATATTTATGGAAAATATAAAGCATGTTTTTTACAGTGGCAATATGGTGTGAGAAAAGCAGACAAAGATATAATGATGCATTGAAAGTTTAAGAACATGACAAAGTATTTGACAAGGAAAAATAATTTTATGAAAAATCAAGAAAAAATACATGAATTGGTATATTAGCAATTTTTTTAACAAGGAAAAAGAGAAGTATCAAGTTACTTAATTAAGAAACTGGTAGTGCAATGAGAGAAAAAAAATGTAAAAAGAGAAAAAGAACTCTGGAAAATATTATGAACAGTGTACTGCAATATGCACAAAAAATGTTTAAAGAAAAAAGCAGATAGTAACAAAAAACATGGAAAGTAAACAAGTTAAAAGAACAAACAGAGAAGGAGATTTCTTTAAATAAGCTAAATAAAGTAAATATAGATATGGCTGCAGGACCAGATGGAATATGATATGAAATGTATAAAAAAATTAAAGGGTTTGGCAAAAAAAAAGAATTTAAAGATTTTGAGTGAACGGTCAAATGCAGGTTTTATGTATAAAGAATTATGTGGTGGAATGCTTAAATTCATATGGAAGAAGGAAGATACAAAACAATTAAACTGGACGCAGTATTGAATAATAATGATTTGAATTACTTTCACAAAGATCTTCTAAAGAGATTTGAAACTAAAATGGAAAATATTACAGAAGATATATATAGTATAAAGAGGAAGGGTTGTCAGGAATTAATGACAGAGAAATTTGTAGATGATATTATGAACAGAAATGAAGTGAAAATCACGACATCAGACCTTAAGACATTTGATACAATTGGACATGAAATCTTATGGGTAACAGTGAAAGAATATAATATAAGTGATAAGGTTAGGAAATTATGCATGTCTGTACAGAGCTGTAGTAATAAAGTAAAAATGCTTGTAAATGGCTGGTTAATACAAGAGGTTCATATGAAGAGTGGTGTAAGACAGATATTTAATGACTTGTATACTCTGCATTAGTCATGAATATGACATTATGTGAAATCAATCACAAAATGAAGGAGGTGGGGTATGACACCTAAAGAGTTAAGAATTACAGTTCTGTTAACATATGAAGATGACATTACAATAACTGCCAAACAATTTGGATAAAAGTAACAATTTGCACAAATGAGTGTTTAGAAGTGACAGGGATGGCTTTAAATAAAGAGAAAATTAAAGGTTTAGTTGATTGTAGCAGAGACAGAGGGTATACATTTTACAATTAATAAAATGTTTGCATTAGGTACAAAATTTGGGAATAAAGATGTAAAAATGTAAAAAGAATTAATTGGGGGAAAAACAACAGAAGTAGTAAGATAAGTTTGTCTTTTCTGGAGAACATACAAATCATTCAGAAAAAAAGGCTTATTTGATAACTTCAGTACTTATGGGAAAAATAGTGTACTTTGCAAGTCTATTTATGTTGCCAACAGTATTTGAAAATGAATTATTGCATATTTTTTCTATTTTAAGGGGTTCTAGATTAAACCCAGTAAAAAGAGGAGTTTTGTATGTAAATAAAGTGGAAGGAGGTTTAGGTATAATTAACCCAGTGAAATATAGGTTCATAGGTTGGTACTGGGCTATCTACCCGAAGGCATACATTAGCCCAGCCACGTTGTGCGGTATTCACCGCCCCTTTAGTAGTTCCCTAGACCCTTGTACTAGCAGCTAGTACCCTTGTCCCCTATCTAGTAGTGCTGTTGGTGTGATCCCCAGTGTAAACTTTCTGTTACCCATCCACTCATCAAGGTTCCTCTTGAAGAGTGATGGTGAGGGGCTCTGTCTTATGTAGATCGAAACCTTGTTCCATAGTAAGGGAAGTCTCTGCAAAGGGAATCTATCCCTCCAGCATGTTCTATTGATTGTTATGTTGAGGTTTATATCCCTAGAGCGTGTAGCTCGAGTAGATTTGGTTTTGCTAAGATGAAGCATGTTCAACAATTCTGGAATGGACATGGCTCTGTACGTTAGACAGAGATCGCCTCTGAGAAAGCGGTATGCAACAGAGAACAGTCTTAACTTTTTCAATCGTGCTGCATAGGGCAACTGTTTGAGGCCAGTAATCCTCTTGGTTAGGTACCTCTGTGGTGTCTCCAGCTGCTGGAGATGTCTAGGCAGGTACATTCCAATTGGTGCATCGTACTCAATAATGGGTCTGATGAGGGAAGAGTAGAGGGGCACCATTACCATCCTTAGATCTTGATGCGAACCCTTTTGTGATCAGATGGGTCACATAGAAGGATTTTCTAACCACTTTGGCAACATGGTTATCAAAGGAAAGCTGACTATCTACTTGGGTCCCTAGATCCCTTATTTCTTCTTCAGATTTCAGGGGATTACCTCCTATGTTGTAGTTTGCGGGTACTCTGTTTTTTCCAATGGGGATTACTACGCATTTTTTTGCATTTAGCTTGAGACCATGGCTTTGACACCATGCATCAATCTCATTTAGGCCCTTCTGGCCCTTACGGCCCTTATGTTGCATCATTAAATTGGTAGAAACTGTTAAACTGGATAAATGAAAAAAAAATGTATAAAAAGGGTGCATAAATGAAGAAACAAAATGTTACCAAGAGAAAAAACATAGTCAAAAATAAAAATTGATGATACAGAAAGAGATAGAAAAGTATGGTGTAAGAATGTAATAAAACATTACTGTGTAAAGCCATGAGAAAATCTAACAGATAAAAACATTAAAGGTATAAAAATAGGCAAATGGTGTAATCAGAAAGTAGAATGTTAACATTTTTTGTGGAGACTGGTAACAGATAAATTGTAAGTAAAAGGAAATTTGCTACATAAAAAGAAAAGTGAATCTCTTTACATTGTCAAGTAGAAGAAGCTAAGGAATATGCATTTTTGAAATATAAAAAAAAGTAAAAAAGTTATGGGGAAAACTACGTAAAGAAGATATTTTGGAAGATAAAAAGTAGTAGATAAAATAAAACATGGATATGATTAAATACGGATATTATAAGAATAGAAGTAATAAACTTTTTATCTGTTTGTTGAATGTATTCATGTTATGTTGGTTATATGGAATGAAAGAAAAAAATCCATTTACCACTAAACAATTTCATTTAATCAATATTAAGTAAAATTAGATGTTGGTTACGGAAAAAGGAATGGTGGTCTAATAAGGATGACAACTTTGTACAACTGTAAAGGAAATTATAAATGTGTAAATAGATTTGTATAGTTATATATTTGTAAATATCAAATATGCAAATATGTTGTAAATAAGAGTTATTTTTTATATAAATAAAGGACCCTAACTCCTTTCAATAGGTGCCATGGGATATTTTACATCCACCTCAGCTACTAGCTACTCAAGGAGATGGGACTTCCCTTTAAAATCTCATTCGAAAGACTGCTCATTCAGCAGTGCAGACGCCCCCTTATGCTGCAATGCAGTGTCATTAATCATTCGACTGGTGTGGGAATAAAACCCAAGGCCTTATGCACCAAAGGACATTGCACTACCCGTTATGACACTGATACTGGTCAGATAAAAGGTGTACCAAAAGACAGATTCTGTGGGTCCATTCACCATGGCAAACTCTTGATACAAATTCTTAAAAGTTTTATCGTGTGCATGATAGGTTGAAGTGCCTGACCACACTGATTTCTAACTGCCCACTGCAAAATCCTCATATTCGGTTGTGCTAAGGGAATCATTGGTAAGGAGACGGTCAACAGACCTAACACCTTGGCAGCAGATGATGATGATGATGGCTGGGGGTTTTGAGAAGACTGCAGACTATGAAGATTACTGAAGATATTCTGACTGGAGATAATTTTACTCTGACTGTATCCAACAGGAATCCGAAGAAAAATAGAAGCTGTGATGGAGCCAGTTGGATTTTGCCCATGCTGTCTTTGATCCCCAAAGACAGACATATCTTGAGTAAGTACTGCCTCACTACTTGCAGCCTCTGCACAGTGGCTTTGAGCCAGAAATATAGGAAGGCCGACTGTAGTGAGTCTGAATGCTAGGACTTGGAATTGATAATGACTGGTCCCCAGCTTAGAAGCCCAGGAATCTCTTTAAAACTTTGGCTATTTTGATGTGTAAGTTGGCATCTTGGACATCCAAAAAAAAAAAAAAAAAATCCAAACTCCTGCTTGCAAGCATGGCAGTATGAAGTGTACATGTTACCAGCCAAAACCAACTCCTCCTCCTCCTCCACAAATTGGTTTAGTTGACTAAGGTCAAGAATGAATCTGATATCCTCTATCTTTTTTGGCAATGAGGGGTCTGGAGTAAAATCCAGACGCAATCTAGTCTGGTGGGACCTCCTGGACGGCTTTATTTCTGCTTCCCTCTTTTTTGACGTGAAACTATTGGGGTATGTAACATCATGATTTTGGTCATTTTTAAACAGGGAAAAGAACAGCCTCTGAATATAAAGGCAGGAAAGACATCCCTTGACTGCCTCCAGAGCGGGAAATGCATACAACATGTCAGGACTCATACTGATGGGATCCAAGAAAGGACCCCCTAAAGCTCTGAATGGTTGGGACCACCTATGCCTCTACTACGATAGCTAGACTGGAGGTCCCCCCTTGGGATGAGAGATCCTGTCATACTGCAGCCTGTTCTGGGGCTACTGGAACTTAGGAACCATTATATTTTTGTATCTTTCTGATTACACTAAAAGGTCTTCTGAGGTGTGGAAAATTTCACCTCAACAGCAGTGAGTGTTCTACCCTCCTGCACACACCCTAGCAGCTTCTCCTTCACTTTCTGCCAAAATAAGGAGGTGCTTTCAAAGGGGCCACTGATGGAGCACACCTTGAAGTAGTCCAAGAAATTTGTGAGGTGCAGTCAAGGCTTGCTTTACCATTGCCAAGCCAGAGCCTACTAATCTGGCCACATCATTTTTCACACTATGACTTAAATGCATGGTCAACGAGAAGATGAAATTTATAGTTGCCACTTGGGCTTCTATGCTCTCTGCCCCCCCTCATCAACCTACCCCTCGCAAACAGCAGTTTCACAGTGTCAGCTGTTTTCTTGGTCAAATTCCTCCGAAATCTGTTCATATGTGCCTTGTAGTTTGAAGTGGTCAAGGAGAACATACTAGATGCATTCACTTACTTCCTTAGCCTACCCATCACCCTCGATTATCTATTTGGAGAACGCATAGCCTGTGCAACGTCTATGATGCCTTGCTTGGTAGCCTTAGCCACCACTACACAGTCCACAACTGACCCTTTACTCGAGTGGTATTTACCTTTTGGGATCTCATCAATAAGCCAGTCTGGTGGTGGTACTGCTCAGAGCCAAGGCTTCCCTGCAAGATTTCTTCTTCAAGGGAGGTGGAGTGTATGGGCGAGTCTCATTTCTAGAACCTCTCAGAATGAGGAATCTTCATGCAGGAACTTGGGCAAAACCTTCCCTTTGTCAAGGTAAGTATTCAGGTATAGGGAGTCAAGGTGCTTCTTGCACAGTCTCCAAGGGGACCTCTGCTGAAACTTTCCCGTAATCAAATGTCAGTAAAATAAATATATACATACATAAATACATTTCTAAAATAGTTTGCCTGTTAACTTGTACAACAGAGGATTGAATTCAGAACAAAAGTTCTGATACTTTACTGACAGGACAGGAATCTTAATGTGTACATCACAGCTAAATTAAAGATAAATGCAATACTTCTCATACTTACAGACTTCAATGTTACTGCCCTCAAACTATGACACTTACCTTCTGATATACAGAAAGTTCAAGCATGTTCTACAAAACACTCTCCACCTTTTAATTGATGTACTTCAAACAGTTTAAGTTAGACTTGAGCACTACTTTTTTTACTGTTACACAAGGACCAGGAAGACAAGATTTATAATACTATGGTGCCCATTTGAGGATATGGGGAAATGAGCAACTCCAAATGCACTGCCTCTTGTCAAGCTTATGTCCTCCATCACCAACTCAAACTGTTCTCACCTCTGGGCCATATGGTAATCTGGATATAAGCTCTGGTGCCATCCAATAGGGAGTTCCTACCAAAGACTTTCGTCGTGGGACCTCTTTGGACACTTGTGCACAGAATCCAAAATCTGACAGCTTTACCTAGAACAGAACAAATTATATTTCAATATTTTATCAACTGCATTAACTGTAGAGAGCAAATACAGTAAGTTCTAGTTCAGAACATTGTGCTCAAGAGTGGCAGGTGGTACTAGCTGAATATACAAAAACACATACACAGGAATAAGTCATGACTAATGGCCTCTCAAAGCTGCACAACTGCTACAGCTCCTTCTCTCAGTCTTCTGCTTATGCCAAGCTCTCTGGAATCTTCTTCTATGTCAAACAGTAACACTTTATAGTAATATTCAGTAAATGTTAAGATTATTCAGAGAGCTGCATTGTAGTTTACCTTTGTCTTCTACCTGTTAAATGATTTTTCACATGAACCCTTGAAAATAGGCACCTCTCTTCAAGCTAAACTGCCAGTGAATCTGCTACATAACCAATTAAATAATATTGTCTGCTTTCAAAATAGCAACTTCCTACTTTATCTGCATCTTGAACATTCTATTTACACGATTCTGATCACAGTTTGCTGTTTTTCTGTCAAGAGTTTTTGGAGTGCAAGGGGAGGAGTTTATGTTTCCTTAAGGGTTTACTGTGACAGCAAATAAAAAGTAATGATTTGAAGTAAAAATTTCACAATTCCTAACTTCTAGAAAAAATAAATAAGATTACTTTCATTCATCTCCCCTCTTTCTTGACCACACATTAATAAGTAATCTTTACCAGAGCTAAGCATTAAAATTTAATGTCGTACTCCTAGCCATAAAGCTGTTTTTTTTCCTGCAGTTTTATCATAGTCCTTTGACTGCTTTACCTTTAAGTTTCAATATCTGCTTTTAACAAGTCTAGTCTGAAATTAAAGCCGTTATGTTACACCATGCATACAGAACAGTGCAAACTTAAGGTGCCAAATTAAAACACACATCTGCCAGAGAACTATGCACTACAAGTCATAGTGCAACTTGTTTTACCTGCTACACTACACTACCGAATCTTAGTCTCATCACCCTAGTCATCTCTAAATCTGCTTTAGTTTCCTACCTCTTGCATCCCCCCTCCCATTTTTTTCTCTCCAGTTCCAATTTTTCCTTTTCTTCTAGCTCACGCATCATGCTGCAGTCTTATTAGTTTGTACAACCTTTTGTATTCAAAACTTCATTTTTTTAATTTGATTTCTGACTTCTGCTTTCTTTCTAATTTGGTTTCTGTCCTAATACTTTACTTCAATGGTTTTAAGCTACAACTGTGTGAGACATACAAAAGAGATGACCGAGTATTTTTCATGTCCTTACAATGGCTTGGCTGCAAACCCTTAAAAGGGGCTGTTGTCATTTTAGTTTAATTTTGTACCAAGGCCTGTAACAACAGCAACAGGCTTATGAAGGCTTTTAACACACTGCATCATACATCCCACCACAGAAGTACTGAAAGACTACCAATAAATTTTACAAGGATAGATATGAATGCTAAGGGAGGAGTGGGGTGGCTTGACATGTGAAAGGGAATAAATCATGCACTGCTATCAAGAGTACCAGATTCAGTTTACTACGTTATTTTTTTCACATTGTCATAGTGGCTCCATTTATGGGCAGAATACATAGCAGCTGGGTGAAGGACCTTATCAATAACACTTGGATGAAGACCACAGCAAAGCCACGTCTAATTGTAGATTCAAAATGCAACTTCTAATACTTGAAGGTATGCAATGAAGGCCAACTAGCTACTTCCAATATTCATGCGCGTTTGTGTATATGCGTATGTATATATATACACACACACACACACGGCTAAGAGACTACATCAAAAAAGGCCATAAACAGGAGTTAGTCATTATCAATTCCAGCCACTGCCTTTCGATAGCAGCACAACCCAATAACCGTCGCGATCCCCCTAGATGTTCATTACATGGACACACACCATAGCAACCTACCTAAGTCTAAAAGGGATCCAAATATTCCTATACTCGGATGCCTGGAAAGTAAAGAGACCTTTGATTAGGGCCATGGAGCAGGTAACCTACCTGTGCAGACTAGAGCTGCCTCTGTCCTTTCTGCCACAGCAATGACCCTGGTTCCACAAAAAGACATGGCTTCAGCTACATCTGCAAAAGCCAAGGCATGATAAAAATTTGCCTTGTATGTTTCCTATTATGGACTTCTGCCATTCTTGTAGCCACAGACACTTGTCAGCACACAACTATGCACACTATGGTGCCAAAGGTTCTCCTGTCAGTACACAGCTGGTGAAGCACAGACCCAGCTGAGGTACCTACAATGAATAGTCATCACAGTATAGGAGCAAACTGTAGAATGCACAACAGTATTTATCTATTTATCCAGGTTACACAAAACTCCGGACTACTAGGATTGGTGACTACCCACCATATCTTTATCTTCACCCTGAATTTTTAAACCTTCCTAAACTTCTTAAATTTAAAGGTTATCGTGTTACTCAGTTAGCCAGTAATCCCTTCCCTTAAAGTTATGAACCAGAAAAAAAAATTCAAATGAAACTGGAGGAAAAGAGCAAGGGGCTCAAGTTTTAATAAACTACACTGGATAACTGATGCAATGAAATGAGAACTCATATTATTAATCCGTACTAAAGAACGTGAATCTCAGAGATAAAGTTATGTACTCACCATAACAGTCTATCTGTGTTGTCCATTTTCATTCTACCTCAATGGAAGGGTTCAGATCAGAGACTTGGCTCTGACTTGGGCGCTTCTACCAGCTCTTTGGATCCAAAACTCTCAAGCTCCTCCCTTTACCCAAAATGCCCTGCCAGCCTAACATACCTCAGATCGAGTCTGCTGCCCCTACATATAAAGGGACCATAACTTAAGAAAGTTAATAAAAATACATTAAGAAAAGGAAGCTGGTGCACACACAAGGAACATTTGCCAACAGAACTCTTAGATCTTTCCAGAAGGAAGGGAATGGAGGGAGGTGGGTGGGAAGTTGAGGAAGAATGAAAATAAGCACCACAGATGCTGATGTTGTCCTTAGTATTCATCCCTCAGCTGATGGGACAGAGTCTCCAGCTAGTTGAACCTTGGGTAACCCTCATGGAAGGATATTTCTGAGTACTGCAGAGCCAAACACAGCTCTGTTCTGGAAACCAAATAAAATTTGTAATAAAGCAATAAAGATGTGAGCATTAGTTCAAATTGTAGCTGCACAAAATATCATCTATGGAACCCCTTAATCAGAAGGCTTAAGATACCGCCACAGACCTCTTGGAATGAGTTCCAAGAGGCTTAGGCAAAGATAAACATTTTTTTACTATAGACAAAGAGATACAATTGGTTAGCCATTTGGCCAGAGTAACTTTGGAAACTGGCTTGTCTAATTTGTTAAGAGAAGGAAACAAACTGGCCAGTGCACTCTCTCTTATTTGATAACTTTGGAAAGAAAACTGGGAGATTAATGACCTGGCTAATGTTGGACTCGGAAACTACCTTGGGCAAAAAGGATGTGTTAGTCCTCAAGGTCACCCTGCCTTTGTGGAAAACCAGGTATAGAGATTTGGAAGATAGACCCTGGAGCTCAGATACTCGTCTAGCTGATGTGATATCAACCAGAAAAATGGATTTCCAAGATAGAAACTTTAGATCAGACCTAGCTGATGGTTCAAATGGAGATTGGGTCAGGGCCTGAAGCATAACCATTAAATCTCATGGAGAAGTAGGTAAAGGAGGTTTAAGTAAAAAGGTCCCTTGGAGAGAAGCTTTACAAAATCTTGAAGAAGCTAAGGCAGAGTTATTTCGCCTAGATGGAAGTTTCAAATGAAAGCCAAAAGGACCTTAAGAGTGGAAAATTGAAAATCAAAGCTAGAAATTCATGTAGAGCTGATAGAAGGGCAGAGAGAGGATCCAGGTTTCTGTTAAGGGCCAAGAACATAAATCTTTCCCATTTACTCTTGTAAGTTCTTTTAGTAGAAGCTTTCTGAGAAGATAATAGAATATGACGGACAGAGGAGGACCTCCTGGGGCTGCTTAGCAATCAATGGAACTGGAAAACTCATGTGGTCAATTTGAGGCCTGTTATATCTGGGTGAGTTACCTCTGTCAGGTGAGACAGGAGGTTTGGAGATGGATCCAGGAGATGAGGCCAGAAGGGTACAATGAGGATAACGTTGCTCTTAAACAGACATGCTTTCTGTAGAAATTTGGGAATGAGGGGCAATGGTGGTTAAGCATAAAGAAGACCGGAGAACCAATTGTGAACAAGAGCATCTCTCAGGGCAAATAAACTGCTGCATTTGTTGTTGAGTGGGGATGTAATCAGGTCACAGCATGGCTGGCCCCATCAGTGGAGAATTCTCCTCACCACTTGGGCATTGACAGACCACTTGTGAGGCATCAGAATAGGCCTGTTTGGTTTGTCTGCAATCACACTGGTTTCTCCCAGGATGTGCATTGCTATTAGTAATCGACTGGAAGAGCTCACCATATGCCACACACACATTGTTTCTCGAAAAGCAGAAAAGACTTGGTTTCTCATTGTTTGTTGGTGTACCACACCACTGACGTATTGTCTGCCTGAAAAGCAATTGTTCCAGATGAGAGAACATCTTGAAGGGCCTACAATGCTAGTAAAACAGCTCTTATTTCCAGTAGATTGACATGCATCATGTGCTCTTTGGGGGACAATGTACCTTGGACTGTCCTTCCCAAGTAGTGCCTCACCCCCACCCCAGTTGGGAGGCATCCGTGGTTACCATGGCCGGGGACAGGGGAAGAACAAAAGGTTGGCCCATGGAAAGTTCTTTGGAATGAATCCACCAAAAAAGGTACCTGTTGCATGCTTGAGTGACCTTGACTAGAGCTGTTAAAGGATGGAGGAGAATGGACCACTGAGTAGACAGGGTTCACTGAAGTATTCGCATGTGAAACCTGGCCATAGGAACAAGGGTGATAAGCAGCTGCTCTGGATTCCAACGCTTGTAAAATTAGTCACGCTGGAAGAGAAAAATGTTATTCCTTTCATGACCTGTGATCGGAGTGTCTGTATTCCAGCAAGGGAAGAGAAGCAAGTTGACTGAGGCTAGACAAGCACCTATGAACTCCAAAGTCTGCATAGAATTGAGTTGTGACTTGGTGTAATTGACTGTGATGCCTACATGGAAGCAAAACTGGAGAAAGATGTCTCTTGCCTGTAGGAGAAGATGCCTGGTTGGGGCAGTTAGGAGCCAGTCATCTAGATATGGAAACACCTGTATTCCTTTGTAGCCTCAGATGAGATGCTACCACTGTCATGTATTTGGTAAACACCCTGGGGGCTGTGATGAGACCAAAGTGCAGAACACTGAATTGCTAATGACTGGCTCCCATTTGAAAGTTCAGAAACCTTCTGGAGCGCCTGTTCATTCTGATGTCATAGAACGTAAACTGAAGATCTATCGAGTACATCCAATCTTACTTTCTCAGCAGAGGCAAAATAGACTGAAGCATGACCATCTGGAATCTTGAATATTGCACGAACTGATTTAGTTCGCAGAGAACCAAAACTGATTTCAAGTAAATTGTCTTTTTTGGCACAAAGATGATCTTGAGTAGGTCTCAGATCCTCCCTGGTCTTGGGGGGGACCTTCTGGAGGACTTTTTATTAGCAGCTTTTCTGTTCTAATGGTGCTACATCCTTCTGATTGCGTGGAACATCAGGGATGCTTTTCACTTTTGTAAGAGGAGTTTGGAAAAATAGTAGGATATAACCCCCAGATGTAATCCTCTGCTCCCAGGAATCTTTTGTTATAGATAGCCAGGCTCTTTGGTGCAGAGACAAATGCCCCTAGACTGCCACCAGAGGGCAACATTTGGGCCTTCCTTCAGCAGCACTGGTAGGGCTTATCCAAGAAGGAAGCTTGGAAGCCATGGTTCTGGAAGCCACCTCTGCCATGTGGATGGCGTCTTCTGTTTCAGTCCCTCCCCAATCTGCCATGGGGGGAACTACCTCCACATGAGTCTTAAAACAGACCCTGGGATTTACAGAACCACATTTTTCTACCTCCCAGTCAATTCCTAGAAAAAGAGTAAAAGAAAAATGTATGCCCATGGCAATCAGGGTCTTTCCCTCTTGCTCACATCTGGAAAGCATATCCTTTACTTTGAGGCCAAATTGATGAATGAAGACTTAAAGGGCTCAGCAAACTCACAGTCACATCCAGGCATATTTCCTAACGGCTATGCCTGAACCTGCCCCCCCCCCCCCGAGGTAACTTTCGCTGCATGGGAAATCAGCCTCATGGATGCAATAAAAATTGACTGGCTGGAGGGTGGTCAGTTGTGAGGACACTATTTTAGTGTTGGGAAGACATGGTCCCAGAAAGAAATCTGCACAGTTCTTCAGTTAAATTTTTTTGTAACCTTGTAAATGTGCCAGGTCATTCGGTGAATGAAATACAAATATTGCCAATGCATACATGTATGTACCAAATCTGTCCAAGGCCGTGGACTCCCTGTTAGGGGGATGAACAGAAGAGCACTGTTCAGCAAGCTCTTTTTTAGTAGCTGTTGCCAAAACCATGGCATCAACAGGGACTCGCTTACTCCAGTGTGTGTTGTCTTTAGGAGGGGCTAAATATTTATCAGGACATTTAAGAATCGTCTCCAGAGAGGCCAGTTCCTTCCATGCCCACTGAGAAACAAGATCTAGGAGTTTATAAGTGGGAGAGCCATCCAAGTAGTAGCTGAGCCAGACCTAAAAGCTTCCACAGAGGTATTGGAAGTCCAACCATCTTTTTGCTTTAAGAGTTCCAGAATGTCTCCAAATGAGACGTCTTCAGGTAGAGACCAAGGGGACCTCACCCCTTCATCGAAATTAGTGTCCTCAGTGAGATATTCCTGTGGGGAATTTAGGTGTCTCCTTTTTACATGCCCTCTTCTAAGGGACCTCCTCAGTGCAATGGTCTGGCAAGTATCACAAGAAATGAGGATGTTCTAACAAGCAGATTGGAGGCTTGCTCGGGTTGGCTACCCAAATGGAACAGATGAACGAGGTGCAGGACAGAGAACAGAAGGCGGTATGATTGTCTGATCAGAGGATAACAGGGATGTCCTATCTCTAGGCAAAGAGAAGGCCCTCTCCACAACCTTAAAGGCAGAGTGCCTGGGAGCAACCGAAATCGACAGCAAAGGATCTTACAAAATGCCAAGTGCCTGCTACTGCCATCCCACATGCACTCCACCAGAGGAAGACGCTGGACCCACGCTGTCCAGCGCCGAAGCCCTGAGAGGCAGAGACAGCTCAGATAGCTTCAGAGTCGAACCAAGCCCCATGGAACTGGAGCAGATGCTTCAGTTCCGAATCTTCTGGCTCTAAAAGTCTCTGGGCCAGGCAACTCAGGGAAGTTACCAGAGTCAAAGAGCAGACTGCCTTCAGATCTGATGAAGACACCCCTAGAGGTCTTGGATTCAAGGGCTCTGAAACAGTAGGATGGATCTGAGAAGGAGAAATCAATGGGGAAGTAGTCAAAGGTTGATTCATGGATCCGGTAGGAGTAGGAGCCAAGAGTACCCCTACCTAAATCTGAGCTTTGAGCAATTTTCTCATCATCCAATCCATATCAGCCTCAGATAAACATCTGGAAGACCTCAGAGAAGATGTGGAGGATGGAGGTCTGGAACATCTATGGGGAGATCCTTCCAAGAAAGGTGATGGGAGCTGAGAAGTGACTGGATCCAGTAGGAGTGAAGGTGTTCAGACCCATGGTAATTTAGGTTTAGAAGCAGTCAGATTCAAGTAGTTCAGATCCAACTTTTTAAACAACTTAGATGGCAGCTCCGAAGAAGGAGCCAATGAGGAAGTACGATCTGGTAACCTCTTGCAAGGGTCATCTTTCAGAACAGAGTCCAGCTTCCCCTTGTCCAGTTTCTCAGAGGGGGTTTGAGCCAAAGTTGTAGAAGCAGCAGTAGTAGAATGGAGAAGGCCCTTCAATACCAGCTTGTTTCTCAGATAAAGGAGGGTTCTGGAAATTAACCTGCAAAAAACACTCTGCATCTAGATGAGCAGATCAAACAATTCCATGTGGGCATCTGAATTCAGGAATTTATGCCCACAGATGATGCATTTTTTAAATGTGAAAGGCTTGTCAGCCATACTAGAAACAACTCCACAACAACCAGAATTATAGAAGAGAAAAAAACTACTTAAGATTTTTTCTTTTTTTAAAGAAAAGCAAGAGAAAGAAAAAACTGCCAACAATAGATGTATAAACAGTACTCTACGTAGATAATAATGTACCAATGATGGTACTACACAAAAATACCTGGAAACATTGTAGTGAACTAAAAAAAAACTTTGCTAGAGAAACTAGCAATAAAGCAAGAGAGGTAGGAGCAATAAAATAAGGTAAGGAGAGGTAAATTGTAAGGCAAACTCACATTTTAACAACTAAACTCTCAAAGCTTGAAAGGTTCATAGGTGTGTACTAGCCTAATGGCCCTGGAGCCTTTACAAGCCTAGCCCAAACAAACTGCCCAGGCACTGTGCCACCCGATTTTAGTTCACAGTGCCCATATCCAGTAGGGCAACTGGAATGATCCCTGGAATTAACTTTCTGTTACTCATCCACTTGTCAAGATTTCTATTGAAGAGGGCCAGCGAGGTGCTCTGCTTGACATGAATGGGAAACCTATTCTAGAGTATGGGCAGTCTTTGGGAGATGAACCTGTCCCTCCAGTATGTTCTGTTAATTGTGGTAATGAGGTTGTGATCTCTGGAGCGTGTGGTGCTGGGGGATTGGGATTTCTTAAGGTGTAGCATTTCAAGTAGGGATGTGTCGGACATGGCTTTATAAATCAAGCAGAGATCACCTCTAAGTAGATGATAAGAAACTGAGAACAGCTGAAGTTTCTTGAGTCTGTCCATGTAGGACATATGTTTAAGGCCTAGGATCCTTTTTGTGAGGTACTTATGTGGCCTCTCAAGCTGCTGTAGGTGTCTGGTCAGGTACATGCCAAATGGGGCATTCTATTCAATGACTGGTCTAATGAGGCACATGTAGAGATGGATGATGACCTCTTTCTTCATGGATGCAAAACCTTTGGTTATAAGATGTACCACGTAGAAGGACTTTTTGAGCACAGTGGCATTGTGGTGGTTGAAGGTGAGGTGGCTGTCGACCAGATATCTTATGGCCCCCCTTCAGTGGGCTCCCATCAGTGTGGTAATTTGTGAGAATGGAGTTTTTTTTCCAAAGGGGATGATGACGCATTTTTTGTCATTAAGCTTCAGGCCATGGTTCCGACACCAGTCATTGGTCTCAGAGATGCCCTTTTGTAGGATTGTCTGCATCACTTGGGGAGTTGATCATGACTCCTAGCTTGCAGTCGTCAGCAAACTTGGTCAGCCAGAGTCCTTCTGTGTTGGCCTGGACTTCTGAGGAGAAGATGCCAAACAAGAGAGGGCCCAGAACCAAACCCTGTGGGACTCCACTCGTGATCGATCGATAGTCTGACTTGGAATCCGCAACTTTCACTCTCTGGGTCCCGTCTGTGAGCCAATTTGCAACCCACCTAGTGATGTAAGGATTGATGCCTAGTTTGGTGAGTTGATCAATGATGCACAAAAAAAAACATGTCCAGCACCAAGGAGTGAAAAAACTCTCCAAGTTAGTGTGTGTGGCAGCTCCAGCAAATGGTATAAAGTTTAAACCATGTAAACAGACCGCTTTCGACAAAAATTAGTCTTCCTCAATGTAATAACCTGAGTGGGAAATGGTATCAAAGGCCTAGGCCAGGTCGAGGTAGGGTGTATGCACTGCCTTATCCTCATCCGCAGCCTTGGTGACTGCCTCGAAGAAGTCAACCAGGTTCAGCAGGCAGGATCTCTCCTTGTCAAAGCCACACTGTGTGGGGTCAAGAGTTTGGAGATTGCCTATATATTTGTTAAGCAGGTCCATGACGATGCGCTCCACAGCTCTGCATACCAGACTCGTCAGGCTAATGGGGTGATAGTTCCTAGGGTCTGTAGTTGCTCCCCCTTTACGGAGTGGGATGACTGTAGCAGTGAGCCATTCATTAGGGACGTAGCCTGAGGTAAGGCTGTGACTGAACAGGGCACAGAGATGTGGTGCCAGTTAGTTTTGTAGCTCATACAGGATGAAGCCAGGGATAATATCAGGTCCCATGGATGCTATATTCTTGGCTTTGGACAATGCAGCTTTTACCTGTACTGCAGAAACGGTGGGTACCACGCTTTCTTCTGGTATTGTGATAGGGCCCTTGGGGGGAGGGTAAAGTTGGCACTGAATCTGTTGGCCAGTATTTTGGCTATATCTCTTGACTCAGTATAGGAGGTGCCATTGTGCAATAACTCAGAGCAAATCTGGATATTGCCTTTGAGGTTTTTTATATAGCTATAGAAGGCTTTGTGGTTGTTTTATGGTGTCAGCCGCAATTCTGCCTTCATAGCTTGCTTTAGAGGATTTGATAAGGGATCTCAGCTTCTCGATGAGACTGATAAGGGAGGTTTTCCAGTCTTGTGATTTAATTTTTTTTTTTTTTTGCAACAGTTTCTTTCTTCTGTTGTAGAGTTTACTGATGACTGGGGACCATCAGATTGGCTTTCTTTTTTTGGAGGAGAGCATCTTAGTTCTATTTGGTATGGCAATGTCCATGCATTTGTGTACATGTTCGGACTGCTCTCACGGCAAGCATTCTTAACCCTGGAAAATGCTGACATCTGTGCAGTCACAGAAACTTGACTCAAAGTTCCGGAGAGCACCTCAGCCTTACCTGGCTACAAATTCTATCAGACATTCAGACTCCAAACTGTGGGCAGTACAACCAAAGGAGGTGGAGTTTCAATATATATTACAGACATACACACCTCCAGGCTGTTCAAACAGTATGATGCACAGGAGACATTTCAGGTGTAGTTAACCACTGACAAGACAGCTATACAAATCATAGCTCGCTACCGGCACCGAAAACTGACTCAAGATGCCCAATCTGCCTATCTGTACCTCTTCGAATCTATCAGGATTCAACCCATTACCCTGATCCTGGTCGACTAACTACTCAAACATAGACTGAAAGAACTACCCGTGCCAGAACACAAATGCCCAGAGATTCCTTGTTTTGTCAATGCAAATGCTTTGGAACAGCTAGTCGATACCCCCACAAGAGGCAATAACATCTTGGACTTTGTATTCACCAACATGAGTAACCACTGCAGCATCCCTGCAGTATCATCTTCCCTGGTAAGATCTGACCATAAAGTTGTCACTTTCAAAGTCACCATCTCCCCTGACCCGCCTCTAGCTAGGGTCAAACAAAAAACCTTCTCCAAAGCTGAATGCACCCTCCAGAGGGATGGTATGAACAGCTTCACATCCCCCTCCCGCTCTTTAGCAAAGTACAGTTGTGTACACTTACCATAAATGTAGATGTTCGAGTGAATTCACTGTTGCAGTCATTACATTTGGGTTATCTGCTTGCAGGTAACCCTCAGTCAGCCTGATTAACAAAGTCTTGGGTCCTGCGTTGGTTGCTGTCCCTTCTTCCATGATGTCAGGGGTATAAAACATGCAGTCGATGCCATTACATCAGTTTTTCTTGTCCCAGATGTCAGGTGCCCCCCTAATGGGAAGCAATTAAATATAAAAGTACAAAGATATACCTCCAACAAAAAAGTAAATACACCAAAAAGGCTTTTAAGCATAGTAAAGGAAAGTAGAGGTATAGTCAAAAGAAGTTAGGGGGCTGGAGGGAGGGTAAAGTACAGTTTTGTACCTACCATAAATGTAGATGTTCGAGTGCTAATACAGCTGCAGTAATCACAGATGGGTTTTCTGCCGTCAGGTGGGTCCTCGGTCGGCCGAATTCCAAAGACTAGGTCCGGCATCGGTTGTTGTCGCTTTCTTTCCTGACGTCAGAGAGGCAGGGGTATATAAGACACAGCCGACACCATTTTCTTCAGTCTTTCTTGCCCCAGATGTCAGGTGGCCCCAGAAGGAAGGCAATACATAAATTATATTTATATACATGCAATGCAATATAATCAAAAATCAGTAGTTGCAAGCAAATATACCATAGAAGGATAACCCAATCAGGTTGCATGAAGAGGGGTTAGGCCCTAGGCCTTTACCAAGAGGGGAAGGAGGGAGGGAAAACTGTACTGCAGCTGTATTAGCACTCGAACATCTACATTTATGGTAGGTACAAAACTGTACTATGTTCATCGTGCATACAGCTGCAGTAATCACAGATGGGTAGAATCCCAAAGCTACGCACAGGGTGGTAGGCACTAGGTGGAACTGGGATGAGCCAGAATGCCCTGCAACACAGCAGTGGCAAAGCCTGCTCTAGTTTTGGAATATAAAGGCAGGTGGTAGTGTTTTGTGAAAGTGTGCACAGAACTCCAAGTGGCTGCCTCCAAAATATTTTTGGTAGGAACTCCTCTAAGGAAGGCTGTAGAGGTAGCTGCGGCCCTGGTGGAGTGGGATCTAATGCCTGTAGGGACAGATTTTCCATGATAGGAGTAACAAAACTGTATGCAGTGGCCTATCCATTTTGAAATTGTCTGTTTGGTAACTGGCCTCCCTTGGGCTCCTACAGCATAGGACACAAAGTTGTTCTGATTTCCTGAAAGGCTTTGTTCTGTCCAAATAATAACGTAGCTGTCTATGGATGTCTAAGGAGTGTAGCAGCCTTTCCCCTTTGTTTTGAGGATTGGGGTAAAAGGTAGGTAAGTGTATGGCTTGATTTAAAGCTACCCTGGATACCACTTTAGGCATAAATGATGGGTTGGTTCGAAGGGAAACCCTGTCCTGATGGAAGATGAGAAAGGGCTGCACAGCCATGAGGCCTTGTAGTTCCGAAACCCTACGAGCTGAGGTAATGGCCAGAAGGAAAGCTGTTTTCCAGGACAAATATTGTAAATCTGTTGAGGCAGCTGGTTCAAAGGGAGGCAATGTTAATTTTTCTAGAATGTAATTAAGATCCCAGGCTGGTATTGGTTGTTTCCTTGATGGTCTTATATTCTTAGCCCCTCTGAGGAACTGTCTTAAGAGTGGGTGAGAGAATAAGGATGGATCCGTGTTGAATCCTGCAGAAATGGCTGAGGCATGGATTTTTATGGAGGAAAATGAAAGTCCACTGTTCAGCAGCTCAGCTAGATACTGTAATACCCGAGGCAAATTCAGTTTTCTAGGGTCCTGGCCTTTTTTCTCATTCCAAGAGCAAAACCGTTTCCATTTTGCGGAGTAAGCCTTTCTAGTAGATGGCCTTCTGGCCTCCAAAATGACATCCTGCACCTCTTTGGAGAGTAGGGTCTGTTGTGGTGGTAAGGAATTTTCCATGCAGCGAGATTGAGTGTTTTCAGCTGACTGTGAAGAGTTTTGTAGCTGTGCTGAGTCAGCAGAAGAGGCATTAGAGGTAGGGACCAGGGAGGAGTATGTGTTAGGCTCCTCAGGAGTGGGTACCAGTGTTGTCTTGGCCAGTCTGGAGCAATCAGTATCATCTTCGGTCTGTCTGCCCTTGCTTTCAAGAGCACCTTGGGCAGAAGAGGCAGAGGTGGGAAAGCGTAAACTGTCCATGCTGTCCAACTGAATGAAAGGGTGTCCACTCTCCAGGCCTTTGGATGAAAGGTCCTTGAACAAAACTTTTCCAATTGATGATTCCTGTGGGAGGCGAAGAGATGTCTGGCCTCACCCACGCTTGGATTATCTTTGTAAACACTTGAGGATGCAACTTCCATTTGTGTGGATCTGTCATATTTCTGCTTAGATTGTCTGCCAGCGTGTTTTCCAAACCTGGCAAGTACTGTGCTTTAAGTTCGATTTGCCATTCCAGAGCCAAGTTCCAAAGTGTCATGGCTAGTCTGCACAGGGGGTATGAATGTGTTCCTCCTTGTTTGTTTATATACCACATTACTGTAGTGTTGTCTGTTCTTATCAATAATTGTCCTGGATGCAGGAGGTCCTTGAAATCTGTAATTGCATTTATCACTGCTAGCATTTCTTTTTGATTGATGTGAAGGTGCTTTTCCTTTTGGGACCATTTGCCCTGAATGCACCTGTCTGTCATGTGCGCCCCCCAGGCGTAATCTGAGGCGTCTGTTGTGATGACTTGATTTGCTTGAGGCTTGCAGAATGGGAGACCTGTGTTTGTTTGACATGCTTGGGCCCACCATAGAAATTCCTTTTGCAAACATGGAATTATTGGTATTATTGTTTCCAAACTGTGGCTGTGTTGAGACCATAGGTTTTTTTGGTACCACTGAAGTTTCCTCATATGCAACTTTGCACATGGGATTAAAAGAATGCAAGATGCCATGAAGCCCAGAGCCTGCAGGATTTTCCTTGCAGTAAGCCTGGTACAATTTGCTAGTATTTTGAAGTACTGAGTTAGTTGCCCCTGTTTTTCTGGCGTAAGATAGGCCATCTGGGTGTTTGTGTCCAATTTGGCACCCAGGAAAGTTATTTTCTGAGATGGTGTTAGCCTGGATTTCTCTTTGTTGATTGTGTATCCCAGAGAATTCAGTAACCGTGTTACGTAAGCCAGATGCTCCAGAAGTATGTGCTTGCTGTCCGCTTGGATCAGGCAGTCATCCAAATAAGGGTAAATTTGTATCCCTTGAAGTCTGCAGTAGGCAATTACTGATGCCAGGCATTTCGTGAATACTCTTGGCGCAGTAGATAAGCCAAAGGGCAATGCAGAGAATTGATAGTGGATTGAACCTGCAAGAAATCTGAGGTATCTTCTGCAGCTTTGTCTGATTGGGACATGCAGGTATGCCTCCTTGAGGTCCAATGTTACCAGCCAAAACTCCTTGCCCAGCATGGGAAGAAGCTGCTGTAATGTGAGCATCTTGAATTTTGGTACGAGTAAGAATGTGTTTAGGATGGATAAGTCCAAAATGGGTCTCCAGTTGGTTCCTTTCCTTGGTACCAGAAATAGCCTGGAATAAAAACCTTGTCCTTGTTCGTGAGTAGGTACCTTTTGAATAGCTTTCATGTCTATGAGCTTTGAAATTTGTAGTTGTGCCTCTGCCCTTTGATTGTGTGGCAGGTTTTGCATGCCTCTCATTTTTGGAAGAGTGTGAAAATGAAATCTGTAGCCTCTGTTTATAACGTCCAGGATCCATTTGTCTGTTGTGACAATATGCCAATTTCTTGTAAATAATGCCAGCTTTCCTCCCAAGGGTGCTGCCAGCTGAGACTTGCTTGGCATGGAAAGGAGGAAGTCATTGGGTTTGTTTCCTGTATTGTTGTGCACTGTCTTCGCCACCTCTTGGTGCTGGAGTTTGCCATTGCCTGCCTCTATATGATCCTTGTGATTGTCCTCTGCCCCTTGTGCGCCTGTATCTACCTCTTTGGGGCTTGTCCGTGGCTGGAAAGGACCAGTTATTAGAAGGCCAATTTCTGCTAAAACGTGGTGGTTGGACCTGTAGAAAAGCTTTGACAGCTTGCATAGATTTGGCTTTTTCTTCCATTTACCGTAGTATCTCCTCAGCATTAGTACCAAATAGCACATCCTTTTGTAAAGGAGCATCTAGTAGTTTAGCTTTCACATGATCAGGCAAGATTTGTTCCCTATGCCAGGCATGTCTACGAATGACTGATCCTGTAACAGCAGCTCTACTTGAGGCCTCTAGGGCATCACAGCCACATTGTAAGGTGTGTTTACGCACTTGTTCTGCACTATGCATCATATCCTGCAATTCCTTCAAATCTGGTTGTTCAGGTTGAGACATTTTATTTCTTAATTGTGATAACAGAAACTGCTGATATTTAAGCATATGAAACTGACAATTTAAGGCCCTCATGGCTAGGGTGGCCGAGGTATATACCTTTTTTCCCCACCTTTCTAAGGATCTTGACTCTCTTTCAGAAGGTAGTGGATTCTTAGCAGTAGAGGCCTTCATTCCCTTGGGGCCTTGAGAAATGGTTTCAGGGTCAGCATTATGGCTTTTGTAAAAAAATTGGCGAGAGTTAGGAACTCTGTAGTACCTATCAGGCTTGACTGGGGCAGGAGGCAGGGAATCCGGATTAAGGCAAGCCTCCGAATAAACATCATCAAGTATGGCCAAGACAGGAGGTATCGCCAGAGGTCTGTGTTGAGGTAACAAAAGAAATTCCCTAAGTCTTTTCTTGGAATCAGAAAAGTCTTGGCCTTCCCAATGGAAGTGTTCCCTCAAGGTGTGCAAGGTTTCCCCAAAAGAAAAATCCTCAGGAGGAGATACAGAAGGAATGGACTGCTCTGCATCAGAATCTTCAAAAGGGGAGTAAGAGTGTTCCTCTACATCAGAATGTTCTGAAAAAATGGAGCCCTGATCAGAAGAGGGAGAATCTTCCTCCACTCTGGGTCTCTTGTATGGAGGGGGTTGGGAACCCCTGATAAGAGTAATTAAATCCTCAGCCATTTTAAGCATCTACTTTTTAGGCATGGGGCCTGGAGATGGGCCCTGTGCAACAGGCCTCTGGGGATGCCTGGCTGATTTGGACTTAGTAAAGGCCTTAATGGAAAAGGAAGATGAGGGTCTAAAGACACCATGGGTGGAAGTGGACCTGTCCACATTAGGAGGCTCAACGCTCACAGTGGCTTCGGTGGTTGTAGTCTGGGTATGGGCCGAGGTACCTGCGGTCTCGGTTACAGAAGACACCGCCAAAGAAATGTTGTCTGTAGTCAGGGACTGCATAGGCGTCTCACTGAGAACCGGACCACGTGTAGCCGGTTTTGGCGTGGTGTCGGTGAGGACCGTGGACCTCGCGTGTCCTTGCGTTTTTTGGACAAAACGGTAGTCGGAGTCTCCAACGACATTTTATAATCAAAGGCTTTACCAAAAAAGTATTGGGCGAACTCCGCCCGATGCTTAATAGTGCGTTTATTGAAAGTAGCGCAAAAGCGACAGCCCGAGACGTCGTGGTCTGGGCCTAAACAAGGTATGCAGAGGAAATGGAAATCCTTATGCGGTATTTGCTTCCCACAAGAAATACAATTGTTAACTTTTTCTGACATCGGTCTGAGGCAAGAAAAGTTTCCCCAACGGGTACTTAGCTTTAAAGAAGACTTCGGTTTCCAATTTTTCGTAAATTCAGGAGCTGGCCGACCAGCACTTGCGAAATGCTTCTGCTTTGGGCACCGCGCGGCAAAAAAGACTTTAGAAAATGGCGTCGGCTGTGTCTTATATACCCCTGCCTCTCTGATGTCAGGAAAGAAAGCGACAACAACCAACGCCGGACCTAGTCTTTGGAATTCGGCCGACCGAGGACCCGCCTGACGGCAGAAAACCCATCTGTGATTACTGCAGCTGTATGCACGATGAACATCCAGGACTGCAACAGTGAATACACTCGAACATCTACATTTATGGTAAGTGTACACAACTGTACTATGTTCTTCATGTTTCACTGTTGCAGTCATTACATTTGGGTAGATTCCCAAAGCTATGGTTGGGAGGAGGAATTTAGATAGCATTACGGCCAGCTATAAGGCCCTGCAAGACTGAAGTAGCAAAGCCAGTTCTGGATTTAGAGAAAATTGGCAAATGATAATACTTGGTGAAAGTATGTACAGAACTCCAGGTAGCAGCTTCTAGGGTGCCCCTGGTAGGGATGCCTCTAAGAAAGGCTGTAGAGGTAGATGCAGCCCTGGTGGTGTGAGGTCTGATCCCCTGGGGGATAGTTTTTCCATGGTGCTTATAGCAGAAATTAATGCAATGGCTTAACCATTTAGAAATGGTTTGCTTTGAAATAGCCTTCCCCTCTGCCCCTGCAGCAAATGCCACCAGCAGTTGTTCAGATTTCCTTTGAGTTTTAGTCCTGTCCAAGTAGAATCTAAGTTGTCTGTGTACATCTAAGGAATGCAGTATCCGTTCTCCTTTATTCTGTGGATTGGGAAAGAAGGTTGGCAAATGAATGGACTGATTAAGAGCCACACTGGATACAACCTTGGGCATGACGGATGGATCGGTTCTGAGGGACACCCTGTCCACATGAAAGATAATGAAAGGCTCCACTGCCATAAGGGCCTGTAATTCAGATACCCTTCTAGCTGAAGTGATTGCTAAAAGGAAAGCTGTTTTCCAAGAAAGAAATTTTAAGTCTGCAGTAGCAGCTGGCTCAAAAGGAGGGAGAGTGAGTTTCTCCAAGACAAAGTTAAGGTCCCAGGCTGGGGTTGGAGCTCTCCTGTGTGGTCTCAAATTTTTGGCCCCTCTGAGGAACTGCTTGAGCAGTGGATGAGAGAAGAGGGGAGGTTCTGTGTTATAATGAGCTGAAATGGCTGAGGTGTGGATTTTAATGAATGAAAAAGGCAGGCCCTTGTGAAGCATCTCAGTTAAGTATTGTAAAATCTGAGGTAAATTGGGTGCTGCTGTGCTCATCCCTTGAGATTGGTTCCAGACACAGAATCTTTTCCATTTTTCAGCATAAGATTTTCTAGTACTAGGCCTCCTTGCCTCTAAAATGATATCCATCACAGGTTTGCTGAGGGATGGTAAAGGAGAGATTAAGTAATTCACCAGGCTGCAAGGTTCAGTATTAGAAGCTGAGGGTGCAAAATCTGGTTCTCCTGCTGAGACAGCAGGGAAGGAGTCTGAGGCAGGTGCCATGGAGATAACCATGACACACTGCACAGGAGGGGACACCATTGTTGGCGCGGCCAGTCTGGAGCAATCAAAATCATCCTAGGTTTGTCTTGTTGGATTTTTAGTAGTACTTTGGAGAGCAGAGGCAGATGGGGGGAGGCATAGACTGATAGGTTTTTCCAGCTGAAGGACAGAGCATCCACTTTCCAGATTTGTTTGTGGGGAGTCCTTGTGCAAAATTTGTCCAATTGGTAGTTCTGGGGAGAGGCAAACAGGTCTATATCTGGGCTCCCCCATTTGTTTGTCAACATGTTGAAAATCCTTGGTTCTAGTATCCACTCATGTGGGTCCATGAGATTTCTGCTTAGTCCGTCTGCCATTGTGTTTAATTTTCCTGGCAGGAATTGAGCTTGTAGGTGCACTTGGTAGCTGAGGGCTGTGTTCCACAATGCCATGGCTAGTCTGCAGATGGGGTAGGAATGTGTACCCTCCTGCTTGTTTATGTACCACATAACAGTGGTGTTGTCCGCCTTTGCCATTAATTGTCCTGGAAGAATGTGGTCCTTGAAGGCTGTCAGAGGATTCTGTACAGCTAACATTTCTTTTTGATTGATATGCAGGTGCATTTTACTCGGGTTCCATTTGCCCTGAATGCACGCCCCTGCCAGGTGAGCCCCCCCCCCCATGCATAGTCTGATGCTTCTGCTGTTAGGGATTTGGCGGCAGGGGGTGGTGTGAAAGGTAGTCCCTTGTTTTGGTGGCAGGCTTCTGCCCACCAAAGGAACTCTAGGCGTAGGCAATGTAGGATATAAATCATTGTTTCTAGGTCTTGAGAATGTTGACACCATAGGCTTTTTAGCTACCATTGTAGTTTCCTCATATGCAGTCTTGCATATGGAATTAGAAGAATGCAGGAGGCCATGAACCCCAAGGCTTGCAGTACTTGTCTTGCAGATAACAGGGTTTTTGTGGCTACTTGTTTGAAGTAGGTTGTCAAATTAATTTGTTTCTCTGGAGTGAGGTAAGCCATCTGAGAAGTTGTATTCAAGCTAGCTCCCAGGAATATAATTTGTTGACAGGATACCAGGTGTGATTTCTTTTCGTTTATGGTGTACCCCAGACAAGTTAGAACCCCCTGTACAAAGGCCAGATGATTCAAAAGTATGTCCTGGCTTTCTGCCTGAATTAGACAATCATCCAGGTATGGGCATATTTGAATATTTCTTTGCCTGCAAAATGCAATAACTAGAGCTAGGCACTTTGGCTTATCTACTGCACCCCAGGGTATTCACAAAGGGCAGTGCAGAGAACTGACAGTGCGTGTAGCCTGCTTTGAAGCGTAGGTAATTTGCAAGATTCCCTGATTGGGATGTGCAGACATGCTTCTTTTAAATCTATTGTTGCCAACCAGGCATCTTTGCCTAGCATAGGAAGTAACTGGTGAAGGGTCAGCATCTTGAATTTTGGAATCTCCAAAAAGGTGTTTAGAGTAGACAGGTCCAGGATAGGACGCCATGAATTGTCTTTTTCTGGGTACCAGGAAAAGTTTTGAGTAGAAACCTTGTCCCTTTTCCTCTTCTGGTACCAGTTGAATAGCCCCCATGCTTAAGAGAGAAAGTACTTGTTTTTGGGCCTCTGTCGACTGATTTGGGGGTAGGTCTGGCCACCCGCTTGATGTTGGCAATGTGTGGAAGTGAAATCTGTAACCATGGGACACTATTTAAAACCCATTTGTCCTGGGTAATGAGTTCTCAATTCTTTGCATGAAAAGCAATCTTTCCCCCCAAAGGGGCAGTCAGTTGATAAGTGCTTGAAAATTTTAAAAAGAAGTCATTGAGACAGTTTACCATGGGGGAGTCTTATTATTCCCAGATTTGGGCATGGAGGCCCCCACTGCTTAGTTCTGTGTGTCCCCCTGGGACTGAAACCTGGGGTTTTTGCTGTGTCTGGGTTCTGGCTTGAGAAGACCTGGAAGGACTGGAAAGGACCAATTCTTAGAAGGCCAGTGCCTACTAAATCTAGGAGGCTGAACTTGTAAAAAATCTTTCACAGTTTGCGTAGATTTAGCTTTATCTTCCATCTTTTTAAGAACTTCCTCAGCCTTGTTGCCACACAGGCGGTCCTGATTTAAAGGAGCATCCAACAATTTAGCTTTAACATGATCAAGCAAAGATTGCTTCTTAAGGCAAGAATGCCTTCTGAGCACAGACCCAGTAACGGCAGCCATGCAAGAGGCCTCTAATGAATCAAAACCACATTGCAAAGTATGCTTTCCAACTTGTTCAGCAGAATGCATTAAATCCTTTAATTCTTTATTTTCCACACAGTCAGGAATCAACATCATTTTCTGTTTAAGCAGTCCAATAACATGTTGCTGATACTTTAACATACAAAACTGGCAGTTTAAAGCTCTAATGGCCAAGGTTGCAGAAGTGTAAACCTTCTTACCCCATCTATCCAGCGCTCTGGAGTTTCTATCAGAAGGGGTAGGATTTGTAGCAGTAGAAGCCTTAATGCCCTTGGGCCCTCTTGAAATAGTCTCTGGATCTGAAATAGGATTTTTAAAAAGAAACTTGTGGGACTCGGGGGCCCTGTAGTATCTGTCAGGTTTTCTGGGAGCAGGAGGCAGGGTATAAGGGGCCAAACTAGATTCCGAAAAAGCATCATGAACAATGTCTAGTACAGGAGGAATAGCTAAAGGACTATGCTGAGGTAGGAGAAGGAAATCCCTAAGCCTCTTTTTTGAATCCGAAAAATCCTGGCTTTCCCAGTGGAAATGCTCCTTTAGAGTATGTAAGGTTTCACCAAAAGAAAAATCCTCTCAGGAGAGGAAGCAGAGGGAATGGAGTCCTCTGCATCAAAATCTTCATAAGTAGATAAGGGCAAATCCAGATCATCAGAAGAATCAGAAACAGAATCTTGATCAGAAGATTCATAATCAACTTCAGTCCTAGGCCTCTTAGAAGGGGGGGGGGTTGGCTACCCCTGATTAGAGTTATTAGATCTTCAGCCATCCTTATCATTTGTTTTTTTTAGGCATAAAGGCTTGAGCATGTGGCCTGGGCGTCATTTTTTTAGGCATGGATCAAGATTTAGGCCTAAGTAAAGAAGAAGGCGTCGGTTTAATATGCAAGTCCTTAGGCCTTAATACACCCTCAGAAGCTGGTGCCTGCACAGCAGCTCCGGACCCATCCAAGGTAGAGAAATCCGCGGGTTCCATAGTTGAAGCATCTCGTGGCATACCGGACTCCGAATGGATCTCAGTAGAGGTCTGCGAATCAGAAGTAGCTGGTATCAGGGGCTGCGAAAGCGCCTCACTGAGTACCGGCAAACTGGCGACTAGCTTAGGAGAAGTGCCATTGGCAGTTTTGGACCTCGGTGGCCTGTCTCTGTCTTCATCTTTGCATTTTTTTGGAATCCCGGTAGTCGGATGGCTAGCTGACGACAATTCTGGATAATTAAACCAAGAACTGAAATATTTAGAAGCGAAAATATACCAACGACAGTGCGCTGATTAAATAAAGCACAAAACTGACAGCAAGGTATGTTGTGGTCAGGGCCTAGGCAAGGAATACAGTACAAATGAAAATCTTTATGAGGTATTTGCTTTCCACAAGTAATGCAATTATTAACTTTTACTGACATTGGTAAGGAGCAAGAAAAAGTTTCCCCAACGGGGTACCTAGCTTTAGTTGAAGACTTCGGTTCTGAAACGCGAAAATGAAAATTTCAGGAGTCGGCCCACCAGCACTTGCGAACTGCTTCTGCTTCGGGCACCGCATGGCAAGAAAGACTTGGGTAATGGCATCGGCTGCATGTTTTATACCCCTGACATCATGGAAGAAGGGAAAGCAACTGACGCAGGACCCAAGACTTTGTTAATCAGGCCGACTGAGGGCTACCTGCAAGCAGATAACCCAAATGTAATGACTGCAACAGTGAAACACGAAGAACATCTGGCACCAGTATCCAAAACTATACCAAAGCACTATATGAGCATTTATATAGATGCATGGAATCAGAAATCCCAGGCAGGTCTAAATCATCCTTCGCAAGGAAGGGTAAACCAGTCTGGTGGACATCTGTAATAAACTCTATGACAAAAGGAAAGAATTGCTGTCCAGGATCAAGAAGGAGCAGGTGCCCAACTGGAAGCAATCTGTGCTTAGCCTAAACAAGCAAATAAGAGCAATAGTAAAAATCCTCCAAAGCAAACAAAGTCCAAATTGGCCACATCTACCAGACACAATCATAACATCTTCTTCACATATGTTCGCAATCTCAAAGGACGCACCCAGACCTGTTCAGAACTGGTGCTCAAGGACACCACATATATAAATGCTACAGATATAGCAAACTTGCTGGCTGACAGATTCACTGAAAACTTCACCCCTCTGTCCCCCCATCAGTAAATCAGGACATTCCCAATATCTTCCCCCCTTCCCCTTATAATTAGGGAATAGATCAGCATTGCTCTCCCAAAGGCAACAAATACAGCCTCCATGAGACCTGATAACATCCCAGGTTGCATCCTACATGAACTCGGGCAGGAACTTGCAAGTACCATTAGGCATCCTATTCAACCAAAGCCTGAGTACTAGCTTTGTCACAGCTGAGTGGAGGACAGCCACTGTCATCTCTTTGCACAAAGGTGGAGTGTCCACCGATCCAGAAAATTATAAACCCATCAGCCTAACTAGTCTGATCTGCAATGCCATGGGACAGATTATCACGGACCTCATTAACCAGGACTTTGGCAACCTCCAAACACTCGATCCCACACAGCTTGGCTTCAAGGGGAGGTCATGTCTGTTAAATTTGGTTGACTTCTTTGAGACAGTCACCAAAGCCATGGAGGGGAAGACTGTGCACACCGCCTAACTTGACCTAGCCAAAGCCTTCAACACTATTCCCCACTTGGACATAACAGATACTCTCTCTCAGCTAGGCATCAATCCGTATGTTACCACATGGGTAGCTAACTGGCTCACTGACAGAACCTACCAAGTTTCATAATAGGCGAAGCCACCTCAGGCAGCAGACCTGTAATGAAAGGTGTACCCCAGCATTCGGTTTTGGGGTCTCTTATTTGGGATATACTTTTCTGAGGTACAGGCCAAAACCAATGGGCTACAGCTGACCAAGTTTGCAGATGACTGTAAGCTGGGCACTGTCATCAATTCCCTTTAGTGATGTGGACATCCTCGAAAACAGTCTCAACCAAACAAATGACTGGCACCAGAAACATGGCCTCAAGCTGAATACCAAAAAAATGCATCACTATCCACCCCCTTTAGGGAGAGTGACATCCCCACAAATTATCACATTAATAACTACGTCCTAGGCACACAATCAGTCATGAGGGATTTGGGCACCCAGGTTGATAGCAACCTGACTTCTGACCACTATGCTGCTTCCATTGTACTGAAAGCTTTCTATATGGCCCACCTAATATGTAAGGGTATCTCATCCAGGGACAAGGAGGTCATAACATCTCTGTATTCTTTTCTTATATGCCCATTATTGAGTATAACGCCCCATTCGGCATGTATCTCACAAAGAACATGCAGCAGCTAGAGAGACCACAGAGGTTCCTCACCGGGAGAATCTAGGGCCTCAAAAATCTACCATACACAGACAGGCCAAAAGCTCTGTCCCGCTACTCAGTTTCATTCAGACGCCTCAGAGGTGACCTCTGTCTGGCATACAAGGCGATCTCGGATCCGTCTTGATGGGACTGCTGCACATCCACAAGTCAAGCTCCACTCTAGTAACCTGAACATGCAGCCTAAAACCTGGTCTGTGACATCAATAGGTCTTGTTGGCGAGACATTTGTGTTCCAGAGACTCCCCCATCTGTGGAATAGACTCCTTCTCCACGTCAAGCAAAGCAGAGTACTGCTTTACCCCTTTTTAAGCACAACCTGGATAACTGACTGGGAAACAGAAAATACATCCCTGCGATTCCACCAGTGTCCCTGGTGGACAGGGGCATCGAGTGCTGACTTGTCTAAACATGGGCTAATCTCTGGGCTAGGCTTATAAGGGCCTCAGGGTCAATAGCCTAGTAACTTCCTATGATCCTATGTAGTACCCTGTGCAGGCAATGTTGAGGGAGGGTTGGGGACAGGGCACAGAAACGTGACCCGAAAGGCTGGGGCAGGAGGGAAGTGGGTGTGGCCAGTGTGCCAACAGAACGACTACCCGCTTTTTTTGGGCTCTTCAATGGAAGAGCTGGGGGGGGGGGTTGGGGAGGGGATTGTAGATTTGTCTATAATAAGCTGCTTGCTTACAATGTTTTTTTTGCTTTTTACTTGAAGAGTGGAGGGAGTGGGTCACTGGCTCACAGTACCAGTCAAGGGTGGCAGCAGGACCAAACACATTCAGACCTTACAGGAGCATTAATCTTCATTGTTTTTAATCCTCAAAAATTCTGGTTATATAACCATGCCATACTTTTTCAATATAAATTAAGTGGTTGCATTTCTAGAAGATGATTCCACTTCTTCCAAAACACTTCTAAAAAACATGTTCTGAAACCTGAATGACATAAGAAACAATCTCATTTACATAACATTTCTGTTCAGCAGGCACAGATGCAGCAAATTTACCTAAACTGTAAGCACATAGCAAAATAAATTTCCACATAAACCCTATTTATTTAATGATTGACATTTGTGAACTAGGTTAGTCCAAATCAGCCAGGGGTCCATTTTCAGTGGAGACCCGAGGAGAAAAGCTCCAGAAGTATTAACATATTTTTACAATAAAAATTAAATCAAAAATAAAAAAAAATTAAAGCCACCATGAAACACAGGAAAATCAACAGAGAATGCGTCTACACAGAGTAGGTTAAATAACAGTTGACAGGTTCAGAGAATATCACACATGAAGTACATATAAATAGATAAATCATGCAAACAAAAAAATTTTTTTTTTAAATAAAGATGTATATAAATATATATGCTATGGAAATGAGGGGAGAGGAAGGTATAAAGGTATGTGAGGCAAGTACAAGGAAGTAAAGAGTAGAATAGGGAAAAGGAGTAAAAGTTGAGAAAAGAAGAAACTAGATCAAGTAGGGTTAGATAAGGGCAGGATTATGTACTCTGAAGAAAAAATTTAAGTTGTTTTTTGAACAGGTGTTTTTGATGAATGCGTCTTATGCTTTGAAGGAGTGAGTTTACCTTTCTAAATTTTTATTGGGTTTATATATATATATATATATATATATATATATATATATATATATATATATATATCAAGGAGGTATTTGCTGTGAGTACAAAGGTGATGATGGGGGTTGCAGTAGGAGACTAGGTTGGAGATGGAAGGGCAGGAAGAGGGGTCATTCAGGATAGTGACTGTGATGTGAAATTGGGGTAGAAGTAGTTGTTTAGAGAATTCTAGAATTTAATATTCTAATGTCTAAATTATTAGACTGAGTCAAAATTTTCCCCTGAGATTCTAGCCTCTTGCCAGTTATATCAGAGGGTATAAGTTTAGAAGACGCCAATGACATCTTGTTAGAAATGGCAACTAGAGAAGCCGCTGCTGGCTCACCTGACAAAGGAGCAAGGAGAGCTACAAGTATACCTTGCATTTCCTCATAGGCTTTTTAAAAAAACAGTTCACTACCCAATGAGGTTTAACATGCAGTTTTACAGAAGTCAAAGGCCAGTAACAGAGCAGGAACAGCCAAAACATTTAGAATGCGATCCTCAATACGATCATAAACTCTGCCAATCCCCAGACTGCTCCCAGTCAAATACATCTCTGAACCTACATAGCATCTGTGGAATGATGAATACCTGCTTAGGCTTTTGAAAGTACAGTTGTGTACACTTAACATAAATGTAGATCTTCGAGTGTATTCACTGTTGCAGTCATCACATTTGGGTTATCTGCCTGCAGATAGCCCTCAGCCAGCCTGAATACCAGAGGATTGGGATTTCTGTCAGATGCTGTAGTTTCTTCCATGACGTCAGGGGTATTAAAGCATGCAGCCGACACCATTACTTCAGTTTTTCTTGCCCCAGCTGTCAGGTGCCCCCACAATAGGAAGCAATTACATGGTATGGAACACCCCAGCAAAAAGCAAATACACATGATATAAAGTATGCCAAACAAAAAGGATAGATAACAGTAAAGAGAAGTCAGGGGGCTGGAGGGAGGGTAACCAGGACTGCAACAGTGAATACACTCGAACATCTACATTTATGGTAAGTGTACACAACTGTACTATGTTCTTCGTGTTTCTCTGTTGTAGTCATCACATTTTGGTTGATTCCCAAAGCTAAGGAAGGGTGGAGGCAGTTAAGGAGCATTAGGGCTAACAATGAGGCCCTGTAAGACTGACGTGGCAAATCCAGCTCTGGATTTAGAAAAGATAGGCAAGTGGTAATGCTTGGTGAAAGTATGTACAGAGCTCCAGGTTGCAGCTTCCAGGATATCCCTGGTAAGGACTCCTCTGAGAAAAGCAGTAGAGGTAGATGCGGCCCTCGTGGAGTGTGTTCTTATCCCCTGTGGGGTAGGTTTTCCATGGTGCCTTTAGCAGAAATGGATGCAATGTGCTGTCCGTTTGGAAATAGCTTGCTTTGAAATGGCCCTCCCCTCTGCCCCTACAGCAAAGCTGACTAGCAGCTGGTCAGATTTTCTGAGAGGCTTAGTCCTGTCCAGACAGAATCTAAGCTGTCTGTGCACATCCAGGGAATGCAATATCCTTTCCCCTTTATTCTGGGGATTAGGGAAAAAGGTAGGCAAATGAATGGACTGGTTCAGAGCCACACTAGATACCACCTGAGGGAAACCCTGTCCACATGGAAGATAATGAAGGGTTCCACTGCAATAAGGGCCTGCAGTTCAGACACTCTTCTTGCAGAAGTGATGGCTAGAAGTAAAGCTGTTTTCTAAAAAAGAAACTTCAACTCTGCTGCAGCAGCTGGTTCAAAGGGGGGGGGAAAGAGTAAGTTTCTCCAACACAAAGTTTAGGTCCCAGGCTGGAGTGGGAGCTCTCCTGGGGCTCTTAAATTTTTGGCCCCTCTAAGGAATTGTTTTAGCACTGGATGAGAGAAGAGGGGTGGCTCAGTACTGTAATGTGCTGATATGGCTGAGGCATGAATCTTAATTGACGAGAAAGATAGGCCCTTGTGGAAAATTTCTGTTAAATATTCTAGAATATGAGGTAAACTGGGCGCCATTGTGCCTACCCCTTGAGAGTGGTGCCAGTAACAGTATCTTTTCCACTTTTCTGAATAGGATTTTCTAGTACTAGGCCTCCTTGCCTCAAGAATGACATCCAGCACCTGCTTACTGAGGGTTGCTAGAGGTGAGCTCAAGAGATTAGCCAGGCTGCAAGGTTCAGGGTTTGAAGCTGTGGGTGCAGAATCTGGCCCGCCTGCTGGGACAGCAGGGAAGGAGTCGGAGGCAGGTGCCATGGTTGTAGCACTGTCAGACTGCGCAAAAGAGGGTACCCAGTGCTGGTGTGGCCAGTCCAGTGCAATCAGAATTGTCCTTGGCTTGCCCTGTTTGGTCTTTAGCAGGACCTTCAAGAGGAAAGGAAGAAGGGGGAAGGCATAAACTGAGAGGCCTTCCCAGGTAAAGGACAGGGCATCCACTTTCTAAGCTTGCCAGTGGGGAGTTCTGGTGTAGTACTTTTTCAACACGTGGTTCTGAGGGGAGGCAAACAGGTCTACCTCTGGAGTCCCCATTTGTTCCTCAAGAGCTTGAATATTTTGGGTTCCAATTTCTATTCGTGTGGGTCCATGAGACTTCTGCTTAAGTAGTCTGCCAGTGAATTTAGTTTGCTTGGCAGGAATTGAGGTTGCAGGTTCACTTGGTTGCTCAAGGCTGTGTTCCACAGAGCCATGGTTAGTCTGCAGAGTGGGTAGGAATGGCCCCCCCCCCTCCGCTTGCTTATGTACTACATAACTGTGGTGTTGTCTGCCTTTAACAATAGCTGTCCTGGAAGAATAAGGTCTTTGAAGGCTGTCAGAGCATTCTGTACAGCTAACATTTCTTTTTGATTGATATGCAGGTGCATCTGTATTTGGTTCCATTTGCCCTGAATACACTGCCATGCCATGCGAGTCCCCCATGCATAGTCTGATGAGTCTGTTGTTAGGGTTTGGGCGGCAGGGGGTAGAGTAAAAGGGATTCCCGTGTTGTGGTTGCAGGCCTCTGCCCACCACAGGAACTCTGCTCTTAGGCAAGGGATGATAGGAATCATTGTTTTCAGGTCCTGAGAATGCTGATACCATTGAAGTTTCCTCATATGCAGTCTTGCATATGGAATTAACAGAATGCAAGAGGCCATGAACCCCAGGGCTTGCAGGATTTTCCTTGCAGATAGCTGGGTTTTTGTGGCCAGTAGGTTGTCCAATAAACTTGTTTCTCTGGAGTGAGGAATGCCATCTGGGAAGTTGTGTTTAAGCTTGCTCCCAGGAATACAATCTGTTGGCAGGCTACTAGGTGTGACTTATTCTCGTTGATGGTGTACCCCAGTGAGGTCAGAGGTCTCTTTACAAATGCCAGGTTTTGTAATAGCAAGTCCTGACTTTCTGCCTGAATCAGGCAATCGTCCAAGTATGGGTAAATCTGAATATTTCTCTGCCTGCAAAATACAATGGCTGGAGCCAGGTACTTTGTGAATACCCTGGGCTCAGTAGATAAGCCAAAGGGAAGGCACTGTCTGCAGGATTCCCTTATTGGGATGTGCAGGTAAGCTTCTTTTAAGTCTAGGGTTGCCAGCCAGGCATCCTTGGCTAGCATAGGAAGAAGTTGTTGAGTTAGCATTTTGAATTTTGGAACCCCTAGAAAGGTGTTGAGAATAAACCGGTCCAAGATGCCAGGAGTTTTCTTTTCTGGGAACCAGGAACAGTCTTGAATAAGGCATCCGCCCACTGGTTTGCGGGGAGGTCTGGCCATCCATTTGGGGATGGGAGATTATCCTAAGGAAACTATGCTTAAAACCCATTTGTCTTGGGTAATGAATTCCCAGTTTTTTGCATGCAGGGTGAGCTTTCCTCCTAAAGGTGCAAGTAGTTCAGCAAGGCTTGGAAGAGTTAATAAGTCACTGTGCAATTTTTCCAAAGGGGGTGGCTTACTACTCCCTGCTTTGGAAGTGGGAAGCTCCCTACTGCTTAGATCTGTGCATAGCCTGAGACTGAGGTCTTGGTGGTCCTTCTGCTTCTGGGTTTGCACTGAGAAGGCCTGGAAGGGACTGGAAAAGACCAGTTCTTTGAAGGCCAATGCCTACTGAATCTATGAGGCTCTACTTGTAAGAAATCTTTACCAGTTTGTATAGATTTACCTTTTTCCTCCATCCTTTTGAGGACGGCTTCTGCTGTGTTGCCAAAAAGGCGGTCTTGGTTTAAGGGTGCATCCAGTAATTTAGGTTTAACATGATCTGGCAAGTTTTGTTCCTTAAGCCAAGCATGCCTTCTAAGTACAGACACAGTGTCAGCAGCCCTGCAAGATGCTTCTAAAGCATTAAACCACATTGCAAACTATGTTTACCAACTTGGTCAGCAGAATGCATTAACTCTTGTAAATCTTTGAGTTCAGCACAGTCAGGATTCAACATCATTTTCTGTTTTAGTCATCCCATAATATGTTGCTGATACTTTAACATATGAAACTGGCAATTTAAATACCTAATGGCCAGAGTACTACAGGTATATACCTTCTTATCCCATCTGTCTAAAGCCATAGAATCCCTGTCAGAAGGGGTAGGATTCTTGGCAGTAGCAGCCTTAATGTTTTTAGGTCCTTGGGAAATGGTCTCTGGATCCGCAGAAGGATTCTTGAAGAGGAATTTGAGAGAGTCAGATACTCTATAGTACCTGTCTGGTTTCCTGGGAGCTGGAGGCAAAATGTCTGGGGTAAGGCTGGATTCCAGGAAAACATCTACAATCTCCAGAACAGGAGGGATAGCTAGAGGCCTGTGTTGAGGCAGGTTTAAGAATTCCCTAAGTCACTTTTTGGACTGTGAATAGTCCTGGCTTTCTCAGCGGAAATGTTCCCTAAAGGTATGCAAGGTTTCACCAAAAGAAAAATCCTCTGGAGGGGAAGCACAGGGAATGGAATAGTCTGCATCAGAATCTTCATAAGTAGATAAGGGTAAATTCTGGTAGTCAGAAGGAATAGAGATATCAGACTCCTGATCAGAAGAATCAGAAGGAAAATCAGTTCTAGATCTCTTAGAGGAGGAAGGCTGACTTCCCCTAATTAAGGTAATAAGGTCTTCAGCCATTCTAATAATTTGTTTTTGAGGCATGTGGGCATAAGAATGCACTTTGATCGTCGATTTTCTATGCGTAGTGTGAGCTTTAGGCCTGAGGAATTCAGTATTTTTAGCTTGAAATGAAGTTGTTGATTTAATATGAAAATCCATAGGCCTGAATACACCCTCAGAAGCCAGTGCCTGCACAGCGGCTCCGGACCCATCCAAGATAGAGACATCTGCAGGTTCCATAGTTGAAGCATCTCGCGGCACACCGGACTCCGAATGGGTCTCAGCAGAGGCCTGCGAATCTGTAGAAGAGGGTATCATGGGCTGCGAAAGCGCCTCACTGAGTACCAGTGGACTGGCGACTAGCTTAACAGAAGCGTCGTCGGCAGTTTTGGACCTATGCAGTCTGTCTTTGTCTTTATCCTTACTCTTTTGGAAGATCAGCAATGGAATGGCTTAACAAAGCCATTTTGGAGTACGGAGATCGAGAACGAAAGTATTTAGCTACAGCGAGGGACGTTGTGGTTTAGGCCTAAACAGATGACGCAGTAAGAATGAAAATCTCTATGAGGTATTTGCTTTCCACAGACATGACAATTATTAATTTTTTCTGACACTGGATAAAACAAGAAGAAAGGATACCTAACAAGGTACTTATCTTTCTGAAGACTTCAGGTCTGAAACTCGAAAACGAAAATTTCAGGAGTCGGCCGAATGGCACTTGCGAACTGCTTCTGCTTCGGGCACCGCATGGCAAGAAAGACTGATGTAATGGTGTCGGCTGCATGTTTTATACCCCTGATGACCTGACGTCATGGAAGAAGCGACAGCATCCGACACAGAAATCCCAAGACTCTGGCATTCAGGCCGGCTGAGGGCTACCTGCAGGCAGATAACCCAAATGTGATGACTGCAACAGTGAAACACGAAGAACATCTTGACTGATTCCTTCTAGCATGATTCTTCGGAAGGTAGAGTGCTCAATACGGTTTGCATCAGTACTCATCAAAATCTGCGGCCATAGATTGATCTCTATTGAAGGAAGCCCCATAGTCAATCTGTATAGAAGCATATTCTCTGAGATTAGCTGACTGTAAAACACTCTTAGCTAAGGAAATCACATCAGTCCTAAACACGGTAATAACTGTTTTTGCAGGGTGGTGAAGTCGGTTTCTTTTTACTATGAACTAACTACACTAGTGGACAAAATACCTGGGGACAGAGTATTATGCCTGGCAAGGGGTCTCTAACACCATGCATCTAATAGGTTTGGTTCTCCCATTCCTGAACCAGGTACTGAAACAGTCCTGGAGAATATGTCTAATCCCATACCACAGGAGACTATGGGCTCACACAAGAGTATGATGGGCGAATAAAGGTAAGTGGTCTGTGGGCCAGCTTAAGGCAACAACAGATTCACAAACTGTATGCTGAGACATGTTTTTCCTGATTTATTTTTCTTTTTAGATACAACTGGATTTGATGGGAGGGCAGCCATTATCAAAATCCAAGTTAGGGGATCCAGCCTGAATAACATCCTGACAGTATTAAAAGCTGACTATGGGCAGAAATAACAGAAAAGAAACTACCACCACAGCAAATACGTCTGAACAGCATAAAATAAATGACAGTTAAAAATGTTTTAAGCCTTGTCATACAACCTGCAGTGTAGTACATAGCGCACACAGTCAAATTAACATGTAAGATTAATTTGTCCAAATAATGCCAAAAATCAAACATATACCCTTAAACACAAAACATTTAAAACAGCGTAAATAACCATTTAGAGACGCCCATGTAAAAAATAGAGAAATCTGCAGAAAATGGAAATAATGAAATCAGCAGTAAAATAGAGATTCAGCAATAAAAAAATGGCTACAGCAATGTAACATCAGTAGTAAATAACATATAAATGAAGAAAAAAGTGAAACATTGCAATTTTTCTTGTCAGAATGACCAAATGAAGTAGATAACATACAAGTAATGCAACAGTAAGTTAGAATTCCCAATAGAATTAACAGCAGTAGAAAATAACTTTTTATTTTAATATATTTGCTAATATACTTTTTTTTAATAAAACAAAGAAATTGAAAAATAGAAGTTATGTACTTACCATAACGTTCCATGTGGAGTGTTCATCTCGCCTTTGTTCTTACACATGGGTTCGGAGCCGATCCTCGGCTCCGTGCCGGCCTCTTGCAAGCTCTGCATCGAGAAGAAGCTCGAGACAATCTAATACCCACAATCCCCCTCTGCCTTTACCTCAGATCTAGTTTGCAAGCAAACCAATCTACATAACAGCACATTCATGCCATACATCTATACATATATAACAGACACATATAAGTATATGTGTATACCAACTATGTACAGAGAATAAAGACAGTAGCAAAAATGCTTCTGGCCAGGCATCAAAGAACGTTCTTCCTAAGGGTGGGAGGGTGGGACTGTAAGAACAAAGGCGAGATGAACACTCCACATGGAACGTTATGGTAAGTACATAACTTCTATATGTGATAGTGTTCAATCTCGCCGTTTGTTCTTACACATGGGTAGCGTCCCTAGCTCCTAAATCCTGAGGAACTCACGGGAGGACGTTCTTGAGCACAGTGGAACCAAAGGTTGCTCTGTCCCTAGAAACCTTATCTACTTTATAATGAGAAATAAATGTATGTGGCTTAGACCAGGTAGCAGCCGCACAAATAGCATCCAGAGGTAGGCGAGCTGCATGAGCCAAAGACGTAGATATTGATCTTGTGGAATGTCCCTTGGGTTTGTTTAGAAGGGGTTGATTTGCAGAATCGTATACATAGATTATACAATCAGTTAACCACTTTGAAAGAGTTCTTTTGGTAACTGCAAGTCCTTTCCTGCTATCAGCAAAAGCCACAAAGAGTTGATCTGTTTTCCTGTGATCTTTTGTTCTATCCAAATAAAACCTTAGCTGTCTGTGAACGTCCAATTTGTGCAACATATACTCCATTTTGTTGGAGTGGTTTTGAAGAAAGTGGGTAATTCAATGGACTGATTAATGTTGTTAATAGAACACACTTTAGGAAGGAAGGATGAATTGGTTCGAAGAGAAACTCTGTCAGAGTGAAAGATTAGATAAGGGTGCTTGATGGAGAGAGCCTGAAGTTCAGACACTCGTCTAGCAGAAGTAATGGCTACCAGAAAGAGAGTTTTCCAGGACAAAAATTTTAATGGGCAAGAAGAGGCAGGTTCAAAGGGGCAACATTAATTTAGATAATAACAAGTTTAGACTCCAAGGTGACGTAGCAGATCTGACCGAGGGTCTAACATGAAAAACTCCTTTTAAGAAGGCTTTACAAAGTGTGTGTCCCATGATAGGAGCTCCACACTCTTCCACATGGAAATTGAAATGGCAGCCAATTGAACTCTTAGAGTAGCAGAAGAAGCACCCTGATGAAATAAGTCTGTCAAGAACTCTAAAATCTTATTCAAAGGAGCTGTAAAGGGATCAACGTGGTGTGTATTCGCCCAGAATACAAACCGTTTCCATTTGCTAGTATATGTTTTAGTAGTGGAAGCCTTATGCGAAGCCACTAATATATTCTGGACTGCTGGTGACAAGAGATCAGACCTGGCAAAGTTAGAATTGGAGCAGCCAAGCTGCTAGATGGAGTGACAGGAGCGCGGGATGGGGAACCCCTGACGAGTGAGTCAACAGATCCGGCTCTGGGTCCAGAATCCAGGGTCCCCGAATGCAGTGAATTTTCAGGAGGGAAACCAAATTTGACGAGGCCAGAATGGAGCAATGAGAATTATCGTCCTGTGAAGGTTCCTGGCTTTCTGGAGAAATTTCGTATCAGAGGAAATGGAGGAAATGCGCACAGGAGTCCCGGGGCCAATCAGAAACCAGTGCGCCCCTGGGGACTTCCCTGGAGGGGTAATAGGGCAAAGTAGCTCCTGCATTTGGCGTTCATTGGAGACGCAAACAGGTCGCAGGAAGGCTGGCCCCATGTGCGAAAAATCCTTTTCGCCACTGACTGTTTCAGAGACCACTCGATGCGGTAGCAGAATTGCTCTGCTCAGCTTGTCGGCTATGACGTTGGATGACCCGGGATGTGCGTTGCTATTAGAAAGCGACCCGTGGACTCTGCCCACTGCCAAATTCTCATGGCCTCTCTGCATAGTTGATAGGACCTGGTTCCCCTTGTTTGTTTATGTACCAGACTACCGACATGTTGTCCGTCTGAACTGCAATAGTCCCTAGAGGAAGAAGGGGAGCAAAGTGTTGCAACGCTAGAAACACTGCCCTCAACTCTAGTACATTGATGTGCAGATTGTACTCCAAATTGGTCCATTCGCCTTGGACTGTCTGTCCCTGAAAGATGCCCCCCCACCCTATCAGGGAAGCGTCCGTGGTCACCGTAACTGTGGGCGTGGGTAGCACAAACGGCCTCCCCTGGGAAAGGTTGCACGTTTGGAGCCACCAGTTTAGGTCTGTTTTGCAAGTCTTTATTATGAGAATCTCGTGTGTTAGAGGTAGCTGTTGAAATGACCATTGAGCAAACAGTAGCCATTGTAGAACTCTCATGTGCAGCCTTCCCAGGGAATTGCAATAAGGGAGGCTGACATGAGGCCCAACACCTTCAGAACTAGTTTTGCAGGAGATTTCCTTGACAAGAGTAGAAGACGTATGTGAGTCTGTAGCGATACTATCCTTTCTGGGGGAAGCCTCAGAATTAATTGCCGTGTGTTTAACTCTGCTCCTATGAACAAGATATTTTGTGATGGCTGAAGTAAGGATTTTCCAAATTTACGGAGATCCCTAGGTGAACACACAGCTGAAGAACATAGTCTCTGGCCTGCAGTAGTTGACGCGGTGGTGGCTGAAAGGAGCCAGTCGTCCAGATACGGAAACACCTGGAATCCCTGACGTCTCAAGTGAGACGCTACCACTGCCATGCATTTGGTGAAGACCCTGGGGGCTGAGGTCAGACCAAAGGGCAGGGCTCGAAATTGAAAGTGACTGGCTCCCAGCCGGAAGCGCAAATGATCTCTGGATGCCCTGGCCATTTTGATGTGGTAGTATGCATCCTCTAGATCTATTGAGCACATCCACTCGTCCTTCTGTAGAAATGGAAGGATCGATTGAAGCGTGACCATTCGGAACTTTTCTTTCTTGACGAAAGTATTGAGGTGACTCAGGTCTAGAATGGGCCTCCAGTCCCCTGTTTTCTTTGGAACTAAAAAGAACCTTGAGTAAGTCCCGAATCCTTGCTGGTCCGCTGGGACTGGCTGGATGACTCTTTTGTCTAACAACTTTGAAATTTCTAAAGCTGCTGGCTCGCAGATGGGGCGGTACATCTGGGAGTCTTTTCTTTGGAATGGGATAGGATAGAAAGGGTATGGTGTAACCTCTGGTAACTACGCTTTTTACCTAATTGTCTGTAGTTATATCTTGCCAGGCCTGAGGGTAAAAGGCTAAGCGACCCCCGACTGCCTCCAGAGCAGGACAGTCGGGCCTCCTCTCAGGAGTGCTGGAAAGGTTTACCAGGGAGTGTATCCCTGTCACCTTGATGTTGCGGACCCCTCTGCCGCCAGGGCGGCGTCTTCCACCTCTGCCCCTCCTCTGCCTCTAGAGGGGCATCACCCTGTGTGCCCGGAAAGAACCTTGATATTTTTTTCGAAACGACATTTTCCCACCGCGTTGCCCTTTGGGGTACGGTCTGGTTGGGGCGGAAACACGGACTCCGACAGCAGATAGAGTCTTTCCCTCTTGTTCACACCGGTTAGGGTCTCCTTTACCTTGGGGCCAAAAAGAGTGGCACCGTCAAATGGGGCGTTTGTAAAGGAAGACTTGAAGGCTTCCGCAAAGGAGCATAGGCGCATCCAGGATTGTCTCGAAGAGCAATCGCTGAAGCTGCTGCCCTACTCGAACCTTCGGCTGCGTAGGAAATCAGCCTCATGGACGAGTTAACAATCGATGTTAGGGTATTAAGTTGCGCTGTCACTTTCTCTGAGACAGCTGCATCTATAGAACCCTGGAGGGTATCTCCCAACTCTTTGACTAGATCCCTCTGCAGACGTGTAAAATGGGTCAAATAGTTCAGGGACCGCATGGAAAAAGCCGCTGAACTAAAATGCGCTTCCCATATCTATCCATCGTCCTAGAATCTTTATTAGGCGGATGGACAGACGAAGAAGACTCCGACATCTCCTTTTTCGTGGCTGCAGCCACCACCATAGCGTCTACTGGAACTCCTTTAGTGAGGTAGGACTTATCCTGAGGTGCTGTGATGTACTTGTTCGGTTTCCTAGGAACAGGTTCCACTGTGTCAGGAGCCTCCCACGCCCTTCGAGCAATAAGTTCCATTAGTTCGTCAAGGCGGGCGTGACCCAGGAGGAGGAAGGGCGAGCACCAAATGCCTTCAGCAGAACTGACTCATCCTCAGAAGGGGGAAGGGACTGCCAGTCACCTCTCTGTTTCAGGATCTCCAAAATGTCTGAAAAAGAGACATCTTCTGAAGGTGACTTAGGGACCCTTCTGACTCATCTAAGTCAGTATCAGATGTTATGGATTCTTGTGGAGAATCCAAGTGTCTCCTCTTACACAGTCTCTTCCTAGGGACTTCCTCGTGGGAGCATCCGAAGAAGCCTCGAGGAAGAGGGGCACCCTCCAGGGGTGGCTGAGACACTGGTGCCCGGCGCTTGGATGTGGCCGTGGGTGCAGATGAAGACAAAGGCCCTTGATGGGGAGGAGAAACTGCTTCCACTGATGTGGTTGTCTGGGTAGACAACACCTTCCTCATCAGGTCGAACGCCCCGGTCCCGCATCGAAGAGTCTCCCGGTTCAAGAAATGGGAAGAATCCCGACACGGGCACGAAGGCATCGACCCGAGGACGGAGCCGAATCGATCCGTGCGAAGCCCGAGGGAGAGTCGGAACCGACACGCCGGTTCGACTCGGCCCCGAACCAAGAACAGACCGTCGGCTCCGAGACTCCGGTGCCGGTCCGACGGAGTCGAGGTGAGGGAACAGACCGAGAAAAGGACGGTTCTGGACCCGAGGGCTCCACAATCAGCAGATCAGCCTCTTCCAGCTCCAAAGACTGAATCGGTCTCGGAGGAGGAATGGATGGAGATACAGGAAGGCCTTCAAGTTTCGACACCAGCTGGGTGGAAACCGAAATAAGTTTAGAGAGGCCGAATGCTCCAGCAGCTTCTGCACCACACGATCCACATCGACATCCGAAAGCTTAGAGGAGGAACGGGTCGAAGGAACCGAAGACGGAGCCGACCTCAATATGGCCGAAGGAGGGAGCTCCATCACCGGTTCCAAGACTCGAGGCTCAGGAACCGACACCAGTTGAACACTCGGCCCCGAAGTCTGTGGAACCGGTGATCTAACCTTTGAAGAAGAGCTCGGAGCCGATGACTTGGGCTCCGATGTCTTCGATTCCTTCGAGGACTTCGATGCCTGGTCAGAAGCATCCAAAGCCTCTTGGAAAGCTGGTTTCAAAAGACCCCTGTCCATTAGTTTCCTGCGCCTATCTGTCATGACCCTCCCACTGAAAGAGTGACAAATAGAGCAATCCTCTTGTAAGTGGAGAGGGCCAAGGCAGTAGACACAGGAACTATGGTTGTCAGTGACCGACATTTTTTGGCCACACTGACAACGCTTGAAACCAGACTTTGCCTTCTCAGACATTGTAGGTAATAACAAGTCTAGAGATAAATACACAGTCAAATCCAGGAAAAATAGTCACAATCAGGTAAATGTCACAATCAGGTAAATGTCAAATCCGGTTAGTCACAATCAGGTAAATTTGCCTCAATATAGTAGTATATGGTAAGGGTGTAGGCCCCGGTACAAAAATACCGATAAAAGGGTTAACGGTACCAAAGAACTACGGAACCACAACACAATCACACAAGGCTATACTAACAATATTAAGTTAAATAAATTTCTCAATAAAATACAACAAAAAGTTATATCTTAGCTTAGAAAACCCTCGAGCTAGCTCCCAACGATGCGAATGCAGCAGCGGCAAACTAGATCTGAGGTAAAGGCAGAGGGGGATTGTGGGTATTAGATTGTCTCGAGCTTCTTCTCGATGCAGAGCTTGCAAGAGGCCGGCACGGAGCCGAGGATCGGCTCCGAACCCATGTGTAAGAACAAACGGCGAGATTGAACACTATCACATCTTATAATAATAAAGAAGTTGTTTCTAGAGGGATCTTATTGAGACTAGACGCTGTAATCCAACAATGTAAGCTGTTGAGATGATTCATCTGTGTGATTCATGCATTAAAAGACCGAATAACTGAATTCCTGTGACATGGGGTTAGGGTTTCCCTGATGGTAGGGGGTTAGCTGATTCCCTATCAAGAGAGTCAGAGAAGGGAATTCTGAGCTCTGTAAGGCTGCCAGCGTGGGTTTGAACTGGCAAAGAACCCATATGCCACTGAGGCAGTGTGAATGATGAACATCAGGGAATGAGTATCTGGACTGAAACAGTGAATCTACTCAAAGATCATTATTTGTGTTACCGACCTAATACAACTGCACCATGTTCATCATAATATTCACTGCTGCACTTCTCACATCTGAGAAAATTACTGAAGCATCTAGAGTTCTATGAAGACAGACACAAATGGCTACGATATAAGCCATGGAGGAAAGCAGAGGCACATCCTGCACTGGAGGCTGCTTTTAAATTGCAGTTTAAGAATGTGTGGACAGCATTCCAGGTTGCTGCTTCAAGGACAGCGTGTGTAGTATGACCCCTTGAAAAATGCAGTAGTCGCTGCAGTGGCTCTAGTGGAGTGGACCCTGAAGTAGCTCTACCATGAGATGACCAACAAAACGAAAATCAGGGAGCAAGCCATTTGGAAATAATCTGATGGCTTACAGGTTTTTCTCTTTTGCTTTTGCATAGCATGACGATTATCAGACTTTCTGAATAATTTTGTTTGTGTAAATAAAACTTCAGCTGTCTGTGCACATCAAGACAAAGAAGACGTCTTTCTTCTCAGTTCTGTGGCTTAGGAAAGAAAACTGGAAAACTAATGGGACACCACAGAAACTACCACTTTTTCCTTCAATTTCTTGTCCAGACATGGCCTGGTAGGGGGACTGCTGTCAACCTAACATGACTCTGAATAACAAGTCCTGTGGCTGATGCCCTGCATGATGCATCCACTACATCACAGCGAACATTTCTGGGGTGCGCTAGGCAACCTGGGAGAAGAGGTCATAAAGCTCAAGCATCTCCTGCCTTAGATCCTTACCCTTAATCCCCTATGCCCTAACCTACATCTTCACCAATACACACTGCTGGTAGGAAAGCGTATGGGACTGGTAGAGAGGGACTCTAAAGTTGATGGCAAGAAAAGTATATAACTATTCCAAAATCTGTCAGGGATTCTACTGCCCCCGTCATTAACATTACTTCTGGATGGAACTGTGGCTACCTCCTTGATGGAAGCCAGGAAGCCAAGGACACCACAGCTCAATCAGCCAAAAGATGTTATAAAAGCTATTTATGAGACTCTTATTCTTTAAACGATCAGGTCTCCTGGGGGAAAGGGAGTGTGGCTTCATCAATGCATTTGGAAATACGTTCTCAAGACCAACTTGCACTGGCAGAACATCTAATATTCTAAGTTCAGGCAGGCCCAGATAAGCCCTGTATCTGAGCTGGGCCCTCTGAGATTTCTTTAGTCTCCTACTGAAAACTTTCCTCCACTCTATGAAGGATGTCTCCATACTGATGAAAAGGCAGTGGAAAGAATGTCCTCAATGTGTGGTTCATAAGCTTCAACAGAAGAGATCTGTCTCACATGGGCCAGTTCATCTGCCTCAGAATCACAGAAGTTAGAATATTCAGGTGGAGTTTTCCCCAGTTCTCTTTTTAGAAAGGTCCGCAGATACCTCCTGGATTTCAAATCTGTCCTTCTGTGTTTCAAGAAAAACAGTTCTATCAGGGAATCGGTAGAAGTCAGGAGAAGTGGAGGGAGCTGAAACACTATGTCCTAGGCATAGGCAAGCTGGGGGCACTGGTTTGTCCTTCTGTGTCTTGTACCTTGTGACTTTTACATACAAACACCTTGGATGTCTCAGGTTGCAGTCAGAGGACTGAGATCTCAATCCAGTCTCTCTAAACTTCCTCATATACTAAAATCTTGAGGATCCATGTTATATTCTGGGCCAAGGCAAAATAAATCTTTGTGGGGAACTGCTTCCTGCATACAATACAACTGTGCACCTTAACAAAAACTTCTGAACCAGAACTAGTGAGCATCAGACATTAGCTAAATTAGCTCTGACAAACAGGCAAGCTAAATCCCCTATGGGGCACTTATCTGACTCCTGGAAACAGGCTGATTAAAGGACTGGCAATACTGCAGAACATACAGCCACATAATACTGAATTGCAATAACGATCTGAAGATGGCATGAACTGATGCACCTCTTATACACTGATGTCCTTCTGTCCCAGTGGGGGGGATCTTGGCTGAAGCCCTAAGGAAGGGGAAAGCTCCAGAAATCAGACTACCTGTAGGTGGGAAGCTCCAATGGTTTGCACTACAACAGTGAAAACTACAATGGACATCTCGTCATCCATTATGTTAAGTCTTTCTACACTCAAGAAGTTTAGGGTTGAAGATAGAACAACTGTCACAAAAAATGTTGCCTAGTAAATGGATTGCTGACAACCCAATGCAGCATACAAGGGGAAATGTTGCATTCCTGAGTGTGTCGTCCTTTGGATGAGAAGTTAAACTGAGGTCCCATCTGCTTGAGATGGTGGTAGCATGCATGGGCTGGCAAAATGGTTAAGGTGTTTTACCTCACAGACACAAGGTAAAGTGCTTGATTCTCACTTTAGAAGGCATGGCTAGACATAAAAATGCCCACTGAGGTAGTTAGCGTAGTAATTACCTATAAACCTATGAAAAGATTAGGGGAAGTTCCCCAATGCCCTGGTCAATTTTCCCCTAGTAGTATAAATACCATTTTCTGTTTCCACTGTGAAGAGACCACTATAGCCTAGTAGCACTAATCCACTAAACAAAGGATGAATAAAAAGAAAATAAAAAAATGAAAAGCATCAGCTGTACTGACTACAGCAGGAGGGCAAAATAAGTAGACAAAGATTCTGAAAGGATGACTGTCACAGATGGTGCCAGATATGCAAATGGTCAGGCTTGATAATGACATATGTATATAAATAAAGGGAACATCAGAAAGGGATATGCTATATGGGATAAGTAAGACTTGAGAGAATAAAATTAAGGAGATGGGATCACAGTCAGACAGGATGTTTGTTCGGAGTCTGTTCACACAGCAGCAGCAGGAGTGGACGAAGTCAGAAAATTAAGTACTAAACAAAGTACCATCATAGAGTACCATGATAAGTCTGTATCTGCCCCTTTTACACCACACTCAGGTTCTTCCTTTCTATGTCTCTAACACTCAGATTTGTCCTCTTTCTTCCCGATCTTCTAAGCATGTACAATTCTCTATTTAATCTTGTTACTGTGGTGCTGCGGTAGCGTTGTCACCTCACAGCAAGACGTTGTTGCGTTCGATTCTCAGCTAGAGCATCTTCTGTGTGGAGGCATGCATGAATGGGCGTGCCTTCATTGAAGGTTGTGTTTCAAGGCTGGTAACTTGGCATGTAAAAATCAACTACCAATCATTAATGGACCGGAATTCTGCTGTGGCAACCCCTAATCGGGATAACCCGAAAGACACAACAACAACTGTCATCCATTAATTGACAGATCCCAACCCTTTTTCCATCCTGTACCATAACCCCCAACACCACTGCAGTTCTAATTTTGGATGAAAACCAGCCTTCCTGTGCAACACTATCACTGAAGCCAGAAGTCTGTTTTAGGAGAATGACGTGAAGGGCTGATGGGAACACTAGGGAAGCTCACCTGAGCTGGTATAGGTTCATAGGTGTATATTAAGCTAACACCAAGGCCTTTATAAGCCTAGCTGTGCAACCCAACTCAAGTGCGTCCCCCATGTAACATAGGTGTCTATTTGTAGGGGTATGTTGCTTAGAAGCAAATTAAAAAATAAGTGGGGGAGGGTATGTTTGTTAGAAAATAGCTGTCAAGCCTCTGTCTAACAGAGATATGGGTAAAACACCAAGGGCTGCGAGTAGACAAATAGAACCACAGTTTGTTGAGAAAAACCTTTATAAACAACAGCAAAGCTTTCGGGTAGAAACCCTTCTTCAATACTATTACAAAATTCAAAAACCAAATAGGTTTAAATAGGAGTCAAACACAATCACATGACAAGCAGCCCTGAAAATCATGTGACAACACAAATTAAAAAAAACGGATTAAAAAAACAAAATTCACATTCAAGTGCCAACAAGCACATATATAGCTGCTAAAAATATAACTAACAGCATAGCTTAGTTTGTTGCAATTTAACCAAAATAGGTTTCAAAGTAACCGTATTTTATTTTATTTATTTTATTTTACATTTGTTAACCGGGCTGGTCTAGCTGGATACATATCCGTTTTCAGTAGAGGCCCGAGGAGAAAAGCTCCAATACACAATAGAAGTACATAATTAAATTGCAAGATTCAAAGTATTGTTACAACAAGAGAATATAGCTTACATATGCAGGAATGAAAATTTACATAGATGTTATATAAGACAAAAGGACAGACAGGAAATTATACACAAAACATTGATTTCGTTACAGATACTGGAAAATAGACTGAAATCAGAGATTTTCCTTATTACTAAAAGGAAAGAGAAATTTTAGAGATCTGCAATTAGGGAAATGGGCTAGGGAAGTGGAACTAGAAGTTATGAGATATGTAGTTAGTCAGGTTCACGACATGGGCATGTCCATTGTGTGGAGAGATATTCTTTAAGGTTAGCTTTGAAATGATTGAGCGAAGTAGTAAGTCTAAGGTTGTTTGGCAGGGAGTTCCACTGCTTGCCAATGGAATTGGCGTAAAGGGCATCCCCACCTGAGTTTTTTGCTTTAATGGTTAGGATCTGGATGCTGTTTGATGATCGGAGACTGTTGAGGTTAGTATATGGAGTGAGAATTTTACACAGTGAGGGAGTTCTATCAGGATGGTTGATTATTTTATAAGCTTCGGCGAGTTGGCTAAGTTTGAGGAGATTTGGCAGTTCCAACCAGCCAAGTCTTCGCAGATTAAGGCAATGATGGGTTCGATAAGGGGAACCTGTAATAAATCTGGCAATGTGGTTATAGGCAAGAGAGAGCATGTTAAGTTCACGTTTATTGAGAAAAGAGAGGATCGGGGAAGCATAGAGGAGGGAAGAGAGGAGATGGGTGCGAGCAATAGTTAATTTGGTAGTGGGAGTTAGGAAGTTTTAATTCTGTACATAGATCCTAGTTTTTTGTTAACAGACTTAACTGTTTGGGTAATGTGTATGTCAAATTTGAGCTTATGATCAATAGTGACACCTAGCAGTTTGGTACTGGTGACAGGGGTTATGAGGGTCCCATTATTGGATTTAATATGAAAGGTTATGTTGTTAGTGTTTGGGAGTTCTTTACCTAGAGGTGAGAAGACGTTGGGGAAGAAAAGTAATAGTTTGGTTTTAGCTGGGTTAAGTAGAAGTTTTAAGTCAGTGAACCATTTTTCAACTAGTGAAAACAATGTTGTGTGGTCATTTGGAGATTCGAGAGGGAGACGTCGGAGCAGATTAAGGTGGAGTCGTCGGCATATTGTATGCAGGTGGATTTAGGGATGACTGATTGAAGGTCATTTATGAAGATGGAAAACAGAAGTGGGCCCAGTATCGAGCCCTGAGGAACGCCTATGGTATTCGGGAGCAGTCCTGATATTCTGTTTTGCCATAGGACAGCTTGTTGCCTACCAGTGAGGTAGGCCTTGAACCAGTTTAGTGCTGGAGTGTCCAGACGTAGGGTTTCAAGGATGTTGAGAAGGAATTGATGATTGACCATATCGAATGCTTTTGATAGGTCCAGAAAGAGGGCAGATGATATGAGTTTGCTATTGCGATTGTTGTTGATTGAGTCAATAAAGGAAAGGAAAGCAGTAGTTGTACTATGGTGCGGGCGAAAACCATGCTGGGCATTGGACAAGAGATTATTAGAGGTCAGATAGTGAAGAAGTTGTTTGTGGATGCATCTTTCCATGATTTTCCCTATCGGGGACAGAATGGCTATTGGTCTATAATTTGACATTTCCAGGGAGGTACCTCCTTTGTGAAGTGGAATGATATAGGAAGTCTTCCAAATGGAGGGAATGTTCATCTCAGTTATAGTTCTATTTATTAGGATTGTTATGGGGTAGGCTATTTCATCAGATGCAATTTGTAAGAATTCCAGGAAGGTGGCCAGCCGCTAGGGTAGTTGGTTTGAGTTTTTTTAGGAGGGAGCGTACATAGGAGGAAGAGACTGGCTTTAAATTAAAGGGTAGGGTTGTCACGTTGCAGTTTAGCAGCAGGTGGGGAAGTGGAGGTAAGGTGACTGGCTAGGGTTTGGATAGTCTCAGTGAAGAAGGAGTTAAAGGTGTTGGCTACTTCTTCTTGGCCTTTCTCCAAGAGTTTCTCAGGGGTTGGGGTGGAAGTTTTGCCTGGGTGCAGAAGGTTGTTAAAGCCTGCCCAGAATTTCTTTGGGTTGTTCTGGTGTTTTTGCTGGAGGCTGCAGAAATATTGTTTTTTGTCTTGGGTTATGGCAGTTTTCGTGGCATTTCTTAGTTGTTGAAATTTACAACGGTCTTGGGGGGTTTTTGTGGCTCTCCATTTTTCCCAGGCTAGGTCACGAAGTTTGATTTTGGATTTAGTATCAGTAGTGAGCCAAGGTGCTATCAGTTTTGGTTCTAATTTGTCTATGTGGAGCATGTGAGTCAAGTATTTTAAGGAACATGTCATTGAAGTGGGACACACTCTCTTCTAGTGGAAGAGTCTTTAATATGGTCCAGTTGCAGGATTTCAGGTCAGCAAGAAATAATTGAGGGACAAATTTTTTTGTTTCTGATTAATCTATATAGGGGTGTTAGAAGTTGGGCATTTATGTTTAATGATATAAGTTATTAGGTGATCGCTGAGGTCACAGGGAAGGGTACCAGTGGTGTAGTTATTAGAGTCTCTATTAGTAAGGATCCAGTCAATTATACTTTCTTTTGAAGTGAGTTGCCTATTCTGGTTGGGGATAGGATATTTTGGGAAAAACCATGTAGGTTAATAGGTTGTGGAGTTGTATGGGTAGAAAAGAGAGACCAGTCAATGTTGACGTCCCCAAGAACTATGGTTTCTTGTGGGTAGTTGATGGCTAGCCAGCTCAGGGATTGCTCCAGGTTTTCTGTGTTCTTCCCTGGTGGGATATAGGTTACAATAAGGTTGATGCTTTTGAGTGTTTAGGCAGATCTGTAGGGCTATAATTTCTAGGTTTGAGATCATGGGAGGTTGTACTTGGTTCTTAAGGATGTTTAGTTTATTTTTAAACATAATAGCTATTCCTCCACCTTTTTCTTTGCACGATCAGCCCTGAGAATATTGTACCCGGGTGGGAGGATCTCTTCATTCTTAGTAGTGGGTTTTAGCCATGTTTCGTTAGACACATGATGTCAGGGGAATGACTAGCTATGATGGCATGAAGGTTGTGAATTTTGTTGTTAATGCTTCTTAGGTTCAAGTGTAGTATTAGAAGGAGTCAGTAGATTTTCGGGTTAAATTATGGGGATTAGAGATTGGCATAGTGGTGGGACCTGGGTTTGGGTGAATATCTCCATCGATGTTAATACAATTTTTCAAGTAAACTAAAAATCTTTGTAGTTTAAATAGTATTTTGAGATTAGTTTTGTTATGTGGAATTTTAGGGTGTTTAAGTGTGGGGTGGACTATTTTGTGGGATATATTTTTGTCCTGGTAGATTGAGGGTGGTATATAACTGTCATGGAGAATGAATTGGAAGTTAGTGTGGCACTTAGGGAAAGGAATGCCTATAAGAGTTTGGTTTTCATATTTTGTTAGGATATAGGTGGTGATGAGAAGTATAATTATGATGGGGGTAATAGTACAAGTGAAATTTGCCATACTGAAGTAGGGAAGTAGGTATCGAGTGGGGGAAGAGACTTTGTGTGAGGTTTGTTAGAGGGTTGGGCCTTGGGGTGGGAGGAGTTATGGAGTTTGACAAGGGAGCCTTGGATTTGTTAAGTGGGAAAGTGGGAGGGACTATTTGTTGCTATAAAAGTAGGGATACTGGGGGCGGGTGGGATAAGGGGGCAGGGAAGGGAGCGGAGCAGAGCCCGAGCGAAGCGAGGGCGAAGCGGAGCGGGGCCTACACTGCCAGGAGATTTTGCAGGGTCTTAAAGGTAACAATTTCCAGTAGAATAACTCAACACAATGGAGTTACTAGTGCTGAATTTATAAAGATACAATTTTTACAGGCTTTGTATTATTAAAGTCTTCAAGAGTGTCAGGTTCTTAACAAGGACAGTATAGTTCTCTCTGAATAGGGTACTAATGCTTTGTGTTTACCCTGATTTTTAAGAAGAGTTGAGGCTGCAGGTTTAGTTTTCTTTTGTGGTCCTGATGGGCCGCTGTCAGGTCTTGGGAACCACAGGAAGCTAGGCAAGGGAGGGGCTACCTATGATACAAGTGAGGGAGAGAGATATGAGTATTAGTGTTAATAAGGTTGAATATTAGTACTAGCAGGCTAAAACAGCTATCCTGTTTAGCCACAAACACACTCAAATGCCTTCATATTCCATAAAGTATGCAGTTAAAGAGAAACATTCTAATACTATGAAATGGCATCTAATGACTTCAGCTTAGTTACATACACAGCAGATACTGAAATTTTAACTTTAAATGAGTTCAGCTCTAGGTCGCTAATGCGTTATGATTAAAAGGTGCCTAGAGTTAGTCAGGAACATGTGCAGGCCTTTGCATAGTCTTTAAAACACATTCTTATACATAAAATAGCATCCAGTTACTTTAAATGACTGCAGAATTAGGTCGCTTATGGTTTATGATATAAAGACATTAAATGTAAGTCAGTAACATTTGCGAGCATTTACATAAGCAGTAAAACACATTCAGGTCCTTTAAAATAGATTCAGTTGCCTTTGTATACTTAAAATAGCATTCAGATTACTAAATTATAACTTTAAATGACCACAGAACTAGGTCGTATATGTGTTTTGCTGAAAAGATTCCCTGCCCTACACCGCCAGGAGATTTTGCAGGGTCTTAAAGGTAACAATTTCCAGTAGAATAACTCAACACAATGGAGTTACTAGTGCTGAATTTATAAAGATACAATTTTTACAGGCTTTGTATTATTAAAGTCTTCAAGAGTGTCAGGTTCTTAACAAGGACAGTATAGTTCTCTCTGAATAGGGTACTAATGCTTTGTGTTTACCCTGATTTTTAAGAAGAGTTGAGGCTGCAGGTTTAGTTTTCTTTTGTGGTCCTGATGGGCCGCTGTCAGGTCTTGGGAACCACAGGAAGCTAGGCAAGGGAGGGGGCTACCAGCAGAAGTTTCTGATCATCTGGCTTGTTGTCATCATCTTTCAGTTCAACTTCTGCCCCGAGTTCTAGATCCATGTCAACATTTAATATCTCCTCTGGAAATATGTCCATTTATTCCGGGTCATTACACTGTGGCATTTCTTCCAATGGCTTAGTGGCAATCAATATGGGAGTACGAAATATGATTCTAGTCTACAAGTTAACTAGGTAAGAAACTCCTGACATCCACTTCTGCTTCAACCTGTACTCTCCGTAGAATTTAAACCTGGAGGATGATCAGCAGCTAATCTGAGTATCCATTCATATTCCTTGATCTCAAGTAAATTATTAATATCCCCACCTCTTATTGCTGTATGAAGAATACCTATAACCCTGAATCTATGATCGGGGCCACCCGAAAGCTTTGCTGTTGTTTATAAAGGTTTTTCTCAACCAACTGTGGTTCTAACAGAGATATGGGGCCAGACCTGGGGTGAATTTTTTATTTCCTATGGTCAAGGTTATGTCTAGGCTTAGGGAAAGAATCTGCTTCACAGGGATGGGTAAGCCTATTCAGGAGCATGGGGACCCCGTGAGACATATCTGTCTCACCAGCATGTTCTACATATGTTGCAAGTGAAGCTTAAATCCTTGGATCTAGTATTTCTGGATTCATTTTCTTGGATGTGCAAAAGGTCCATCAGACCTGGATCTGAGGAAGCCTTATATCCAGGCATTGATCACCTCTCAGGAACCTGCAGCAGATGAAGTATAGAGATAGGGCTTTAAGGTGACCTGTATAAGACAAGGTGTTAACACTCTAGATTCTCTTAGTGAGGAAACTCTGTATGCATTCCAACTGTTGCCCATGCCAAAGGTGGCACTGTACTCAATGATGGGTCTAATAAGAGCCAAGTAAAGTAGTACTGTAACTTCCCTGGGCCTGGATGCCATACCCTTACTTATAAGCTGGGTAACACAGAATGATTTTCTTACTACCTTGGCTATGTGTTGGACAAAGGCCAGATTACTGTCTACAAATGTTACCACATCCCTAACTACTGGGATCAACTCTTAGGGGTGACTTTTCGATGGAGTAATTAACCTGTGACGATTTTATTTCCTAAAGACAGTACAATACACTTCTTGGCACCGAGTTTTAATGAATGCTTTTGGCACCAGTCATTTGTCTGTGTTAGAGCCTCATGACAGCTGCCAATTTGTTTTCTTCTGCAAACTTAGTGAGACAGATGCCCTTGACGTTAGCCTTGACCTCTGAAAAGTAGATGCCAAACAAGAATTGGCCCAGCACTGAGCCTTGCGGTGGTCCAGTGGTGACTCAGCTCTTAGTGGTGTGCTCTCATCAATCCTGGCTTTTTGGGTCCAATCTGTGAGCCAGATGGCAATCCAATGAGTTATGTAGGGATTTATGCCTAGTGGTATGCAGTTTTCCCCTCCTCATTTGCCTTGGTGACCCTCTCAAAAAAGTCTACCAGGTTAAGGAAACATAACCTTCATTTGACAAAACCAAACTGGGGTGGGCCCAGTGTCTGCAGGTTGCCAGTGTCTGTCGATCATTTCCATGTTAATGCATTCTATGGCTTTGCATATTAGACTTGTCAAACTAATCCTTCTGTAGTTTCCAGTTTCAGCTGATGTTCCACACATGTGAAGAGTTATAACTGTTGCACCTCTCTATTCTCATGGCACTTAGCCTCTTTTGAGGTTGTAATTGAAAAGTGACTCAAGTGGTCCTTATAGGTGATGTTACAAGCTATTTAGTAGACAACCTGGGATATTATCAGGACCCAGTGAGGCTGTGTTTTCGACCTTACAGAGTGCTGCCATCACCTACTCCCTGAGGGGTTATGCTAGTAGGAATGTCACAGGAGAAGACAAAGGGAGTATGTGTCGGGGGTAAAGTTAGAGCTGAATTTGTTAGCCAGCAGATTCCCTATGTCACTCTGCTTGGCGAAGGTGCTACAATTTACCACCAGGTCAGCACACTGCTATTAACTTTAACATCCTGAATATAGCTGTAGAAGACCTTGCGGTTTTCTTTAGCCTGAGAGGCTATCTTGACTTCGTAGTTTGCCTTATTGTACTTAGTTTCCTGTTCAATTTCATTATTGAGCTCTGTCATTATGAGTTGCTCTTTCTCTTTTGATCATGTTTATTTTCCCTTTGTTGCATGCTCTGTTAAAGTTAGGATTCCACCAGTGTGATTTCTTTTTGGATTACTTCTGGTAGGTACCGCATTCTCTATGCAGCCATTAACATGGTTGTATGGGGTTTCTGTGAACAATTCTGCATAGGTTGTTTTGAACTCGGGGGTTTGGAGGGGAATTGAATTCTGACCAACTGTCACTTAATAGGATGTAGTTTGCTTTAGAATTCATCCCAATTGTTACAGGTTTTGCTGGGTTTTCCATGAAGATTTTGATTTCCAGAAGACAGCTTTGTGATCAGATTTCATCAGTGAAGTGAGAACATGATCCGGGGGTTGGGGAGGTGTACAGGGATGCAGCACTCTCCCATACTGGAATGTATTAGAGGTCCTTAATGTTTGACCCTCTGGTTACAGTGTGCACTACCTAGTCAAGAGTATTCGTGCAAATAAAGTAAATAAAATGTTGTACCTGCAAGTCAGAGGCAGTGTATGTTTCTCAGTCTATAGAAGTGAACGGGAACACGAGGGGGGCTGTTATATCAGAGTGAAAATTAGTTGGCCACTTGTCTCTTCCTATTAATCTGCCATTCTGACCCACACAATTAAACACAGCTGCCTTAGAAATAAAGCTACATGATCCTACAGAGATATGGCCACTACATGAGACTTGAAGGGGCCATCAGAAATAAACATACAGGTGCAGTTTCTCATCAGGTGATGTACAGCAATACTCAAGTCTTAAAAAGTGAAACAGTAATGTATACTGTTTCATGTCTACCAACATAGCCTTTAGACATCAGCTTCCATCCTACCGTTGCTCAGGATATGTCTAGATTGCAGAAACAATCCACCAACATTCATCACAATACAGTTAGATCAGAGCATTTTTTTTCAGTAAGCACCAGAGACCATTTTATACCACAATGTGCTTCTGCTGTGCTCATATGATGCAGTGGCTAAGCGATATTGTTCAGTGATTGCAGACCACAGTAGCATGCTAAAGATAAGTCTAACCTGCACACTACAGATCCAAAACTGATTTACCCAACTTTTACTAACATTCTGTAAGAATCTAATGGAATACATAATACAAATGATGATAAAGCTGAAATCCTCATTTCTAAACTACAACTAAACCCTAATAAATCAATATAGATCATCTGTATCTACCTACCTCCTGGCAATAATTACACTAAAATTGAGAACATCCTTAGTTGTATATCTTCTTACCCGCAAGAAACTATCATTTTAGGTGACTAATTGTGATTGGTCCACTGTCAACACAAATAATCCTTCATCTCATATAAATCTTCATGGCTTTACTCAGACAATCAATAATCCCACAAGAATCAATAAACCCAATAACAAAGAAAGTATTTTAGACTGGATTCTTACTAACAAACTGCAACAAACATATACAGTAGGAACTTTGCCTGATGATGTAAGTGATCATTCCTTAACTTACATCACAAGACAAAAAAGTGACATTAATTACACCCCTACCTACAGGGTCTCACGCAGTAATAAACACTTTAACCCATTACTATTCCAAAATGAACTAAAAGCCTGTAACTGGAATCTTCTAAAAACCCTAAACCTTGAAGATGCTATCAATTACTTCAATTCCAAATTCCTATCAATCCTTGACCAACATGCTCCAAAACGATCTGTCAGAGTTAAATCTAAACCTGCCCCCTGGCTGTCCAAAGAGACAAGACATAAAATACTAATTAGGAATAAATCTTGGGCTAAATGGAGAACTACAAAAACTATTTCAGACCATCAAACCTTTAGACAGATGAGAAATAACACAAAAAAGATTTTTTTATACATAAAAAGAACTATTACTGTAAACTACAGTAAACTCATCATAACAACCCCAAAAGGTTCTGGTCAACCTTAAACTCGCTCCTACACCCAGGCCACTCTAGTACACCTTCCCCCTCAGGGGCCGAAATGAATACCTCATACCAAACTGCCAAAGCCTTTAATTCCTTTTTCACAGACACCATTAATTCATTAGCAAGTCAACTTACTATAGACAAATCTTAACCCCCCACCTGTATACCTGCTAATCTCCCCATATTTCAACTACAACCTATCTCTACTTCCTATATCCTAAACCTTATCCAAAAACTCAAACCCTGTACCCAATCTGCAGATCAGTTACCATCTGAATACCTACAAAAAGCAGCAGAAGCAGTAGCTTATCCTATATCTCTCCTTATAAACAGAACCATCAATGAAGGAACCATCCCTGCTATCTGGAAAATTTCCCACATAATCCCATTACATAAAGGAGGCAGCTCAAACGAGTATTCTGACTACAGACCTATAGCACTCCTATCACCCTTAGCAAAAATTATGGAGAAATGTTTTCATCATCAGCTAATGCACCACTTAACTCAATATAACTTACTAGCCAACTGCCAATATGGCTTTAGGCCATTTCATAGCACTACCACAGCTCTCCTATCCTTTACCGAGTGTATAAATAGAAACCGCAATAATAGTATCCTGTCATCAGCACTCTTCATAGACCTGTCAAAAGCCTTTGACATGGTAAACCACCATATGCTCTTAAAAACCCTTGAATCTCTCTCTCTAGATACCAAAGCTGTTCAATGGTTTACTTCCTACCTTAGTAACAGGCAACAGGCTGTTCTCTGGGAAAATACACTTTCACCCTTTTTGCCAGTCTCTCTTGGAGTACCACAAGGTTCCATCCTAGGTCCTCTCCTTTTCTCTTTATTCATAAATGACTTACATGTAGCAATACCTCAAGCTATATGTATTCAATATGCAGACGACTCAACACTCATATGCTCTGCAAATACCTCCTCTGAACTACAAACCCTAACACAGAACATATTTAGCACATTTGAGGCATGGTTCTTGAAACGCTGCCTACTTCTGAATGCCAATAAAACCAAACTCCTGCTTTTTAGACCTAACAGTAAGTCCCCCCTCTTAGACTTCACTATTACTTCCAATAATGGTACACATATAGTCCCCGACTCTACCACTAAACTGTTAGGTATTATAATTGACAATAACCTCACCTTTGATAAACACATTAATAATACTATTAAAACCGTAAACAGAAAACTTGGCTCCTTATATAGAATTAAAACCTTTCCAACTCCACAGGCCAAAATTACACTCGCTCACTCTCATCTTATTTCTACTCTTCTTTATGCCTCACCCATATACACTAACTTAAAGAAAAATAACCTTACTAAACTAGCAAATGCATACAATAGCATTGCCAGATTTGCTACTGGAAACCCATTTAGAACTCACCACTGCCAGAATCTACTACAACTAAACTGGCTAGAACTGAAAAATACACTACTACTCACCCAACTTACCTTTGTTCACAGGATATTTCACCAACCAAACAATACCCCTATACTTTCTGACCTTATTTCTCCCTATTCTAATCTAAATTCACTACGGTCTTCTAATAAACTTCTTGTGAAGCTAATTAAGTCCAATAACATTGCAGGTGATTCTCTATTTTCCAACACCATAGGTAAATACTGGAATCTACTACCTACCACTCTAACTATTACATCATCACCCTTCCTCTTTAAACAAAAGCTCAAGCAACACCTAAAAACACTCTGGCTATGCCCATGCATCAATCCCGACTAATCTTATACACCCTCTCTTACCTCTGTTCACTCACTCCCTTCAGAAGACTATCTCAAAAACACCTTTGTTAATTAGCCTCTGATAAAAATTAATTTAGAACGTTGTATGGTTGTATGGTTTTTACTTGCTTATGCAATTTATACTCTTCATGAATGTTTTACTAAAGTATAACTCCCCTATTCTTATGCTGTAAATAAAAGTAAATGTCCTTCCTAGTATAAATTTTCTACTAGTATATTTTAGATTGAACCTTATTTCTGTTTGTATTCTTACTAACTACTTGCTTTTTTTATGTAATGACTTGTTTGTATTAACTTTAAAGTGGAGCATTTCTCCCCGGGCCTCTGCTGAAAATGGACATATATCCAGTTGGACTAGCCCGGTAAACAAATGTAAAATAAATAAAAATAAAATAAAATAAGCTGATTTTGTTCCCAGATCATAAGTGGAGTGTGACTCTTAAGGCTCAAAACCTTATAAAGGCAGACACTATGGTGGAGCTGACACTGAAATCCTAGTATGGTGTTAGTAAACAAGTCACCAGCAGTACACTGGACGACATCAGTTTGCAAGAGCATGACTGTATTATTTATATTTCTCAGAAACTACAGATTTTCTGTTTTTTTTTTTCCTCAGTTAAAAGTCAGCACCGTAATGACACCTCAAAGCCAGCATGCCTTAGGCCCCCCCAATAAAATGTAGGGATTTTTTTTGCTTACTCAATGTGTAACTGCACACACACTTATAATATCATGGTCCAGCAAGCCAGGAAATAAGTCTTAGTTTAGTAACTAGTCAGGTACACTTTAAAGAAATGTGAGTTTCAAGGGAATAGCGGTTTACTGTTGCTTAAGCTGTTTCTAATGTAAAGCCCCCCCTTCCTTTGGCAAACAGCCCAAGGTTCTTGCTGCAAAATTTGAAATAAACATTTTAAACTGCATCCAAATTTCAGTACGCATTGTAAATATAAAGAAGAAATGCGCATTCACCTTAAGATTTTTTAATGTGAGCATTACTTTACGGTAAATGGGAAGAGATGGCTACATAAAGTTATACTGGTGTGATTTTGGGTGGGTAGGGTCCTATTTGATCAAGATTTTACTCTAGACACGAACAGTTTTAAAGCTTTAAAGCATGAAACAGACACTGAATTATCCCAAAAATGTTTTGCAAGTCTGGTTAAACAACATTTCTGACAAGTTTTCAAAGCATTTACAAAATCACACCATTTAATTTTCAAATTGTTCAACTTTTCATTTAGGAAATCTTGCAAAAATAAATAAAAGCTCTAAAATATGAACACAACTTCCTTCACAAATAGTATAGGAGCAAATAAATAAATAAACCAAAACACTTGGAAACAGTTAAAATGGTTTCAGTCGCAGGAGCAGTTTCCTGTTCACTGCCAACTGCAAGTGAAGTCTTGGGCTGCTTGCATCATCCTTCCTCTCTCTTGCCTAATGAAACCTCTGGTCATGGGATATACAGCAGAAAGGCTGTGTTCTTCATGTGCAAAGTACAATGCACTGCTCCTTAAGGAGGGTGGTGAACCCATATTTTTAGTTTTGCTACTGCTTGACATCAGGTCAATGGAAAGAGAAAAGAATGGACTACATTCAAGTGTGAAAAAACAGGAAAAAAAATGGTACTGACTGCTATGTAAACTCCAAAATTAGACGGAATGCCCCCTTAAATGGACTATACAAAAATCCATTAATGAACATGTTAAGGAACCAGAGAAAGGATGACATATTATAATTTCTTCTAAGCATTAGAGTGTATAAACAGCTTAGATAAGTTATAATCATTATGCTGGACTTGCATAATTTATTATCAATGCTTCACTGTACGTACATAATAAAAGTTATGCACTCATGCTGTTGAGATTTTTTTGTGCTACTACCAGCATGGCACATTTCTTAAAGTTATCAGTCCCAGACGTGCAATGCACATGCCTTCTGCTGCTGCAAGCTGTGGCATTGTGCTTTAGGCTGACGTGCTTAGCCCTCATCACTCCGTCCCCCCTCAAGGCAAAACACACAAAAAAACTAAAAATACAAAACACAAGAATATAACAAATTAAATATTTGTCTGACATACAATGAGGTCCATCAATAGCCAAAAAATGGACTAACGGTCCAGATGAATAGGGAACAGTAGCAGGGTAATGTAGTACCACTTCCAAAAGGCCCCTCACAGTTAACTGACCAATAAAAGTGCATGTTTACTATATCTTACCTTGTCAGCCTTCTGCAATGGGTAACTGCTGAGAAAAATCTGAAACAGTGAAAATTAAACCTCCCATGAGATCAGAACCAGAGGACAGCCTAAATTAAAGGGTTCAAATGCTAAGTCCTGAAGCATCAAAGTAGGACAGATTCCTAGAATCATGGACCAAACTATAAAGATCACTTCACACATGAAAAAAAAAAATGACAAAACTGTCAACGTCAAAAACATCTTCAAGGAGGACATTTCTGAACACTAGAAGCAGTCATGTCACTGGTGCATTAGCCTTTGAGAAAGAAGCACATTTAATGAGCAGTTAGCTGACTGATGGTAAAAAACAATGTGCACTGGGTTTGGTAAGCCACTTCAATTATCTCCTTCCAAGGAGCAAAGAAAAAAAAAAAAACAACTATTCCACCTTCTATAACTCATGCACCATATTCAGGTAAAACATGAACTGGTGATACACATCCAGGGTATGAAAAAGCTTTCTCTGCCCTAGATTATGAGTCAGCAAAGACAAGAGAGGCAAAATGGGGGTGTGTTTGGCATAATGATAAAGGTCTTCACCTTACAGACACAAAAGGTACAGGGTTTGATTCTATCCTCGGTTTACTGGCTAGGCTTAAAATGGCCCTTCAGGGAAGTTAGTCTAGTACTCACCTATGAACCTGTGAAATGGAACTGTCTAAGGGCCACTATGATATCACTTTTGGAAAGAAATGCAGATCAGCCCTAAGGGACCCCAGATGTCCATGCATTACCAAAGAGCGTACATCTTACAGTTAAGGCCTGAAGCTTGGCGTTTCTGCAAGCAAAGATAATGAATATCATGAATAGTTTTCCAAAGAGTCAAAGAAACATTATTGTCATTTAGGACCACTCAAGTGCAGTCTAAACGAAATTACAAAGGTCAGCTCACAAGAGAAATGCAGTGCAAATATAGAAACAGTCTCAGAGAATAACATAAGAAAGAAAATAACATGTATGACATGCAGGAGGTAGTTCACATTACATAAACACACTCAATACCCATTATCCAATGATAAAAAAATAAATACCCACCTCCAAACCCCTTCACCATTAAGATAGAGTATAAATAGAGACTAGTGAATAGCAGCTGTTTAGTTACTGTATTGCCATTGTTAACCTTAGACGCGACTCAGTATAGCCATCAAATTTCATAACAGTAATGGCCATACCTCTCAACCTGGAAACATCAAAAATCTGGACAAGGCCCATGAAAAATAGGTACAAAGCTGTACGCTGATTAACATAAAAATTACATACATAATTACACAACCCCGCCCACTCCAATGGAATTGTGGGATACCAACTTTCAAATGCAAACTGAACAAGAGAACCAAAATATAGCACCAGAGGTCCTCTGCAGCCATTCCAATGTCCCATTACCTGGCTATATCACCCCATTTACCATAAACACTAATGTGTGCATACTGCTTCATGTCTACAATGATTTTGATTTTATTTTTTTACATTTTATAGCATAATGCACAAACATTAATAGATATCTGCTAAACAAAGCAATACTGTCTCACAATGAAAACAGACTTGGAATTAAAGCTTCTATGCCCTTGAAACTCACATTCATTGAAACAGCATTGAAACCCACACCACATCCAAATAAAACGCATCTGGCCAGTGGATAAAGATTACCTTTGGGCTGTTTTCAAATAAGAGGCCCCTTGCACATAAAACAAGAAACATACATGCGTTCTTTGATACACCTTCCTGATTTTATTAAATTATATTCCTTGAATAATACAGCACACTTATTAGAATTAAGTTAGGGTGCATTTTTAAAGTTATTGTTTAAACATTTTTCCAGTAGACAATGAAACAAAATGCATGAACCAATAATGACAAAACTGCCCTACTCAGAACATTTCCATCATAAAAGTCTACTTCCACACACAACTGCATTTTAAATTTATTGTCTGAACATTTTTCAAGTAGGCAATGAAGCAAAATGCATGCACCAATAATGACATAAATGCCCTATTCAGAACATTTCCATGATAACAGTCTACTTTTACACACACAGACTCTATTAGGTACCTTCCATCCCTATAAACTCCATAAACAGAAGCATGAAAATTGGCTTTTTTTCATTTCTAAGATTATATGTAGTAAAGTTAGCTAGGCTTTAGTGTCACACCGACATTCAAGATATCTTTGAAATCTGGCCAAAGTTGGATATCTTTTAGTTATGTACTTACCATAACTTTAGATGTTTGGGATCCATCTCGCCTACATTCTGTACTGATGGGCTCGGAGCCGATCCCTCGGCTCCGACTCGGCACGCTATGCTATAGAGCGAGGCCTCTTATTGGCTGAGCTATTTCTTATCCCAGGATGCACCACCACTAATCCCCCAGATCTTGTTTGTCCGCATTCATGCACACATGCACAACTTGTTTATATAACATTGTTAGATGTTTCAAGATGAAACAACAGGATTCGGACCTTCTGATATCCTCTGATCTCCAAGGAAGGGGGAAGGAGGGTGGGTTATAGGAATGTAGGCGAGATGGATCCCAAACATCTAAAGTTATGGTAAGTACATAACTAAAAGATGTTATGTGATCCTATCTCGCCTACATTCTGTACTGATGGGACAGCGTCCCTAGCACCTAAATCCTGGGTGGCTCATTGGAAAACACTCCTGAGCACTGTGGAACCAAATGAAGCTTGTCCTCTAGATGCCACATCCAATTTGTAGTGGGAAATGAAAGTGTGCGGGGAAGACCATGTAGCTGCAGCACAAATGTCACTAATGGCAAGCTTAGAATGAAATGCTATCGAAGTAGCCATAGCCCTTGTAGAATGAGCTTTGACAGAGGTGGTAAGCTCTTTGTTAGAATAAGAATAAACTTGAGTAATACAGTCCCTGATCCATTTGGCAATAGTGACCTTTGTGACAGCTTTGCCCAATTTATTGTCTGCAAAGGATACAAACAACTGATCTGTTTTCCTTGTTTGTTTGGTCCTGTCTAAATAAAAACGCAACTGCCTGTGGACATCTAGTGTGTGGAACATGAATTCCGCTTTGTTAGAATATTTTGGAAAAAAAACTGGAAGTTCTAACGATTGTTGTAAGCAGAAACTGGAACAAACTTTAGGGACAAAGGAAGGATTTGGCCTGAGAGATACTCTGTCTTTGTGAAAACCAAGCACGGGGTTTTACTGACAAAGCTTGAAGCTCTGAAACTCTTCTGGCAGAAGTAATCACCACCAGAAAAGCAGTCTTCCATGATAGAAACTTTAGATCACATGTAGCCGCCGGTTCAAAGGGGGAGGAAGTTAAGGCGCGTAACACCACATCGATATCCCATGGAGGTGCAGGATGAGAAATCGGAGGTCTTAACAGAGCAGCACCTTTCAAAAAGGTCTTACACAATCTGTTGCTCATTAAAGGTGGGTTTATGGATTCGTAAAAATTGGAAATCGCTGCCAATTGGACCTTGATGGTAGAGACTGAAGAGCCTTGACTGAAAAGAGAAGTTAAACATTTTAGTACTTCTGCCACTGGAATAGAGATGAGGTCCAGGCCCCGGAGTTGAGCCCAAATAGCAAATCTTTTCCATTTGCTAGAATACAGTTTCTTTGTAGCAGACTTATGGGCCGAAGATAATATGTGTACAACCTCTGGATCCAATGTATAACTCCTGACTATAGTCGGAAGAGGAGGAGCCAAGCCGTCAATTTTAAGGCGTGCAGGGACTGGTGGAATAGTCCCGACTGATGAACCAAAAGGTTTGGGATCTGATCCAGGAACCATGGACCTTCCAGAGCATATTTTCGAAGATAGGGAAACCATACTTGACGAGGCCAGTAAGGAGCAACTAAGATCATTTTGCTCCCCAAGAGAGATGCCTTTTGGATCACCCTGGGAAGGAGAGGAACTGGAGGGAAGGCATAAAGCAAGCCGGTGGGCCAAGGACGAGCTAGTGCATCCATGGGGCTCTTCCCCGGAGCCGGGGTTAGAGAGAAGAATTCTTTGCACTTCGCATTTAGTGGAGTCACGAAGAGGTCGCAACACGGAACTCCCCATTTGCTGAAAATCTGACTTGCAACTGTCATGTTCAGAGACCATTCGTGAGGAGAGAGGATGGTTCTGCTCAGTCTGTCGGCTATCACATTGGACTTGCCCGGGATATGAGTAGCCACTAGAAAGCGTTTGGTCGAGACTGCCCATTCCCAAACTCTCATGGCCTCTCTGCAAAGAGGATAGGATCTGGTCCCTCCCTGTTTGTTCAGGTACCAGACAACTGACATGTTGTCTGAATGAACGGCAATTACGCCCTGAGGGAGATAATCGTGAAGGGCTTGAAGGGACAGAAGTACTGCCCTCATTTCCAAGATGTTGATATGAAGTAGGGTCTCTTCCGGGTGCCATTTGCCTTGGACTGACCTGCCCAGGGAATGCTCCCCCCACCCCATCTGGGAGGCGTCCATGGTCAAAGTGGCCGCAGGAGGAGGTGGAACAAAGGGTCGTCCCTGATCCAAATTGGAGGGCACTAGCCACCAGCGAAGGTCCCGTTTGCATGTTTCCGTGATCCATATGAGGTGACTGAGAGGGAGTTCCTGAAAGGACCACTGAGCTGAAAGAAGCCACTGGAGAATTCTCATGTGCAACCTTGCCAAGGGGACTAGAAGAACCGTGGCGGACATGGATCCCAATAGCTGCAGGATCATTCTGGCTGGGGCTTTGGACCTGGGAAGTAAGGCTCGAACTTGAGTCTGTATGGTTTGTATTCTGTTTGTAGGTAGATAGACCCGCATTCGGTTTGAGTCTATCTCTACCCCTATGAATCTTATTCGTTGAGATGGCAGCAACACAGACTTTGGCCAATTGAAGGTGATTCCAAGGGAACTGCCCAGTGATATAGTGGCTTGTAGGCTCCACAGTAGTAGATGCTTGGAGGTGGCAGTTAGGAGCCAGTCGTCTAGATATGGAAACACCTGGAATCCTAGACTTCTCAGGTGAGCAGTCACGACTGCCAAGCACTTGGTGAACACCCTGGGGGCTGTGGTGAGACCAAAGGGCAGCGTGCTGAACTGAAAATGACTGCCTCCTAGGCTGAAGCGCAGATGTCTCCTGGACGCTTGATGTACCATGATATGGTAATAAGCGTCCTTGAGATCTATGGAGCACATCCAAACACCTCTCTCCAGCAATGGGAGAATGGTTTGTAGGGTGACCATTCGGAACTTGGACTTTCTGACTGAACGGTTTAGAATGCTGAGGTCCAAAATGGGCCTCAAGTCCCCTGTCTTTTTTGACACCAAAAAGAATCTTGAGTAAGTCCCTAATCTGATCTGGTCTGCGGGGACCGGTTGGATGACTCCTTTTTGCAGCAGCTTTGAAACTTCTGAGGCTGCAGTATCCCGTTGACTGGGTGGCGGGTCCGGGATTTTTTTGGACTGAGGTGGAGAATGAGAGAAAGGGATGGTGTAACCTCCGGCAATAATTCGAAGCACCCATCGGTCCTGAGTGATACCTTCCCAGGCTTTTAGGTGCTTCGAGAAACGACCCCCGACTGGCTCCAGAGCTGCACAGTCGGGCAATCCCTCAGGGACTGTGAAAGGCTGAAGAGCCACGAAAGGACTCGCGGTCACCAGTGTTGCGAGGGCCTCTGCCGCCTCTGGGACGGCGTCGTCCGGAAGAATTTCCCCCTCCCCTGCCTCTGGAAGGGGGATCCTCCTGCTGAGAAGGGTAAGGCTTCTGAGATCTACGGAACCACATTTTCCCTCCACTTTTAGCCTTGGGATAAGGCCGAAAGGGAGTGGAAAATCGTGCCCCTATGGCAGTCATAGTCTTACCCTCCTGTTCACAGCGGGTCAGAGTGTCCTTTACCTTGGGTCCAAACAGGGCGGACCCATCAAAGGGGGCGTCGGCAAAGGAAGACTTAAAGGCCTCCGAGAAATGACACAGGCGGAGCCAGGCTTGTCTCCGTAGAGCAATGCCTGTACCCGCCGCTCTACTCGCCCCTTCGGCCGCATAAGAAATGAGCCTCATGGACGAGTTTGAAATGGACGACAATGTAGCCAGCTGAGAGCCAACCATCTGGGCCAGCTCCTCAGGCAGGTTACCCAAGAGGGTATCGGATAGTTCTTTAATCAGATCCCTCTGAAATCTAGTAAAGTGCATAAGGTAGTTGAAGGACCTTAATGTAAAGGCCGCTGAACTTAGGGTGCGCTTTCCGTACCGATCCATGCTCCTAGACTCCTTATTAGGAGGATGGACGGACGTCGAAGCCTCTGCTACATCTTGCTGGGTAGCAGATGCCACCACCAAAGCATCTACAGCCACACCTTTAGTTAGAAACTCTTTTTCAGGGGGTGCCGAGAGGAACTTATTCGGACAAACAGGCCCCGGTTCCACAGAGTCTGGGTGTTCCCACGCCCTTTGACAGATCAAATCCAAGAGCTTGTCGAAGGGCGGAGACACCCAGGAGGCGGAGGGCTGAGCCCCGAAGGCCTTAAGGAACACCGACTCATCAGCAGAAGGAGGTTTGGACTGCCAGCCGCCTCGTTGTTTAAGGGCTTCCAGGATGATCTGCAAAGGAGACATCATCCGAGGACGACTTAGGGGACCCCTCTGCATCATCAAGATCAGTGTCTGATGTAAGAGACTCATCAGGGGAGTCAACGTGCTTCCTCTTGCACGATCTTTTCCTGGGGGGTTCTTCCGAAGAGGCTTCAGAAGGACCTCCAGGAGGGGGGGAAACCCCAGTGGGGGTAACCTCAGGCCCCGGGGCTCCACTGTCTAAGGACAGGGGGACTGCCAAAGACCCAGTCTCGGTATGCAGGGAAGGAGCTGGGGAGACCGTGGAGGTAGCCAAAGAAGATTTGGCTAACGCACTCCTCATAGCCCTGAAGGCGGGACCACCAGAATCCTGGGAGGGTCCCACCTCCGTGGCCACGACAGTGGACGGCACTCCCGCCGCCGACGCAACAAAAGGGAGACTTGGGACCGAAAACATCAATCCCGAAGCATCCCCCCCAGGTCCGTGTACTGAACTCCGACCCAAGAGCCGGAGTTGGAGTAAGGGTCGGGCCCGACCCTAAAACCTTCACCGGTTCCACCAGCACCGGCTCCAATGGTGCCGAGGCTGTTGGAGGAGGAACCATAGTAGGGAGGTGGACCATCGGCTCCGAAGCCGAATGGGCTGGAGCCGAAACTAGCTTTTGGAACACCGGAGACTGGAAGAGTCTTAGGAGCACCCTGTCGATGTCCGAATCAAACATCTTGGATGATCTGGAGGATACCGATCGGGTCCAAACCGATTTCTCCATCGGCTCCAAAGGACTAGGGGACCGGCTCCGAATGGATTCTACCACTATCGGCTCCGAGGGAGATCTCAAGGCAATTTCCCTCGGTGCCGATAAGGACTTCGGCTCCGAAGGGGAAGAGTCTGAGCCGGTAACCCTCATCGGCTCCAATATCAGTGGAGCCGATGAAGGTGACCCGCCTCTTGATGCCCCAGTCCTCGGCTCCGAAACCAGAGGGGCCGAGGCTGGAGGCATCGAGGCAGACCGTTCCGCCCTCGGCTCCGAAGTCCGTGGAGCCGATGGAGAAGTCTGCCTAGATTTTTTTGCAGTCGGTTCCGACAGACTTGTCGGAGCCGACGCTTTCTTCTTTTTTGAAGGAGAGGGAGACTAAGATAAAGCCTCCTCAAAGGATGGCTTGATTAATCCCTTAAGGATTCATTTGTTTTTCCTCTCCTGGAGGACTCTTGATGAGAAGGCGTGACACACGCTACATGATTCTTGTAGGTGCTTGGCACCTAAACAGTAAACGCACGAGGAGTGGTCGTCCATTATGGACATCTTAAAACCACACCTCGTGCATTTTTTAAACCCGGAGGGTTTATGTTCTTTGGACATGACTTAGAGAACAACACAGTCATCTAGATAACACGAAAAAATTAGGTTAGAAGTTCACAATATAAAGTTGTTTTTTTTTTTACAAACAAGTGCACAAGAAAAAAACACAGAAAGAGAGGTTCAAGACCCTCTAACTAAAACGGGTACTTGACACACTAATAAACGCTACAAATAACGCTAGAATAGCAAAAGGGGAAGGCCCCTCTAACTAAAACGGAAACCTTCCCTTAACAAAATATAACAACTTTCTCAACAGAATCAGCAAAAACACACACGTATCACAAAAACAGCTGTTAAAACAGCTTTTGGGTTGAAAACTAGGAAATTCCTGACAGGAAAAGTCTAAATAAATTAGTACTTAGCCCAGCCAAGTTGAGACCACGTCTTAGCTTGTAAGCGGCAAACGAGATCTGGGGGATTAGTGGTGGTGCATCCTGGGATAAGAAATAGCTCAGCCAATAAGAGGCCTCGCTCTATAGCATAGCGTGCCGAGTCGGAGCCGAGGGATCGGCTCCGAGCCCATCAGTACAGAATGTAGGCGAGATAGGATCACATAACATCTCTGTGTTTGCTTGGTTGTGTGACAATCACCACAACTTTTGCAGCAATGGACTAATGCCGGAAGTAGCTGGAAGAGCACCCCTCTTAGAAGTACAATGAGTATCAGCCTTTAAGCATTTGACTCTACAAATTAACTCTACTGCCTTAATTAGTTGATGGTTTAATGTACATTATATAGAATCACTAAAACATTCATTCCCTGTGTATAGCTGAAGTCGAATAATCTATGAAGATTTGCTTTCAGCTAAAGAGCCTAATTAGTTTTGGGGCAGTTGATATCAAAAAGACTTGTGAACTTTCAAAAAAGCTTCATATTACTGTACTTAACAGCTATGAATTGGAGCAGAATCTTCAGGAATAGACAAGTTGTTACCATCCTAGGTACCACTTTGGTCTGGTATGATCACCAGTTCTTGATTGGTGCATCACAGTTTATGTACCCTCACTGATGCATTCAGTAATCATTGCAATTTTATATGCAGTTGGCTCTTCAAAACAATAAAATAGAGACCAATCTTCTTCAGGAGTACACACTGCTAAAATACACATTTTAAGCACTGTTCATATTAGCTTTGTGTACAATCTGTTATGCGTTTGGTATGGGTTGTGAGTTGTGACTGAAAAGAGACCAGCTTGTCTAGCTGATTAACAATAAACAAATAAATAAGAGAAGACCACTTTCACCCCTCAAAGTATAGGCCATCCTGAAAATCCTTGTCTAAGTTAATTGGACTTTTGTATTTAAATATGCTAAAGTCATTGCATCTCCTGCCTAGTTTAACAGTATTCTTCTGGGAATTGAAAAAAAAATGTTCCTGGTTACTTCAAGGAAGCATTGAGTGAAACAGTGTAAATGTGAAATAGACAAGGCCTGCTGATCCTGGAAAAACACAAATCACCTAGAACGTTGCAGTCTATTTCAAAGGACATGCCCTAAAATCATGGTATAAGCTACTAAAGTCAACTACCATAGCACTGAACAAAACCCTCCTTTTCTCTCACCCAAAAACATCTGGAATGAAGCAGAGATATAACTTGGAGTAATAAGAGCATTCCCGTTTTTCATATTATAGTTCCCAATAGCTTTGCACTCTCACTCATCAGGATGTTACTAATAAACTGTTAGCCACCTTGTTAGTACAAACACTTGCCATAACCAACTGAAATTTTATTAAAGGTTATATACATGTAGGATGAGAATTTGGACTTTATTTTACAATTCACTTCAAAATAAATCTTCAAAGTCAGTCAGGTATAGTATGTCCTATGGAAACCTCCCAGAAATACTGAAGACAATTTGAAGCAGCTAGACACTAAGTAGCTGATAACAAAAACACACTCGCTTTATTAGGTACCATAGAATCCGTTCTGCCCAGACCACGTTCTCCACTCTGCAGTTATGGTGTTCGTTCGTAAATCCATTAAAGTACCAGCAAATCCTGCAGTTATGGCATTTGGTTGTAAATCCATTAAAGTACCAGCAAATCCTGCATTCACTCTGCAATCCATTAAGTACTAGCAAACCCGCCAGACGCAACTCCTTCTGCAGTCCTCCTCCCAGTATTCAGACACGCGCGGCACATGTGCACATCCGAGCTTAATTCTGACAGGCTGAGGAGCTGACGTCATCGCACATGTGATGATGTCAGCACCGAAAGCAAGAAATCTAAAAATTAGATTGAAAAAAATCGGAAATCAAGGGGTGCCACTCGTGAATCGTGGCACCCCATTACTGGGACCCCAAAACTCGGTAAAAACAGAGTAATTCGGGACGGTTGGGAGGTCTGGTAATGGCGGCAATTGCTCAAAGCATCAGGATTAAACAGAAAAGAGAGGCTTCAATGTATCAGGTATTAAAGTTGGTGTCCGAGTTAATAAGTCTCAATGCTGTAGGATGCAAACTATTCCTGAATCTGGTGGTCCAACACGGGGAAGATGCTGTACCTCCTTTCAGAAGCAAGTTGTGAGAACCAGTTGTGGGTCGAATGGGTTGAATCAGCAAGTATTTTATATGTTCCCTTTCTTGCTCTTGTAACGAAAAGCACCTGAATAGAAGGGAAGTTTGTGTCCAAGATTATCTCACCCACCCTCACCATCCTCTGTACTTTCTTCTTCTCAGCAACTGTGCAGGTGCTGAGCCACACTATGAAGTTGCTAGTAAGGATGCTCTCAATAGCTCCCCTGTAAAAAGTGGCAAGAGCAGACAGAGGGAGCTCGGGCTTTTTTGAGTTTTCTCAGGCGGTGAAGCCTCTGTCGAGCCTTCTTGACTATATGGTTGGTATTAACGGTCTAGGACAGGTCATCCGAGATGTGAAGGCCCAGGAACTTGGTGGTTTTTGACTTTCTCTACTACCTCCTCTGACAATGAGTGGTTGGTGAACTTTTGCCTTTCTCCTTAAGTCCATAATCATTTCTTTGGTTTTATTAACATTCAGGTCCAGACTGTTCCTGTCACACCAGGCAATCAATGTGTTCACCTCAGCCCTGTAGTTATGTTCATCCTCACCAATGAGACCCACGACTGTGGTATCAACGAATTTTATAGTATGGTTTGAGTTATGTTTTGCACTACAGTCATGGGTAAGAATGGTGAAGAGCAAGGGACTGAGAACACACAACCTTGGGGAACAGCAGTATTCAGGACTATGTGTTGAGAGGTGTTGTTTCCAGCGCATGTCTACTGGGGTCTACCAATCAGAAAGTCAAGAGTCCACTTACACAGGAGCTTATTTATCCTGAGTTTCACAAGCTTATCCACCAGTTGCATCAGTATCACAGTGTTGAACAAGAGATGGAACCTTAGTCCTACAAAATCAGCATAAAATGAGGATATGCAAGCCTTTAATCAAAGTTCAAGAAAAAAAGAGGAGCTGTTAAAAGCGTGGCAAAGCTTCAGCACTCCTATAATCACCTGCGTCATCTGATGTTGAGTAGCAATTCTGTCATCCAAAAAGTTGTGACATGTAACAATGCTTCAAACGCATGCATTTAAGCATAAAATAAATGAAATAGGTGCCTATAACCTGTTAGAATTACCTCAGTTAACCAGAACTGCTCAGAGTTTGGTGATTTTAGCCAGAGATCTGGAGTACATCTGAACTGAAATACAAGGCATCCACTGAAAACAACTAAGAAATAAATATATTTAAAGTATGTATTGCACTTTAACTCTATTTGAATTGCGCTATCATTTTTTCTGACTGTGTCTACATTTTTTCTGCACTTTGAAATTCTGTACTACTGCCTTATATAGCACAAGCTAGATTCAGACTTGCTGAATCTACGCCGCTTGGTATCACTGTGGTCTAAACCAGCCATCTTACATTAAGAGGGCCTTCCTGCACCTTGTGGCAGAAGCGTGTAGCACAGGTTCCAGCGGAGTTGGGGATTGCTGGAGAAAGGCTCAGTTTGGGGCTTTCCCCACTGGTAGTTTATCTTAAAACTGTTGAATTTCACCTGTATTTAAGCCTCATGTTTGCACATAACTGCACATTGCACAACAGGGGTTAGTGCTGCCTTGTATAAACACAAATGCCTGGAAACTTAAATTTTCCCTAAACGTCTGTCAGTAGAAACCTCTCAAGTCCCCTGTTGCTCTGCAGGCAACTCAACTGCACAATGAGCATCACCACAGCTCTTCACCCTAAATCGTCAAACAAATAAGCCCCTGTTATTCCTACAACATAAACTGATCTAACTTGCTCAATCCCCAACAGGACTACGGTATAAACCTGCCACTACAAATGGTCACTTTCTCACCAATTTTCCAGCCAACCTGATTCACTTGGGCATCCTGAGGCAATGTAGTAACTGCCTCATGTATACTGACAACCACCAAGTCCTAAAACAAATACCGCATGTGACAGATGTAATTACACTATCAGCTTGGAAACAATCCTCTCACAACAAAAAACAAGGCATGAAACAGGTTGTCAGATCATGCACTTCACTTCTTACACAAGCTCAGTATACAACACACAAACTCATATACATGGAGGTAATCACTACAATCCTACTAAAAGACAGGAGACCTCCCACGTGCCAATTATCTGCACACACCTCAACATGTACAGAAATCACTACACATAAAGTACAGTTTTGTATCTACCATAAATGTAGATGTCCGATAGGTATGCATCTGCAGTCATCACATATGGGTTGTCCTGCCTCAGGCAGCCCTTCGGTCGGCCGGATTCCAAAGTCTGGGTCTGGCGTCGGCTGATGTTGCCCCTTCCCCGACGTCAGAGCGCCTGGGGTATAAAAGCATCAGCCGACGCCATCTTCCTCAGTTTTTCTTGCCCCAGATGCCAGGTGCCCTCTAAGGAAGGCTAAATTTGGAGAAATGCAATAAATTCCAAACATGCACAAAAATATATACATATATAAAAACAAATACACCATAATAGATAACCCCAGCTAGCTATGAGAGGGGAATGTACCCAAGAAATACCACAGAGGGGAAGGAGGGAGGATAAACCTGACTGCAGATGCATACCTATTGGACATCTACATTTATGGTAGGTACAAAACTGTACTATGTCCTTCAAGGATGCATCTGCAGTCATCACATATGGGTGGAATACCATAGCCAATCTGGGGGTGGAGGATCTATGTAAAGGATGGTGTAGCTAAAATGCCCTGCAGGACTGCCATAGCAAAGCCTGCTCTGGATCTGGAATATAAAGGTAAATTGTAATGCTTGGAAAATGTATGCACGGAGCTCCATGTAGCAGCTTCTAAAATGTCCTTGGTAGCCACCCCTCTTAAGAAGGCTGTGGAGGTGGCTGTGGCTCTGGTCAAATGAGGTCTAATGTTAGCTGGCACAGTTTTTCCATGAAAGGAGTAACAGAACCGAATGCAATTCCCTATCCATTTTGAAATTGTCTGTTTTGAAATTGCTTTTCCTTGTGCACCAGCAGCATATGCTACAAAACAACTGGTCAGTTTTTCTGTAATTTTTTGTTCTGTCCAAGTAGTAGCGCAACTGTCTGTGTATGTCCAGGGTGTGCAGAAGCTTTTCCCCTTTGTTTTGTGGATTTGGAAAGAAGGTAGGCAGGTGAATAGCTTGGTTTAATGAGACCCTAGATACCACCTTTGGCATAAATGAAGGATTGGTTCTCAATGAGACTCTGTCTTGATGAAAAATAAGAAATGGCTGTACTGCCATGAGGGCCTGTAACTCAGATACTCTTCTTGCTGAGGTTATGGCCAGAAGGAAGGCAGTCTTCCAAGAGAGGAACTGTAGTTCTGCAGATGCTGCTGGTTCAAAGGGAGGCAGTGTTAGTTTTTCCAACACGGTTAAGGTCCCAAGTAGGCAGTGGTGGTTTCCTTGGAGGATTGATGTTTTAATTCCTCTTAGAAACTGTCTTAGCAGAGGATGAGAGAAGACAGGTGGATCAGTATTGTACTCTGCTGAAATTGCTGAAGCATGAATTTTAATGGAAGAGTAAGACAGTCCATTGTGGAGCATTTCTGCCAAATATTCCAGGATATGTGCCATGTTCATAACTGTTGCATCTAGGCCCTTTGAGGTGCTCCAGGTGTGAAATCTTTTCCATTTTGCTGAGTATGCCTTTCTTGTGGAAGGCCTGCGAGCTTCCATGATGATATCCTTCACTCTCTTGGATAGCTTATCCGGGTGATGAGTCAAGGTATTTTCCAGGCAGCTATTTGTAATATTTTCAGGTTGGAATGCAGAGTTTTGTAATTGTGCTGTGTCAGGAGAAGCGGCCATTGTGGCAGAAAGCCATGGTTTTGTCCATGACATGCTCTTTAGCAATGGGTACCAGTGCTGTCTTGGCCAGTCCGGAGCTATAAGAATCACTCTTGGCTGCTCTGCCCTGATCTTCAGTAAGACCTTGGTCATTAATGGAAAAGGTGGGAATGCATACACTGTTAGAGTTCTCCAGCTGAAAGAGAGGGCGTCCACTTTCCATGTTTGTGGGTGGTATGTCCTTGAGCAGAATTTCTCCAGCTGATGATTGTGTGGGGAGGCAAAGAGGTCTATGTCCGGTCTCCCCCATGATTGTGTTATCTGATGGAAGATGTCTGGGTGCAGCATCCATTCGTGTGCATTCATGATGTTCCTGCTTAAGCTGTCCGTCAGTATATTGTCCTTTCCTGGTACAAACTGGGATTGCAGCTGTATATTGAGAGTCAAGGAAAGCTCCCATAGATTCATTGCCAGTCTGCAAAGAGGGTAGGAATGGGTGCCTCCTTGCTTGTTTATGTACCACATAACTGTAGTGTTGTCTGTCCTTATTAGCAGGTAGCCTTGATGTAGAAATAACTTGAAGGCCTCGATTGCATGTATCACTGCCAGCATTTCCTTTTGGTTTATGTGTGCGCGTAGCTCTTTTTGTGACCATAGTCCTTGAATGCATCTTCCTTCCATGTGCGCTCCCCATCCGTGGTCTGAAGCGTCCGTTGTAATGGTTTGGCTGGCTATTGGTTTGCTGAAGGGCAAACCCCTGTTTGACTGGCTTGCTTGAGCCCACCACAGAAATTCCCTTTGAAGGCATGGGATGAGTGGTATCAAAGTTTCCAAGCTGTGCCTGTGCTGAGTCCATAAACTCCTTAAGTACCATTGGAGTTTCCTCATATGCAGCCTTGCTTGAGGAATCAGAAAAATGCAAGAAGCCATGTAACCCAGGGCCTGCAGGATTTTCCTTGCAGTCAGCTGAGTTTGTCTTGACAGGGTTTTGAAGTAATCCGGTAGTTGGTTTTGTTTTTCTTCTGTGAGGAAAGCCATTTGGGTGGTTGTGTCTAGATCCGCACCCAGAAAAGTTATTCTTTGGGATGGTACAAGTCTTGACTTGTGAATGTTGACTGTATATCCCAAGGCCTGAAGAAGATAGATGGCATAATTCAATTGTTTTACCAAAATTTGTTGGCTGTCCGCTTGTATAAGGCAGTCGTCCAGATACGGGTATATTTGCATCCCCTGAAGTCTGCAGTGTGCAATTACTGATGCCAGGCATTTCGTGAATACTCTGGGCACAGTAGATAAGCCAAAGGGCAATGCTGAGAATTGATAATGCTCTGAACCTGCAAGAAATCTGAGGTGTCTTCTGCAGCTTTGTCTGATAGGGACATGCAGGTATGCCTCCTTGAGGTCCAGAGTTACCAGCCAAGACCCCTTGCCCAGCATGGGAAGGAGTTGCTGTAGAGTCAGCATTTTGAATTTTGGCACAATGAGATAAGTATTTAGTGCAGACAAGTCGAGAATAGGCCTCCATTGCTTTTCTTTTCTTGGAACAAGGAAGAGTCTGGAATAAAATCCTTGGCCTTGTTCTGCGAGAGGAACCTTTTCTATTGCTTTCATTTTCTTTAAGTTGGAGATTTGTTTCAAAGCCTCTGCCCTTTGATTTGGTGGCAGGTCTGGCATGCCTTTTCTTTTCGGTAATGTGTGGAAATGGAACCTGTATCCTTTGTCTATTATTTGTAGTGTCCATTTGTCCCTTGTAATAATGTGCCAATTTTCTGAAAATAAGGAAAGCTTTCCGCCCAAAGGTGCTTCCAACTGAGCCCTGGTTGGCGGTGTCAAAGTAAAGTCATTGAGTCTGTCCTTGTGCAGCAGTTGTAGGCCCTGCACTACCTCTCTGGTTGGGAGGCTGCCATTGGCGTCCTCTGTAGGAGCCTCTAGCTTGCCCTCTACCTCTGGCACGCCTGTTCTTGCCTCTCTGAAATCTGTCTGTGTCTGGAAAGGACCAGTTCTTGGAAGGCCAATTTCTGCTGAATCTTGGTGGTTGGACTTGCATAAAATCTTTGACTGTTTGTACAGATTTTGCCTTTTCTTCAAATTTCTTTAAGACCTCCTGAGCAGTGGAGCCAAATAACTTTTGCTTTTCCAGTGGAGCATCCAGAAGCTTTGCTTTAACATGGTCTGGCAGAGATTGTTCCTTCAGCCAAGCATGCCTACGTATGACTGCACCTGTCATAGCTGACCTACATGAAGCTTCCAATGCATCATAACCACACTGCAAGAAATGGTTGCTAACCTGTTGAGAGTTATGTACCAGATCCTGAAGTGATTTGCGATCTAAGGGTTCAGGTGAAGACAGCTTTTTATGTAATTCATCTAACAAATATTCTTGGTACTGTATCATATGAAATTGACAGTTTAAAGCCCTCATAGAAAGGGTAGCAGAAGTATACACTTTTTTACCCCATCGCTCTAAAGCCCTGGACTCCCTTTCAGAGGGGAGTGGATTTTTTGTAGTGACAGCTGCAATCCCTTTAGGGCCCTGGGAAATATTTTCTGGATCAGCAGAGTGGGCCTTGCAAAGGAAAAGATGTGATTCCGGGACCCTGTAGTACCTATCGGGTTTGGCAGGAGCCGGAGGGAGAGTGTCAGGGGTTGTGCTAGATTCAGAGTACACATCATCAATGACATTCAAAACAGGGGGAATAGCCAAAGGTCTATGCTGAGGCAAATGCAAGAAGGTCCTTAATTTCTTCCTGGAATCAGAGAAGTCCTGGCCCTGCCATTGGAAATGCTCCCTCATAGTGTGCAGAGTTTCCCCAAAAGACAGTTCTTCAGGAGGGGAGGCCGAAGGGATAGATTCCTCTGCATCTGAATCCTCGTAGGCCGAAAAAGCCTCCTCCTGGTAGTCCGAGAGAGCAGAGCCATTAGAGGCCTCATCTGAGGAGAGGGGATCAGAGGGCTCAACCCTGGGCCTTTTTTCTGTAGTAGGTTGAGAGCCCCTGTCCGGATGAGGCTGAGAGCCCCTAATTAATGAAATAAGGTCCTCTGCTAGACTAAGGATCTGAGAACCTGTAGTGGGTCCCTGAGGGATAACCCTGGGAGGCACAGATTTTGAATGTTTAGCAGCTTTAGCCCTAGAGAATGCCTTAATAGACATGGATGCAGGAGGCCTGGCTGCACCACGTGCAGGTGTAGTTTTGTCTAAGGGAATGGTGTCGGAAGGTTCCTGGACACCAGATTTCAATGGAGATTCAACAACCGATACAGTAGTGGCCTCTGGGGCCGAGGCTGTCGGTTGTACGGTTTTGGTGAACGGTAGTACCAAGGACTCTGTTTCAGCCGAGACCGAGACACTCACGGTAGGCCTGGCCGTGGTTTCAGCCGAAACCGCGGACCGCGTGTGTCGGTCCTTGTCCTTCCGTTTCTTTATTAAATGTGAAGTCGGAGTCTCCGACGGCATTTTGTAAGCAAAACTAGCCCCAAAAAATTCCTCTGCAAACTCCGACCGACGTTGGTTGAAGGAAGCACAGGCGGAACAGGCCGAGACGTCGTGGTCTGGGCCTAGGCAAGGTAGGCAGTAAGAGTGGAAATCCTTATGAGGTATTTGTTTCCCACAAGTTAAGCAATTATTAATTTTATCTGACATCGGCTGAGGCAAGAAAGAGTCCCCAACGGGGTACTTAGTTTTTGAAGTCTTCGGTTTAGCTGAATTACAGGAGTTGGCCGACCGGCACTTGCGAACTGCTTCTGCTTCGGGCACCACGCGGCAAGAAAGACTGAGGAAGATGGCATCGGCTGACGCTTTTACACCCCATGCGCTCTGACGTCGGGGAAGGGGCGACATCAGCAGACGCTGGACCCAGACTTTGGAATCCGGCCGACCGAAGGGCTGCCTGAGGCAGGACAACCCATATGTGATGACTGCAGATGCATCCTTGAAGGACATCACGCATCAGTGTCTCACCAAATAATTCTGTAACACAAAACACCTCAAAACCTAATGTCGTGGTCATAGAAGACTTCATAGTGAGAAGCACAGAAGTCTACCACCCTAAGCTGGACAAGGAAAAGGTCACAGTTAGCTGCCTATCTGGTGCCAGGATCCATCAGATCACGCATGCACTCAGGTTACTCAATTACAGTTATGACTCTGTCTTAGTCCATGTTTGGGTGAATGACTTGAGATGTACCTCCCTGCACTACATGAAGAAAGACATGACTGAACTTTCAAGACTGTGTGAGCCAGGCAGGTATGACCCTAGCTTTAAGCAGCATTCTGCCTTCATCCAGGATGATGCCACAATATAAACAAAAAATGACAGACTTCAACAATTGGCTTAGCTTCTGGTGTCAGTCCAGGGGGATTCAGCATTTGTCAGCCTGGGAAAACATGGTTGATAGGCCATGCTGCTCTGCCAGAGATGGTCTGCATCTGTCTCCCCTAGACTTTCTGATACTGGCTTGGGTGCTTGCCTCACCAAAGTGCTTTTTTAGGCAATGTCAAAATGACAAAATTTCCAACATAGTAAAATCCACTCGATAGAAACTCAAGGTTTTGATGCTTAATGCTAGGAGTCTAAACACAAAACTGCATTCCCTGGAAGCAATCCTCACCTTGGAAGATGCTGATGTCTGTGCAGTCACTGAAACATGGTTCAAGACTGTGGAGAGCACTCCAACTGTGCAAGCTTACAATGCCTTCCACAAATTCAGACCTCAGAATGAGCATGAAAGAACAAAAGGTGGAGGTGTATCCATCTTCATTAAAGCCAAGTACGCTTCGAGGCTGGTCAAACAGCAAGACTCTCAAGTTAACTATAGGCAAACATCCTACCTCATCATTGCTAGCTACAGGTCCCCCTCCATGAACCAAGAAAAGCACAATGCCTACCTGGACTTACTGGAGTCGCTCGCTGTACAGCCCAACACGTTAGTCATGGGAGATTTCAATTATCCCTCCATCGAGTGGGTAACATGAACAAGATGTTCCTGGACTGTGTCAATGCAAATGCTCTGGAACAGAGAGTCTGCACCCCCAAAAAGGGCTCTAGTGTCCTTGACATAGTACTCACCAATATGGGTGGTCACTGCACTGCCCCTGTGTGATGCCCTCCCTGGTAAGGTCGGACCATAAATTAGTCTCGTTTGAAGCAACTATTGGACTCCAACCCCCAAAGGTGCAAAAAACTAAGGAACTTCTCCAAAGCAAACTACAGCCTACTAAGTGATTGTATAAAAAGTCTTGTACCCTCTGCAATCACAGGTAATGATGACTCCTATGCAGAGATGTACATAAATGCCTTGTATAATCATCTCAGTAACTGTACAGTTTCAGTTGTACCCGACCAGATTAAAATCATGCATTCTGAAAAAAAACAAGCCAACTTGATGGACACAGAACATAAATTGTATAACAAAAGGAAGAAGCTGATGTCCAAGAACAAGCAGCAACTGCCTCTGCAGAGAAATTCCATCAACAGATTGAACAAGCAAATCAGATGAATTGTAAAGTTCTCTAACGCCAATTATAAAACTATAACAGCAACCCTAACGAAGGAAAATCATAAGGCATTCTTTAAATATGTCCGAAATTTAAAATGGAGTACACAGCTACGTGTCGAATTAGTAGTAGATGGTACCACTCACACTATACCAAAGGAAATTGCCAACCTGCCAGCTGACAGATCTGGCACAAACTTCACCCCCTATTCCCACCAGCTATACCCCAAAGGATACCTGACACGAGTTCTCTGCTTAGTATCTCTAGAGATCAAGTCATATCTGCAGTCTCTAAGGCCAAAAACATGGCCTCAATGGAACCAGATAACATCCCAGGTTGCTTACTAAGCAATCTAAAACAGGACCTTGCTGACCCACTTGCCATACTCTAACCATAACCTGAGAACTGGCTTTGTACCAGCAGAATGGAGGATAGCAAAAGTAATCCACTTGATATAGGGGGACCATTAACCGACCCTGGGAACTATAGACCCAAAAATCTAACCAGCCTCATCTGCAATGCCATGGAAAGGATCATCATGGAACTTAACAACATAAGTGACTTCAAACTCTAGAACCAACCCAGTTTGCCTTTCTTAAAGGTAGACTGTGCTTACTGAACCTGGTAGACTTCTTCGGGAAAGTCACCAAAGCCCTGGATGAAGGTAAGATGGTGCATACCCGCCTATCTTGACTTAGCCAAAGCCTTTGGCACAAACCCCACTCAGGTATCATTGAAAAACTCACTCTAGGTGTTAACTCTTACATTACTAGATGGGTAGCTAATTGGCTCATCAACAGAAGATATACTATCAAAGTTAGCGACTTCACCTCTACCAGTAGACCCATCACTAGTGGCTTACCACAAGGATTTGTACTGGGCCCTTTACTATTTGGAATCTACTTTATGGAAGTCCAGGCTAAAATGGACCGTCTTTGGCTTATTAAGTTTGCTGATGACTAAACTAGGTGCAATCTTAACTTATTACAGGAGGGGCTAACACAAAAACAAATGGTGCCACAGTCATGGTCTAAAATGTAAATAAGTGCACTATTATAACATTTGGCAAAGTGGAATACCCCACTAATTACAATAATGACAGCACCCCTCTAAGTTCAAACCCAGTGGTGCGGGATCTAACAACACAGGTTGATGACAATCTGAACTTTGACAATCAGGTTTCCAAGGTGGAAAAGGAAATCATTCTACATTGCACATCTCGTAAGTAAAAGCATCGCGCATCCAGGTCTAAGAATTTTATAATCCCACTTTACTTGACCTTAATCGGACCATTAATAGAGTATAATGCTTCCTTCTGCATGCATCTCACCAGACACCTACAGCAACTGCAGAGACCACAGAGGGTTCTCACCAAGAAGATAAAGGGCCTCCAAACCATGACCTACATGGATAGACTGAAAGTCCTGTCACTGTACTCTATTATACAGGCTACTCTGAGGCAACTTGTGCCTGGCCTGACCCTGACCTGATGGAAATGCTGCACATTTGCAAATCAAATTGCACTAGAGTCACTCGCTCTAGAAATCTCAACCATACAAGTGATGTTAACAGAATATGTTGGAGAGACAGGCATGTCTCCCAGAGATTGCCACTGCTTTGCAATAAACTTCCAGTTCATGTGAAGTAGAGCTCCTCAATGACTGTACTCAAGCACAACCTGGGGAAGTGGATGGGTAGCCACAAATTCACCCCGGGGGTGGCAACCACATCCCTCACAGACAGGGGTAGTTGTTGCTGATCTGTAAAGTACATCCATCTACACAAGGACAATTGGGCCAACCGGGATTAACACAGTTAAGCTTATAAAGGCTCTATGGCTGCTAGCCTAGTAACCTCCTATGAACCTATAAATGAGGTGGTAGTGGAAAGTGTTTCATCCAGATAGAGATGACCTTCCACTTTGAAGAAAACACCTGATGATGGGAATAATTCTGGAACATTTTATCATGTCTGGCACTCTTGCTGAAGATAAGGTGGAAGCAAAGGATCTAAGAGACAGATGAAGACCTCAGCTGGTAGCTACTAATCACTCCAAATCAGGGAGATTTCATTGACTTGCAATGGACAAGTTATCTGCACTGCCAAGATCCTGACCGTCTCAAACACACAGCTTAACTATTCTGGGACATCAAGAAAAAGTATTGAAATACCTACCCTGAAGATTAAGTCAGGCATGGACTCAAAGGGAGTGAAAGAAATGTCTACTGGAATCTTCCATAACAAAAAATGGCAGTATGTATGCAATACTAATAACCCCTTGCTCTGTTGCACTGAAGAGAAACATTCTCCCATGTGGTGAACTTGAAAGGGAAGGCTACTGAATCCACAGCTAAGCAAGACAACTGGAGCTGTGGAACAGTAAACTTGTCAATATCTTAATTTTTCCTAGGACATGAACAGCTAAGATAATCCCAAGTCTACAGCCTACTAACAAAAGCGGAAATGTGTGTGTCGCTCTCTGTCTCTCTCTCTCTCCAGCTGGTTTAGGCATATGCAGCCTTAAATGTTTACATATCAAATTAAGGATTTTTTGAATGACAGGAGCAAATGGGATATGGTCTCAATTCTTTCAGAGCTTTTAAGGTGAGAAACACCACCAAATTCCACCCTTTTTTAGATACACTTTCCTTGAACAAAGACAGCAAGCAGTGTTCCACAACCCACAAGTGAAGCATCCAGGTTTTCTTACAGAAAAAGGCCCACAGTGAGATTACTGGGAATCATTTACCACTCTAGAGTCTAATGACAAGGGTCTGTCATCAAAAGATGTTTGTAAAGGTGTGATGATCCTGTACACTTACTGACACCTCACGATCAAGTGCATAGCACACATCATCAGGTGTATAAATGCAATTTAGGAGTTTGAGACTCTCTTAAGGACCAAGAAACACAGAAAAAAAACAAGCCCAGTTCTGTCACTGTAACTTCAACAGGCTGTCAAGGCTATGAATTCCAGAGCCCTGTCTATGGGCAAAAAATCAGAGCTCGAACTATACCCTAAATAAAGCAAGCCAAGTGTCAGCTCAGAAAATACCTCTCCCAGTTTAGAGAACCCACCCACGCTACAAACACTGCATGGCAACACCTCAAATGGGACACCAAAAGTAGTCACCATGTAAAGGAATGCAATATGAACTCTTTGACTGAGTTTAACTGAGAAGGAAAGTTTATTCCATACAATTTAGAATCTACGCTTATCAAGTGTCTGTTGAGTCCATTGATACCATCCAAGATGTCCCGAGGAAGCAGCAGAACAACTCCCCTGGAGAATCACTATCTAAAGCTTGGAATTCCATATGTTCTCACTACAGTCAATGAGGTCCAAGACCAGAATGATACTTCTTGCTCTAGTCAAAACAAAAAAAAGGTTGAAGCAAAACCCGTTTCCTTTTTCCAAAGGAGGAATTGGCTCTACATTCCCTTTGTGGAGTATAGTCTGGGCTCATTTCAAAGCTCTGTGGAGATGGCTTTGTATGTGACTGTAGCAACTTCTAGAGTAACACCTAATAAAGAGCAAATAAAGAAGCCACTGATCATTGGTGAAGATACAAGCCATATCAAACTCAGAACAATCTCTCTATAGTCAGTTCTAAAAAGTAGTCAAGACTGCATCTCCTGAGAAAGAACCACCACCCTCTTCAGATATTTGACAAGTAATGTCAAAGAGGAGATTCTTTAATTATGAGGGGATTTTTCATCTCAAAGAACTTGACTGTGGTAAAATGCCAGTTTTCTCTTTAGAATGCATTTGGGTCAAGAAAGTACAGTTTTGTACCTACCATAAATGTAGATGTTCGAGGATTCCATTGCTACAGTCCTTACTATTGGGTATAGTCCGCGTCCAGTCGGCCCGAATACCAGAGTATAAGGCTGACGTCGGTCAGGGCGCATTAGACTGACGTCAGTGCGTCAGGGTACTAATGCGCATGACCGACGTCATATCCTCAGTCTTTTCTTGCCCCAGATGTCAGAAGACCCTAAAAAGACAAGGCCCAAAATACCTGCACCAAAAACATGTACAATATATACAAGAATATATACAAAAATATAAGCATGTAAACTCACCTACACAACCACCCCTAAACACAGAGGGAAGGAGGGAGGGTAAATTGGACTGCAGCAATGGAATCCTCGAACATCTACATTTATGGTAGGTACAAAACTGTACTATGTTCTTCGTTTTCCATTGCTGCAGTCCTTACTATTGGGTAGAATCCCAAAGCAGAGGTAAGGGAGGCTGGCAAATCATAAAGAAGTAGGAGCTGACAACATGCCTTGCAAAACAGCTGTGGCAAAACCAGCCCTAGACTTAGAGTAGATAGGAAGGTGATAATGCTTAGAGAAAGTATGCACTGAACTCCAAGTAGCTGCTTCCAAAATATCCTTAGTTGCCACCCCTTAGAAATGCTGTTGAAGTGGCAGTAGCCCTAGTGGAATGAGGCCTAATCCCAGCTGGAATCTCCTTGCCATGATGGGAATAACAAAATGCAATGCAAAAGCCAATCCACCTAGAAATAGTTTGTTTTGACACAGGCTTGCCCTGTGAACTCAAAGCAAAAGAAACAAACAACTGCTGAGACTGCCTAAAATCCTTAGTCCTGCTTAAATAATAACGCAATTGCCTGTGTACATCTAAAGTGTGCAAAATCTTTTCCCCTTTATTTTGAGGGTCTGCATAAAACGTAGGCAAATGAATAGTTTGGTTTAAAGCCACACTAGAAACCACCTTAGGCATAAAGGAAGGATTAGTGCGTAATGATACCCTATCCTTATGGAAAATCAAAAAAGGCTCTACTGCCATAAGGGCCTGCAACTCAGACACCCTTCTTGCAGAAGTAATAGCCAACAGAAAAGCAGTCTTCCATGACAAGTATTTCAATTCAGCAGTAGCTGCAGGCTCAAAAGGTTGTAGAGTAAGTTTTTCCAACACAAAATTGAGATCCCAAGCAGGAGTAGGAGCTCTACGTGGGGTCTTATATTCTTTGCCCCTCTAAGAAACTGCTTGAACAAAGGATGCGAAAACAAAGGTGGGTCACAATCATAGTGAGCTGAAATTGCTGCAGCATGAATCTTAATGGAAGAGAAGGACAAACCTTTGTCCAATAACTCAGTAAGATATTGAAGAGCCACACTCAAATTAGGCTCAGAAATCTCCAAATTCTTTGCTGTACTCCAAAATAAAAATCTCTTCCATTTTTCTGCGTACACTCTCCTTGTACTAGGTCTTCTAGCTTCCATAATCACATTTAAAACTTGTTGAGGAAGTTGAGACCTGCTGTGTTTCAACACAGAATATGCCAGGCTGTTAGATGAAGAGAGTGAAGCTTGACATTGAGCAGATGACCGTCCTTCTGAGATAACAGATGAGGAATCAGAGGTAAAGGCCATGGAGGCTTCTTTACCAGACTCCGTAGTAGTGGGTACCAGTGTTGCCGAGGCCAATCTGGAGCTATCAAAATCATCCTTGGCCTGTCTTGTCTGACCTTTAATAGTACCTTTGGAAGAAGAGGCAGAGGTGGAAAGGCATACACATGAAGGTTTTTCCAACTGAAAGACAGAGCATCCACTTTCCAAGCTGTGTGATGAAACCCCTTTGTGCAATACTTTGGCAGCTGGTGGTTTAGTGGAGAAGCGAACAGATCTATGTCTGGAGTTCCCCATGACACTGTCAATTTCTGAAATACATGAAGATCCAGTTTCCACTCGTGGGGATCCATGATTTGTCTGCTTAACACATCTGCTAAGGAGTTCTGTGCTCCTGGCAGAAACCTTGCCTGAAGAGTTAGTTGCAAGCTTAGCGCAGTCTCCCATAAAATCATTGCTTGCCTGCATAGAGGATAAGAATGTGTTCCCCTTGCTTGTTGATGTATCACATGACAGTTGTGTTGTCTGTTAGAATCAACACCTGCCCTGGAAGAAGTAACTCCTTGAAAGCCATTAATGCAAACTGGACTGCTAACATCTCCTTCATGTTGATATGTAGATGCTGTAGTCTGGCAGGCCACTTGTCTTGTATCCACTTTCCATTTAGATGAGCTCCCAATCAATGTCCGAGGCATCTGTCGTTAAAATCTGACTTGCCTCTGGCCGGGTCACAGAGAGTCCCTTGTTTAGGTGACATTCCTGAGCCCACCACAAGAATTCTTTTGAAGGCAAGGTATTATTTGAATGACAGTGTCCAAATCCTGGCAGTGCTGTGTCCATACATTTTGAGATACCATTGTAGCTTCCTCATATGCAGTTTGGCATTGGGAAGCACCAGAATACAAGATGCCATGAACCCTAATGCTTGAAGGACTGTCCTTGCAGTCAGCACGGACTGATGAGATAGTTGATGGAAGTAAAGTGACAGACTCTTTTGTTTGTCCGGGGTTAAAAAGGCCATCTGGGCTGCTGTATTCAGTCTCACACCCAGAAAGCACATGTCTTGAGAGGGTACTAGACTGGACTTTATTTCGTTCACAGAATACCCTAGGCATCTTAGCACTGCTATAACATATTCCAGATGCTGTAGAAGGTCTTCCTTTTCTTGAGCCAGAATCAGGCAGTCGTCCAAGTAAGGATAGATTTGAATTCCTTGAAGCCTGAAGTAAGCTATCACTGGAGCCAGAACCTTTGTGAATACTCTGGGCAGTAGATAAGCCAAAGGGCAATGCAGAGAACTGATAATGAGAATTTCCAGCTCGAAACCGCAGATACTTCCTGCAACTTAGCCTTATAGGCACATGAAGGTAAGCTTCCTTGAGATCTAAAGTTACCATCCAGTGATCTTTGCCCAGCAGAGATAAAAGCTGTTGTAACGTCAACATCTTGAACTTGGGAATGTCCAGAAAAGTGTTGAGGAGAGATAAATCCAAAATTGGTCTCCACGTGTTCCCCTTCTTTGGTACTAGGAACAGGCGAGAATAAAATCCTAGGCCCCTTTCTGATACAGGGACTGGCTGAATGGCCCCCATCTGGAGTAACTGAGAAACTTGCTTGTGAGCCTCCTTTCTTTGTGGAGGAGGAACGTCTGGCATGCCTTTGAAAGGGGCATTGTATGGAAATAAAATCTGTAACCGTGGTGAATGATATCCAACACCCATTTGTCTTGAGTAATTAAATCCCAATTTTCTTTGAAAAGAGACAGTCTTCCTCCCAAAGGAGCTGCCAGACGAGAATCTACTGGCAGCTGAAAAGACAGGTCATTGGGTCTGTTTACGAAAGGACTGACCCCTGCCCTCACCAGAAGTCTGAGCAGGTGAACTCCTGTTCTAGGCCTAAAAGAACCTTGAGCCCTGCCCCTACCACGTCTAGACCTACCCCTAGACTGGGAATCATAAGCAGGATATGTCCACCCCTTAGCAGGCCAATTTCTACTAAACTTGGTGGCTGCACCTGCAAAAATCTTTAACAGTTTGCATAGACTTAGCTTTGTCCTCCATTTTCTTTAAAACTGCTTCCACAGGCGATCCAAACAACACATCAGACTGTAAAGGAGCATCCAAAATCCTTGTCTTAACATGCTCAGCTAAATTCTGATCCTTCAACCAGGCATGCCTGCGAAGAACAGAACTAGTAGCAGCCACCCTCGAGGAGGTCTGTACAGCATCAAAACCACATTGCAAAGAATGCTTACCCACTTGTTCAGACACATGAACCAAATCCAGCAACTCTTTACACTCAATACCTTCCGCCAAAGCATCCACCTTAGATTTTAATTGTGAAAGGAGATAATTCTGATATTTTAGCATGTGAAACTGACAATTCAACGCTCTCATGGCTAGAGTGGAAGAAGTATACACTTTCTTTCCCCACCTATCCAAAGCCCTTGCCTCTTTATCAGTGGGAACAGGATTTTTAACCACAGAAGCCTTAACACCTTTAGGCCCTTGAGAAATAGTTTCTGGGTCGCCCTAGGACTCTTAAACAAATACTTATGAGCTTCGGGCACCCTATAATACCTATCAGGCTTAACAGGAGCAGGAGGCAAAGAGTCAGGGTTTAGGGAAGCCTCTGCAAAACATCTTCCACCACATTCAACACAGGAGGAATAGCTAAGGGCCTATGCTGGGGTAAAACAAGAATTCCCTAAGCCTTTTCCTGGAATCAGAGTAATCCTGGCCTTCCCATTTAAAGTGCTCCCTCATGGAATGCAGAGTCTCTGAAAATGAGAAATCCTCAGGAGGAGAAGCTGTAGGAGTGGAATCATCCACATCAGAATCAGAATAAGTAGGATACTCCTGCAAGTCTTCCGCAGAAGACTCTGAAGCCTCTGAACACTGTTCAAAACTATCAAACTCGGTTCCACCCTAGGCCTCTTATCCGGGGGCATAGAACCTCTAATCATAGTAATCAAATCTTCTGCCATTTTAAGCATATGTTTCTTAGGTACAGAACCCGAAATGCTAGGAGAAGCCCCCACTGAAGCTGAACTAGGCCTACCTCTCAAAGAAGTTTTGGCAACAGAAGGAGAGGCTCTAACTACCTTGGGAAGAGAGGGAAGAACAGTTACCTGAGAAGCCCCTCAGCCTGGCCTACCTCCTGAGAAGGCACATCCTGTAACAGTAAAGTTTCTGCCTGAGACTCCATGGAAACTCCTGGCAAAACCTCTGGCTCCACTGAGCCTTCTAAAGAACCGACGTCCGGGACTGCCGGTTCATCAACCCTAGGCTTCACTGTTTTGTCCTTGCGCTTCTTGACGAAGCGGGCGGAGCATCCGGCGGCATTTTATAATTGCAACGCTTCCCAAACACTAACCTGGCACAGTCTAACCTCCTCTTAATAGTGCGTTTGTTAAACCTAGCACAAGAGCGGCAACCAACTACGTCGTGCTCAGGCCCTAAACAAGGTATACACAAGGAATGGTAATCCCTATGAGGTATCTGTTTCCCACAAGAAATACAGTTATTCACTTTTTCTGACATCCGGTAAAATACTGAGGCAAGAAAAAACCAAAATGTTCCCCAACGGGGTACTTAGCCAACTCTGTTTCGGTCTGAAAGTCCGGTTTCGGAAATATTTCAGAACGCCAACCTGCACTCGCAAAACTGCTTCTGCATCGGACCATGCGGCAAAAAAGACTGAGGATATGACGTCGGTCATGCGCATTAGTACCCTGACGCACTGACGTCAGTCTAATGCGCCCTGACCAACGTCAGCCTTATACTCTGGTATTCGGGCCGACTGGACGCGGACTATACCCAATAGTAAGGACTGCAGCAATGGAAAACGAAGAACATCAGGGAAGCTTGACAAAAGAGGACATTACCCAGGAAGGAAGATATGAGGTTTATATGAAAATAAGCCACTATATTCTAAATCAGATTAAGACAGATATGAGAGTAGATAAACAAAAATATATCATTTTATGTGTGTTACCTGAGGTATGAAAAGATGTACAAATTTTATTTAAATAATTTACTTGCATTTATTTACTGGGATTTTCTGACTAAGCAACAAGTAACCAATTTTCAACAGAGACCTGGGAAAAAAATATCCAGTAGAATAGTTAAGAGAGTAAAATAAGAGTTAAAATAATTGTCATACATTTGTTTACAAGAAGAAAATAGCATACAAAGTACAGTTGTGTACACTTAACATAAATGTAGATGTTAGAGTGTATTCTGTGTAAAACTGGAACAAATAAATATAAATATATATGATTGCACTTTTATGGTGTTAGCATGATGTTCTTCGTGTTTCACTGTTGCAGTCATTACATTTGGGTAGATTCCCAAAGCTGTGGTTGGGAGGCTGGAGCTAAACAGCATTAGGAGCGGCTATGATAGCCTGCAGAACTTCAGTGGCAATGCCTGCCCTGGATTTAGAGTAGAGTGGCAGATGATAGTGCTTTGCAAAGGTGTGCACTGAACTCAAAGTAGCTGCCTCTAAAATGTCCTTGGTTGGTACTCCCATGAGAAAGGCTGCTGAAGTGGCTGCAGCTCTGGTGGAATGTGGCCTAATGCCCTTAGGCACTGGCTTGCCATGGTATAAGTAGCAGAAACTAATGCAGTGGCCTATCCACTTTGAAATAGTCTGCTTTGAGATAGCCTTTCCTTGTGATCCTGCAGCACATGCCACTAGCAATTGCTCTTCCTGAAAACTTTGGTTCTGTCCAAGTAGAATCTAAGCTGTCTGTGTACATCCAAAGAATGCAGAATTCTTTCCTCCTTGTTCTGTGGATTTGGATAAAAAGTTGGCAGATGAATGGTTTGGTTAAAAGCCACACTGGACACCACTTTAGGCATAAATGTTGGTTTTGTCCTCAGGGAGACACTGTCCAGATAAAAAAATGCTAAAAGGTTCCACAACCATGACTGCCTGTAGCTCTTAAACTAGTCTTGCAGAAGTTATTGCTAGGAGCAGAGCTGTTTTTCAAGATAAAAACTTTACATCAGCAGTAGCAGCTGGCTCAAAAGGAGGCAGGGTGAGTTTTTCCAAGACATAGTTGAGGTCCCATGCAGGCACTGGTGATCTCCTTGTAGGCCTTAAATTTTTGGGTCCTCTGAGGTACTGTTTTAATAAGGGATGAAAAAAGATTGGTGACTCTGCATTGTAATGAGCCGAAATGGCAGAGGCATGAATTTTAATAGATGAGAAAGATAGGCCTTTGTCCAGCATCTCAGTTAAGTATAGTAAAATCTGAGGAATATTTGGCACAGCTGTATCTGTTCCTTGTGCCTGGCTCCAAGCACAGAATTTCTTCCATTTTCCAGTATAAGATTTTCTAGTACTAGGCCTTCTGGCTTCCAAAATGACATCCATCACAGCTTTGCTGAGAGGTGTGTTTTGTATGACTACATTATCCGCCATGCTGCCAGTTTTAAAGTCCTGAGCTGGCTGTGCAGGATCTGATTGTTTTGCTGGGACAGTAGATGCGGTATTTGAGGTAAGATCCAAGCTGGGCATTGAGACAAGCTCCTTAATATTGGGTACCAGTGCTGGCGGGGCCAGTCTGGTGCAATCAGTATCATCTTTGGCTTCTTCTGTCTGACCTTTAGGAGTACCTTGGGGAGGAGAGGCAGAGGGGGAAAGGCATATACTGATCGTTTTTTTCCAGCTGAAGGATAGGTTGTCCACTTTCCATGCTTGTCTGTGATAATTCCTTGTGCAGAATCTCTTTAGTTGGTAGTTGTGAGGGGAGGCAAATAGATCTATGTCCGGGCATCCCCATTTCCTTGTTATCATGCTGAAGACTTGTGGATCCAGCTGCCACTCGGGGGGGATCCATGAGGTTTCTGCTTAGTTCGTCTGCCAGAGTATTTTCTTTCCTGGCAGGAATTGTGCCTGCAGATGTACTTGGTAAGTCAATGCTGTGTCCTACAAAGTCATGGCTAGTCTGCAAAGGGGGTAAGAATGTGTGCCCCCCTGCTTGTTTATATACCACATAACCGTGGTGTTGACTGTCTTTATCAGTAGTTGTCCTGGATGAAATAGGTCCTTGAAGACTGTCAGGGCGTTTTGAACAGCTGGCATCTCTTTTTGATTGATATGTAGATGCATTTGGTTTGAGGTCCATGTTCCCTGAATGCATCTTCCTGCCATGTGGGCCCCCCAGGCATAAACTGATGCATCCATTGTTAGTGTCTGTCTGGCTGGGGGTAATGTGAACGGCTATCCCTTGTTTCATTGACAAGCCTTTGCCCACCATCGAAACTCCTGTTGCAGGCAGGGAATGAGAGTAATTATGGTTTCCAGGCTGTGGCAATGTTGAGTCCAAACACTTTTTAGGTACCACTGAAGTTTCTTCATATGCAGTCTTGCATATGGAGTTAGTAGGATGCAGGATGCCATAAAGCCCAATGCCTGCAGAATGTTTCTTGCAGATAACTGGGCCTTTGTTGCTAACATTTTGAAATAGGTAGTCAGTTGTCTGTCTGGCGTGAGATAAGCCATCTGAGCAGTTGTATTTAAGCTTGCACCCAGGAATATTATCTCTTTAGATGGTACTAGTTTTGATTAAGTTTTGTTGACTGTGTACCCTAAGCATGTTAGAAGTTTTTTCACAAACGCCAGATGCTGTAGAAGGATGTCCTTGTTCTCTGCTTGAATTAGACAGTTGTCCAAGTAAGGATATATTTGTATTCCTCTTTGTCTGCAGAATGCAATTATTGGTGCTAGGCACTTTGTAAAGACCCTGGGAGCAGTAGATAAGCCAAAGAGCAGTGCAGAGAATTGGTAATGCATTGAGCCAGCCTTGAATCTGAGGTATCTTCTGCATATTTGTCTGATTGGGACATGCAGGTATGCCTCTTTTAGGTCTAAAGTTACAAGCCAAGCGTTCTTGCCCAGCATGGGCAGAAGCTGCTGCAAAGTCAACATTTTGAATTTTGGTATATCCAGGAATGTGTTCAGAATCGACAGGTCCAGTACTGGCCTCCTGGCCTTGTCCTTTCTGGGTACCAAGTAAAATCCTTGTCCCCGCTCTTGCTCTGGCACTTGCTGAATGGCCCTCATGTCCATGAGGGATGAGACTTGTTTTTGTGCCTCTGCCCTTTGATTTTTTGGCAGATCTGACCAGCCGTTTGCCTTTGGCAGGGTATGGAAATGGAACTTGTAGCCTTGTGACACGATATTTAGAACCCACTTGTCCTGGGTTCTAATGTGCCAATTTTGAGAAAAAATTGCTAATTTTCACCCTAAGGGTGCTGCCAGGAAATAAGCGCTTGATGCTGGCAGGGGGAAGTCATTGGGACTGTTTCCTGTACGGTTGTGATTTGTCTTCTCCACTTTTGGAGGTAGAAGCATCCCATTGCTTTGACCTGTATGGACTTTGCGCCTGGGATCTGCCTCTAAGGCGTCTGGTTCTGCCCTTTTGAGGTCTGTCTGACACAGGAAAGGACCAATTCTTTGTTGGCCAGTGTGTACTAAACCTAGGTGGCTGTACTTGTAAGCAATATTTGACCGTTTGCATAGATTTAGCCTTGTCCACCATTTTCTTTAACACCTCTTCTGCCTTAACACCAAACAAAGTATCATGCTGTAAAGGTGCATCTAATAATTTAACATGATGAAGCAGATTTTGTTCCTTTAACCAAGCATGCCTTCTAATTACAGAACCTGTAACTGCGGCCCTGCAGGAAGCCTCTAAAGAATCAAAACCACATTGCAAAGTATGCTTTCCAACTTGTTCAGCTGCATTCAATATATCCTGCATTTCCTTGTTTTCTGCACATTCAGAGTTTAACATTTTCTGTTTAAGCAATGCCATGACATGTTGCTGATATTTGAGCATATGAAACTGACAGTTTAAGGCCCTTATAGCCAAGGTAGCAGATGTGTAAACCTTTTCCCCCCATCTATCCAGTGCCCTAGAATCCCTGTCAGAAAAAGTAGGTTTTTTTGCAGCAGAAGCCTTAACGCCCTTGGGACCCTGAGAAATAGTTTCTGGGTCTGCAGCAGGGTTTTTAAAAAGGAATTTATGTGAGTCAGGAACCCTGTAATATCTGTCAGTCTTAACAGGAGCTGGAGGCAAGGAGTCAGGGGTAAGGCGCTAGACTCCGAAAACACATCATCTACAATGTCTAACACAGGAGGGATGGTTAGTGGCTTGTGCTGAGGTAGTAACAGGAAATCCTTGAGCCTCTTTTTAGATTCTGAAAAATCTTGGCTCTCCCAGTGGAAATGCTCCCTCATGGTATGTAAGGTTTCCCCAAAAGAAAAGTCCTCAGGAGGAGAAGCTGAAGGTATGGATTCTTCAGCATCAGAATCCTCATAGAGGGAAAATAATATTCCTGATCAGAAGAGGAATCAGAAGAAATGGAAACCTGATCTGAAGATTCATAGTTAGTCTCTTGCCTAGGCCTCTTATCAAGGGGGGGATGGGAACCCCTGATCAAGGTAATCAAGTCTTCGGCCATTTTGAGCATCTGTTTTTTGGGCATGGAGGTCTGTCCACGTGGCTCTTGAGTTTACTACTTTGCCTCTGAAGGTGCTTTAGTCTTTGCCTTTGAAGTTGGTTTAATGTATAGATGTTTGAGTCTGAATACACCCTCAGAAGCCGGTACCTGCTCAGCGGCTTCATGCCCACTGAGTGGCGCACAGCTACAACGATCCACCTTGGATCCCGGAACTACCGTCCCATCAATCTGATGAGCCTGATTTGCAAGGCCATGGAACGTATTATCATGGAACTTATAAACATTGGCAACCTTCAAACACTGGAACCCATGCATTTTGGGTTCGTAAAGGGCCGATCTTGTCTCCTGAACCTGACTGACTTCTTCGAGTCAATCTCCAGAGCCGTGAACAAGGGTAAGGTGGTCCACACAGCCTATATGGACCTCGCCAAGGCCTTCGACACCATCCCCCACTCTGGAATCATAGATAAACTTACTAAGCTGGGCATTAATCCCTACATCACTCGATGGGCTGCCAACTGGCTTACTGACAGCCCACACTGTAAATGTAGCCGACTCCAAATCCAGCTCCAGACAAGTGGAGTACCTCAGGGTTCATTCCTGGGACCACTTTTGTTTGGCATCTACTTCTCAGAAGTACAGGCCAACACTAAGGGACTCTGGCTAACAAAGTTCGCAGATGACTGCAAACTGGGAGCCATTACTGAATCCCCAAATGATGTGGATATTCTACAAAAGGGCCTTACTGAAACAGATGCTTGGTGCCAAAGCCATGGGCTCAAGCTCAATTCCAAGAAATGTATAGTTATCCCGTTTGGGGAAAAAAACATGTACCTGTGAATTACCACATAGGTGGCAGTACACTAAACACTGAAAGTGTGATAAGAGACTTAGGGACACAGGCGGACAGTGGTCTCACCTTCGATAACCACATCGCAACAATAGTCAGGAAATCCTTCTATGTGGCACCCCTCATCACAAAGGGCTTTTCATCCAGAAAAAAAAGAGGTCGTTGTCCCACTGTACTCATCCCTCTTTAGACCCATTATAGAATACAACGCCCCACTTGGTATGTACCTCTCAAGACATCTGCAACAACTGGAAAGGCTGCAGAAATACCTCACTAAAAGAATCACAGGCCTAAAGCAGATGCCCTATGCTGACCATCTAAAAAAACTCCATCTATACTCTGTCGCATATCGTCTACTCAGAGGCGATCTCTGCTTAACATACAAGGCCATGTCAAACCCAGAGCTGCTGGACACACTACAAAATCCCAATCCCCCAGAGAGACATGCTCCAGGGATCTAAACCTTGTCATCATAATGAACAAAACATGCTGGAGGGATAGGTTCCTGACCCAGAGACTTTCCAGTCTCTGGAATAGACTGTCCATACATGTCAAGCAGAGCACCTCTTTGGCCCTCTTCAAAAGGATCCTAGATGATTGGATGGGATATAGAAAATTCACCCCGGGGATCACGTCAGTCTCCCTGCTAGACAGGGGTCCAGGGAAGTAAATACTGTGGGAAGAAATAGCCAGGGAACTGTTATGGCTAGGCTTGCACAGGCCCTAGGGCCGATAGCCTAGTACCAACCTATGAAAAGTACAGTTTTGTACCTACCATAAATGTAGATGTTCGAAGATCTACATTGCTGCAGTCCTTACACTTGGGTAGTCCGCTGTCCTCGGTCGGCCCGAATATCAAAGTATTAGGCTGACGTCGGTCAAGGCGCTTTAGACTGACATCAGGACGTCAGAGTACAAATGCGCATGACCGACGTCATATCCTCAGTCTTTTCTTGCCCCAGATGTCAGAAGACCCTAAAAGGAAAGGTCAAACCCAAAAGACACCAAAAAACAACCAACCACCCTTGCACTAAACATATATACAATATATACAATATCCACCAAAAATTGCAACCCAAACCACACAACTGCCTCTAAATATAGAGGGGAAGGAGGGAGGGTAAATTGGACTGCAGCAATGTAGATCTTCGAACATCTACATTTATGGTAGGTACAAAACTGTACTATGTTCTTCATCTCACATTGCTGCAGTCCTTACACTTGGGTAGAATCCCAAAGCAGAGGTAAGGGAGGATGGCAAAGCTATAAAGCAGGAGGAGCTGCCAAAATGCCCTGTAAAATTGCAGTGGCAAAACCAGCCCTAGATTTAGAGTAAAGTGGAAGGTGGTAATGCTTAGAGAAAGTATGCACTGAACTCCAAGTAGCTGCCTCCAAAATATCTTTAGTCGCCACCCCCCTTAAAAATGCTGTAGACGTGGCAGTAGCCCTGGTGGAATGAGGCCTAATCCCAGCTGGAATCTCCTTACCATGATGGGAATAACAGAAAGCAATACAAAATCCAATCCATTTAGAAATAGTTTGTTTTGACACAGGCTTGCCCTGAGAACCCAAAGCAAAAGAAACAAATAACTGCTGAGACTGCCTGAACTCTTTAGTTCTACTCAAATAATAACGCAACTGCCTGTGTATATCCAAAGTGCGCAAAATCTTTTCCCCTTTGTTTTGGGGATTTGCATAAAAAGTAGGTAAATGAATAGTTTGGTTTAAAGCCACACTAGAAACCACCTTAGGCATAAAGGAAGGATTAGTACGTAAAGATACCCTATCCTTATGGAAAATTAAGAAAGGCTCAACCGCCATAAGGGCCTGTAATTCAGACACCCTTCTCGCAGAGGTAATGGCCAACAAAAAAGCAGTCTTCCAGGATAAATATTTCAACTCGGCAGTAGCTGCAGGCTCAAAAGGTTGTAGAGTAAGTTTCTCCAACACAAAATTGAGATCCCAAGCAGGAGTAGGAGCTCTACGTGGGGGTCTTAAATTCTTTGCCCCTCTGAGGAATTCCTTAAACAAAGGATGAGAAAACAAAGGTGGGTTACAGTCATAATGTGCAGAAATCGCTGCAGCATGAACCTTAATAGAAGAGAAGGACAAACCTTTGTCCAGTAACTCAGCAAGATATTGCAGGGCCACACTTAAATCAGGTTTAGAAACATCAAATTCCTTTGCTGTACTCCAAAATAAAAATCTCTTCCATTTATCTGCGTACACTTTCCTTGTACTAGGCCTTCTGGCCTCCAAAATAACATTTAAAACTTGCTGTGGAAGCTGGCACCCTCCAGGGTTTAAAACAGAATATGCCAGGCGGTTAGGTGAAGAGAGTGGAGTTTGACATTGAGTAAACGACTGTCCTCCTGAGACAGTAGGTGTGGAATCGAAGGCAAAGGCCATGGAGGTTCCCGTACCAGACTTCTCAGTAATGGGTACCAGTGCTGTCGAGGCCAATCCGGAGCTATTAGAATCATCTTTGGCTTGTCCTGTCCAACCTTTAGGAGTACCTTTGGGAGGAGAGGTAGAGGTGGAAAGGCATACACATGAAGCTTGCTCCAATTGAATGAAAGAGCATCCACATTCCAAGCTGTGGGATGAAACCGCTTTGTGCAAAACTTTGGCAGCTGGTGGTTCAGTGGAGAAGCGAACAGATCTATGTCTGGAGTTCCCCATAACACTGTCAATTTCTGAAATACATGAGGATCCAATTTCCACTCGTGGGGATCCATAATTCGTCTGCTTAACACATCTGCTAAGGAGTTCTGTGCTCCCGGCAGAAACCTTGCCTGAAGATTCAGCTGTAAACTGAGAGCAGTCTCCCACAAAATCATTGCTTGCCTGCATAGAGGATAAGAATGTGTTCCCCCTTGCTTGTTGATGTACCACATGACAGTTGTGTTGTCTGTTAGAACCAACACCTGCCCTGGCAGGAGTAAATCTTTGAAAGCTATTAATGCAAATTGGACTGCTAACATCTCCTTTAAGTTGATATGTAGATGTTGAAGTCTGGCAGGCCACGTGTCTTGTACCCATTTTCCATTTAGATGAGCTCCCCAAGCTTTGTCTGAGGCATCTGTCGTAAGAATCTGACTTGCCTCTGGCCGGGTCACAGAGAGTCCCTTGTTTAGGTGACATTCCTGAGCCCACCACACAAATTCCTTTTGAATGCAAGGTATTATTTGAATGACAGTGTCCATATCTTGGCAGTGCTGTGTCCATACATTTTTGAGATACCATTGCAGCTTCCTCATATGCAGTTTGGCATTGGGAAGCACCAGAATACAAGATGCCATGAACCCCAAGGCTTGAAGGACTGTCCTTGCAGTCAGCCTGGACTGATGAGACAAGTGACGGAAGTACAGAAAAAGATTCTTTTGTTTGTCCGGGGTCAAAAAGGCCATCTGGGATGCTGTATTCAGTCTCACACCCAGAAAGCACATGTCCTGAGAGGGTACTAGACTGGACTTTATTTCGTTCACAGAATACCCCAGGCATCTTAGCACTGCTATCACATACTGTAAATGATGAAGAAGTTCGTCCCTTCCTTGGGCCAGAATCAGGCAATCGTCCAAATAAGGATAGATCTGTATACCTCTTAGCCTGAAGAAAGCTATCACTGGAGCCAGAACTTTCGTGAACACTCTGGGCGCAGTAGATAAGCCAAAGGGCAATGCAGAGAATTGATAATGAGAAGTCCCAGCTCGAAAACTCAGATACTTCCTGCAACATAGCCTGATAGGAACATGAAGGTAAGCTTCCTTGAGATCCAGAGTCACCATCCAGTGGTCTTTGCCCAGCAGAGGTAAAAGCTGTTGTAGTGTCAACATTTTGAACTTGGGAATGTCCAGATAAGTGTTGAGGATAGATAAATCTAAAATTGGTCTCCACGTGTTCCCCTTCTTTGGTACTAGGAACAGGCGAGAATAAAATCCTAGGCCCACTTCTGACAGAGGGACCGGTTGTATGGCTCCTATTTGAAGCAACAGGGAAATTTGTTTGTGAGCCTCTAGTCTTTGCTGAGGAGGAACGTCCGGCATGCCTTTGAAAGGAGGCAAGGTATGGAAATAAAACCGGTAACCTTGGTAAATGATATCCAATACCCATTTGTCTTGGGTAACCAGACTCCAATTTTCCTTGAAGAGTGCCAACCTTCCTCCCAAAGGTGCTGCCAGGCAAGAAGGATCTGGCAGCGGAAAAGGTAGGTCATTGGGCCTGTTTACGAAAGGACTGGCCCCTGCCCTCACCCGAAGATTGTGCAGGTGAACTCCCTGTTCTAGGCCTGAAGGAGCTCTGAGCTCTGCCTCTACCACGTCTAGATCTACCCCTAGACTGATCATAAGAAGGGTACGTCCACCCCTTAGCAGGCCAATTCCTACTAAATTTCGGAGGCTGAACTTGCAAAAAATCTTTAACAGTCTGCATAGACTTAGCCTTATCTTCCATTTTCTTCAAGACTGACTCCACAGGTGCACCAAACAACACATCAGACTGTAAAGGAGCATCCAAAATCCTTGCTTTAACATGTTCAGATAAATTCTGATCCCTCAGCCAGGCGTGCCTGCGAAGAACTGACCCAGTGGCAGCCACCCTAGGCGAGGCCTGTACAGCATCAAAACCACATTGTAAAGAATGCTTGCCCACCTGTTCAGAGACATGCACCAAATCTTGTAATTCTTTACACTCAATGCCTTCCGCCAGAGCATCTACCTTAGACTTCAATTGAGAAAGAAGATAATTTTGATATTTTAACATGTGAAACTGGCAATTCAAAGCCCTCATAGCTAAGGTGGAAGAAGTATAAATTTTCTTTCCCCATCTATCCAAAGCTCTGGCCTCTTTATCTGGACGGACCGGATTTTTAACCACAGAGGCCTTAACACCCTTAGGTCCCTGACTAACTGTTTCTGGGTCCGCCCTAGGACTCTTATAAAGAAATTTATGAGCCTCAGGGACCCTGTAATACCTGTCCGGTTTAACAGGAGCAGGAGGCAAAGAATCAGGATTAAGTGAAGCCTCTGCAAACACATCTTCCACAACATCCAGAACAGGTGGTATAGCTAAAGGCCTATGCTGAGGCAAAAGCAAAAATTCCCGAAGCCTTTTCCTGGAATCAGAGAAGTCCTGACCTTCCCACTTAAAATGCTCCCTCATGGAATGAAGAGTCTCTGAAAAAGAAAAATCCTCTGGAGGAGAAGCAGAAGGAGTAGAATCATCCACATCAGAATCAGAATAAGGAGAATACTCCTGCAAGTCTTCAGCCGAAGACTCTGACACATCCGAAGCTTGTTCAAAACTCCCCAACTCTGGTTCAACCCTAGGCCTCTTATCAGGCGGGGGCAAAGAACCTCTAATCAATGTAATTAAATCTTCTGCCATTTTAAGCATTTGCTTCTTGGGCACAGATCCTGAAGAGCTAGGAGTGACCCCAACTGAAGCTAAACCTGGCCTGCCTCTGGGAGAAGCCTTGGAAACAGAAGGAGAGGGCCTAACCACCCTAGGAAGTGAGGGGAGTACAGTAACCTGAGAAGCCCCTTCAGCTTGACCTGCCTCCTGAGAGGCCACATCCTGCAAAATCAAGGTTTCCCCCTGAGATTCCAGAGAAGCCTCCGGTGGAACCACCGGTTCCATTGACGCCTCTAAAGAACCGGCGTCCGGTTCGGACGACTCTTCTAGTCTGGGTTTAGCTGCTTTGTCTTTGCGCTTCTTCGACGAAGCAGGCGTCGGAACATCCGACGGCATATTGTAATTGCACCGCTTCCCGAAGACCAACCTGGCACAATCTAACCTTCGCTTAATAGTGCGTTTATTGAACCTAGCACAAAAGCGACACCCAACAACGTCGTGCTCAGGTCCCAAACAAGGAATACACAAATTATGATAATCTCTATGCGGTATCTGTTTCCCACAAGAAATACAGTTATTCACTTTTTCTGACATCCGGTAAACCACGGAGGCAAGAAAAAACTAAAATATTCCCCAACGGGGTACTTAGCCAACTTTGACTCGGTCTGAAACTCCGAAATCGAAATATTTCAGAACGCCGAACGGCATTTGCAACGCTGCTTCTGCATCGGACCATGCGGCAAAAAAGACTGAGGATATGACGTCGGTCATGCGCATTTGTACTCTGACGTCCTGATGTCAGTCTAAAGCGCCTTGACCAACGTCAGCCTAATACTTTGATATTCGGGCCGACCGAGGACAGCGGACTACCCAAGTGTAAGGACTGCAGCAATGTGAGATGAAGAACATCTATGATGTTGAGATCGTTATAAGGATGAGAGGAAATAAATACAGCAGTGTGCTATATGGAAAATGAGGTTAAGTACATGGTAGAGTGGTGTAAGGGAAAATGATTCAACAACATTGAGCAATAAAAATTTTGAGGAGTGAAATATATAGGACTGAATATATAGGAAGAGGAGAATGAGGGAAATGCTAGTAGTAGGGTGTCAACAGCCAAGGATAAAGGTGATGCGGGTAGATGTAAAGGTTATCTCAGTGACTGGAATTATATTCTTATGTAGGATATCTGTAAAGAAAAAGGTAAGGAAAAATGAATAACTGCAGCACTGAGAGATAAACATAGGGGCAGATACTTGTGATCTTTTTCTATGAATGTATATAAACAGAAAAAGAAATAAATGAATTTGTAACAGAAGTTGCAGCTCTTTAATTTTACAACTGCAAAGCATTTTTTTCTTCTTAGAATTTGTTTTGGAAAGTAGCAGAAATTAGTTCTAAGGGTTACACCAAGATGTCGGTGACACATCCAAGTACTGTAAACAAGAGAATTTCACATGGCAGTATATTCAGACATGAAAGCAGCACTCTAATGGCACCTGAAACACATCCCAGCAAAACTGGAGACAGCATGGAAGGCACTGTGGGTGTACAACATGCGGAAAAAGGACAGTCCAAACCATCTCCAAATCAAATCACAGAGATTGGCACTACAGATAAACATCAGGAGCCTGAGGCAGCTGACAGAATGAAGAAGTTGGAGGCACAAAAAGAGTAAGACCAAACTAAAGAAAGAGAAAAGCAGCACAAGCATGAAAAGGAAGTGTTGCGCCGTTCTTAGAGCATGAAAGTACTAGGCAGGGACAAGATGAATCCTTGATGCCAAGGGCAGTACCAAATTATTTTATAGTATATAAAGGGGAATGAATGTGATCGTTTCTTTGGGCATTTGAAAGGATGAGTAACCAAAGACAAACTGACAAGCAGTAACAAGCAAGGTTTTTAAGTACACTGCTCATGGATAAAAAGTACAGTTTTGTACCTACCATAAATGTAGATGTTCTAGGATTCCATTGCTGCAGTCCTTACTATTGGGTATAGTCCGCATCCAGTCGGCCCGAATACCAGAGTATAAGGCTGACGTTGGGCATGGCGCGTAGACTGGCGTCAGTCGTCAGGGTACTAATGCGCATGACCGGCGTCATATCCTCAGTCTTTTCTTGCCCCAGATGTCAGAAGACCCTAAAAAGACAAGGCCCAAAATACCTGCACCAAAACATGAACAATATATACAAAAATATAAGCAGGTAAACTCACCTACACTACCACCCCTAAACACAGAGGGGAAGGAGGGAGGTAAATTGGACTGCAGCAATGGAATCCTAGAACATCTACATTTATGGTAGGTACAAAACTGTACTATGTTAGGTAAGTCTTCCATTGCTGCAGTCCTACTATTGGGTAGAATCCCAAAGCAGAGGTAAGGGAGGCTGGCAAATCATAAAGAAGCAGGAGCTGACAACATGCCTTGCAAAACAGCTGTGGCAAAACCAGCCCTAGACTTAGAGTAGATAGGAAGGTGATAATGCTTAGAGAAAGTATGCACTGAACTCCAAGTAGCTGCTTCCAAAATATCCTTAGTTGCCACCCCGTAGAAATGCTGTTGAAGTGGCAGTAGCCCTAGTGGAATGAGGCCTAATCCCAGCTGGAACCTCCTTGCCATGATGGGAATAACAAAATGAAATGCAAAAGCCAATCCACCTAGAAATAGTTTGTTTTGACACAGGCTTGCCCTGCGAACTCAAAGCAAAAGAAACAAACAACTGCTGAGACTGCCTAAAATCCGTAGTCCTGCTTAAGTAATAATTGCCTGTGTACATCTAAAGTATGCAAAATCTTCTCCCCTTTATTTTGGGGGTCTGCATAAAAAGTAGGCAAATGAATAGTCTGGGTTAAAGCCACACTAGAAACCACCTTAGGCATAAAGGAAGGATTAGTACGTAATGATACCCTATCCTTATGGAAAATCAAAACGGGCTCGACTGCCATAAGGGCCTGCAACTCAGACACCCTTCTTGCAGAAGTAATAGCCAACAAAAAAGCAGTCTTCCATGACAAATATTCCAATTCAGCAGTAGCCGCAGGCTCAAAAGGTTGTAGAGTAAGTTTTTCCAACACAAAATTGAGATCCCAAGCAGGAGTAGGAGCTCTACGTGGGGTCTTATATTCTTTGCCCTCTAAGAAACTGCTTGAACAAAGGATGTGAAAACAAAGGTGGGTCACAATCATAGTGAGCTGAAATTGCTGCAGCATGAATCTTAATAGAAGAGAAGGACAACCCTTTGTCCAATAACTCTAAGATATTGAAGAGCCACACCTAAATTAGGCTCAGAAATCTCCAAATTCTTTGCTGTACTCCAAAATAAAAATCTCTTCCATTTTGCAGTACACTCTCCTTGTACTAGGTCGTCTAGCTTCCATAATCACATTTAAAACTTGTTGAGGAAGTTGAGACCTGCTGTGTTTCAACACAGAATATGCCAGGCTGTTAGATGAAGAGAGTGAAGCTTGACATTGAGCAGATGACCGTCCTTCTGAGATAACAGATGAGGAATCAGAGGTAAAGGCCATGGAGGCTTCTTTACCAGACTCCGTAGTAGTGGGTACCAGTGTTGCCGAGGCCAATCTGGAGCTATCAAAATCATCCTTGGCCTGTCCTGTCTGACCTTTAATAGTACCTTTGGAAGAAGAGGCAGAGGTGGAAAGGCATACACATGAAGATTTTCCCAACTGAAAGATAGAGCATCCACTGTCCAAGCTGTGTGATGAAACCCCTTTGTGCAATACTGTGGCAGCTGGTGGTTTAGTGGAGAAGCGAACAGATCTATGTCTGGAGTTCCCCATGACACTGTCAATGTCTGAAATACATGAAGATCCAGTTTCCACTCGTGGGGATCCATGATTTGTCTGCTTAACACATCTGCTAAGGAGTTCTGTGCTCCTGGCAGAAACCTTGCCTGAAGAGTTAGTTGCAAGCTTAGCGCAGTCTCCCATAAAATCATTGCTTGCCTGCATAGAGGATAAGAATGTGTTCCCCCTTGCTTGTTGATGTACCACATGACAGTTGTGTTGTCTGTTAGAATCAACACCTGTCCCGAAGAAGTAACTCCTTGAAAGCCAGTAAAGCGAACTGGACTGCTAACATCTCCTTCATGTTGATATGTAGATGCTGTAGTCTGGCAGGCCACTTGTCTTGTATCCACTTTCCATTTAGATGAGCTCCCAAGCAATGTCCGAGGCATCTGTCGTTAAAATCTGACTCGCCTCTGGGCGGGTCACAGAGAGTCCCTTGTTTAGGTGACATTCCTGAGCCCACCACAAAAATTCTCTTTGAAGGCAAGGTATTATGGGAATGACAGTGTCTAAATCCTGGCAGTGCTGTGTCCATACATTTTTGAGATACCATTGTAACTTCCTCATATGCAGTTTGGCATTGGGAAGCACCAGAATACAAGATGCCATGAACCCTAATGCTTGAAGGACTGTCCCTGCAGTCAGCACGGACTGATGAGATAGTTGAAGGAAGTAAAGTGATAGACTCATTTGTTTGTCCGGGGTTAAAAAGGCCATCTGGGCTGCTGTATTCAGTCTTACACCCAGAAAGCACATGTCTTGAGAGGGTACTAGACTGGACTTTATTTCGTTCACAGAATACCCTAGGCATCTTAGCACTGCTATAACATATTCCAGATGCTGTAGAAGGTCCTCCTTGTCTTGAGCCAGAATCAGGCAGTCGTCTAAGTAAGGATAGATTTGAATTCCTTGTAGCCTGAAGTAAGCTATCACTGGAGCCAGAACCTTTGTGAATACTCTGGGCGCAGTAGATAAGCCAAAGGGCAATGCAGAGAACTGATAATGAGAATCTCCAGCTCGAAACCGCAGAGACTTCCTGCAACTTAGCCTGATAGGCACATGAAGGTAAGCTTCCTTGAGATCTAAAGTTACCATCCAGTGATCTTTGCCCAGCAGAGGTAAAAGCTGTTGTAACGTCAACATCTTGAACTTGGGAATGTCCAGATAAGTGTTGAGGAGAGATAAATCCAAAATTGGTCTCCACGTGTTCCCCTTCTTTGGTACTAGGAACATGCGGGAATAAAATCCTAGGCCCCTTTCTGATACAGGGACTGGCTGAATGGCCCCCATTTGGAGCAACTGAGAAACTTGCTTGTGAGCCTCTTTTCTGTGTGGAGGAGGAACGTCTGGCATGCCTTTGAAAGGGGGCATTGTATGGAAATAAAACCTGTAACCGTGGTGAATAATGTCCAACACCCATCTGTCTTGAGTAATTAAATCCCAATTTTCTTTGAAAAGAGACAGTCGTCCTCCCAAAGGAGCTGCCAGACGAGAATCTACTGGCAGCTGAAAAGGCAGGTCATTGGGTCTGCTTACGAAAGGACTGACCCCTGCCCTCACCAGAAGTCTGAGCAGGTGAACTCCCTGTTCTAGATCTAAAAGAACCGTGAGCCCTGCCCTACCACGTCTAGACCTACCCCTAGACTGGGAGTCATAAGCAGGATATGTCCACCCCTTAGCAGGCCAATTTCTACTAAACTTGGTGGCTGTACCTGCAAAAAATCCTTAACAGTTTGCATAGACTTAGCTTTGTCCTCCATTTTCTTTAAAACTGTTTCCACAGGCGAACCAAACAACACATCAGACCGTAAAGGTGCATCCAAAATCCTTGTCTTAACATGCTCAGCCAAATTCTGATCCCTCAACCAGGCATGCCTGCGAAGAACAGAACTAGTGGCAGCCACCCTCGAGGAGGCCTGCACAGCATCAAAGCCACATTGCAAAGAATGCTTGCCCACGTGTTCAGACACATAAACCAAATCCAGCAATTCTTTACACTCAATACCTTCCGCCAAAGCATCCACCTTAGACTTCAATTGAGAAAGGAGATAATTTTGATATTTCAGCATGTGAAACTGACAATTCAATGCTCCCATGGCTAGAGTGGAAGAAGTATACAGTTTCTTACCCCACCTATCCAAAGCCCTCGCCTCTTTGTCAGCGGGAACAGGATTTCTAACTACAGAGGCTTTAACACCTTTAGGCCCCTGAGAAACAGTTTCTGGGTCCGCCCTAGGACTCTTAAACAAATACTTATGAGCTTCGGGCACCCTATAGTACCTATCAGGTTTAACAGGAGCAGGAGGCAAAGAATCAGGGTTCAGGGAAGCCTCTGCAAAACATCTTCCACCACAGTCAACACAGGAGGTATAGCTAAGGGCCTATGCTGGGGTAAAAACAAGAATTCCCTAAGCCTCTTCCTGGAATCAGAGTAATCCTGGCCTTCCCATTTAAAGTGCTCCCTCATGGAATGCAGAGTCTCTGAAAATGAAAAATCCTCAGGAGGAGAAGCCGGAGTGGCATCATCCACATCAGAATCAGAATAAGGAGGATACTCCTGCAAATCATCCAGAAGACTCAGAAGCCTCTGAACCCTGTTCAAAACTGGCAAACTCGGTTCCACCCTAGGCCTCTTAGCAGGAGGGCCCATAGAACCTCTAATCATAGTAATCAAATCTTCTGCCATTTTAAGCATATGTTTCTTAGGTACAGAACCCGAAAAGCTAGGAGAAGCCCCACTGAAGCTGAAATAGGCCTACCTCTAAAAGAAGCTTTAGCAACAGAAGGAGAGGCTCTAACTACTGTGGGAAAAGAGGGAAGAATAGGTACCTGAGAAGCCCCTCAGCCTGGCCTGCCTCCTGAGATGGGACATCCTGTAACAGTAAAGTTTCTGCCGAAGACTCCATAGAAACTCCTGGCAAAACCTCTGGCTCCACTGAGCCTCCTAAAGAACCGGGACTGCGGTTCTTCAACCCTAGGCTGTTTTGTCTTTGCGCTTCTTGGGCCGGAGCATCCGGCGGCATTTTATAATTACAACGTTTCCCAAACACTAACCTGGCACAGTCTAACCTCCTCTTAATAGTGCGTTTGTTAAACCTAGCACAAGAGCGGCAACCAACAACGTCGTGCTCAGGCCCTAAACAAGGTATACACAAAGTATGGAAATCCTTATGCGGTATCTGTTGCCCACAAGAAATACAGTTATTCACTTTTACTGACACCCGGTTGAATACTGAGGCAAGAAAAACCAAAATGTTCCAGCGGGTACTTAGCCAACTCTGATTCGGTCTGAAACTCCGGTTTCGGAAATATCTCAGAACGCCAACCTGCACTCGCAAAACTGCTTCTGCATCGGACCACGCGGCAAAAAAGACTGAGGATATGACGCCGGTCATGCGCATTAGTACCCTGACGTACTGACGTCAGTCTAATGCGCCATGACCAACGTCAGCCTTATACTCTGGTATTCGGGCCGACTGGATGCGGACTATACCCAATAGTAAGGACTGCAGCAATGGAAGACGACGAACATCAATGCATGGTGATTCAAAAGTTAATTGCACTGACTGCACAAATTCTGATAAATGAATCTTTTAAACTGATTCCATAAGCATAGAGAAAGAAATTCACAAGAAGATTGGTGGAGCACAGTGTGAGCAATTATACTGCAGAAATAAATACTTGTTTTCATAGGAGAGTGGAGAGGAAGAAGTGTTACAGCAAATGATACTATCAAGGGCCTATCAATGGACACTTTCAGGTCATATAGGCATAAGCAAACAGAAAGAAGATTTTTCTTTTATTTGCCAAGCACTGTAAAGGATGCGACGTAGAAATGCTGGACATGTAAACAATGCCAGAGGGTTGGGCAGGGCAGGAGATAAAGCTACAGATGTTTTGGTGCCTTTTCCTGTTACCAAGAAATCAGTTTGGGGAGTAGCTGCAAACACTGTAGTACCTCTCACCAGGTAAGAGGTATATTCTGATCGTACTGAACTATGCTTACAGATAACCTGGGGCAATGGCTCTGTCATCTGTTGAGACACAAAGTGGCAAATGTTCTGGTAGAGATTTTCAGCAGACTTCCTCAGAGAAATACTGACATATATAGAGATGTCAATTTCATGTCACACCTGCTCGCTTGCTTGTGGAAGTATTGTGGGGTAAAATGTTCAAAATATACTTCCCATCAATCACATACCAATGGTCTGATGGAAGGTTTACTCTAAAAATCATGATGTCTTGTACAGGCTGCTCAGAGGTGCCCTGTGTGTCTGGCATACAAGGACGTCTCAGACCCAGCCTTGATGGAATTGCTGCATATCTGTAAGTCAAACTCCACTCGCACAACTCGTACACAAGGTCTCAACATGGTCTGGGATATTAACAGAACTTGTTGGCGGGATACATTTGTGTCCAAACTCCTCCCATATCTGTGGAATAGACTCCTTCTCCACGTCAGACAGAGTATCTCACTAGCCCTCTAAGAGTCAACTGGACAACTGGATGGGAAACAGAAAATATACCCCTGGGATCCCACCTGTGTCCCTGCTGGACAGGGAAAATAGGTGCTGACTTGGTGAGAGCATGGCTGAAATTCTTGGCTAGGCTTATAAGGGCCTCCAGGCCAATAGCCTAGTATCATCCTATGAACCTACGAGACCATAAGCAGATGAGTTAAAGAGCTACTGAATATATATACTTGTACCATCTTCCTCTTTGCAGAGGGGGACTTCAGAAATCTGCAGGATTTTCACCCTTTGCACTACTGTATGGTTACAGAGTTAAGGGGCCTACAGACTTAATTTGTGATGAGTGGGAAAGTGGCTCATTTCCACAAGGAATGTGTTATGGACTATGCTCCAATTAGAGCTCATGGAGGACATAGCACCTAGCACAAACAGCAAAAAAAAAAGGTCTGGTATAACCACAAAGCCAGGGAGTATTCTGCCTAAAAAATAATGGTGTTTATTCCTCTCTTGCACAATAAACTTTGCAGCACAGGAGGGTCCTTTCATTACAGTTAGAAGGGTAAGAGATGTTTTATTTCATTGCATTTTACCTACTTGTTAAATGGTTAAATCCAGTGAACAAATTGTCACTTTTCAGGGATGACCTGGAAGCAGTTTATGGATAACTGGCTTAGAATCGCACACTAGGCAAATGAAGGTGGAAGTAATCAAACCATGAACTCTGGGCACAGGAAGAAGCTCCTTAACAGCTCAGAGTGTTGGCCCTCTGCACTAACTGCCAGAAGTAGTTAACAGACAACTGAATTGCCAGACAGGAGGCACAAATTATACCATGTTAACATGATAAAACTCAACCATGAGAAACGAACAATAAAATGCAGTATGTGCAGAGGGATAAGGTAAGAACCAGAGAATGGGATGTGGTGGTATATCGCAGTGAGGTCCAGCTTTTCATAGTAGATATCTCCGACCCAGGTTCAGGGGAGCAGGGCTATAAACTGGAGTTTGGGGACATGGTAACTATGCTAGGGTGCAACAAATCAACAGAGCATCATGTGGACACAGGGCCCCAGTGGGATGCCTCAGATATATAAACTGTATATGCAGCTGTAACATCAGTGGTAAATAAGTACATGTGCATCAGGAGTGTCTCCAGCAGATCAACTGGCTTTCTTCATTCTCTTTCTCCAGGAGATTTAAAAAACAAAATAAAAAGGATCAACATCAATGACTCATATGTTCCACACATGGCTGAGCAGTTATGTCCTAAATAATCATCATGACTGCTTACTGTAAAACACTGGTGGCACTGTTTCTAACCACCTCTTACCATTGGATAAAAAGGTCATGGTGGCAACTTTCTAAGTCGCTAAGTATCTATCTCTGCACTGCTAACCAATGCAGGTGATGCTTGTGGCATCACTAACTGCCCTGGAAATACCAGGCAATTACTTTTTACTGGTGGGCCCTTATAATAATTCACCAATGGGGTGCTCCCAGTGGTGCCAATTCAGGGAGTAAAGAATGATTTTCATGTCTTGGCTGCACTATGCTTCCACCCTTCCATAATGAGCACAAAAGCCATAACCACTTCACAGGTTGCAGTCCAGAGGAAAATGGAAACAAATTCACCTTGAAGCAAATTACAGGCATTATCTGATGGGGAGCACAGCAGTACTCAATACTGTGACGTCCCACCACTGGCCCAGTAATCAAGTAGCCTCAATCCTCACCACTGGCAACAGTGGGGGACATGCACACTGGGCAGATGACAAGCATACACACAGTAAAGTGCCATTTCCCTTAAGAGCACACAGAGACAACAGTCAGTCTAGGGCTGGTTTCTCCTTCTTTCTTCAGATCCCCAATAAGACTTCCCACTGGCACAGCTATAGAGTTGAGATTTCAGCTGAGTGACCAAACCAAGACCTCCACAATCCTCTCTGTCCAACCAATGCTTCGTGCCCCTGCCCAAACAGCTGACAAACACACACTCTGAGGTTTGATTTACATACACACCCCACCCACACACACCTGGGAAAGGCTGGCACACGTTTACTAGCTATGCTCCCTTCTGCCAGGACTATAAAGTAATTTTGACTGCCACCAGCTACTCCTCACCAGCTACTCTATGGCCCTTAACAAAGGGTGTCCAATCTTACTGTGTAATGTTACTATTAATCCAAATGGTAGCATGACCAAGAGCAAGGCTATTGGGAGTGGCCCACAGTGTCACCAAATAAACATGCAAGTAATCTCAGAACTTAAATGTGTCTCACAAATATCAGCCACAATGAAAGGTTTAAATATATTTAATAATAAAAGAAGAAGAAAATACTCAGTAAATAATCACAGTTACATCAGAGTTCAAAATCACAGGAAATACTTACAACATTGCAAGACAGTCTCAAATAAAGAAGGAAAACATAAAAGCTATACCTCACTATATTCATGTCTGAATCTAAGAGAATTTACTGTACCCTAGTTAACTTACCGATCAGGCAGATGTGGCGAGTGGATGTTCCTGTCAGGTCAAGGACAAAATACAAAATGCCCAGTCTCTCTCTCTCTCGGAGACTTCTTAAATTAATATTACTGCTGGGATGCTTGCAGAATGACATCACTTCTTGTCATCTGACTTTAATTCCCAAGCTAAACCTCCACTGCTAGAAACTGCCAGCCTTTAGCATTTACCTGTGAAAAATACATAGCTCTCAGATCTTTGGAGCTGCTGGAAAACATAAAACAATTAAGACAATGCAGAAGGCTCCCTAGTTTAGACATCCTGTCTCCTTGCTGCATTGAAAGCATCTTTTATATCACAGTTTTAAAATAATGTAATTTCAACTATTTTTATGAAGTTCTGCAAGTTAACCGTCTATGCTCCAGTTTCCACTATTAAAATATATACATTTACACAGTTACAGTACTGTATATACATTTTTGTTCTTTTCCAGTAGAGTACACTGTGGATACATCTTTAGGCTCAATACTTTACAAAACCTTGCAACACACTTCTGTACCAGCAGTTTGATATACAAAGTACAGTTCTAATACATTTGTAGCACAGGCATATGAATCATGTTGATATTCACAAATGACACAATCATTTACAAAATTCCGGAGAGCTGTGCTGGCAGTATCTCCGTTTTGTTACACTTCTATATAAATCGTGTTAATATTGACAACTGACAATTATTTACAAAACTCCAGATAGCTGGGCTGGCAGCATCTCCTTTTGTCACACACACCCCACCCCTCCAAAGACTCAAGCTAGTTTTTTAAGTGACCCTTGAGAAACACTGCTTGAGAGGGTTGAACCTATCTGGGAATACCTTACCCCACTCCCTGTCTTGAGAGCCCATCTGCGTTGGCATTGCTAACCCCACTGCAGTGCTACACTGTTCATTATCGTATACCTGCAACCCTAGGCTCCATCTTAGTAACTTGGCATTTTGCTGGCTGGCTCAATGTAGCCATGTTAAGGGATTGTGGTCTGTAACTATAGTGAATTTCCTTCCATACAGATAAGGCTGAAGTTTCTGCAGTGCCCACACTGTGGCTAGACATTCCTTTTCTACAGCTGCATACCATTCCTCTCTGGTTTGGAGCCTATGGCTGAGATATACCAGTGGGTGCTCTTATCCCTCTGAGGAAACCTGGCTAAGTACAGCCCCCACCCCATGGTTTGAAGCATCCACTTGCAAAAATTCTTTGCTGTAATCTGGATTAGCTAACACAGGGGGTCCTCCCACAGCTGCTTTAAGCTTCTGGAATGCCTTCTCACATGCTGTGGTCCACACTACCTTATCTGGCTTGTTTTTCCTTGTCAGGTCTGTGATGGGAGCAGCTATGGTACTATAATTGGGGACAAACTTTCTGTAGTACCCTGCTGTCCCCAAGAATGCCCTCACCTGCTTTTCAGTAATAAGGGCAGGCCATGCCTGGATGGCTTCCACTTTGGCAGGTTCTGGCCTGATCTTAGCACTCCCACTCTATATCCCAGGTAGGAGACCTCTGCCATATCAATCTGACATTTACTAGGCTTAATGGTCAATCCTGCCCTCTGTAGTCTGCCCAGCACCTCCCTGACATGCTGTAGGTGCTCGTGCCAGGAATGACTGCAGATGGCAATGTCATACAGGTAAGCAAGGGCAAAATCTCCTGCTAGGATATGATATACCAGCCTCGGGAAAGTCGCTGGGGCATTTTTCATCCCAAAGGACATCATCTTTAGCTCCTACAACCGAAAGGAGTCACAAAGGCTGACCTCTCTCTAGCAATGGGAGTCAAGGGCACCTACCAGTAATCCTTGGTAAGATACTTAGCCCCACCTGTCCTAGACATGGGGTAAGCATCTGACTCTGTCACTATTTAATTTTCTGTAGTCCACACAGAACCTGGTGCTGCCATCCTCCTTTGGTACCAGCACCACTGGGGAGACCCTGGGACTGATGGACTCCTGAATAAACTCTAGTTCCAACATTTCCTGCATCTCCTCCATTACAGTCTGTTTGACTCTCTCAGGCACCCTAGAAGGGGCCTGCTTAATAGGCCTTTGGGGTCCTGTATCCACATGGTGCTTCACCAGGTGGATGCACCCTAGTTTCCCAGAGAACTGCCCCCAAATTCCTGTATCAATGCTTGGATTTCTCAAACTTCGGTAGGGGACAGCTGCTGGGACACTGCTACCCCTTCCACTGAGGTATCAGTCCGAGCCTCACTGAGGAGATCAGTCACCAGATCCCCCTCATACTCTGCCTGCCATTCACTGCAAATACTCAGCACAAGGGCCTCTCTAGCATCGTAAGGCTTTATCATGTTAACATGGTACAATTTGTGCCCCTGCCTTAGCAGTTCTACCATGTAGTTAACATCACTGACCTTCCTTACCACTTTGAAGAGTCCCTCCCAAGCTGCATGCAACTTGTTGTGTTTGACAGTAATGAGAACCATTACCTCCTGCCCCACAGCATACTCTCTAGCTCGAACATTCCTGTCATACCAGACCTTTTTCTGCTGATGGGCTTTTGCCAGGTTCTCCTGGGCCAAGCCCATGAGCTCCCTGAGCCTTGTCCTGAGGTTTACGACATATGCCACAACAGACTCCTTGTGGGATTCACACTCACCCTCCCTCTCACCTTGAATCAAATGTACAGGTCCCCTAACCCTATGCCCATATAGCAACTCGAAGTGTGAAAAACCTGCGGATTCCTGGGGCTCCTCTCCGTAAGCAAGCAACAGATGTCCCACTCCCTCTTGAATGGGTCTGCAAATACCCGTAGCATGGTCTTTAGTGTAGAGTTTAACCTCTCCATCAGACCATTAGTCTGGGGATGGCAGGGGATGTTCTTTAGGTGCTTCACCCCACACTGCTTCCATAGACCAGCCAGTATTTCTTTTGGCAAACCTACCCTGCTGAAAAACTCTAACAAAGCATTTGCCACCTTTTCTGTCTCAATGGAGGACAGAGCCACTGCCTCACGGTACCTAGTAGCATAACCTACTACCACTACCATTTTTCCCTGTGGAACTTAGGGTACTCAGAGGCCCCACAATATCTGTAGCTACCCTCCGAAATGGCTCCTCGATCACAAGCAAAGGCATCAAAGGTACTTTGACCTTGTCCCTTGCCATGCCTACTTTTGGCACTGCTCACATGTCCTGCAGGACCATGTTATGTCTCTGAAAATCCCAGGCCACTAAAAGTTCTGCATACGTCTCTTTATATACTTTATGCCCATGTGACCTGCAAAGGGAATGTCATGGGATATGGCTAGAAGTGCCAGACGGTAGGCTCTGGGCACTATGAACTGCTATATTCTCTCACCCTCTAGCCCTCCCTCAGGGGGTCCACTCTATACAGTAACCCTTTGTCCCAGTATACAGATTCTCCCTTCCCTTGATAATTAGGTGCCTCACCAGCTACTTCCCTCAGGCCTTGTAATGCACAGTCTGAGAGCTAAGCCTGTCTTAACTCTCTCTCTGTAACCCTTCCCAGCTCCTCTTCCACAGGAAGTCTGGCATCCTCTGACAGCAGAAGCTCACTGTTAGCCTGGGTACTACTACTCACCTCTGCCCTTGCAGTCACAATGTCCAAAGGAACATCAGTACCCACAAGCAGCTGTGGCTCACCTTCTTCAGTCTCACTGTTACATGGTAGCTCCCTCTCTGAAGTAACCACCACACCAGTCCTGGCTTCAAGTCTGCAGTCTGGGCTGGGTCTCCCCCAGGCTACCAGACCCATATGCTTGTCTCCAAGCCTGTGTGTCACTGCATGCACTCAAGGTACTGCATTATTATAATCATTCCCTATCAAGACATCTGCAAGAATATCCTCAAACACATCTACTTGCTGGCTTCCTTTTCCACCCTCCCAGTCAAGGTGAGCCCTAGCCAAAGTTATTTGGTATGGGGTCCCTCCTAAAGCTCTGACTGGAGTAAAATGCCCAAGCCAGTAGTGCTCCTCTTTAACCATTGCAGGCTTCACAATAGGTAGGTCAGAGGCTGTCTTTTTTAGCAGTGCGGCCCGTTTCCCATTTAGTAAGATGGGAGATGACCTCTTGTGGTAGTTTGGTACCCTTGTTGTCTTCCTGGCAACTTATCGCTGGCATTCTGTCATTCCCACTTACTGGCTCTCCCACCTTTTGTTCCCCACCTTTACTCGGTGGACATCTGTATGCTACATGGCCCCACTGGTTGCATTTAAAACATTTAGCCCTTGATCCTGGATGTGTACCTGGACTAGTGGCTTCCCCTGCTACTGGCGGACTCTGTTGAGGTTGGTTTAGGCTGCCAACAATGGGTTCCTTTATACCAATAAGCTGCACTGGGTATCCCTTTCCTTTGCAGTGATAACCTGCTTGCTAGGTATAGGTCTCCCTTCTTCCCCGAGTCATCATCAGTATTGCACTGCCTATCTGGTAACCAGATTTTCATGTTCTCAGGCAAAGTCCTAAGGGCTTGTTCCCTCACTAAAAGGTCTGCCTGCCCTTCAAAACTGGTGACCTGACACCCACTCACACATCTATAAAATGGGTGCTTAGTGCAGCAATATATTCACACACACTTTCATCTGCCTTGTGTCTGTGCTCATGAAACATTTTCCTGTATGCTTCAGGTATTATCTTAAAACACACTAACAGACATTTTTAACAGTATTATAATTTAAGCAATCGGTATCAGACAATTTATAAATAGCAGTTACAGCTTTACCATGGAGTAAGGGAGTCAGGAACCGTAACAGGAGCCCTTGGTCAACATTATACTGTTTACATACCCTTTCAAACATATGAATAAAACTGTAAAAAGTATCACCCTCTGTAAATTGGGGAAGAAATTTACTGACCTTTGTGGCTTCTGGTGTTCAGTTACTCCCTTCCCCATTACCTTCATGACCCTAACTAAGAGTCTGCATCTCCTTCTCCTGTTGGCTCTGCCTCTCATCTCCTCAGCTTCCAGATGTCGCAGTTTCTCATCTTCCACAGCCTCCAAACATGTCAGTCTCTCTGCTGCTTCTATTTCCAAACGTTTCGCCTCCAGTTCGTCTCCAACTCCAGACAGATTATTAAGTCCTGTTTGGAAAGGTTCAACTGTCTATTTTCTGAGAGTTGTACATCTCCATGGCCAGTCTGACTGTCCTTCTGGTTGCTGGTCTGTGATGTAGCTGTGACTAGGGCTGCAATCATCTCTGCATTAGTCAGATTGCCATGCACCATCCTTTGCCTTGGCACATCAAAGTTAACTGGCTCCTTGTCAGCTTGCCATACTCCTCTGCTGACATCCTTGCCTGCTCTCCATGACTAACTAAGCCAACAAAAAAAAGTAAATAAATAAAACTATTGTGATGTGAAACTCTGAATGTTCATTGTGTGGCTGACAGAGTACAGACACCTTCCTTAATGACCACTGTTTACAGGCTATAGGAGTTCAATATCCACACCATGAATCCTAATATGTGGATATCCCACCACTGCCAACCAATTATTATGTGATGTGGATATCCCACCAGTGCCAACCAATTAATATGTGATGCCCCACCACTGGCCCACTAATCAGGGAACCTCAGTCCTCACCACTAGTAACAGTGGGGGACGTACACACAGGGAGGATGACAAGTTACACAAAGTATTTCCAGGTGCTGCTCCCTGCATCAAGGGCAATTTCCCTTAAGAGCACACAGAGACTACAGTCCAGTCTGGGGCTGGTTTCTCCCTCTTTCTTCATATCCCCAGTAAGACTCCCCACTGGCACAGCTATAGATCTCAGCAAAGTAGTCAAGCCAAGACCTCCAGCATCCTCTCTGTCCAACCAGTGCTTCGTGTCCCTGCGCAAGCAGCTGACGCACATTATCTTAGAAATTTGATTTATACATACACACACACACATTCTCCTGAGAAAGGCTGGCACAGGTTTACTAGTTATGCCGCCTTCTGCCCAGACTATAAGGTAGTTATTACTGCCACCAGCCAACTCTATCAGCTACTTTAAGGCACTCAACAAAGGGTGTCCAATCTTACTGTGTAATGTTACTATTAATTCAAATGGTAGTTTGACCAAGAACAAGGCTATTAGGAGTGGCCCACAGTGTCACCAAATAAATATGCAAGTACTCCCAGAACTTAAATATGTCTCACAAATATCAACCACAATGATAGGTTTAAATATATTTAATAAGAAATAAAAGAACAAGAAAATTCTCCATAAATAAATACAGTTGCATCAGAGTTCAAAATCACAGGAATTACTTAAAATGACACTGCAGGACAGTCTCAAATAAAGAAAACATCTAAGCTATACTTCACTATATTCCTGTCTGCATCCAAGAGAAATTACTGTACCCTAGTTAACTTACTTGCAGAGCCAGGCAAGTGTGGTAAATGGATCTTCTAGCTGATGATGTTAGGTCCAAGTCAGAATACAGAATACTCTTCTCTAGCAGAGAGTTCTTAAGTTAATATCTCAAATGCTACTGTTGGGTTAGCTTGCAGGATGACATCACTTCTTGTCATCTGACTTTAGTGTCCAAGCTAAACCCCAATTGATAGATGCTAAAGGCTGTCAGTTTCTACCTGTGAAAAATACATAGCCCTTAGATCCTTGCAGCTGCTGGAAGAAAAACAATAAAACACTTACAAGACAATGCAGGAGGATCCCTAGTTTTAGGCATCCTGTCTCATTGCTGCACTGAAACCATCTTTTATGGCACAGTTATAAAATAATTTAATTTCAACTATTTTGCTGAAATTTTGCAAGTTAACCTTCTACGGTCACCAAACAACAAAATAAAAAATAAAAAAACACAGAGAAAGCGAACACCACCAACTGCAGAAGCATAAAATTCAAAATTGTTTAATACCCCAGTGCCTCAGTTAGCAAGCCTTTCACAGAGTTAACATCACAGTAGCACAAGCTACACTTAAACAAATATTGAAAAAAATAATAAAGCACAGAAACACAGCCAGGGGCATAAAATCCACTTAATTTAATAAAACAGGTAAGTGCTTTCACACAATAAAATGCTCTGATGAAGCACTATTTTATTGTGTGAAAGCGCTTATCTGTTTTATTAAATTAAGTGGACTTCATGCTCTTGACTGTGTTTTATTTTTTTTTTTCAATACTTCGTTGGTTTAGTAGCACGGTTTATTCCCTGGAGGTTTTCTTTCTTGTTAAATAACAAATATCACTTCATTAATCAATTAACTAAAACAGTTAAACACAAACTAATAATTAGCACTCTAAACCATACGGCACCAAAGTGCCAAACTTTAAAATACAGACTGTTTCTTTATATAACAGTTTGTTTTTAAGTGTATGATCCCTCTGCTGAATCTTGGTCCCCAACCTGGGTCAAAATCTGGTGCAACTATATATATATATATATATATATATATATATATATATATATATATATATATATTCGTTAAAATTCAACCCTTTTTCTGTCCCTTTTCTTACACTCGATGGAGACTACAAATTTAAGATTTTGCCTCCACTAAAGAACAAAATTTGCATTTTTCAAGCTCTGATGAGCTCCTTAAATCTACACAATACTGTTCCCATTCTCTAACCCATTCATCTAAATCTTAATCTAAAAATCAATAATAAAATGATTGACTTATCAAACTTCCCTATTATCAGGAAGGCCACAGTCTGGCACTTTTATAACTCAAAAAATGCAGCTGAGGTCAAAGCTTTATTTGGGGATCCTAACAAATATGACCCTATCTTAAGACAACTCAGCTCACTTATAAAACAAAAATTTTCTAACTATAGCGTGAAGGAGCAAGACATTACCGTATCACAATCAATCATTAAATCACTTTCCCTAAGGAACAAAATGATTTTGAATACCTATAAACTTGTGTCAAGCATTAAACATAACCATTCACTTCTATTTTCCAAGTACTGGGATGGCATACAAGGCGAAATCCCTAGGGAGTCTAAATGTGAAGCAATCAGTAATACCCTGAATCTAACCCCCTTCAAGAACCTAATCGACACTCAACTTATGATGAACAATTCTTATTATACTCCAGCAGTCTTACTAAAATTCGGATACAACAAAAACTTAACCTGTCCTTTCTGCTCCCTCCCACATGTAGATATACTCCATATTTTTTGGAGTTGTAAGAATATTTACAAACTTTGGTGTTCCCTCAGAACTCGGTTGGAAAAAATGGGGTATGAGAAAACCACATTCTCCTGGCAAACCACGATTCTAAATATAACTCCCAAATCTCTTAAGGGCATCCGCCGCCACATCCTTGTTACAGTCCGCACTCTCCTCAAATATTTTATAGCCAAGAACTGGGTTAACCCCTCAGCAATAGCCTGGGATAACTTTACAACAATGGCAATCAAATACATATCTGCACATAAGTTTTGCAATAATAACAAAAAGACAAAAGATAATTTTCAGAAGTATTGGTGTAGCCTTTTCCTAATCCAAACTAAATAGTCTCCAGAATTGCGGGACACCTTTTCTATTTTACATTCCAGGAAGCCCTCCATTTGTGTCTTACCCAGTCCTATAATCATCAGACATTGTTGTCATTACACTGTGACTTTTGATTTTACAAAGTATTCTGTTATTTTATATTGCTGTCTTCTGGCATCCATGTTGTAAATATGTCATTAACAGATGTATACAGTGTAAATAGTTAATCTAGATGTACCCTCCTTACCGCCTTTAATTCTTAAGACAGTCCTCCCTTCCTAGCCATCTGCCATTTGTGATTTTTAGACCTTGACTGTAATAGGTTATTGGGGTACCGTATTTGCTTATTTTATTATTTAAGATGCAAGTTGCCTGATATGCTAATTAGAAGTTATGTACTCACCATAACGTTCCATCTGAGTAGGTGTATTCATTTGTCTGCAACCTGTGGGTTATGGATCCGATATCGGATCCGAACCGGCATGGTTTTCCAGCTATGGATCAGAGCTCTCAGCTCCTCCCCTCACCCATAATGCCCTGCTCTCCCTACATGACCTCAGATCGAGTTTGCCAACAGCATGAACACCCTAAAAAGGGTAACACATAATATGCAGGAAACTGAAAAGGCCAGGGGGATAGGAGGGCGGGATGGTTGCAGACAAATTAATACACCTACTCAGATGGAACGTTATGGTGAGTACATAACTTCTAAATCTGAAGTAGGAGATTCATTTGTCTGCAACCTGTGGGACAGAGTCCCCAGCTACCTGAATCTTGGGCGGCCATCATGGAAGGATATTCCGAGCACCATGAGCCAAAGGATGCTCTACCCCTAGATGTAATATCCAACTTGTAGTGGGAAATAAAGGTATGAGATGAAGCCCAAGTGGCTGCTGAACAAATATCATCCAGAGGAATCCTAGCCTTAAAGGCCGCCGAGGTAGAGATTAACCGGGTTGAATGGGCATGTACTCCCTCCGGTGCGGCCTTCCAGAAGCTTGATAAGCCAATAAAATGCACTGCAAAATCCAGCGTGATAATGAGACTTTAGAGATTGGCTTGCCCAAATTAAATTTAGCAAAGGAAATAAACAACTGGTCAGATTGCCTATGACCAGCTGTCCTGTTTAGATAAAATCTAAGTTGCCTGTGAACATCTAAGGAATGAAGCTTGTATTCACCCTTGTTTTGATATTTAGGAAAGAAAACAGGGAGGTTAATGGATTGATTAATATTTGCTTCAGAAGCTACCTTAGGAAGAAAAGACGGGTTGGTCCTGAGGTATACACGGTCCGGATGAAAGACCAAGTAAGGAGGCTTGGCTGATGAGGCTTGAAGTTCTGAAACTCTCTTGGCCGAGGTAACGGCTACTAAAAAGGCCGTCTTGAAAGATAAAAATTTCAGATCTACAGTCGCCGCCGGTTCGAAGGGGAGAGCGGTCAAGGCCTGAAGGACTAAAGAAAGATCCCAAGGAGGAACCACTTGCTTTACAGGGGGCCTGAGAAGAAAAGTACCTTTCAGGAAAATCTTACACAATTTGGCAGACATCAGAGGACTGGAGTCGTGACCAATATGATAATGAGAAATTGCCGCAAGTTGTACTTTGACCGTGGAACTGCTGGCACCATCATTAAAAAGAGTGGTTAAGAAGTCAAGCACCAGAGGAAGGGGAACTGTGAAGGGGTTTAGACCTTGCCGCTCCGCCCACAAAGAGAACCGTTTCCACTTGCTGCGGTAAACTTTCCTGGTGGATGGTTTATGAGCCGCCACCAGGATGGCCTTAACTGGGGACGAAATACTGGGAGTCGTGATCAGGAGTGGAACTGGAGCAGCCAAGCAGTCAGCTTCAGGTTGTCCAGATTTGGGGTGGATAGATGGGATGGGTGAGATATCAGATCCGGAATGGGATCTAGAATTCAAGGAGGATTCACTGAGTGAGACCTTAGGAAAGGGAACCAGATCTGTCGAGGCCAAAATGGGGCAATGAGAATCATTCTGCACCCCAACCGAGAGGCTTTCTGAAGAACTTGGAGCATCAGAGGCAAGGGGGGGTAAGCATAAAGAAGACCGGGTGGCCAAGCATGCACCAGAGCGTCTCTTGGGGTACCTCCGGGAGGAGGTATTAGAGCGAAAAAACTGTCGCACTTGGTGTTTGAGGGAAACGCAAAAAGATCGCAACAAGGAGTTCCCCACCGTGCGAAGATGCATTCCGCTACCTGAGTATTGAGAGACCACTCGTAAGGGTTGAGGATGGTGCGACTGAGTTTGTCCGCAAGGATGTTGGACCGACCCGGAATATGCGTTGCTATGAGAAAGCGGTTGGTGGAGATTGCCCATTCCCACACTCTCATGACTTCTCGACAAAGAGGGTAAGACCTGGTTCCTCCTTGCTTGTTGATATACCAGACGACAGACATGTTGTCCGACTGAATCACAATTGTTCCCAAGGGAAGAAAGGCCTGAAGTGCTAGCAACGCTAAGAGCACTGCTCTCATCTCTAGAACGTTGATATGCAGTAAGGTCTCTGAATCGTTCCACGTGCCTTGGACCGTCCGGCCTGCAAAATGCCCCCCCCCACCCGAGGCGGGAGGCATCCGTGGTCACCGTGGCGAGAGGGGGAGAAGCACAAAATGGGCGGCCTCCGTGGAGATCTGGAGAGTGTAGCCACCACAGGAGGGACCGCTTGCAAGCCTTGCTGATCGCAATGGGATGATGCATAGGAAGAGCAAGATACGACCACTGAACTAGGAGTGTCCATTGAAGGATGCGCATATTGAACCTGGCGAGAGGAAGAAGCGCTATCGCTGCCGCCATGGACCCTAGAGCCCTCAGGACCAACTCCGCCGGAACTGAGCTGGAATGGAGAATGGCCCGCACCTGGAGCTGCAGATTCTGAATTCTGTCCGCAGTGAGGAAGGCTCTTAATCGTCTCGTGTCTAACCTGGCACCTACAAAATCTATGAACTGCGTGGGTGCTAGGTTGGATTTCTCTGTATTTATTGTGATGCCCAGACGGGGAGCAAGATGGAGAAAGGAGTCTCGCGCCAATAATAGTAGAGGCCTTGTTGGGGCGGTGACAAGCCAGTCGTCCAGGTAAGGAAAGACCTGCACCCCCTGAAGCCTCAGGTGGGCCGCTACCACTGCTAATACTTTGGTGAACACCCTGGGGGCTGTGGTGAGACCAAAGGGAAAGACCCGGAATTGGTAGTGACTGGCTCCCAGCCAGAAGCGGAGAAACCTCCTGGAGCGCCTGTCCATTAGTATATGGTAGTACGCATCCTTGAGGTCTATGGAGCACATCCAGTGGTTTTCTCCCAGAAGGGGGAGAATAGACTGCAACGTAACCATTCGGAATTTCTCCTTGGGAACTGCCAGGTTCAAGAGTGAAAGGTCTAAAATTGGTCTTAGATCCTCCGTCTTTTTGTCACTAAAAGAACCTGGAGTAGAACCCTGATCCGATCTGGTCTGGGGGGACGGGCTGGATGGCTCTTTTCTTTAGCAGATGGCCAATTTCTGCCAAAGTGGCCTCCCACTGACCGGGTGGAACGTCGGGGAGGGACTTCAACTTTGGCATGTGACGAAATGGGATACGGTATCCTCTGGATATGATCTGGAGGACCCAGCGGTCTGATGTTATGGACTCCCATGCCGCTAGGTGCTCCGAAAAACGCCCCCCGACTGCCTCCAGAGTGGAGCAGCCAGGCAACCCTTCAGGGCTGCTGCGCGGGCAGTTCAGAGAAGGGTTCTCTGGACCTGAAGTTCCTGGGAGCCCCTCTGCCCCTGGGGCGGCGTCCTCCCTGTCCTCCTCTGCCACGGAAGGACTGGTTGTCCGGAGCGGGTTGGGATTGCTGCGACTTCCGGAACCACATCTTCTTCTGGCCCTTTTGGTTCCTAGAATAGGGCCTCTGGGGCACAGAGAAGCGGATTCAGACGGCAGACAGCGTCTTCCCGTCCTTTTCTCTCTGGGTCAAGGTATCACGAACAGTTTTGCCAAAGAGGGCAGAACCATCAAAGGCGTTAGCAAATGGCTTGAAGGGCTCCGTGAAATCGCAATGATGGAGCCAGGCCTGACGTCTGGTAACTAGGCCTGCCCCTGCGGCTCTAGCGGCACCTTCCATAGCATGGGACAGTAGCCGCATAGAGGTATTAGTGACGGACCTGAGAGTGGCCATACTGGTGGAGTGCAACACTTTGTCCTCCTCAGACATGGACTCTGGGGGGATGCAGCGTATTCTTTTATAAGATCGCGCTGCATCCTGATCACATGTGCCAGGTAGTTCAGCGCCCTTACTGAGAAGGTCGCCGAACTAAACATCCGCTTCCCCAAGCGGTCCATCATCCGAGACTCCTTGCTCGGGGGATGGACTGAGGGACTCTCCTGAGCAAGTTCCCTCTTGGTGGCAGCCGCCGTCAACATGGCATCTACCGGAGGCCCCTTACTCCAATGGGCACGGTCAGCCGGGGGACTGAGTATCCGGTCGGGCCTTTTTGGGATTGGCTCCACGGTGTCCGGTTCCTTCCACGCCCTGGTGGTAATGAGGTAATGAGGTCCACCAGGGGGTCGGCAGGAGGGGACACCCAAGAGGTAGACGGGCCCACTTCAAATGCCTCCAAGAACACGGACTCGTCCGAGGAAGACTTGGGGGCAGACCACCCCTCCCCCTGATGCGGAGCATTTCCATGATGTCTCCAAATGAGACATCCTCAGGGGGTGATATTGGGGAGCCTTCCCCTTCCTCCAAGTCCGTGTCTTCTGTGAGAGACTCGGGGGAGTCTATGCGCCTACCGAGGTAGGCCTTGAGTGCCTCCTGGATAGCCTCGACGGAGATCGGGTCTCCTCCTCCTCAGGTCCCGGTGAAAAGCACACGGGTGACCGGAGCTGAGGAGGGGGAGAACCAGCAGACAAGGAGGCCGGAGGAAGCCGCTTGGCAGGCGGGGCCGACACAGAGGTCTCGGCCCGCCGCTTATGGTGCTTCTCCCTCCGGTCCTTTTTTCTAGCTTCCCTCTCCTCCGAACCACTACAGGGAGGTTGAGTCCCAGGAGGAGGAGGGGAGCCGGAGAGGAGGAACCGTGACACGGTACCCGAAGGAGCGGAGGTCGGCAGTCCGGGGCAAAAGTCCCGCCAGGACCAGCTTAGACCTCCGCTCCTTCAATGCCCTGGGGTTGAACCCTGCACAAATGGAACATCCAGAAGTGAGGTGTTCAACCCCAAGATCGAACGCACAGTGTGGCCATCAGCAGGGAAAGCTTATGGCCACACTGGGCACTCAAAAAAATAGCCTTAGGTTGTTCAGACATCCTAAGAGCCTAGATATTACTTAAACTAATGTAAAAAAAAAAGTAAAAGTAAACTAGACACACAACACAGGCCCAAACACACACTACGCTACCAGCGAGGGGAGGGAAACTAATTATAAAAGATTAATACAACTAAACAAGTTTAACTACCAAAAAGGGGAACCGAAACTTTCACACAAAACTGTCAAAAAAATTTTATTTTAGCACTAGAAAATCTTAAGAAAACCACTTAGCTGTAGAGCTCAAGAAAACCAATCTGGTCACCAGCGCGGCAAACTAGATCTGAGGTCATGTAGGGAGAGCAGGGCATTATGGGTGAGGGGAGGAGCTGAGAGCTCGGATCCATAGCTGGAAAACCATGCCGGTTCGGATCCGATATCGGATACATAACCCACAGGTTGCAGACAAATGAATCTCCTACTTCAGATCTGCTGTTTTCTAAATGCATAGCATTTGTATTAATTGTTTTGTATCTCCCTCTACCTTACTGCTTCCTGTAATGACTTACAGTTTTCCTTTTCATGTTTTGAAATGTCTGTAAAATTCAATAAAAACATTTAAAAAAAAAGTTTGTTTTTAAGTGCAACATCATCCTTAATCAAAACTTCTAAAAATACATGCTTTTAAACTGGTACAAGACCTCAAGTGTACTGCATAAAAATGTGATGCCACAGGGCTACCCAAATTTTAATTGTTAATGTCTCTAACGTGCTCTCGTACTCTGATTTTAAACATTCTTTTGGTTTCTCCTATACAGAAGAAACCACAAGGGCATGAGAGACAGTAAACCATTCGCTTAGACACAGAGGAGAAAATAGCCCTAGGCTGAAAGAAAATGCCATTTATTTTGTCAAAGGTCCTAACCACATGAACACAAACAGAGCATTTACCACAGGGAAATGTACCAGAATTTTGTAAAGGAATAGTTAAAACGTCAGTAGGCATAGAGAACAAATTATGAACAACCATGTCTTTTATATTTCTAGCTCTCTTATAGGAGACAGTAAAGGAGTCAGGTAAATTCTTAATCCCAGACTTCCCCTTATATAAGAACGGGCAGTAGTATCTTAAGATTTTTACTAATCCAACATAAGTGTTATAAGTAGTGACAAAACATCTTTTTATCACCAATATTCCCTGCATCACTCCTATATCTATTCACAGAATTCATATCATCTGGAAAATTAACCACAGTAGTGTATACCTCTCAACCTGGAAATACCAAAAATCTGGACAAGGCCAATGAAAAACAGGTACAAATCTGTATGCTGATTAACGTGAAATTTGCATACATAATTGCGTAATCCCGCCCACTCCAGTGGAATTGTGGGATACCAACCTTCAAATGCAAACTGAAGAACAGACAACCATAATATGGCACCAGAGTCTCCCTGCAGCCACTCCAATGTCCCATTACTTGGCTATTTTGCCCCATTTATCATAAACACTAATGTGCATACAGCTTTATTTCTACAATGATTACTTGGAATTTATTTTTACATTTTAAAGCACAATGCACAAACACTACTAGACATCTGCTAAACAAAGCAATACTGTCTCAATGAAAACAGACTTAGCACTAAAACTTCTCTGCCCTTGAAACTCACATTCATTGAAACAGCAATGAAACCCACACCACACCTAAAGAAAATGCATCTGGCCAGTGGTGGATAAAGATTACCTTTAAGCTGTTTTCAAATCACAGGCCTTTTTGCACATAAAACAAGAATCATACATGTGTTCTTTGATATACCTTCCTGACTATATTAAATTATATTCCTTGTATAATACAGCACACTTGCTAAACTTAGAGCGCATTTTAAATTTATTGTTTGAACATTTTTCCAGTAGGCTATAAAACAAAAAGCATGAATCAATAATGACAAAACTTCCCAATTCAGAACATTTCCATCATAAAAGTCTACTGCCATGCACCCGTGCTGTGTGCACACATACATACACATATATTATATATAAAAATAGAATGACAGTAGTGTAAGCCATTAGGATTTCGCACAGCTTCTTGAATTGAATTTTCAATTTCAGTTTTTTGCTTGACTTACTCTGATTTGTGTTATCAGACCAACCAACTCAATAACTGTGAATGCACAAAAAAATAATCTAGGCAAACTGCATGTTTTAAGACTTCCAAGTTTTAGCCCAAGTACTGACAGACCTCCTCCTACATTCATCCTGAAACATCAAATCTATCATTGTAATTCAGGTACTGTTAACTGGCCACTCTTGCTTCTCCACTGTCTGAAGCAGGCATGTGTTTTATCTTGAATGCTGGAAAATGTACTGTATTTGTTCAAAAATATTTTTCTTATAATGCAGCACAGAACATAATTCTGATTTTCTGTTCCTGAATTTGGATTAATGATATTTTCTGCTCTTTCCACTGAGGCAAAAATGTCCTTGTGCATGATTTTTTTCTCACTTCTGCAAGTTCTGTTCTATCTGTAGCTACACCCTTGACTTGTTACATCCACTATCTTTAAAAGTAAAATGACACAGTACAGCATCAGCAATGCATCTACATACTGTGGGAGTAGAACCCACAGCCTTCTGCATCAAAAGCAAATATTTAACCTGTTATGCTATTAACAATGCAAGCAAACTCAGCATAAGCAACACTAAACTCCTCACCTGAAGTTCTCAGCTCCTTTCAAAATCCACTCGACACTCAACTGTATCTCTCAACTTTGCAGCACAAGAAATCTGGAAAAAGCCAAAATTTATTGGGGCGGGTGAGGACAAAAGCCCACAAACCAGGAACACATTTTAAACATTGCTTTTATAATTTTGGAAAGTTGCTAGAATAAAATGTTGTGTTACCACCATGCATTTTACTGCCAAGTCTTGAACGGGTTAATATCACATAGTCGAACGACAATAAATTCGACTATGTAAATGTTGAACCCGGAAGTTCGAAATGCAATGATGTCGAACACACAGAACAGCAATTTTTTTCCCCAGGGGAAAAAAAATTGATGTTCCGGTACAAAACCAAAAACACATGTACACTTCAAACTGTTCCTAATGTGGGGGGGTTGAGCCCCCCACCCCTACTTAAATATAACAACTCCGAGATCGCACCACAGTGGAAGAAATAGCACAGCTGTGGAAACGGCTCACCAAATTTTTTTCCCTGGGAAAAAAATTGGTGTCCCGCGGCTTCGCTATTTTGAGATTTCGAACTTCCCAGTTCAATATTACGTCGTTTGGACAACTGTGCGTTTCCTGAAAGATTTGAAGACTGAAACTTAAATGGCTATCATTTAGTGAATTCAGTTCTCACTTCTCACCATAGCTCTGGACGTCTTAGAGCAAAAAATCTGGACAAAGCCAATGATGGGGAAATAAAGAATTCAGTTCTTACTTCTCACCATAGCTCTGAACGTCTTAGCACAAAAAATCTGGACAAAGCCAATAATGGGGGAATACAGCCCCAAAAATAGGGAGAATTTTCAAATACTGATCTTATAAAGTTAAACAATTGGTAGAATAAGGTATTGTGTTACCATTTATTTTCTGAAGAATATGAATTCTGAAACTGAAATGGCTGACAGTATTTAGTGAATTCAATCCTTCACTAATTTGCCAGAAGAATCCAGAAAAAGTACAGTTGTGTACACTTACAATAAATGTAGATGTTCGAGTGTATTCACTGCTGCAGTCATAGATTTGGGTTATCTGCTTGCAGGTAGCCCTCAGCCGGCCTGATTATCAAAGTCTTGGGTCCTGCGTCGATTGCCGTCTCATCTTCCATGACCGTCAGGTAGTGAAGGGTATAAAGCATGCAGCCAACGCCATTACATCAGTTTTTCTTGCCCCAAATGTCAGGTGTCCCCATAATGGGAAGCAATTATATACAAGGTTACACCTCCAAGAAAAAACAAATACATCAGAAAGCTTTAAGCATAGTAAACAAGAATAGAGGTATAGTCAACAGAAATCAGGGGGCTGGAGGGAGGGCAACTAAGACTGCAACAATGAATACACTCGAACATCTACATTTACGGTAAATGTGCACAACTGTACTATGATCTTCGTGTTTCACTGTTGCAATCATCACATTTGGGTAGATTCCCAAAGCTAAGGAAGGGAGGAGGCAATTAGAATTAGGACCAGCTATAAGGCCCTGCAAGACTGCAGTGGCAAAACCAGCTCTGGATTTAGAAAAAATTGGCAAGTGGTAATGCTTGGAGAAGGTATGTACAGAACTACAGGTAGCAGCTTCTAGAATGTCCCTGGTAGGGACACCTCTGAGAAAGGCTGTAGAGGTAGATGCAGCTCTAGTGGAATGAGGTTTTATTCCCTGTGGGGTTGGTTTTCCATGGTGCTTATAGCAGAAATGAATGCAATGGCCTATCCGCTTAGAAATGGTTTGCCTTGAAATGGCCTTCCCCTCTGCCCCTGCAGCAAATGCAACCAGCAGCTGTTCAGATCTCCTGAGAGGCTTAGTCCTGTCCAAGTAAAATCTAAGTTGTCTGTGCACGTCCAAGGAGTGCAGTGTTCACTCCCCTTTGTTCTGTACATTAGAAAAGAAGGTTGGTAAATGAATGGACTGATTAAGGGCCACACTGGATACCACCCTGGGCATAAAGGAAGGACTGGTCCTGAGGGACACTTTGTCCGCATGAAAGATGATGAAAGGTTCCACTGCCATGAGGGCCTGTAATTCAGACACCCTTCTTGCTGAAGTGATGGCTAGAAGGAAGGCTGTTTTCCAAGAAAGGAATTTCAACTCTGCATTTGCAACTGGCTCAAAGGGAGGTAGAGTGAGCTTTTCCAATATAAAGTTAAGGTCCCAGGCTGGAGTAAGGGCTCTCCTGGCGGTCTTAAGTTTTTGGACCCTCTTTGGAACTGCTTCAGCAGTGGATGAGAGAAGAGGGGTGGCTCTGTATTATAATGTGCTGAGATGGCCGAGGCATGGATTTTGATGGAAAAAAATGAAAAGCCCTTGTGAAGCATCTCAGTTAAGTATTGAAGAATGTGTGGTAAATTGGGCACTGTTGTGCCCATCCCCTGAGTTTGGCTCCAGGAACAGAATATTTTCCATTTTTCAGCATAGGATTTTCTAGTACTAAGCCTTCTTGCCTCCAGAATGACTTCCATCACTTGCTTACTGAGGGATGGTAACAGAGAGATCAGATAATTAGCCAGGCTGCAAGGTTCAAAGTTTGAAGCTGTTGGTGCAGACTCTGGCCCTCCTGCTGGGACAGCAGGACAGGGTGTTAGGCAGGTGCCATGGTTCCAGCAGAGAGAGACTGCGCAAGAGGGGGTACCCAGTGTTGGCATGGCCAGTCTGGTGCAATCAGAATTGTCCTTGATTTGTCCTGTTTGAGCTTTAGTAGCACTTTGGAGAGGAGAGGCATAGTGGGAAAGGCATAAACTAATAGGTTTTTCCAGGTGAAGGACAGGGCATCCACGTTCCAAGCTTGTCTGTGGGGAGTCCTTGTGCAGAATTTGTCCAATTGGTAGTTCTTGAGGGGAGGCAAACAGGTCTATCTCCGGGCTCACCCATTTGTTTCACAAAATGTTGAATATCTTTGGTTCCAGTTTCCACTCATGTGGGTCCATGAGATTTCTGCTTAGATCATCTGCCAGTGTATTTAGCTTGCCTGGTTTAGCTTGCCTGGCAGAAATTGAGCTTGTTGGTGCACTTGGTAGCTCAAGTCTGTGTTCCACAGAGCCATGGCTAGTCTGCACAGAGGGTATGAGTGGGTAACCCCTGCTTATGTACCACATAACAATGGTGTCCGTCTTTACCAATAAGTGTCCTGGAAGAATGTGGTCCTTGAAGGCTGTCAGAGCAATCTGTACAGCTAACATTTATTTTTGATTGATATGCAGGTGCATTTGACTCAGGTTCCATTTTCCCTCAATGCACTGCCCTGTCAAATGAGCCCCCCATGCACAGTCTGATGCATCTGTTGTTAGGGTTTAGGTAGAGTTAATGGCAGTCCCTTATGGTGGCAGGCCTCTGCCCACCAAATGAACTCTGTCTTTAGACAAGGGATGATAGGAATCATTGATTCTAGGTCCTGAGAATGTTGACACCATAGACTTTTTAGATACCACTGTAATTTCCTCATATGCAGTCTTGCATATGGAATTAGTAGAATGCAAGAGGCCATGAACCCCAGGCTTGCAGTATTTTCCTTGCAGATAGCTGGTTCTTTGTGGCCAGTAGTTTGAAGTAGGCTGTCAAATAAACTTGTTTCTCTGGCGTGAGGTAGGCAATCTGGGAAGTTGTATTTAAGCTTGCTCCCAGGAATACAATTTGTTGGCAGGGTACTAGATGTGATTTCTTTTAGTTTATGGTGTACCCCACAGACGTTAGTAATTTCTTTACAAATGCCAGATGATTTAGTAGTATGTCCTGTCTTTTTGCCTGAATTAGACAATTGTCCAGTTATTGTTATATTTGGAGCTAGGCACTTTGTGAATACACTGGGTGCAGCAGATAAGCCAAAGGGCAGTGCAGAGAAAAAGAAGTTATGTCTTACCATAGCGTTTCATCTGTATTGTTGATCCTCGTTCAGTCATTACGCATGGGTGTCGGTTCCGACCTCGGAACTGAGCCGGCCATTTTCCAAGCTCGCGTCAGCTTCAAACTCTCGAGCTAAACTCTTACCCACAACCCCCCTCTCCCTGTTACCTCAGATTGAGTTTGCAAGTCAAAGAAGGTTGAGGCTACCTCTGGTCAAATAAACTAAAAGAACCGGATGGTGAGATCCACTAGAAACCACAGGAGGGGGAAGGAGGGAGGGTCATAATGACTGAATGAGATCAACAATACAGATGGAACGTTATAGTAAGACATAACTTCTTTATCTGATATTGTTAATCCTCGTTCATTCCTTACGCATGGGACAGAGTCCCCAGCTACCTCTATTCCTGGGAGGCTGTCATGGAAGGACATTCCTGAGCACCATAGTACCGAAAGATGCTCTTCCCCTGGAGGCCAAGTCCAATTTGTAATGACTGATGAAGGAATGAGGCATAGCCCAAGTTGCAGCTGCACAGATGTCATGTAAGGAAGCTCTGGCATGGAAGGCAGCAGAAGTTGCCACCAACCTTGTTGAATGAGCTTTCATGGTAGTAGGCAATGAAATACTGCATTGTGTATAAATGAAGGTCACACAGTCCTTCAACCATCTAGCTAATGTGACCTTAGCAACAGCAGATCCTAATCTAGGTCCAGAAAAAACAAAAGTAACTGGTCAGATTTACGAAAGGGCCTAGTCCTGTTTAAGTAAAAACAAATTTGCCTGTGGATATCTAGGGTATGTAGGCAATACTCTCCTCTGTTTGAATGATTGGGAAAGGAAACTGGCAATTCAATGGCTTGATTAATGGACATTTCAGATATAACTTTAGACAGAAAAGATGGATTAGTTCTCAGAGAGACACTATCGCTATGAAAAATCAAGTAAGGACTCTTGATACATAGAGCTTGAAGCTCAGAAATACGTCTGGCAGAAGTAATGGCGACCAAAAACAAGGTTTTTCCATGACCAATACTTGAGGTCGCAAGAAGAGGCAGGTTCAAAAGGTGGCATTGTCAGAGCTTGTAGAACTAATGATAAATCCCATGGTTGAATAGGTTCTTTAAAAGGTGGCTTCAGATGATTCACACCTTGGTCATGCACAACTTGTGGGACATAAGAGAGGAATCTTGTACACCCTCATGAAAATTAGAAATTGCAGCCAAATGAACTCTAATGGTAGAGGCCGAGAGACCCAATTTAAAGAGGTCGGCCAGAGAGTCTAGTATTAATCGACAATGGTGCTGAAAAGGGATCTACTTGTTTATCTTTCAGCCAACAGGTAAATCTTTTCCAGTTGCTAAGATAAGTAATTCTAGTGGAAGACTTATGAGATGCAATGAGAATATCACGTACTTGTAAAGAAAGATCATTCTGCCTGGCAATGAAGGGAATTGGAGTAGCCAAGCCGTGAGCTTCAGGCTGTTTAAGTTGGGATGAATCAGGTTCTGTGGATGTGAGATTAACTCTGGAGTTGGATGGAGAATCCATGGTCGATCTAATAGGTGAGGCCAAAGGAAGGGGAACCAAATCGGCTGAGGCCAATATGGTGCTATGAGGATTCACCTTTGCTCTTCAACCGACGGACTTTCTTCAGAAACTGGGGAAAGGGTGGAAATGCATAAAGAAGACCCGAGGGCCAATCGTGGACTAGAGTGTCCCTGGATGACTGTTCCGGAGGGAGAATCAGGGCGAAGTAGTTGCTGCATTTGTAGTTGGTTGGGGACGCAAAGGGGTTGCAGCAAGGACGGCCCCGGAATTGGAAGATCTCCGCCGCTATCAAGAGATTCAGAGACCACTCTTTCGGTTGAAGAATGCACCTGCTGAGTCTGTCTGCTATCACGTTGGAACTCCCGGGAATGTTCGTTGCTAGAAGAAAACAGTTGGTAGCCATCGCCCATTGCCATATTCTCATGGCCTCTCGACAAAGGGGGTAAGATTTGGTTCCACCTTGCTTGCTGATGTACCAGACCACTGCCATGTTATCTGATTGAATCGCAATTGTCCCAGACGGCAGCAAAGGATGAAATGCTTGCAACGCCCGAAGCACTGCCCTCAGCTCTAGAACGTTTATGTGCAGATGGTCCTCCAGTTCGGACCAAGTGCCTTGGACTGTCTGTCCCTGACATAGCCCCCTCCACCCATCAGGGAGGCGTCCATGGTCAATGTGGCCTTGGGTTGTTGGGCGGAGAAGGGGTGAGATCATTGTGACAGATTTTGTGTCATCCACCAATTTAAATCCTGTTTGCACCTGCGGGTTACTCGAATCACGGTTGAAAGAGGATGCTGAAAAGGATACCATTGGTTTAGCAGTAGCCATTGTAGAAGCCTCATGTGAAACCTGGCCAGGGGAACAATGGTGATGGAGGCTGCCATGGAACCCAACAGCTGTAGAACCAAGTGAGCCGTGGATTTCTCCCTTGAAAGGATTGGAATCAGTCGTTGCTTTATCCATAGAATTCTGTGTTCTGGAATAGCAGCTCTGTAGTTTTTGTGTCCAAGATAACCCCTATGAATTCTGTCGACTGAGACGGGGTAAGATTGGAGTTTTGCCAGTTTATGGTTATGCCTAGCCTTTGAGGAGAGAGTATGCCAGGGCTTTTTCCAGTAGATGTCTGGTGGGGGCGAAAATGAGCCAGTCGTCTAGGTATGGATAATCCTTGAAGTCGCAAGTGAGCTGTGACAACTGCCATGGACTCTGTGAACACACTGGGGGCTGTAGAGAGTCCGAAGGGCAGTACTCTGAACTGGTAGTGACTGGCTCCCGCATGGAAGCGCAGAAATCTTCTTGATGGCCTGTCCACTTTTATGTGGTAGTACACATCTTGAAAATCTATCAAGCACATCCAGTCTTTTTCAAAAAGCGGGAGGATAGACTCTATTGTGACCATCCAGAATTTTTGTACTCTCAAAAACTTGTTCAATACACTGAGATCTAAAATTGGTCTCCAGTCCCCGGTTTTCTTTGGCACCAAAAATAGTCTTGAGTAGAATCCGGATCCTATCTGGTCTGGCGGGACTATTTGGATGACTCTCTTTCTTAACAGCTTTTCTATCTCTAGTGCTGCTTCTTCCCTTTGACTGGGTGGAACGTCGGGAAGGTTTTTTTGAGGGGGCAGGACAAAGATCAAAGGGGATATGATAACCTCAGGTTATAATCCTTTGTAACCAAGAATTGGAGGTGATGGTTAGCCAGGCAGAAGAGTACAAGGAGAAATGTCCCCCAAACACCTCCAGAGGAAAGGAGTTGGGCCGCTCTTCAGGAGCGCTGGTAGGATTGACCAGGGAAACAATCCCTGGAACCCTGGTTACGTGGACCCCCTCTGCCCCGAAAGGAGATTCTTCCCTGTGAGTTTCCCCCTCTGCCTCTAGAGGAGAACTCGGCCTGTGTGTCACGGAAAGGACCCTGAGATTTCTTGAACCATATCTTCCCACTCTTTTGTTTTCGAGAGAAAGCACGTTGAGGGGAAGAATAACAGACACCTACGGCAGAAAGGGTGTTACCGTCCTGTTCACATCTGGCCAATGTGCTTTTAACTTTGGGCCCAAACAACGAGGAGGCCTCAATGGGAGCATTAAGAAAGGAAGCCTTAAAGGGTTCCGCGAAATTACACAAGCGCATCCAGGCATGTCATCTCAAGACCGCAGCTGAACTCGCTGCTCTAGCTGCTCCTTCTGATGCACGAGATATCAGTCGCATAGAGTAGTTAGATATTGATTCAATGGTGGCCAGCTGAGAGGCCACTTTGTCATGGACATCATCAGACACGGCACCAGCCAAGGTTTCAGACAGCTCAGAAATCAGATCCCTTTGAAGCCTGGTAAAGTGTGCCACATAATTCAGGGACCTGACAGTAAAGGTCCTGTCCAGGGCTCGGGACTCTTTGTTAGGCGGATGGACAGTCTGACTTTCTTCTTCTGCCAGATCCTTTTTTGTTGCAGCCGCCACCACCAAAGCATCCACATGAAGACCTTTGGAACAATGGGGATCCGAAGCAGGAGGGGACAAAATCTTAGCTGGCCTCCGGGGAATAGCTTCAATGGTATCAGGAGCCTTCCAAGCACGCTGCACAATGAGCCGGACAAGTTAATCGGCAGGTGGAGTAACCCAGGAAGTAGGGGGCCGGGCATGAAAAGCCTGCAGGAACACAGATTCCTCAGAGGTCGGATTAGAGGACTGCCAGTCACCTCTGTTTCAGGATTTCGAGGATATCACCAAAGGATAACTCAAAAGGTGACCGGGGGGATCCTTCCCCCCTCATTGAAATCTGTGTCTTCAGTGAGGGACTCCTCTGTGGAGTCCATGTGCTTCCGCTTACACAAACATTTCCGGTGGACCTCCTCAGCGGGAGAAGCTGGAGAAGACAGCGGAAAAGGGGATTCCTGTGGGAATATGTCCTGAGGCCCTTGTACCCAGTGTCCGCTAGGTGTGACTTGTGAAACCAGTGTACCAGGGGAGGACAGAGGTATAGACAGTCCAGTATCGCCAGCAGCAGCGAAAGCCTTCTCCATCAGTTTGGAAGGCTGGTCCACCTGAAGAGGAGTGCATGTCTAGGACAGGGGTCACCCCTCCCCTAAGTGGCTCAGCCTGCCGACCCGGAGTCCCTGGATGGCTGTGGAGCAGCAAACTGTGTGTGTCACAACTGACATCCTGGGTCATAGCAAAACTTTCCTGCCACGAAGGCAACTGCGGTTCCTTAGTGAGATTCATAAAGGGAACCGCAGAAGGGGAAGACTGTACTATATCCATGGACTTCAAAGGCAATGAAGGAGGAGAATAAGAAGGGGTCTTTGGAGACGGATGATCACCTCCCATGGAAGGATAGTTCCTGAGGGGTGGGATACCTCTGGCCAAGAGCACCTGATCCACAAGACGCAACGCATCATGTTCGGAAAGGCTTCTAGTGGACCTCACAGAAATTGAGGGAGAAATAGGTCTGTCCACAGAAGAGGCAAACTCGGTGCCCATCTCAGCTGTCTGCACTGATGACAATGGTGCCAACAGAGACTGGACTACGGGTGTCTGCACCGAAGAGGTCATCGGTGCCGAGGTCAAGGTCTGCACCGACAGAGGGATTGGTGCAGTAGTGGTTGTCGGTACCGAAGCTGGAACAGACTAAACTGGAGTCAACAATAAAGGTGTCAGTTCCGAGGAAGATCTCAGAGCCGATGAGGGTCAAGGTCTGCGCCGACTGAACGGTCGGTGCCAATACAGTGGTAATAGTCTGAACCGAGGAGGTCCCCGGTGCTGATATAGTGAAGGCTGCAGGAGAAGACTGAGCCGAGATCACTGATGGAGTTGAAGGTCTCGGTGCCGAAGATCTAGGCACTGAAAGCACTGGGGCTGAATGAGTGAGCTCCGGAGCCAAAACTTTAGCCTTTTTAGGTTTTGGTTGACGGGAGTCCCCAGCTGGGGACAAAGGCAAAGATTTAGCCTTGGTAGAAACATCCAAGATTTTCTTATGGGCTCTAGGAGGGGTTGAGGCCTCCGACCCAGAAATAGCCTCTGAAAAGGGAGATTTTAGGAGTCCCTTCAGTAACAGCTTGTTTTTCCTTTCCAATAAGGTTCTATTCGAAAAGTTCTCACAAATAGTACAGGGTGGATCAATAGACAAGTGGGACGCCCCCAAACAATAATCTCACAAAGAGTGTGCATTAGAAGTAGGTAGTTTTGAGTCCACAATCAGAACACTGCTTAAACCCCGGACTACCTTTCTTATCTGCCATGACAGTAAATTAAATAATATAAAAGGTACCAGCAATGGTACAAGAGAATACCCGAAGGTATGATAAAAAGGGGAAGGATTACCAACGATGGTAGAGAGAGAACACCTCGCGGTAAAAGTGGTAAAGAAAAGAGCAGAAAACCTGAAGAAAATATGTATGCTAGATGTGATAGGGTAAGAGACAATGAAATATAAACTTTTCTGACAGAAAAGTAATCTGAAATACTATTAAACAACAAATAATTGTACTTAGCTCAAGAGAAGTAGCTTGACACGGCCGAATGGCAACACAGCAAACGAAATCTGAGGTAACAGGGAGATTGTGGATAAGAGTTTAGCTCGAGAATTTGAAGCTGATGCGAGTTTGGAAAATGGCCAGCTCGGTGCCGAGGTCAGAACGGATACTCATGTGTAAGGAATGAACGAGGATTAACAATATCAGATCTGACAGCGCATGTAGCCTGCTCTTGCATGCAGCCTGCTTTGAAGCGCAATTATCTTCTGCAAGATTCCTTGATTGGGATGTGCAGGTAGGCTTTCTTTAAATCCAGTGTTGCCAACCAGACATTTTTGCCTAGCATGTGAAGCAGCTGATGAAGAGTTAGCATTTTGAATTTTGGGATTACCAAAAAGGTGTTTAGGATAGACAGGTCCAGGACAGGATGCCAGGAATTGTCTTTTCTGGGTACCAGGAAAAGTCTTGAGTAAAAACCTTGCCCCCATTCTTCTTTTGGGACAGGTTGAATAGCCTTTATGCTTAGAAGAGAGAGAACCTGCGTTTGAGCCCCTGCCCACTGATTTGGGGGTAGGTCTGGACAACTGTTTGGGGTTGGTAAGAAGTGGAAGTGGAATCTGTATCCTTGGGAAACTATATTTAAAACCCATTTGTCTTGGGTAATGAGCTCCCAGTTTTTGCATGCAGGGCGATCTTTCCCCCTAAAGGAACAGTCAGTTGAGCACGGCTTGGAAGGTTTAAAGTTAAGTCATTGTGATAGTTTACCATAGGGGTGTGTCTTACTACTTCCAGCTTTGGAAGCGGGAGCCCCCCACAGCTCAGGCCTGTGAGTACCTTGAGACTGAAGCCTGGGTGGTCTGCTGGTTCTGGGTTTGGATGAGAAGGCCTGGAAAAGGAACAATTCTTAGAAGGCCAGTGCTACTAAATCTGGGAGGCTGTACTTGCAGGAAATCTTTAACAGTTTGCATAGATTTAGTTTTTTACTCCATCTTTTTAAGTACTGCTTCTGCTTGGTTGCCAAAATGGGCAGTCTTGGTTTAAGGGAGCATCCTGCAATTTAGCTTTAACATGATCTGGCAAAGTTTGCTCCTTAAGCCAAGCATGCCTTCTAAGTACAGACCAAGTGACAGCAACCCTGCAAGATGCCTCTAATGAATAAAAACCACATTGCAAAGTATATTTTCCAACGTGTTCAGCAGAATGCATTAAATCCTGTAATTCTTTATTTTCAGCACAGTCAGGAATCAATATCATTTTCTGTTTAAGCAATCCAGTTATATGCTGCTGATACTTTAACATATGAAACTGGCAGTTTAAAGCCCTAACGGCCAAAGTTGCAGAAGTGTAAACTTTCTTACCCCATCTGTCCAAGGCCCTGGAATCTCTATCAGAGGGGGTAGGGTTTTTGGCAGTAGTAGCCTTCATGCCTTTGGTTCCCTGTGAAATGGTCTCAGGATCCGCAGTAGGATTCTTAAATAGGAACTTGTGGGAATCAGGTACGCTAATACCAGTCAGGTTTTCTGGGAGCCAGGGGCAAAGTGTCAGGGGCCAGGCTAGATTCCAAGAAGGCATTATCTACAATGTCCAGTACAGGAGGGATAGCTAAAGGCCTGTGTTGAGGTAGGAGTAAGAATTCCCTAAGGCTCTTTTTGGAGTCAGAGTAATCCTGGCTTTCCCAGCGGAAATGCTCCCCAAGAGTATGCAAAGTTTCACCAAAAGAGAAATCCTCCGGAGGGGAAGCAGAGGAAATGGAGTCCTCTGCATCAAAATCCTCATAGGTAAATAAAGGCAACTCTTGGTCATCAGAAAAAAACAGAAATGTTAGAATCCTGATCAGAAGGAAAATCAGTTCTAGGTCTCTTAGAGGGAGAAGGGTGGCTTCCCCTGATTAGAGTAATAAGGTCTTCAGCCATTCTTATCATTTGTTTTTTAGGCATAGGGGCCTGACCATGCGGTCTTGGCATCGGTTTTCAAGACGTGTATTGAGATTTAGGCCTTGAAGAAGAAGATGGCATTGGTTTAATATTCAAGTCAGTAGGCCTGAATACACCTTCAGAAGCCGGTGCCTGCACAGCGGCTCTGGACCCATCTAAGGCAGAGACATCCGCAGGTTCCACAGTCGAAGAAGCATCTTGTGGCATACCGGACTCCAAATGGTCTCAGTAGAGGCCTGCGAATCTGAAGCAGCGGGTATCAGGGGCTGCGAAAGCACCTCACTGAGTACTGGCAATCTGGTGACTAGCTTAATGGAAGCGTCATTGGCAGCTTTGGACCTATGTGGCATGTCTCGGTCTTTATCTTTGTGTTTTTTTGGAATGTCGGTAGTTGGGTGGCTTACCGAAGCCATTTCTGGATAATTGAACAGAGTACCAAAATATTTAGATGTGAAAATGAACAGACAACAAATAGTTCAAGGTTTGAATAAGGCACAAAACCGACAGCGAGGGACGTCGTGGTCTGGGCCTAAGCAAGGAAAACAGTATGAATGAAAATCTTTATTAGGTACTTGCTTTCCACAAGAAATACAATTGTTAACTTTTACTGACATTGGTTTCGAACAAGAAAAGGTTTCATCAACAGGGTACTTAGCTTTGTTGAGGACTTCGGATCTGAAACTTGAAAACGAAAATTTCAGTAGTCGGCCGACCGGCACTTGTGAACTGCTTTTGCTTAGGGCACTGCACGGCAAGAAAGACTGATGTAATGGCATCGGCTGCATGCTTTATACCCCTGACTACCTAACGTCACGGAAGATGAGACAGCAACCGACGCAGGACCCATGACTTTGATAATTAGGCCGACTGAGGGCTACCTGCGAGTAGATAACCCAAATGTGATGACTGCAACAGTGAAACACGAAGAACATCCATAGATTTTATGAGGAACAGACAGGTATAAATCTGGAAAGTTTTATGAAGTGGTGGAGGGTAGGGACTTTAGGCTCTTGTTACCTGTACCGAACGTAGAAAGTTTGAGCCCGAGTACCTCTAGCCTCCAGGTATATCCACTTGGGGCATTTTATACACACACACACACATTTATTTTGATGATTGGTTATTATTCAATAAATAGAATGATATAGCCACGAATAGAGAGGATTAAAACTTCAAAAACATCACGATGCATAACTTTATGCAATCAAGACTATTTCAGACACTCGGCAGTTTAAACATTTACCTTCTTCTAATAAGTTTATTAGGAGAAGAAGTTGCAATTTGCCAGCATAACTTGACTCTGCTAGGCTAGACCCCAATTCTTAAAGGTACGCCTGGGTAAAAAGCATGTAACCATAACAGAGTCTGAGCACAATAACTGTGCGCTAACAAGGCTCAGTACTTTACATTAGGGAATGTTGGATTGGATTGCCTTACATTACTGGACCATGGCTGACTGTACACATCCCTAAACCTTTAAAAGAAAAGTCAGTCATGAATGTTGTACTACTTTACATTTGCACATACAGCAATGTCAATTTACTTTACCATAGCATTTTTATAAACAGAGGATTAAACAACACAATCACACACACACTACCTCGCTGCCATCAAAAGGACTGCATTACCTCTCTGCCATCAAACGGTACATTTGTGAGGAATTTCTGCCTCTGTTTAAGCCGTGACATAAGAAATAAATCTGGAAAGGCACCAGCGCATAAAATTAGCAAGGAAGTCTTCTGCAGCCTCTGTTCAAGCTGCGACATACTACATCCAAAAAAGCCCACCCGGCACATAACTGCAGCTACACATTTCCTTCCAGCTTGCTAGAAGAGCTGGGAAATACATGCACATCAGCCTATTGCTCAATTCCAACAGGCTAGCTGGCCGTTTCACGGAGCTGATGTCATCGTGCACATATTAACATCAGCTCAAAACGCCAAACTAATTTTTTTAAAATAAATAAAGCCAGGAAATCGGAAATTAAGGGGTGCCACTTGGGAATTAGGGCACCCCATTATTTGGACCCCAAATTTGGTAAAAAATGAGTAATTCTGTATGCTTGGGTGGTATGCACTAGTGGTATCCCTTCTGAAGCACAGTTTATTCAAAGAATTAGTATTTAATTCATTGCTATATCCCCTTTGTTTAAAGCCTTATGGTTTAAACAAAGAACTTGAGTGGAAGGCTTTTCTGCAGTAAGTGTTAATTATTAGTTTAACTGTTTTAGTTAATTGCTTAATGACGTGATATTTGTTATTTAAGTGTAGCTTGTGCTACTGTGATGTTAACTCTGTGAAAGGCTTGCTAGCCAAGGCGCTGGATTATTAAACAATTTTGGATTTTATGCTTCTGCAGTTGGTGTTCTTCGCATTCTCTTTGTTTTTTTAACCTTCTATGTTCCAGTTCTCACTGTTAAAATATATACATTTACACGGCTACAATAGTTTATATAAATTTTTGGTCTTTTCAAGAAGAGTACACTGTGGATACATCTTTAGGCTCAGTACTTTACAAAGCCTTGCAACACACTTCTGTACCAGCAGTTTGATATACAGACAACATATAGTTCTAATGCACTTGTAACACAAGCATATGAATCATGTTGATATTCATAAATGACACATGATTTACAAAATTCCAGCTAGCTGTGCTGGCACTATCTCCTTTTGTCACAAAATCCATCAACCAGTCGAGCACAGAAGAATGGCATGCCAAGATGGTCTTTGGAGTGTGAAAGTCACGCTGGCCCAAATGTGTTTTCCTCATTACAACAGACATCCTTTTGTCCAAAACTACACTACACCAGATTTGCAGGGATCACTGACCCATTCCTGTACATGCAAAATGGTTCACAGTCACTTATGTATGTTCATAGTCAGGTATGAGCTTCACTGCACAATTTTGGGTTGACATGCATTGTGCAAAATGTGTGACTCAGAGACATTTACCCTAACTGCATTATCAGAATTGCCAGTTTATGAGCACCAAAACTATGCAATAAAAACACCAATGACCACTACAGTGCTCACTGTGCTAGGGAAATTTGCTGATGAACAAAAGAACATAGGGGATACAGTAGAATTCTCTCCAGCAAGAAAGGACACAGCTACATTTGCAATAGTAAATCTACATGGGACATGGACATGTGGAGAAAAAAAGAAGTTATGTACTCACCATAACATTCCATCGGAGTAGTTATACTTCATTTGTCTTCAATCTGTGGGAATACGGATCCGTATCTGATCTGAGCTGGCAATTTTACTAACATTTGCTCCGAGCTCCAAGCTCCTCCCCTTACCCATAAATACACCTCTACTACCTTCCAACCCCCAGAACGAGTTTGCTGAACCTTGTACTGATAACCAGACCTGAAAATATTACTTGTGACCTATACTGCAGCCATTAGGCTGATCATATGACAAGGTCGGGGGAAGGAGGGAGGAACAGTTGAAGACAAATGAAGTATAACTACTCAGATGGAACGTTATGGTGAGTACATAACTTTATCTGCAGTAGTTTACTTTATTTGATCTTCAACCCGTGGGACAGAGTCCCCAGCTATTAAACTCCTGGGAGACCCTCATCATGTAAGGATATTCCGGAGCACAGCGGAACCAAAGGATGCTCTCCTCCTGGAAATCAAATCCAATTTGTAATGAGAAATAAAAGTATGAGATGAGGACCAAGTAGCTGCCGAACAAATATCATCCAAAGACACACTAAACCAAAAGGCCACAGACATAGCCATGGACCTAGTGGAATGAGCTTTCACCTGACCTGGAGGAGACATGCCTCTGTCCTTTTAGACCTGAAGGATGCATGAAGAAATCCATCTAGCAATAGTGACCTTAGAGAGAGGTTTCCCCAAAAAAGGTTTATGGAAGGAAACAAACAATTGATCAGATTTGCGGAATTTTTTTGTCCTGTGTAAACAGAATCGTAACTGTCTATGAACATCCAAACAGGTGGAGTTTGTATTCACATCCAACAGGTGGAGTTTGTATTCCATCCTGTTTGAAAATTCAGGAAAAAAAAACACACGTAAACAGATGATATGAGTGATACTGACTGATGATGCCACCTTAGGAAGAAAGGATGGACTGGTTCGAAGGGAAACCCTATCTTTGTGAAAAATCATGTAAAGAACTTTGATGGACAAGGCCTGTAGTTCTGAAACCCTTTTGGCAGAGGTAATAACCACCAGAAAAGCTGTTTTCCAAGATAAATATTTCAGAACTGCTGTTGCAGCAGGCTCGAAAGGTGGAGTGACCAAAGCTTGAAGAACCATAGTAAGGTCCCATGGGGGAACAGGATCTTTGACCAGGGGGGTGTAACAAAAAAGTGCCTTTAATAAAGGCTTTACACAGTCTGGAGGAGGCTAAAGAGGCAGAATTCTCCCACATGAAAATGAGAAATGGCAACCAACTGAACCATGACAGTAGAAGAACTAGCTCCGTGTTGAAAAATATCAGCTAGAAAATTAAGAATGGCAGAAATAGGAGCCGTGAAGGGGTCTAAACTCCTTTGAGAGGCCCAAAAGGAAAAACGTTTCCATTTGTTGCGATAAACCTTCCTGGTCAAAGACTTATGAGCAGCCACCAAAATAGATCTAACTGAGGAGGATAGTCCAGGAGTCCTAGCAATCACCGGAACTGGAGCAGCCAAGCTGTGAGCTTCAAACTGTCCAGACTCGGATGAGGCATTCCCAAAGGGTGTGAAATCAGATCCTGAATGGGATCCAGGATCCAAGGCGGAGCCTGAAAGTGAGACCAAAGGAAGGGAAACCATACCTGGGCAAGGTCAAAACGGGGCAATGAGGATCACTTTGCTCCCCAGTCGACAAGCTTTCTACAGAAACCTCAGAATAAGAGGTAATGGCAGGTAAGTATACAGAAGACCGGGAGGCCAAGCATGAACTAGAGCATCACTGGGGGAGTCCCCCGGCAGGGGGAGCAGAGCGAAAAACTCACTGCATTTCATGTTGGAAGGAGATGCGAAGAGATCGCAGCAAGGTTGACCCCACTCGTGGAAGATCTGTTCTGCTACTGAAAGATTCCGAGACCACTCATAAGGCATCAGAATAGTCCAACTTAGCCTGTCTGCTAGGATGCTGGACTGTCGTGGAATGTGCGTTGCGATGAGAAAGCGACCAGTGGAGATTGCCCATTCCCATACTCTCATGGCCTCACGACAAAGGGGGTAAGATGTGGTCCCTCCCTGTTTGTTGAAATACCAGACCACTGACATGTTATCTGACTGAATTGCAATTGTTCTCAGAGGAAGAAAAGCATGAAGGGCCTGCAATGCTAGAAGAACCACCCTCATCCCTAGGACATTTATGTGCAAGCTGGTCTCTACAGGGGACTACAGGCCTTGGACTGTCCTGCCCAAACAATGCCTCCCCCACCCGAGTTGGGAGGTGTCCATGGTCATTGTGGCTAGGGCCGGGGCTGGAACAAAGGGTTGTCCCTCCAAAATGTCCGGAGAACACATCCACCATATGAGGGACAACTGACAGACTCGACTGAGTTGAATTGGGTATGCCAATGGCAGTTCCAAAAGGGACCATTGGACAACTAGATTCCACTGTAGAATTCTCAACTGTAACTGGGCATACGGGAGAAAAGTTATGGTCGCCGCCATTGAGCCTAAGGCCCTCAACACCGATTCCGCTGTAGGAAGATGAGAGTGGTAAGATCAGGGAGACATGCATTCTCAGGATTTGCACTCTCTCCAAGGTCAGGAAGATTTTGCACTGAAAAGTATCTATACTGGTACCAATGTAGTCTATCACCTGTACAAGATCTAAGAGTAATTTGGATGTGTTGATTGTGATCCCCAAATACAGCGCAAGAGACAGAAAATAATCCCTGGTTTGGTAGAGTAGATGCCAGGTGGGAGCAGTGAGGAGCCAGTCGTCCAGGTACAGATAGACCTGAATCCCCTGAAGCCTCAGGTGAGCGGCTACCACCACCATCATTTTGGTAAACACCCTGGGGACTGTAGTGAGACCAAAGAGTAGGGCTCAAAATTGGTAATGATTGACCCCTAGCCGGGAGCGGAGGAACCTCCTGGACTTCTTTGCATTTATGTGATAGTAAGCATCCTGGAGGTCTAACAAGCACATCCAGTCACTCTCTTGCAGGTATGGCATGATGGACTGCAATGTGACCATCCGGAATTTCTCTTTGGCAACTGACAGGTTCGGGGTAGAAGGGTCCAGAATGGGCCTCAAGTCCCCCGTTTTCTTTGGCACCAAAAAGAACCGGAAGTAGAAGCCCGATCCGGACTGATCTGGGGGAATGAGTTCAATGGCCTGTTTTTGTAGCAGCTTGGAAATTTCTTGTGCTGCTGCCTCCCTTTGTGTGGGTGGTATATCTGGGAGGTGTCTGGGAGATTTTGTGGGACCCACAAAGGGGATAGAGTATCCTCTGGATATGATCTGAAGCAACCAGTGGTCTGATGTTATGGACTCTCATACCGCTAGGTGCAAGGACAATCATCCCCCGACTACCTCCAGAGTAGAACAGCCGGGCCACCCCTCAGGGTTGTTGCCCAGGTTCGTCAGAGAAAGGACCTCTAGACCCAAAATTCCACAGACCCCCTCTGCCTCTTGGCCGGCTTCCATTCTGTCCCCCTCTGCCTCTGGGGGGAGGAAGAGCTGTGAGTGTCCCGGGAATACTGTGACTTCTGGAACCACATCTTCTTTTGCCCTCTCTGGTTCCGGGAAAAGGACCTTTGAGGGTTCGAGAAGCAGATCCCGACAGCAGACAGTGTCTTCCCTTCCTTCTCACTCTGGACTAATGTCTCTGACAGTCTTACCAAAGAGAGTAGAGTCATCATAAGGGGCATTGGCAAGGGACGCCTTGAAGGGTTCCAAAAATTGACAATCTGAGCCAGGCGTTGCACCTCATGGACACGCCGGACCCAGCCGCCCTAGCCGCTCCTTCTGTAGCATGTGAAAGGAGTCGCATAGACATGTTGAAGACTGCTTTTAAAGTGGCCATCCTCACTGAGAACACAGCCCTGTCCGCCTGCGACATGGACTTAGGGGAAGACTCCTCCAGCTCCTTTACCAGGTTGCGTTGGAACATGGTGACATGGGCCAGGTAGCTCAGCTCCTAATGGAGAAGGTAGCTGAAGCGTAAACCCGCTTCCCTAGGTGGTCCATCATCCACGACTCACGGTCCAGGAGGATGAACCGAGGAACTATCCTGTGGCAGTTCCTTCTTTGTTGCTGCTGTTACCACCATAGCGTTTATGGGGGAGCCCTTGTTCCATGCTGGTCTGTCTGTGGGGGGACTTAAGATTTTGAGTCTTTTTGGAATTGGTTCCATGGGGTCTGGCTCCTTCCATGACCATGACCATGAGGTGACCCGATCCAGCAAAGGATCTGCGGGAAGGGACACCCAGGAAGTAGATGGGCCACTGCCGAAAGCCTCCAGGAAGACAGACTCATCAGAAGGAGGTTATTGGGCAGACCAACCTCCCTGTTGGCGCAGGATTTCCATGTGGTCTCCAAAGGAGACATCCTCAGGAGGTGACCTATGGGAACCTTCTCCATCATCCAAGTCCATATCCTCAGTGAGGGACTCGGGGGAGTCCAAGTGCCTCCTCTTGCACATATGATTACAAGGCACCTCTCCGGTGGGGTTCTCCAGGGGGAACTCGTAAGCCACTTGGTCCTCAGGGGGAACCGTCTCTGGCTCCTTGAGCACAGGCTTTCTGGTAAAATGATGGGGAGTGTAGCAAAAACCGAGGGGGTCTGGGTGGAGTCTGAGTGGGCAGTCAGGGGTCTCGATCCAGCAGAGAGAAGCCTTTCTACCACGTTGAATGCCAAGGGAGAGCGAACCTCCTGAGAAACCAATAAGGAGGTTGCTCTCTCCGGATCCGATGAGAGAATCGGAGCTAGGCCCGAAGTGGACGGAGCTCGGAAAGAGGGTACTTGGCCTGGCAAAGGCAGAGCCGATGAAAAAAGCTCCATTCCCTCGGATCCAACAACCAAGCTCTGGCTCTGAGAGCAGCTCGGATCCAAGCTGGTCGGATCCGACATGCTCCAGGCACCTGTCAGCGTTGAGGAAGCAGGTACCATTGGAGCCAACCCAATGACTAAAGTTATCCTTGGATCCGAATATTATGAACCCGATGGACGGATTGGAGAAGGAGATATCGGCTGGAAAAAAGTAAAAGTTCCCCCATCCTGAGGGGGCTGGCATAACAATCAAATACTACACAGCCAGCTACAGACCTTAAACCCCCAATCTGGATCCGATTACGGATGAACCTCCTCATCATTTTATCCATATCAACCTCAGACAAAGACCGGATGGACCTCGACAAGGCCAAGGACTCCAACCTTGCGGGTCGGGGCACCAAGGCCCTAGAATCTGACCATGTCTCCTCCGGCTCTGGGAAGAACCTCAGAGATAGCAGCCGAGGGGAGCAATGGATCCGTAATGTTTTCACAGGTGAAGGGAGGTCCGGAGACCTCTTTTGCTTTTTTCTCGCTTTAGATTCTCTCTCCTTCTCTCTGCCCCTTTTCCACTCCGCTTCCACAAGCTTTTGTACAAGAGGTTGAGTCCCAGCCAAAACGGGATTAGAAGCTATGGGAAGAGGAGGAGAGGCGGCTATAGCAGCCGCTGTGACCAAAGCCGGAGACGAGGCAACAGTCTCTGAAGGGGGAAGAAGGCCTTTGAGGACCAACTTGGCCTTCCTATCTTTAATGGCGTAGGGGTTGAAACCCGCACATATAGTGCAGTCCACACTCAGATGGGCCACACCCAGGCACATAACACACAGTGTGGCCATCCGCAGAGGATAATTTATGGCCACACTCGGTGCAACATTTGAAAATAGGCTCGTCACCCATACTATCAGCAGAAAGAAAAAACTAAAGAAAATGTTCTTTCTTTCTTTCTGACACACACTCACTCACCACACTCACACACAGAAAACACTGAAGGGGGAGGGGAAGCAAAAAATCCACACAACTACTCTAAGCTAACTACACTAAAAACTATTAACTCGACTCACCAAGCGAGAGGAGGAAAAAGGGGAACCTATTCTATCAAACAAAAAAAGAGAGATTTTTTAAACAAAAAAAAAAAAAAAAAAAAAAAAAAAAAAAGATTTTTAAACACTTTACCCAATTGGAAGCTTGGAGCTCTAGAGATCACGATGCATAAGCTATTTGTGGCAAATAAGATCTGGGGGTTGGAAGGTAGTTGAGGTGTATTATGGGTAAGGGAAGGAGCTTGGAGCAGATGCTAGTAAAGTTACCGTCTCAGATCCGATACGAATCCGTATTCCCACAGGTTGAAGATCAAAGGAAGTAAACTATTTCAGATTGTGTGATTAATATTAATACTGCTTTGCTACTGTTGGAGAGACGCTCCTTCTCATCTATTTGCCGACAAGGGGAAGGATGCACAGGAAGCTTTGTTGTTAAGCTCTGTAGTATATAACCAGTGTGCTTTAGACATTACAGAATGGTTTAATTTGTAATGGGATCATAGGCAGGTGTGGAAGTTGAATGCCTAAAAGTGTGACTTTTTCTGGGAGGGGTGTACCATTATCCACTTGTAGACAGCTGTGTGAGGAGCATGTGGTATGCTGCAATAATGAAAGGCTTAGATTGGGCCAGAGTTGCAGGCAGTGTTAACCCCTCCTAAGTAGTGCCTGTGGGTCTGTACAAGATGCATTAAAACCTCTGTTATGTAGCATTGGCACAGCAGACTGCATTACAGTACATACTGTAAATGTATTTGTATTTATACATAAATCAGTGGATAATGTGATGTAGGACTGAAACACAGGTCAAATGGCTCTGGGCTGGTATACATATGCAGAGGAAATGATGGCCATGTTTATTGGGCAAAGTTATGCATATGCTATCAACAAGGGCACATGTCACTATGTCCTCATGCTACCCTACTAGGACACTCAGAGGACTTCTGTGATAATGTGTTATGTCAGATGTGCACCTAATGATGACAGAATTTGGGAGTCTGCACACCAAAGCAATTGCTGAACATGTGTCATCCCCAGTCACTGGCCTAAGCTCTGTCCACTTTTACAGGTGTGATGTACTAAAAGAAAGGAAGTGGTCAGAAAAGCTCTTGCAGGCAGAGACTGGTGTGTTATTACAGGCCTTCTAGAGCATGAAATGGGAATACTACTTACAGAAAAAAGTGACTGGGCCTTCTGTAAATAATTTTGTCATGCACTGGTAGTTGACAGTAGCCACGACAAGGTAGTCCATTCAATCACACAAAGTCACAGACATGCTCTGACATGCCCAGCAGAAGGCCTACACAACTGGGTAGAAGAGAATGGTCATGAGTCGGGGTCTGCTGTGGCACACCACCTTGACTTCCATGAGGAAGCTCCTACTGTTCCTCTTTGGGGAGGAAGAAAGTACAGTTTTGTACCTACCATAAATGTAGATGTTCGAGTGTATACACAGCTGCAGTCATTACACTTGGGTTATCCTGCCGTCAGGCGGTTCCCAGTCGGCCTGAGTTCCAAAGTCTTGGTCCGGCATCGGTTGCTGTCGCCTCCTCCCTGACGTCAGTACGACAGGGGTATATAGGATGCAGCCGACGCAATTTTCTTGAGTTTTTCTTGCCCCAGATGTCAGGTGCCTCTAAATAGGTAGGCAATTCCAATTGCTAATAAAACATACATAAGAAAAGCAAACAACAACTTACAGCTACCAGCAAATACTTCCCATAGGTAGTAAAGGGTAGAAGACATAGGTACGTACCACCCAGGAAGGGAAGGAGGGTAACCTTGACTGCAGCAGTGTATACAATCGAACATCTACATTTATGGTAGGTATAAAACTGTACTATGTTCATCGTGTTACACTGCTGCAGTCATTACACTTGGGTAGAATCCCAAAGCTGAGGTAGGGTGGCTGGTTCTTTAAGGCATTAGGGGTGGCTATAAGGCCCTGCAGCACTGCAGTGGCGAGGCCAGCTCTGGATTTAGAGTATAGAGGCAGATGGTAATGATGGTAATGCTTAGTGAAGGTATGCACAGAACTCCAAGTTGCTGCTTCCAAAATATCCTTGGTAGGTACTCCCCTGAGGTAGGCAGTTGAAGTGGCTGTTGCCCTGGTGGAGTGAGATCTAATGCTGCTAGGGACAGGTTTTCCATGGTATGTGTAGCAGAAATACATACAATGTCCTATCCATTTTGAAATAGTCTGTTTTGAAATGGCTTTTCCCTGTGCTCCTGCAGCATATGCTACCAATAATTGCTCAGATTTTCTGAAAGCTTTGGTTTTGTCAAAGTAGAAGCGTAACTGCCTGTGAATGTCCAAAGAAGGCAGTAGTCTCTCCCCTTTATTCTGTGGTTTAGGATAAAAAGTTGGCATGTGAATAGTCTGGTTTAGAGCCACACTGGATACCACATTTGGCATAAACGTAGGGTTAGTTCTTAAAGACACCCTGTCCTGGTGGAAAATGAGGAAAGGTTCCACTGCCATTAATGCCTGTAATTCTGAAATTCTTCCAGCTGATGTTATTGCCAGGAGCAGAGCAGTTTTCCAAGAGATATATTTTAATTCTGCTGTGTTAGCTGGCTCAAAAGGAGGTAAAGTTAATTTTTCCAAAACAAAGTTGAGGTCCCAAGTTGGAGTAGGTGCTCTACGGGGCGGTCTTATGTTTTTAGCCCCTCTGAGGTACTGTTTTAACAGAGGATTAGAGAAAATTGGTGGATCCGTGTTGTAATCAGCAGAGATGGCAGAGGCGTGGATCTTGATGGATGAGAAGGAGAGGCCTTTGTCCAGCATCTCAGTTAAGTATTGTAGTATCTGAGGAATGTTTGGGACAAGAGGGTCAAGGCTGTGAGCTTGGTTCCAGGCACAGAATCTCTTCCATTTATCCAAATAGGCTTTCCTGGTACTAGGCCTTCTAGGCTCCAGAATGACATCCATAACAGCTTTGGAGAGAGGCATTGCTTGCTTGACTAAGGAATCTTCCATGCAGCTAGGTTTAAGGTCTTTAGCTGGCTGTGTAGTATTTGATTGTTGTGCTGAGTCAGCAGATGTGGGATTTCAGGCAAAATCCACGGTGGTTCTTGTGTTAAGCTCCTTAAGATTGGGTACCAGCGCTGGCATTGCCAGTCTGGTGCAATCAGGATCATCTTTGGATCTTCTTGCCTGGCTTTTATGAGTACCTTTGGCAGGAGAGGTAGTGGTGGGAAAGCATATACTTGTAGGTTCTCCCAGCTGAATGAGAGGGCATCCACTTTCCATGCTTGTGGATGGTAACTCCTTGTGCAGAATTTTTGTAGCTGGCAGTTTATTGGGGATGCAAACAGATCTATGTCCGGGCTCCACCATTTCTGTGTTATTCTGAATATTTGTGGATTCAATTCCCATTCGTGGGGATCCATGATGTTTCTGCTCAAGTCGTCTGCCAGTGTGTTTTTCTCTCCTGGCAGGAATTGTGCTTGCAGATGAACTTGAAGGTTTATAGCTGTGTACCACAAGGTCATGGCTTGTCTGCATAGGGGGTAGGAGTGAGTGCCCCCTTGCTTGTTTATGTACCACATAACTGTGGTGTTGTCTGTCTTTAGCAGTAGTTGTCCTGAATGCAGCAGGTCCTTGAAAGCTATAAGGGCATTTTGTACAGCTAGCATCTCTTTTTGATGGATGTGAAGATGCCTTTGTTCTGTGGGCCACGTGCCTGAATACATTTGCCTGTCATGCGTGCTCCCCAAGCGTAATCCGATGCATCTGTTGTCAGTGTTTGCCTGGCTGTGGGTTGTGTAAAAGGCTGTCCCTTGTTGAGGTGACAAGCTTGAGCCCACCACTGAAACTCCTGTTGAAGGCAAGGGATTAGTGGTATAACTGTTTCCAAACTTTGACAGTGATGAGACCATACATTCTTTAGGTACCATTGTAGTTTCCTCGTATGCAGTCTGGCATATGGAATTAGTAGTATGCCACATGCCATGTAACCCAAGGCCTGCAGAATTTTTCTTGCAGGGAGTTAGGTCTTTGTTGCCATCAATTGAAAGTATTCAGTCAGTTGTCCTTGCTTGTCTGGCGTGAGATAAGATGGGCCGTTGTGTTCAAGCTGGCACCCAGGAATATAATCTCTTGTGAGGGCACTAGTTTTGATTTCTTTTCGTTTACTGTGTACCCCAGGCAACTTAACTTTTTTACAAACGCCAGATGCTTTAGAAGAATGTCCTTGCTCTCTGCTTGAATCAGGCAGTCGTCCAGGTACGGATACATTTGAATTCCTTTCTGTCTGCAAAATGCAATTACTGGTGCCAGGCACTTTCTGAAGACTCTGGGTGCAGTAGATAAGCCAAAGGACAGTGCAGAGAATTGGTAGTACATTGAACCAGCTATGCATCTGAGGTATCTTCTGCAGTTTTGTCTTATAGGGACATGCAGGTATGCCTCCTTGAGGTCCAAAGTCACGAGTCAAGCTTTCTTGCCCAGCATTGGAAGAAGCTGCTGTAGTGCCAACATTTTGAATTTTGGAACATCCAGGTAAGTGTTTAGAGATGAAAGATCCAGAATGGACCTCCAGGCTTTGTCCTTTCTGGGAACCAGAAAGAGTCTCGAGTAAAATCCTTGTCCTTGTTCCTGTGATGGTACTTTTTGAATAGCTCTCATATCCATGAGTGCTGTAATTTGTTTTTGAGCCTCTGCCCATTGATTTGGTGGCAGATTTGGCATTCCTTTTAACCTTGGCAAAGTGTGAAAGTGGAACCTGTAACCTTGAAATACAATGTTGAGAACCCATTTGTTTTGATGATCATTTGCCAATTGTGGTAGAAGAGTGCCAGTTTTCCTCCCAAGGGGGCTGCCAAGAGAGATTTGTTTGGTAGCTGTAGTGGAAAGTCATTGCAGCTGCTTTTTATATGGTTGGGGCCTGTCTTCCCCTTCTTTCTGGCCTGATGCAACCCATTGTCGAGGCCTGTAAGGACCTTGTGTTTGACCTCTACCTCTCTGAGGTTTGTCTGTTTGGCCAGTTTCTGCTAAATCTAGGAAGCTGAACCTGTAAGAAATCCTTCACCGTTTGCATAGATTTTGCCTTATCCTCCATTTTCTTTAATACCTCTTCTGCCTTAACTCCAAATAACACATCCTGCTGCAAAGGTGCATCCAATAATTTTGCTTTAACATGATCTGGTAACGTATGTTCTTTTAACCAAGCATGTCTTCTAATGACAGAGCCTGTAACTGCTGCTCTGCAGGAGGCCTCTAGAGAATCAAAACCACATTGCAAAGTATGCTTTCCCACTTGTTCAGCTGCATGCAATAAATCCTGCATTTCTTTAAAATTAGGAGGATCTGATTCTGGAAGCATTTTTTGTTTTAACTGAGACAGTAAAAATTGTTGATATTTTAGCATGTCAAACTGGCAATTTAAGGCTCTCATTGCTAAAGTTGCGGACGTATATACTTTCTTTCCCCATCTGTCTAATGCTCTGGAATCTCTGTCAGAGGGAACTGGATTCTTGGCTGATGAGGCCTTAACCCCTTTGGGTCCCTGAGAAATTGTTTCAGGGTCAGCTACAGGGCTTTTATACAGAAATTTGAGAGAGTCAGGGATTTTGTAGTATCTGTCAGGTTTAACAGGGGCTGGAGGTAAGGAATCAGGATTTAAGCTGGAATCAGTATACACATCATCCACAATGTCTAACACCGGCAGGATAGCAAGGGGTCTGTGTTGAGGTAATAAAAGGAAGTCTCCGAGCCTTTTCTTGGATTCTGAGTAATCCTGGCCTTCCCAGTGGAAATGAAATCATGGTATTTAGGGTTTCCCAAAAGGAGTAGTCCTCAGGTGGTGAGGCTGATGGAACAGATTCCTCAGCATCGGAATCCTCATAAGGGGGGAAAGAATATCCTAGGTCTGAGGATGAATCAGAAGAGATGGACACCTGGTCGGATGAGTCATAGTCTGCATCCTGTCTAGGCCTTTTATCAGGAGGGGGATGGGACCCCCTGATCAAAGTGATTAGGTATTTGGCCATTTTGAGCATTTATTTCTTAGGCAAATGGAGGCCTGTCCTGGAGAATGCTGTATTTGTTTCTTTGATTTTAAAGGAGGCTTAGACTTAGCTGAGGGTTTAATGCTTAATTGAGTAGGTCTGAAGACACCCTCTGAAGATGTGGGTTGCTCAGCTACTCCGGATCCCTCTGTAAGGTTAGTCTCAGTAGGCTGAATAACTTTTGCGTCCGAAGGCCCAGCCATCTCCACGTGGGAGTCAGAGGCGGCCTGTGGTTCTACAGAAGCGGTCATCAGGGGCTGCGAAGGCGCCTTGCTGAAAACCAGAGAACCGGCGACTGGCCTACAAAAGGCTTCGTCGTCAGTTTTGGGCCTCGGATGCCTATCCTTGTCTTTGCGCTTTTTGTGTATTCCAGTTGTCAGAAGTTCCGACGCCATGGTATAATTGAATTTTCTACCAAAATAATGTTGGGCAAAATCAAACCGACGTTTAATAGTGCGCTTGTTAAACCTAGCACAAAACTGACAACCAGTGACGTCGTGGTCTGGGCCTAGGCATGGGATACAATAGAAATGGAAATCCTTATGAGGTATTTGCTTCCCACAAGAAATACAGTTATTAACTTTTAATGACATCGGTCTGAGGCAAGAAAAAAAGTTTCCCCAATGGGGTACTTAGCTTTGTAGAAGACTTTGGTTCTGGATTCTAAATGAAAATCTCAGGAGACAGCCGATCGGCACTTGCGAACTGCTTTTGCTTCAGGCACCGCGCGGCAAGAAAGACAGAAGAAAATGGCGTCGGCTGCATCTTATATACCCCTGACGCACTGATGTCAGGGAGGAGGCGACAACAACCAACGCCCGACCAAGACTTTGGAACGCAGGCCGACTGGGGAACCGCCTGACGGCAGGATAACCCAAGTGTAATGACTGCAGCAGTGTAACACGAACATCAAACTGAAACATGGAGGAGGCCTGTCAGACCAAAGTTGGATGAATCTTCCTGCATCTACTGGTGAAGCACCAGATTTGTACTACCTTACATCATTAACAGAGTTTAGAGGCTTACATATACCATAACCTAAGAGATGCTCAACAATACAATCTCTCCTCTCTTTTACAGACACATCTGAAATGCAGAGCATAGCATATGACGTGTGTGCGTGGATGCATCCCTAGATGATGGGATTGCCACACACTGTAACCAGGTATTGATGTCACTTTTTACAGGTTATAGGGTCCTTCACTGTGGAACAAAGCATGCCTATTGTCAAGTAGTGCATCACAGAATTATGGTGAAGGTAGCCTTAGGGTAGCACAGTCAAAAGGCACAATGACACTGTCTGTGATGTCACTGTGGAGGGCACACTACCACCCATGTCCAGTGACAACGCCTTGTTGCCTATGAAATCCACTCCCACCTCACATGAACCTACAGAAGAGCAGGCCATGCCCAGCACACCTACTAGCAGGTAGCACAGTCCATTCCTGCCCAGGCACCTGTTGTGGGTAGGGGTTGGAATAGGTGTGCTGGTGATAATCAATGCCTTGCCGCTACTGCTTAAGGTGGGTGCCACAATGGGCATTACTCAACAGATGCACTGGGCAGTCACCCAGGTACAGATAGATGCCATCAAAGGTAAGGCAGAGATGAAGTGCACTACTTCGTCTGTAGGTTGAGGTATAAGTGGACTTTGGACAGGTGAGAGACTGTCTCCTTTGCCTCTACAGACAGAACTGGTGCTACTCCCAAGGCCACTGTTCTTCTGATTCCACTGTGGGTATACTGCACAGCTAAGGCAGGTCATATTTACAGAATGACACTTTATCCACTCCACCTACTAGTGAGATGTGTGAAGAAGCAAGGTGTTAGTGCTGCAGAGTTGTGGGGTATGTGGCAGAAACACACAGGCCAAGAAGAGTTTATCATAGTCTTGCTGTTCTTTATCACTCCTGACAATGAGCGTTAGTGCCAGGCTTTGGAGGGGACAACCATGGCCAGGACAGTCACGGTCTACATACTTCCCTCCTGAGAACCCAAAATACCAGTCACAAATCACACACACAGGAAATCAGATCTGCAAAAGTTGAGTCCTCTGGCACACATTCTAAATATGTCTACAGTGCTGTTGAGCACCAACTCCTCTCAAGAAGCACCCCCCACACACACAGTATACTCAGCACCCCATCCCCTGGTCATGTCATATACACACACTTCCACATCCACAGTAAACACCCACATCATCTCTGTGCTCATTACGGATTCTTGTCACTGTGCCCCTCCACACCTAAGGTGATTACTGTGCCCCGCCTTCACACCTGTCTTGTATGAATAGGTTGATGCCAGATAAGCATGGCCAGTCAATGCACTGTAGAGCACAGCCTAAATGTAGTACTGCATGCATTAGTTTTACATAACATCTAATATGGACTACAGTTACTGATTAGATACTGCCCTTGTCAGTGCTCCAGCATATTGTACCCACTAGTCACTCAGGCCATGTAGAACACCTGCTACCTCTGCCATGGCAATGGTTTTCATCTGCAGCTGGTTCTTCCAAAACCTCAAATGGACGCCACATACTCCTCCACATGATGCATAACCACATCCAGGAATTGCCATAGTATTCTTAAACAGATGCCTGGGATACACTTACCATACCCTTTGATGACTGCTGTAAGATGCCTGTAACAAGAATAATCAAAACTAATCATAGCTTAGTGTTTAAAATTCCAGATAAGGACTTCTCATTTACCAGCTGCCATATGACATCTCTGCCCCCACAGCAGCAGTCTACCATGCCCGTCATGGAGATGATGGTATGTCGAGTGCAGCTGTATCTCTCTGACACAGACAGTAATGGTGATCCCCAGTGTGGACACTGTGAGAGTGGCTTCTAATAAATGTTTCCGAGGTGATGTAGACTACTCAGATTTTATACGTTTCTGAATTGCTCCACCATAACGTTTACCCTCATTTGCATTTGCAGTGGGCCTCATTAGCATAATGTTGCTCACTTCCAAATCATTAATGGTCATTAGAATATGTCACCAACTGCATGATTACTCCTGCCTGAGTAGTGTCAGTGTGTCACAGAATTAGGTCTGCCCTCCACAACTGCTGCTTGTTCTTCCTGCCTGCCAAAGAGTAACCAAACAGTAAAACTGGCATCCACAGAAATGGCAACCACTCCAAAAAAACACAGTGAACAAATGGCTTCTTGGAAAAATTATGAAGTGTAGTAATTGTACATAAACTTAATAAACAAAAATTAAAAAAAAAAAAAACTGTACAAAGATCACTACACGTTAAGAAATTTCTTCTATTTTAACTCCAGTGGACCTAATCAGAACCTTTTCCTTGCCCTTAACATAATACACTTCATACACATTCCAAGATCACATGATTAAACAATAAACATTGATAGTTGTAATAACGTAGTACAAAGCCATTAAATAAAACCCTATAAAAAACGATCCATAACTTGATAATGTGCTGCATTTTACAAATACAAAATAAAATATGAAATAAAGTAATAAATTAGTTGCGTAACGTTTCTGCGCATTTCATAATGTCCATTCACAACATATACTTAACATAAAATAGCTACCTTTTTTTATAAACAAAGTTGATAATACATTCATTCACTCCTGGGCCCATTTCCTAGTTTCACGTCTGAAAAAGAAACAAATAACTGTTCAGACTTCCTGAAATTCTCCATTCTGTGTAGGTAAAATCATAATTGCCTGTGAACATCTTGTAAATGCAGCGTGTATTCACCTTTGTTAAAAAATAAACCTCTGACACCACTTTAGGACGAAAAGCAGTGTTAGTTCATAAAGTGATTGTTTCTGTGAAATATCAAATAAGACTGTTTCGAAGCTAATGCCTGAATCTCTGAAATTCTTCTGGCAGAAGTAATGGCTACTAGAAAAATTGTTTTCCAGGAAAGGTACTTGAGATCATATTTAGCTACACATTCAAAGGGGGATTGAGTAAACTGCTGCAGTACCAGGTTGAGGTCCCATAGGGGAGTAGGGTCCCTGAATGGGGGCCTGAGAAGAGGAGTACCTCACAAGGAGGTCTTGCATAGCCTATGGAAGGCAACAAAAACACCATCAAATCCTGTGTGAAAACTTGATATTGCTGCTAGATAAACCTTAACCGTGGAGAAGTCAGCTCCTTCTTTAAAAATAAAGCTAAAAATATAAGGATACTATGGAAAGGGGCTGAAAAAGGATCAACATTAGTTTGACAGGCCTAGTAAACAAATCTTTACCATTTACTGGAGTAAAGCTTGCTTGTAGATGGTTATGTGAAGATAAGAGTATCTGACTGACTGGAGAGGAGAGCATAGGTTGTCTGGCTATGAATGGAACTGGAGAAACCAAGCAGTCAGCCTGAGGTTCAATATGTCTGCATGAATCATGCTTGTCTGGTGAGAGAGGAGGTCTGGAGTCAGATTAAGAGTCCATGGTGAGTGGAATAAGTAAGGCCAAAGAAAGGAGAACCAAATCTGTCAAAGCCAAAAAGGTGCAATGACGATAACTTTGCTCTTCAACATAGCAGCTTTCTGCAGGAATTTGGAAATTAGTGGGATTGGTGGGTAGGCAGAAAGCAGACTGAGGGCCAATTGTGAAGTACAGCATCCTTTGGTGATTCTCCATGTGGGAGGATCAGGGCAAAGTAGCTGCTGCATTTGTTGTTTAGGGGAGAAGCAAAAAGATCACAGCAAGGCTGGACCCCACTGTCGAAAAACACTCTCTGCCACACTCTTGTTGACAGACCATTCATGAAGTAGAAGAATGCGCCTGCTCAGCTTGTCTATCACATTGGACTTCCCCGGAATGTGCATTGCAATGAGAAAGCGGTTGGATAAGATCGCCTATTGCCACACACTGAGCTTCTTGGCATAGGGGTAATATTTTGTTCATCCCTGTTTGTTGATATACCAAACTACTGACATGTTGTCCATCTGAACTGCAACTGTCCATGAGGCAGAGCTTCCTGAAAGGCCTACAATGTTAAAAGCACAGCTCTCATCTCTAGGACACTGACATGCAAGTTGGCCTCTATGGGGGACTCAGTGCATTGGACTGGCTTCCCGAGGTAATGCCTCCACACCATAACTAGGAAGTGTCCTTGGTCACTATGGCCTTGGGCCAAAGGAGAATGAAAGGACGGTCTAGTAGAACCTGATCTGACTGAATTCCACCACACAAGATCTCTCCTGCAAATCTGAGTGATAAGTATCAGGTTTAACATGGGCTGATCAAGTACTGAGCATTGCACGGCTAATATCCATTGTAGCATACTGACGTAAAACCTGGCTAACGGCACTAGTTACTGCCACCTCCACTGATCTCAGAGAGGAAAAAAACAAACGGACAGAAATTTTGTTACTGCAGATTATCTTCCTGACCTGTGATCTTAAGGTCTGAACTCTTTGAAAAGGCAGTGAAGCTATCAATGATATTGTGTTGAACAATGTTCCTATAAACTCCAAATTTTGAGTAGGTTACAAGTGAGACATTTCATATTTCATAGTTATTCCCAGATAAGAAGTCTAGAGAACCTTAGTCAGGGTGGTAATGAGCCAGTTGTTTAAATACGGAAACACCCAGAATCCTTGCAGTCTCAAGTAAGATGCCACTACTGCCATACATTTGCTGAACACCCTGTGGGCTGTGGTAAGACCAAAGGGCAGAACTTTGAATTGGTAATGACTGGCTCCCAGCCAGAAGCACAAGTACCTTCTGGACTGCCTGTTCATCTTTATGTGATGGTATGCATCCTGAAGGTCTAACAAGAACATCCAATTTCATTTCCCAGAAATAAGACAATGGACTGAACCATGACCATCTGAAACTTGGTGAGTTAAACTGATTTGTTCAAGTTGCTGAGATCCAAGAATGGTCTCCATTCCCCCCATTTTCTTTGGCACTAAAAATAATCTTAACTAAGTTCCAGATTCTATCTAGTCTGGCAGGACCTCTTGGATGACTCTCTTTTCTAGCAGCTTTTGTATCTGAAGTGCTGCTTGTTCACTCTGACTGGGTGGGACACAGGAAATTTAGATATAAAAGTAGGACTGAAAAGTATCACTTCTGAGAAAAAAAAAACACTTATCTGGTTGAGAGAAGCTGGCACCATGTCTTTCATCTTCAAGAGGCAACAAGATCTTGAGGTAACTGGAGTTGGTGTATTATGGGTAATGGAGTAGCTGGAGAGTTTTCTGGTTGCCATAATATTTTGAATCGGCTGAGCTGGATCTGAGGGATCAGATTCGAGCCCATAAGTGGAGGATAGAATGAAAATTGACATCAGAAGCAAATGTTTAACAGTGTTCCCAATTAATATCCATCAATGTAAAACAGATCCCAATGTGTAACAGTGTTCCTAATCAGTCTGTAGACTGTTGTACCATGAAGGCATTTATTAAACCCATTTTTCCTGATACTCCACCCTTCCTGCCCATTGGTCCTAATCCATACTTAATAATATGCCTATATACAGTAGTCCTTCCTAAACCAAAATCTTTACTGATGTCCTCAACCAACCACTCTGAGTAACTCCCACCCCCCCCTCCAAAAGCATGCCAATCAGCCTCATCCTAGAAAAAACTGTCATCAGAAGCTATTCTAAACAATGCCCTTTTTCTTATGAAAGGGGTGGGAACTACTGAAATACAAAAGGAGTTACTACATGTAGGCTTTATGTAAATAATCGCTGTCAATTTACCCTTGTTGTCTCTTAAACATATTGTCTAGGTAATGCAATATATATAGATCAACACAGTATGTAAATTTAAAATAAATCAGTAGTGTTCACCAGACATTCAACAAAATCATAAAAATGCCCAATAGTACATGTCCATATAACAAATAGGTCAATTAAAAATCTTATGTATACTTTACACTACTGAAAAAGACAACTGTTACATACACAATGTTTTATCCACCATAACGCCACACAACTGGCATAAAGGGGGACACAAGCAACACTCACTGCAACACCTTGCAACTGTTTACATTCTTTATCAAGAACGTAGTTATCATAAAGGAAAATATGCATGAGCATTGGAACTACTATTTGCTCCGATATGGGAAAAAAAATCAAAATTTATAATATACCCAAAACATTTAAACTTCTTTTCATGAGGGATTACTGTGAAAAGACTGTGCACTTTGAGTGTCACAAAACAATAAAAACACCTAAAGTCAATTTGTTTCAAATTGTCCAGAAATTCTTTAGGATGGATCACTATACCAAACAAATCTTTCAAATTTTCATCTATAAATGTGGCCAATGGTTCAGTTTTGGACCCTTGGCAAAACATCTGCCTCAGTGATGAATCAGATGCATTCAAATGGATCTTGGAGACCCCAAAACAAATGGAATAAAAGGAAAAATGCACTTTTAAAAACTGATGTAAGGCTGTCTTACTCTGACCTTCCAAAAGTAGTTTTAATAATAGATCAATTTTTCAATAAGCAACATAAATCTCACTTATGGAGACAACCTGGTAATTCTCTACATCTCCCAATAATGCCAAAATCTACCTGTATAATCCACAGTGTCCATCACAACCATGCCTCCACCTTTGTCCAGATTCATGAACCAAACTGTTATGTCGCCACTCAGTTGCTTCTCTTGATGGGTTAAGTTGTAAAAATTACTCACGGATTCACCCCCTCCCCCCAATTCCCTCCTTATATCTCTTTCTTGCACAGTTTTTTCAAATAAATTGATGGAAGGATGCTGGGGGGAGGGAGGTTAAATATACTTTTTTTTTTTTAATTTCACAGTTGAACCCACAGAGCTTGTGGTATACATCATTTATACAGAAATTACTAAAATTAAACATCTTGAAGTTTTGATAAGATATACTTACTGTATCTTCTAAGGTCTAATTTGAAGAATATATTGGAAAGGACAGTCTCCCCCTCCTGCATGAATAAATGTATAAGTACTTTAAAATGTGGACACTGCCACCAATGCCCTTATATTAATATCACAGAAAAAGGGTGGGTGAGATTATTAAAAATATAAAGCAGTGGAAATATGCATAGAGATTTAACTGCAATATCCATGGTGTTGTTTACCTTTTCTGTTGTGACTCTTGTAACGTGCTCTACATAGGGAAAAATGGAACTGGCCTTAAATGGATACAGCAACATATATACAGTACCCGAAGGTCAGTAACTGTTGCACAGTCATGATCGGGAGCTATACCGGACAAGGGACCACACTACACTTCAGAACACGGCAAAACAACAAAGCGGTCAAGCGACTTCTTTCTCAGGGAAAGAATTCGCTGAACAGCCGCTTCGCTGTTTTGCCTATTCGCTCTACGTGTCGACAAAAACGCATTCGACATAATGCGTTTTCACTGTACTCATAGGAACCCCATACAGCAGTGCAAATAACTTTGTTTTTAATATTAGAAAAGATCAACATCACAATGAGGTAAGTAGAAAACACAGAGTATAGGAAGGTTATATGACAGTTCAGAAAGAACACTAACAGGCCCCAGGTTTGAATGAATGTGTCAGTATCGGCAGTGTTCATAATTTATTTATTGATTTTTTAAATGCAGTACATTATCAAATTAGGGAGTGTTCATAATATGGTTTATTCAATGGTTTTTATAATACACTGTTACAAATAATGCCTACTGTTTAATCACATGACCTTGAAATGTGTATAAAGGATATTACATCAAGGGTAAGGAAGAATTTCTGATGCAGTCCATTAGAGTTAAAATGGATGAAAATGGTTAATCTGTGTGGTAAGCTCTTTGTAGTTTTTTTTTTATTTTGTTTATCAAAAAGTTTATATATAAATTATTGCACTTTGTGATTTACCTGGGAATCCATCTGTTCACTGTCTTTTGACTGCTTAAACAATGTGCCATTTTAATGTAAATCCTAGCCAACATGTACAAACTTCTGACCTTTTACTATTGATGTAAACAGGGAAATATATGGAGTTTGTAAATGAAGGTGTAAAGTTTAGGATCATAGGTGGTTACTAGGCTATTCGCCTTGAGGTCCTTATAAGCCTAGCCAAGAGTTTAGCGCATGTTTAGACAAATCAACACCCAATGCCCCTGTCCAGCAGGGACACAGGTGGAATCCCAGGGATATATTTTCTGTTTACCATCCAGTTATCCAGGTTGCTCCCTGCTGCAGGCAATCACAACTATACATACATGTGAACATTTAATTACATCTGTGGCTTTCTGCAGGTGAGGAAAGTACAGTTGTGTACACTTACCATAAATGTAGATGTTCAAGTGTATTCATTGTTGCAGTCATTACATTTGGGTAATCTGCTGGCAGGTTGCCCTCAGTCGGCCTGATTAACAAAGTCTAGGGTCCTGCGTCGGTTGCTGTCCCTTCTTCCATGACGTCAGGTCATCAGGGGGTATAAAAACATGCAGCCGACGCCATTTTCATCAGTTTTTTTTGCCCCAGATGTCAGGTGCCCCCTAAATGGGGAGCAAAATATATGCATGCAATTTAGAACACAAAAAAATATACCTCCAAATAAAAGCAAATACACCAAAAAGGCTTTTGAGCATAGTAAAAAAAAAAAAAAAGAAGAGTTATAGTAAAAGAAAAATAGGGGGCTGACGGGTGGGTAACCAGGACTGCAACAGTGAATACACTCCAACATCTACATTACGGTAAGTGTACACAACTGTACTATGTTCTTCGTGTTTCACTGTTGGTCATTACATTTGGGTAAAATCCGAAAGCTATGGTTGGGAGGATGGAATTATACAGCATTAGGAGATGCTATAAGGCCCTGCAGGACAGCAGTGGCAAAGCCTGCTCTGGATTTAGAGAAGAGAGGTAAATGGTAATGTTTGGTGAACGTATGAACTGGGCTCCAGGTAGCAGCTTCTAGAATGTCTCTGGTAGGAACCCCTCTGAGAAAAGCTGCAGAAGTAGATGCAGCCATGGTGGAATGGGATCTGATCCCCTTGAGGACAGGTTTACCAAGGTGCATGTAGCAGAAACGAATACAATAGCTTATCCATTTTGAAACAGTCTGCTTTGAAATAGCCTTTCCCTCTGGCCTTGCAGCAAATGCCACCAGTAACAGCTCAGATTGTCTTAGAGATTTTGTCCTGTTTAAGTAGAATCTTAGTTGTCTGTGTACATCCAATGAATGCAGAATCCACTCACCCTTGTTCTGTGGATTTGGGAAAAAGGTTGGCAGATGAATGGTCTGATTAAGAGCCACACTAGATACCACTTTAGGCATAAAGGATGGATTGGTCCTGAGAGCCACCCTGTCCTGGTAAAAAATAATAAAAGGCTCCACTGTCATGAGGGCCTCTAGTTCTGAAATCCTTCTAGCTGAAGTGACTGCTAAAAGAAAAGCCATCTTCCAAGAGAGAAATTTTATGTCTGCAGTAGCAGCTGGTAAAAAAGGAGGTAGGGTGAGTTTTTCCAACACAAAATTGAGGTCGCACGCAGGAGTTGGTGCTCTCCTGGGAGGTCTCAAATTTTTGGCCCCTCTGAGGTTCTGCTTTAGGAGGGGATGAGAAAAGAGGGGAGGGCTCTGTGTTGTAATGAGCTGAAATAGCAGAGGCATGGATTTTTATGGAAGAAAAAGATAGGCCCTTGTGAAGCATCTCAGTTAAATATTGTAGAATCTGAGGAATATTGGGCGTTGCTGTGCTTACTTCCTTGTGACTGGTTCCAGGCACGGAATCTTTTCCATTTATCAGCATAAGATTTTCTAGTACTAAGCCTTCTAGCCTCCAAAATGACATCCATCAAAGGTTTGCTGAGAGATTTAACTGGTGAAATTAGTGGATTAGCCATGCTGCAAGATTCAGAGTTTGGAGCAGAATGTGCAGAATTTGATAGTTCTGCTGAGACAGTAGATAAGGTGTCTGAGGCAGGTACCATGGAGAAAGGTGTGACATATTGCGTAGGAGCGGGTACCAGTGTTGGCAAGGCCAGTCTGGAGCAATCGGTATCATTTTTGTTTTTTCCTGTCTGACTTTTAGTAAGACCTTGGAGAGCAGAGGCAGACTGATAGTTTTTTCCAGATGAAGGACAGAGCATCCACTTTACAAGCTTTTTTGTGATGAATTCTTGTGCAGAATTTGACCGACTGATAGTTTTGGGTGAGGCAAAAAGATCTATGCCTGCTCTCCCCCATTTGCGTGTCAACATGCTGAAGATTTGTGGATCCAGTTTCCATTCGTGTGGGTCCATAAGATTTCTGCTTAGTTAGTCTGCCAGAGTATTTTGCTTTCCTGGAAGGAATTGAGCTTGTAGATGTATTTGGTAAGTCAAGGCCGTGTTTCCACAAAGCCATGGCTAGTCTGCAAATGGGGTAGGAATGAGTACCCCCCTTCTTGTTTATGTGCCACATGACTGTGGTGTTGTCCGTCTTTATCAGTAGTTGTCCTGGATAAAGATGGTCATTGAAGGCTGTCAGAGCATTCTGTACATCTCTTTCTGGTTGATATTTAGGTGCATCTGATTTAGGCTCCATTTGCCCTGAATGCATCTCCCTGCCAGATGCGCAACCCCAAGCGTAATCTGATGCATCTGTAGTCAGGGTTTGGGTGGCAGGGGGTGGAATGAATGACAGTCCCTTGTTTTGGTGACAGGCCTCTGCCCACCATAGGAACTCTTGCTGCAGGCAAGGAATGATAGGAATCATTGTTTTCAGGCTGTGACAATGTTGACTCCATAAGCTTTTCAGGTACCATTGAAGTTTCCTCATATGCAGTCTTGCATATGGAATTATTAGAATGCAGGAAACCATGAACCCCCAAGGCCTGCAGAATTTGTCTTGCAGATAGCTGGGTTTTTGTGGCCACTTGTTTGAAGTAAGTCATCAACTGAATTTGTTTTTCTGGCGTGAGTTAAGTCATATGGGCAGTTGTATTCAGGCTTGCACCTAGGAATGTAATTATTTGAGAGGGTACCAGTTGTGATTTCTTTTCGTTTATGGTGTACCCTAGACAAGTTAGAAGCCTTTTTACAAACGCCAGATGCTGTAGAAGAGTGTCCTTGTTTTCTGCCTGAATTAGACAATCGTCCAGGTAAGGATAAATTTGAATGTTTGTCTGCAAAATGCAATTACTGGTGCCAGGCACTTTGTGAAGACCCTGGGTGCAGTAGATAAGCCAAAGGGCAGTGCAGAGAACTGGTAATGCAAATAGCCTGCTTTGAAATGGAGCTATCTTCTGCAAGATTCCCTGATTGGGATATGCAGGTAAGCCTCTTTTAAGTCTAGAGTTACCGACCAGGCATCCTTGCCTAGCATAGGAAATAACTGTTGTAGAGTCAGCATCTTGAATTTTGGAATGCTCAGAAATGAATTTAGAATGGATAAGTCCAGAATTGGACGCCATGATTTGTCTTTTCTGGGTACCAGGAAAAGTCTTGAATAAAAACCTTGTCCCTTTTCCTTTTCTGGTACTGGTTGAATAGCCCCCGTATTCATGAGGGACATAACTTGTTTCTGGGCCCTTGCCCACTGATTTGGAGGCAGATCTGGCCATCCGTTTGGGATTGGCAACGTGTGGAAATGAAATCTGTATCCCTGGGATACTACATTTAAAACCCACTTGTCTTGGGTAATTAGATGCCAATTTCGTGCATGAAGTGCTAGTATTCCCCCCAAAGGGGATGCCAAAAGATAAGTGCTTGGTGATTGCAGAGGAAAGTCATCGAGACTGTTTGCCGTAGGGAGGTGCCTTGTTACTTCCAGATTTGGAGGTGGAGGCACCCCATTGTTTTGTTCTGTAAGTTCCTTGTGACTGAAACCTGGAGCCTTTTGAGTGTCTGGGTTTGACCTGAGCAGCACTGGTGGGTACTGGAAAGGACCAATTCTTAGTAGGCCAGTGCCTACTGAACCTGGACGGCTGCACTTGTAGGAAATCTTTTACAGTTTGCATAGATTTAGCTTTATCTTCCATCTTTTTCCAAACTTCTTCTGCCTTATTACCAAACAGACTGTCCTGTTGTAAAGGAGCATCCAAAACATTTTGCTTTAACATGATCAGGCAGATTTTGTTCCTTGAGCCAAGCATGCCTTCTTATCACAGATCCAGTTACAGCGGCCCTGCAAGAGGCCTCCAAGGAATCAAAACCACAATGCAAAGTATGCTTTCCAACTTGTTCAGCTGAATGCAATAAATACTGCAACTCTATTTTCCACAAAGTCAGAAATCAACATCATTTTCTGTTTAAGTAACCCATGACATGCTGCTGCTATTTAAGTATATGAAATTGACAGTTTAAAGCCCTGATTGCCAAGGCTGCAGACATGTAAACCTTATCACATCTATCCAGTGCCCTGGAGTCTATATCAGAAGGAGTAGGATTTTTAGCAGTAGAAGCCTTAACGCCCTTGGGACTCTGAGAAATGGTTTCAGGGTCAGCAGTAGGTTTTTTTTTAAAAGGAATTTGTGGGAGTCAGGAACCCTGTAATAACTGTCTGGCTTACTAGGAGCCGGAGGCAGGGAATCAGGAGCCATGCTGGATTCTGAGAAAACATCATCAACAATGTCTAGAACAGGAGATATAGCCAAAGGCTTATGCTGAGGAAGAAGAAGGAAATCCCTAAGCCTATTTTTAGATTCTGAGAAATCCTGACTCTCCCAGTGAAAGTGTTCCCTTAAGGTATGCAAAGTTTCTCCAAAAGAAAAACCCTCAGGAGGAGAAGCAGAAGGGATGGAATCTTCTGCATCAAAGTCCTCATAAGGCGGAATAGATACTTCCTGATCAGAAGAGGAATCAGAAGAAATAGAAACCTGATCTGATGATTCATAGTCAGTGCCTTGCCTAGGCCTCTTAGCAGGAGGGGGATGGGAACCCCTGATCAAGGTAATTAAATTCTCAGCCATATTGATCATTTGTTTTTTAGGCTTAGGGGCCTGTTGCACGTGGCCCAAGCGTCATTTTTTTAGACGGAAGTTGATTTTGGCCTAGGTTTTGAAGATGGCGTCTGTTTAATATACAAATCTTTAGGCCCGAAAACACCCTCAGAAGCCGGTGCCTGCTCAGCGGCTCCGGACCAATCTAAGGTAGAGACATCCGCGGGTTCAATACTTATAATGTCTCGCGGCATACCGGACTCGAATGGGTCTCAGCAGAGGCCTGCGTATCAAAAGTAGCGGGTATCAGGGGCTGCGAAAGCATCTCACAGAGTACCGGCGACTGGCTTAGGAGAAGCTACGTCATCGGTTTTGGACCTTGATGGTCTGTCTCTGTCTTTTTCTTTGCGTTTTTTGTATATTCCAGTAGTAGGATTGCTAACCAACATTTCTGGATAGTTAAATCTTGAGCCAAAATATTTAGATGCAAAAATATACCGATACTTAATAGTGCGTTGATTAAATTTAGCACAAAACCGACAGCAAAGCACGTTGTGGTCAGGGCCTAGGCAAGGAATACAGTACAAATGAAAATCCTTATGAGGTACTTGCTTACTACAAGTAATACAATTATTAACTTTTACTGACATTGGTAAGGAGCAAGAAAAAGTTTCCCCAACGGGGCACTTAGCTTTAGGTTGAAGACTTCGGTTCTGAAACTCGAAAACGAAAATTTCAGCAGTCGTCCGACCGGCACTTGCGAACTGCTTCTGCTTCAGGCACCACGCTGCAAGAAAGACTAATTAAATTGGTGTTGGCTGCGTGTTTTATACCCCTGACGACCTGACGTCATGGTAGAGGGGACAGCAACCGATGCAGAACCCAAGACTTTGTTAATAATGCCGACTGAGGGCACCCTGCCAGCAGATTACCCAAACGTAATGACTGAAGCAGTGAAACACAAAGAAAGTACAGTTAAAGTTCAGAGTTCAGAGATGAGAACTAAGCTAACTGCCCTTGTGAGCCATTTTAAGCCTAGCCAATTGTCCCTTGTGAGACTCGAACCCTGCACCTTGTGTTTGCAAGGCAAACACCTTAACCATTATGCCACCCTCCCAGTGTTGTGTACACTTACCATAAATGTAGATGTTCGAGTGTATTCACTGTTGCAGTCATTACATTTGGGTAATCTGCAGGCAGGTTGCCCTTAGTCGGCCTGAATTCCAAAGTCTTGGGTCCTGCATCTGTTGCCGTCTCCTCTTCCATGACGTCAGGTCGTCAGGGGTATAAAACATGCAGCCGAAGCCATTTTCTTTAGTTTTTTTTGCCCCTGATGTCAGGTGCCCCCAAAAACTTAGCAATATTATATATACAAATCTATATACATGCATCAATATAAACTTTACCTTCATCTACAAGCAAATACACCACATAGGTTGTAGAAGATAGAGAAGGAAAGATAGACTGTAGAATGACAGGGGGATGGCAGGAGGGTAACCTGGACTGCAACAGTGAATACACTTGAACATCTACATTTATGGTAAGTGTACACAACTGTACTATGTTCTTCGTGTTTCACTGTTGCAGTCATTACATTTGGGTAGAATGCCAAAGCTATGGTTGGGAGGCTGGAGCTAAACAGCATTAGGTGCGGCTATAAGGCCCTGCAGCACTGCAGTGGCAAAGCCTGCCCTGGACTTAGAGTAGACAAGCAAATGGTAATGGCTTTGTGAAGGTGGGAAGAGAACTCCAAGTAGCAGCCTCCAGAATGTCTTTGGTTGGTACTCCTCTGAGAAAGGCTGCCGAAGTAGCTGCAGCTCTGGTGGAATGAGACCTAATGCTCTTGGGCACAGGTTTACCATGTCGTATGTAGCAGAAACGGATGCAGTGGCTTATCCACTTTGAAATTGTCTGCTTTGAGATGGCATTTCCTTCTGATCCTGCAGCATATGACACTAGTAATTGCTCAGTTTTTCTTAGAGCGTTTGTCCTCTGCTCAAGTAGAATCTTAGCTGTCTGTGTACATTCAAGGAATGCAGAATTCTCTCCCCTTTGTTCTGCGGATTTGGATAAAAAGTTGGCAGATGAATTGTTTGGTTAAGAGCCACACTAGAAACCACCTTAGGCATAAAAGTAGGATTTGTCCTCAGACACCCCCTGTCTGGGTAAAATATGATAAAAGGCTCTACAGCCATGAGGGCCTGTAGCTCTGAAACCCTTCTTGCTGAAGTAATTGCTAGTAGCACAGCTGTCTTCCATGATAAGAACTTTATATCAGTGGTAGCGGCTGGTTAAATGGAGGCAGGGTGAGCTTTTCCAACACATAATTGAGATCTCCTGCAGGTAATGGTGATCTTCTAGGAGGCCTTAGGTTTTTGGCTCCACTAAGATACTGCTTTAGTAAGGGATGAGAAAAGATTGGTGGCTCTGTATTGTAATGAGCCAAAATGGCAGAGGCATGGATTTTGATTGATGAGAAAGATAGGCCTTTGTCAAGCATCTCAGTCAAGTATTGTAATATCTGAGGAATATGTGGTTCTGCTTCATCAGTTCCTTGTGCTCGATTCCAAGCACAAAATCTCTTCCATTTGTCAGCATAAGATTTTCTAGTACTAGGCCTTCTGGCTTCGAAAATGACATCCATCACAGCTTTACTGAGAGGTGTCGTTGGTATGATTACATGATTAGCCATGCTGCCTGGTTTAGAGTCTGTAGTTGATTGTGCAGGATCTGATTGTTTTGCTGGGACAGTAGTTATGGTCTTTGAGGCAAGGTCCAAGCTGGGTATCGAGACAAGTTCCTTAGGATTGGGCACCAGTATTGGCGGGGCCAGTCCGGGCAATTAATATCTTTGGCTTCTCTTGTCTGAGTTTTAGGAGGACCTTGGGTAGAAGAGGCAGAGGAGGAAAGGCGTAAACTGACAGGTTTTTCCAACTGAAGAATAGGGCATCCACTTTCCATGCTTGTCTATGATAAGTCCTTGTGCAGAATCTTTTCAGTTGATAATTTTGAGGAGAGACAAATAGATCTATTTCTGGGCTCCCCCATTTCTCTGTTATCATGCTGAATACTTGTGGATTTAGTTTCCACTCATGAGGATCCATAAGGTTTCTGCTTAAATCGTCTGCCAGAGTGTTCTGTTTTCCTGGAAGGAACTCAGCTTGAAGATTTATTTGGTAAGTCAAAGCTGTGTCCCACAGTGCCATGGCTAATCTGCAAAGGGGGTTTGAGTGCGTGCCCCCTTGCTTGTTTATATACCACATGACTGTGGTGTTGTCAGTCTTTATCAGTAGTTGTCCTGGATGAAGTAAGTCCTTGAAGGCTGTTAGGGCACTTTGAACAGCCAGCATCTCTTTCTGGCTGATATGTAGATGTATTTGATTTGGTGCCCATATGCCCTGAATGTATCTTTCTGCCATGCGGGTCCCCCAGGCATAATCTGATGAGTCTGTTTTTAAGGTTTGGCTGGCAGGGGGTAGAGTGAAGGGCAGTCCCATGTTTTCGTGACAGGCCTTAGCCCACCACAGAAACTCCTGTTGCAGGCAGGGGATGAGAGGAATCATTGTTTCCAGACTGTGTGAATGCGGACTCCATAAACTTTTTAGTTACCACTGAAGTTTCCTCATATGCAGTCTTGCATATGGAATTAGTAGGATGCAGGATGCCATGAAGCCCAGAGCCTGCAGAACTGGTCTTGCGCAGATAATTGGGTTTTTGTTACCATCAGTTTGAAGTAAGTAGTCAGTTGCCTTTGTCTGGCATGAGGTAAACCATCTGGGCAGTTGAATGTAAGCTTGCACCCAGGAATGTTATCTTTTGAGAGGGTACCAGTTGTGATTTCTTTTCGTTTATAGTGTACCCGAGGCATGTTAGAAGCCTTTTTACAAACACCAGGTGTCGTAGAAGAGTGTCCTTGTTCTCTGCTTGAATGAGACAGTCGTCCAAGTAAGGATATATTTGAATGCTTATTTGTCTGCAAAATGCAATTACTGGTGCCAGGCACTTTGTAATGACCCTGGGCACAGTAGATAAGCCAAAGGGCAGTGCAGAGAATTAGTAGTGCATTAAGCCAGCCTTGAATCGGAGGTATCTTCTGCATGACCGTCTTACTGGGACATGCAGGTATGCCTCTTTTAAGTCTAAAGTCACCAGCCAAGCATTCTTGCCCAGCATGGGCAGAAGCTGTTGTAAAGTGATCACTTTGAATTTTGGAATGTCCAGGTATGTGCTGGAGATTTTATTGTAACATACTTCTAGTTTGGAGGATAATGAGGAGGATAAATTAGTAATGCACACACACATACATACATACACACACATATATATATATATATATATATATATAGATAGATACACACACAACACAGTAAATTACAATGCAACAGAACAGAAGAGTTGAGAAGAGCTTTCTTGCATAATTTTCCAAACTATTTTCTGTATTGCAACAGTTGGTTAAGGACCCTCAGGGTAGAGTACTGGACGTGCATTTAGATGTATGTGAGTTAAGGTGGCAGTTAAGGTTGAATGCCACCCAGACACCTGGTATTAATGAAAATGTGAATATTGCATGTCTTTTGAAGTTAAAAAACATTTTAAGGTAATACAATAAGTTTTAGACATATGAGTGAATATTTTAAAGTTTTTTAGAGAATGTTAATTTATTTGATATGTAAAGTACAGTTGTGCACCTACCATAAATGTAGATGTTCGAGTGTATTCACTGTTGCAGTCATTACACTTGGGTTATCCTGCTGGCAGGCTACCCACAGTCGGCCTGAATTCCAAAGTCCTGGTCCGGCGTCTGTTGCTGTCGCCTCTTCCCTGACGTCAGTGTGCCAGGGGTATAAAAGATGCAGCCGACGCCATTTTCTTCAGTTTTTCTTGCCCCAGATATCAGGTGCCCCCAAGAAGGTAGGCAATACATATTGCTTATAAAGACATACAGTAAAATAAACACAATACCTTAATCTACAAGCAAATACACCACATAGGTTGTATAGGATAGAGAAGTATAGATAAGTCCCAGCAAAGAAAGGGGGATGGAGGATGGGTAACCTGGACTGCAACAGTGAATACACTCGAACATCTACATTTATGGTAGGTACACAACTGTACTATGTTCATCGTGTTTCACTGTTGCAGTCATTACACTTGGATTGAATCCCAAAGCTGAGGTAGGGCGGCTGGGTCTAAATAGGATTAGTAGTGGCTTTGAGGCCTTGCAGAACTGCAGTGGCAAAGCTTGCTCTGGATTTAGAGTAAAGAGGTAAGTGATAAAGCTTGGTAAAGGTGTGCACTGAACTCCAAGTTGCAGCCTCCAAAATTTCCTTGGTTGGTACTCCTCTGAGAAAGGCTGCTGAAGTGGCTGCTGCCCTGGTAGAATGAAGCCTAATATTCTTAGGCACTGACTTGCCATGCTGTGTATAGCAGAAACGAATGCAGTGTCCTATCCATTTTGAAATAGTCTGCTTTGAGATAGCCTTTCCTTGTGATCCTGCAGCATATGCTACAAACAGTTGCTCAGTCTTTCTGAAAGCTTTTGTTTTGTCCCAGTAGAAGCTGAAGTTATTGCTAGGAACAGAGCAGTTTTCCATAAGAATTTTATATCAACTGTATTGGCTGGCTCAAAAGGAGGCAGTGTGAGCTTTTCCAAGACAAAGTTGAGGTCCCATGTAGGTATTGGTGCTCTCCTTGGGGGTCTTATGTTTTATGCCCCTCTGAGGTACTGTCTTAGCAGTGGATGTGAGAAAATAGGAGGTTCCGTATTGTAATGAGCTGAAATGGCAGAGGCATGGATCTTAATTGATGAGAAGGATAAGCCTTTGTCCAGCATCTCAGTTAGGTATTGTAAAATCTGAGGAATATTTGGAACAAGTGGTTCAAGTCCTTATGCCTGGTTCCAAGCACAGAATCTCTTCCATTTTTCTGCATAATATTCCCTGGTGCTGGGCCTCCTGGCTTCCAAACTGACATCCATAACAGCTTTACACAGAAGTGTGTTCTGAGTGGCTATATTACTTGCCATGCAGCCAGATTTAAGGTTCTGAGTTGGCTGTGCAGGATTTAATTTTGTTGAGTCAGAAGATGAGGAACTTGAGGTAAAGTCCAGGCTGGGCCTTGAGATAAGCTCTTTAGGATTGGGTACCAGTGCTGGCGTGGCCAGTCTGGGGCAATCAGAATCATTTTTGGCTTCTCTTGTCCGACTCTTAGGAGTACCTTGGGAAGGAGAGGCATTGGTGGAAAGGCATAAACTTGTTAGGGTTTTCCAGCTGAATGATAGAGCATCCACTTTCCATGCCTGTGAGTGATAAGTCCTTGTGCAGAATCTCTGTAATTGGCAGTTGTGAGGGGAGGCAAAAAGATCTATGTCTGGGCATCCCCATTCCTTGTTATCATGCTGAAGACCTGTGGATCTAGTTTCCACTCATGAGGGTCCATGATGTTTCTGCTTAAGATTGTCTTCCAGAGTATTCTTCTTTCCTGGCAGGAATTATGCCTGCAGATGTACTTGGTAGGTCAGTGCTGTGTTCCACAAAGTCATGGCTTGCCTGCAGAGGGGGGTAGGAATGTGTGCCCCCTTGCTTGTTTATGTACCACATAACTGTAGCACTGTCCGTCTTTAGTAATAGTTGTCATGGTTGTAGTAGATCCTTGAAGGCTGACAGGGCATTTTGTACAGCTAGCATCTCTTTTTGATTGATATGAAGATGCATTTGGTCTGCGGGCCACGTGCCCTGAATACATTTTCCTGCCATGTGTGCCCCCAGGCATAATCCGATGCATCTGTTGTTATTATCTGCCTGGCTATGGGTAAAGTGAAAGGCTGTCCCTTGTTGTGGTGACAGGCCAGTGCCCATCATCGAAACTCTTGTTGCAGGCAGGGAATAAGAGTTATTGTTTCCAGGCTGTGGCAATGTTGAGTCCAAACACTTTTTAGATACCACTGCAGCTTCCTCATATGCACTCTGGCATATGGAATTAGCAGGATGCCATGAAGCCCAAAGCCTGCAGAATTTTTCTTGCAGGTAGCTGGGTCTTTGTTGCCATCATTTGAAAGTAATGAGTCAGTTGCCTTTGCTTGTCTGGCGTGAGATAAGCCATCTGGGCAGTTGTATTTAAGCTTGCACCCAGGAATATTATCTCTTGAGAGGGCACTAGTTTTGATTTCTTTTTGTTTACTGTGTACCCTAGGCAAATTAGTAATCTTTTTACAAACGCCAGATGCTTTAGTAGAATGTCCTTGCTCTCTGCTTGAATAAGGCAGTCGTCCAAGTAGGAATATATTTGAATTCCTTTTTGTCTGCAAAATGCAATTACTGGTGCCAGGCATTTTGTGAAGACCCTGGGCGCAGTAGATAAGCCAAAGGGCAGTGCAGAGAATTGGTAATGCATTGAGCCAGCTATGAATCTGAGGTATCTTCTGCAAGATCGTCTGATTGGGACATGCAGGTATGCCTCTTTGAGGTCCAAATTAACTAGCCAAGCCTTCTTGCCCAGCATGGGTAGAAGTTGCTGTAGTGTCAACATTTTGAATTTTGGAACATCCAGGAAAGTATTTAGAATAGGCAGGTCCAGTATTGGTCTCCAGGCTTTGTCCTTTCTGGGTACCAAGAAAAGTCTTGAGTAAAATCCTTGCCCCTGTTCCTGCTGTGGTACTTTTTGAATAGCCCTCATGTCCATGAGAGCAGAAATTTGTTTTTGTGTCTCTTCCCATTGATTTTGTGGCAGGTCTGGCATACCTTTTGACCTTGGTAGGGAGTGAAAGTGGAACCTGTAAACCTGAGAAACCATATTCAGTAAAAAAAAACACAATTCCTCCACTCCTTTACAAGTCAAGCATACAAATATACAAATGGAGAACACCAACTGTTGCAAGCTGAATTTTTTAATTCTGGTACCTCGGCCTTCGCCTTCTCCTGGAATACATTTTACATGACACTCCACCCATTTTTATACAGATTTTTCTAATTAAATTATTGATGCACCATCCCCCAATTAAACAATTAGATTCACTGTGTGCTCTCTTTTTACTTATTATTTTATATAAAAACAAATTTGGCATTTTTTCCTTAATCAAAACTGTGCAAAATATTAACTGGAGAATAAATAACACTCAATTCATAAATACTTATTTTAAATAATGTATACATAAATATGAATACTATTATGAAAAATATATACATGTTATTCATTTGATATGACCCTTGTAAACAGTCCCTTTTCCTAAATATTGGGAAATATATGGAAAAATTACATGGAAAAAATACATTACACCTCCATATTCATTCCATTAGGAAACATAGTTTTTAAATTAAGAATGAACCTTGACTCCATCAAAAGTAATTTCTCACGAAAAAGAGCCTCATTACCATATACATTGGGTCTACCTAAAACACTGAATACAAAACCATCTGGAACCCCCCCATGATTATCACAAAAATGTTTTCCTACTGGGCTCTCTAACCTCCTATGCCTTATATCTCCTAGGTGTTCCAAAATCCTTAATTTAACCCTTCTGGTGGTTTGTCCTATATACCAAATTTGTCTCTCACAGCCACATCCTATGATATACACAACCCCTGTTGAATTGCAATCATAGAATTCTGTGGCATTGTATTTAACCCCATTGATTTTGGAACCATCCAAGTTTTTAACCCACTTGCACACCTTACATTTTCCGCACCTGAATGTTCCCTTTCTATCATCTTCACCCACTCTACCATTTTTTCTGAAATTCAAGATTTCCCTGAGATTAAAATATCTCTTATATGAAAAGGTCACCCTTGACGGAAAAAGTTTTCCTATCTTCTCATCTTCATAAATGATGGGCCAAAATCTATCCACTAATCCCTTCAATGTTTGAGAAAAATGGGAAAATCTGGTTGCAAAGAATATTTTTTCATTTAAATCCTTAATCCCACCACGATTTTCATCATAAATTTCAAAATTTCCAGAGTGCCCTAGCCCCCTAAATCTCACCCTATTACCGGACCTTTTTGTAAGACCCAACTCATTCTCCACCCTTCTTCTAGCTTTTTTGACACTCAAAACAGAGTATCCTCTCCCTAACAACTTTCCTTCCACCTTATTAAATTCTTTAGGAATCAGATTTTTCTCTGAAGTGTGCCTACCTATTCTTTTGAACTCACCGAATGGCAAAGAACTTATCAAAGAGTCACTATGCATGCTGGAGGCGTGGAGAAAATTTTCAGCTGCTGTCTTCTTGTAATGAGGTTTGTACTGAATTTTATCACCATGGCTCACATAAATTTCTACATCTAAGTAGTGGATACTTCTGCCCCCTATGATGTAAGTGAAATCCAAACCCCAATTATTTTGCTTCATTTCCGAAACAAAGTTATCGAATTCCTCGGGTACACCACTGCACAAAAATAAAAGGTCATCAATAAACCTCATACATTTGACAACCTTGCTTTTGTAGAAAAGAGAGGGATAAATATAACTGTTTTCAAAATGGGCCATGAACAAAATAGCATATGAGGGCGCAAAAGCCGCCCCCATAGCTGTACCCTCTTTTTGCAAAAAATGCTTACCCTCAAATTCAAAGCAATTGTGTGTAAGACAAAAGTCCAACAAACTGAGGATAAAAAATGTTCTGGGTCCATCCCCTAACATTTTTTCCACTGCTTTTAAACCGTGGAACCTGTTAATACTAGTGTATAAAAATTTAACGTCTACACTGGCCCAGTAGAAATCTTTACCCCATGCTATATTACTAACCTTGAGACACACCTCTTCACTATTCTTAACATGAGATTGTACCCTTTCTAAATAACCCTTTAATAAGGAATCCAAAAATATGCCTACATTCTGTAAGTAACTACCTTTCCCTGAAACTATGGGGCGTCCGGGTGGATTCATGAGGTTTTTATGTATTTTAGGGATAGTAAAGAATCTAGCCACTCTGGGATTTTTGACATGTAACTTTCTAACATCCCCTGAAGATAAAAAGCCGAGCCTTTCACCCCTTTCCAATAATTCCAATAATAAAATATTATATTCTTTCATTGGATTTAAGGGTAACTCAAAATAAGTATTGGGGTCCTTTAATAGCTCCATTGCCATGGAATTGTATTTGTCCCTAGAAAGAACCACCCAGTTCCCTCCCTTGTCTGCTTGAGTGAATACGTACTTGTTATTCATATCCTTTAAATCACATAATGCTTTCCCATTCATCCCTTTTCAAGTTGTAGTTTCTTTTCTGACCACAAAACTTTCCATATTCTTCTTCTAAAGATCTTAATAATGTTTTCTCAAATACACGGTTTAAAAGCAGTGGAAAAAATGTTAGGGGATGGACCCAGAACATTTTTTATCATCAGTTTGTTGGACTTTTGTCTTACACACAATTGCTTTGAATTTGAGGGTAAGCATTTTTTGCAAAAAGAGGGTACAGCTATGGGGGCGGCTTTTGCGCCCTCATATGCTATTTTGTTCATGGCCCATTTTGAAAACAGTTATATTTATCCCTCTCTTTTCTACAAAAGCAAGGTTGTCAAATATATGAGGTTTATTGATGACCTTTTATTTTTGTGCAGTGGTGTACCCGAGGAATTCGATAACTTTGTTTCGGAAATGAAGCAAAATAATTGGGGTTTGGATTTCACTTGCATCATAGGGGGCAGAAGTATCCACTACTTAGATGTAGAAATTTATGTGAGCCATGGTGATAAAATTCAGTACAAACCTCATTACAAGAAGACAGCAGCTGAAAATTTTCTCCACGCCTCCAGCATGCATAGTGACTCTTTGATAAGTTCTTTGCCATTCGGTGAGTTCAAAAGAATAGGTAGGCACACTTCAGAGAAAAATCTGATTCCTAAAGAATTTAATAAGGTGGAAGGAAAGTTGTTAGAGAGAGGATACTCTGTTTTGAGTGTCAAAAAAGCTAGAAGAAGGGTGGAGAATGAGTTGGGTCTTACAAAAAGGTCCGGTAATAGGGTGAGATTTAGGGGGCTAGGGCACTCTGGAAATTTTGAAATTTATGATGAAAATCGTGGTGGGATTAAGGATTTAAATGAAAAAATATTCTTTGTAACCAGATTTTCCCATTTTTCTCAAACATTGAAGGGATTAGTGGATAGATTTTGGCCCATCATTTATGAAGATGAGAAGATAGGAAAACTTTTTCCGTCAAGGGTGACCTTTTCATATAAGAGATATTTTAATCTCAGGGAAATCTTGAATTTCAGAAAAAATGGTAGAGTGGGTGAAGATGATAGAAAGGGAACATTCAGGTGCGGAAAATGTAAGGTGTGCAAGTGGGTTAAAAACTTGGATGGTTCCAAAATCAATGGGGTTAAATACAATGCCACAGAATTCTATGATTGCAATTCAACAGGGGTTGTGTATATCATAGGATGTGGCTGTGAGAGACAAATTTGGTATATAGGACAAACCACCAGAAGGGTTAAATTAAGGATTTTGGAACACCTAGGAGATATAAGGCATAGGAGGTTAGAGAGCCCAGTAGGAAAACATTTTTGTGATAATCATGGGGGGGTTCCAGATGGTTTTGTATTCAGTGTTTTAGGTAGACCCAATGTATATGGTAATGAGGCTCTTTTTCGTGAGAAATTACTTTTGATGGAGTCAAGGTTCATTCTTAATTTAAAAACTATGTTTCCTAATGGAATGAATATGGAGGTGTAATGTATTTTTTCCATGTAATTTTTCCATATATTTCCCAATATTTAGGAAAAGGGACTGTTTACAAGGGTCATATCAAATGAATAACATGTATATATTTTTCATAATAGTATTCATATTTATGTATACATTATTTAAAATAAGTATTTATGAATTGAGTGTTATTTATTCGCCAGTTAATATTTTGCATAGTTTTGATTAAGGAAAAAATGCCAAATTTGTTTTTATATAAAATAATAAGTAAAAAGAGAGCACACAGTGAATCTAATTGTTTAATTGGGGGATGGTGCATCAATAATTTAATTAGAAAAATCTATATAAAAATGGGTGGAGTGTCATGTAAAATGTATTCCAGGAGAAGGCGAAGGCCGAGGTACCAGAATTAAAAAATTCAGCTTGCAACAGTTGGTGTTCTCCATTTGTATATTTGTAAACCATATTCAGTACCCATTTGTCCTGGGTGATCATGTGCCAGTTTTGTGAGAAAAGTGCTAGTTTTCCCCCTAAGGGTGCTGCCAAAAGTTAAGTGCTTGACATTTGCAGAGGAAAGTCATTGGGACTGTTTCCTATAAGGTTGTGATTTGTCTTCTCCGCCTTTGGGGGCTGAAGTACCCCATTGTTTAGGGCTGTATGAGCCTTGGGGTTGAGACCTGCCTCTTGGGCGTCTGTATCTGCCTCTTTGTGGCCTGTCTGACACTGGAAAGGACCAATTTTTAGAAGGCCAGTTCCTGCTAAACCTAGGTGGCTGAACCTGTAAGAAATGCTTTACTGTCTACATTGATTTTGCTTTATCCTCCATTTTCTTTAACACCTCTTCTGCCTTAACACCAAAGTATCATGCTGTAAAGGAGCACCCAATAATTCTGCTTTAACATGATCAGGTAAATTCTGTTCTTTTAACCAAGCATGCCTTCGAGTGGCAGAACCTGTAACTGCGGCTCTGCAAGATGCCTCTAATGAATCAAAACCACACTGCAAAGTATGCTTTCCCACTTGTTCAGCTGCATGCAATAAATCCTGCATTTCCTTGTTCTCAGGACATTCAGAGCTTGTAAACATTTTCTGTTTTAGCAAAGACATTACGTATTGTTGATATTTAAGCATGTGAAACTGGCAGTTTAAAGCCCTTACAGCTAAAGTAGCAGAGGTGTAAACTTTTCCCCCCATCTGTCCAGTGCTCTAGAATCCCTATCAGAGGGAACAGGGTTTTTTGCAGTGGAAGCCTTGACCCCTTTGGGACCCTGAGAAATAGTTTCTGGATCAGCAGCAGGGTTTTTATAAAGAAATTTATGAGAATCTGGAACCCTGTAGTACCTATCTGGCTTAACTGGTGCAGGGGGTAATGAATCAGGAGTCAAACTGGATTCAGAAAAAACATCATCAACAATATCTAGTACAGGGGGGATTATCAAGAGGCCTGTGCTGAGGCAATAAAAGAAAGTCTCTGAGCCTTTTCTTGGATTCTGAATAATCCTGGCTCTCCTAATGGAAATGTTCCCTCATGGTGTGCAGGGTTTCCCCAAAAGAGTAGTCCTCAGGAGGAGAGGCTGAAGGGATAGATTCATCAGCATCAGAGTCCTCATAGGGAGGAAGAGAATATCCCTGTTCTGAAGAGGAATCAGAAGAAATAGAAACCTGATCAGAGGAGTCATAGTCAGTGTCTTGCCTAGGCCTTTTATCAGGAGGGGGATGGGAGCCCCTGATCAAAGTAATTAGGTCCTCGGCCATTTTGAGCATCTGTTTCTTTGGCATGGATGACTGTCCAGGACAACGCTGTACTTGTTTCTTTGTCTTTAAAGGTGTTTTAGACTTTGCCTTGACTGCTGAAGAGGTCTTGATAGTAAGCTGTGTAGGTCTGAAAACACCCTCAGAAGCCGATGCCTGCTCAGAGGCTCCAGACCCATCAGAGGGAATTGTTTCCGTAGGCCCAATACCTTGAGTTTCCAGAGGCCTAGCTGTCTCCATGTGGGAGTCTGAGGCGGCCTGTGGCTCTGAGGTAGCAGGTGTCAGGGGCAGCGAAAGCGCCGCACTGAAAACCGGCGAACCAGCGACTGGCCTAGAAGAGGCTTCGTTGTCGGTTTTGGACCTCGGATGCCTGTCTTTTTCTTTGTCCTTGCGTTTTTTATGGACTCCGGTCATCAGTTGTTCCGACGGCATTATATAGTTAAACCTTCGGCCAAAGTAATGAAAAGCAAAATCAAACCGACACTTAATGGTGCGTTGGTTGAATCTAGCACAAAACCGACAACTAGCAACGTTGTGGTCAGGGCCTAGGCAAGGAATACAGTAAGAATGAAAATCCTTATGAGGTATTTGCTTCCCACAAGAAATACAATTGTTAACTTTTACTGACATCGGACTGGAGCAAGAAGAAGTTTCCCCAATGGGGTACTTAGCTTTATTGAAGACTTCGGATCTGAAATTCAAATTCGAAAATCTCAGGAGTCGGCCGACCGGCACTTGTGAACTGCTTTTGCTTCGAGCACCGCGCAGCAAGAAAGATGGAAGAAAATGGCGCCGGCTGCATCTTTTATACCCCTGGCGCACTGACATCAGGGAAAAGGTGACAGCAACAGACGCCGGACCAGGACTTTGGAATTCAGGCCAACTGCGGGTAACCTGCCAGCAGGATAACCCAAGTGTAATGACTGCAACAGTGAAACACGATGAACATTTGCCATGTAATGTTGAACTGTTATACGCATATATTTGCTATATACATCTTCTTTTTATCTTGTTATGTAATTGTTAGTACAATTAATTATTTATTTATTTATTTTTTTTACATAAAAGGGCTGGATTGTATAACTGAAATTGTTCTGATGAAGTCCCGTCAGTAGGAAAGAAAGTGCTCAACCCGGTGTGTCATACATACCTCTCTCTCCAGCAGGTCCTATTTATATCACAGGCAAGGATTAAGTCTTCAGAATGGGTAATTCTGTACTGTTTGTTTTGTGGATATGTAGGAGGTCCATCAGAGTGGAGTATGGCAATGCCCTGTATGCTAGGCACAGATCTCCCCTCAAAAGCCTGTAGGAGACCGAATACAGGGATAGGGTCTTGAGGCCGTCTGCAAAGGACATATTACTTGCGCCCTATATTCTTTTAGTGAGGAACCTTTGTGGCTGTTCCAGTTGTTGGATATGCCTGGTTAGGTACATACCAAAGGGAGCACTGTACTTAATGATAGGTCTGATGAATGCCAAATACAGTGGAACAATGACTTCCTTGGACTTACTGCCATACCTTTGTTTATAAGTTGCACAACATAGAATGATTTCCTCACCACTGTAGATATGTGATGATCAAAGGCTAGATGACTCTGTGTGTGTCCCTAAGTCCCTGACTACTGGGTCAGCTCTAAGGGGTGTGTTGTCAATATGACAGTTACCAGGGGTGGAGGACTTCCCAAAAGATACTATTATGCATTTCTTGGCATTTAGTTTTAGTCCATAACTCTGACACCAGTTGTTTGTCTGTGTCATCCCCTCCTGGAGAACATTTGTGTCAGTGTGAGATTCAATGACAGCTTCTAATTTGCAATCATCTGCAAATTTAGACAGCCAGAGACCAGTGACATTGGCCTTGACTTCTGAGAAGTATATGCCAAAATGGAGCTGTCCAAGGACCGATCCCTGAGGGACACCATTTGTGACTGACCTCGTTGTAGAGGCGGACTCCCCAATTCTAACTTCCTAGGTCCTGTCTGTGAATCAGTTGGCTATCTACTGGGTGACACATGGGTTTGTACCTAACCTCTTGAGTTTGTTAACAATGCCTGAGTGGAGTACTGTGTCAAATGCATTGGTCAGGTCAAGGTAGGCAGTGTGAATGATTTTGCCCTCATCCATTGTTTTGGTGACTTTCTCAAAGAAGTCCACCAGGTTGAGTAACCATGATCTGCCCTTGATGAAACCAAACTGGATTGGGTCCAGTGTCTGGAGGTTTACTAATCTGTATTCATCACCTCCATGATAATTCTTTCCATGGCTTTACATATAACACTAGTGAGACATATGGGTCTGTAGTTTTCAGGTTCTAAAGATGGCCCACCTTTGTGCAGAGGGATGACTGTGGTCTTTCTCCATTCATGAGGCACAAAACCTGTTTGGAGGCTACAATTGGAGGCTACAGTTAAATAGTAATTCCAGAGGCCCTGGTAGGTCATGTTTCATGCTATTTAGAAGGCATCCTGGTATACTGTCTAGGCCCATTGATGCTATGCTATAGAGGAATAAAGACCCTAAATAAAGCCCAAATGAATTGGGTTCAGTTAACAGCTCTGGTGTTTGAGACACAGGCAAGAAGAAAAGGACCTACCCACCCCAGAGGGAAGGTGGTTGCCTATGCAGTGCCTTCAACATAACCCCTGGTAGCAACTAGAGATGTAGTGGGTAGGAGGCAGTGAGGGTAGGTCATAACAACCCTGCACAGCAGCAGGATGATGCAATGTCCCAGGACACCCTTAATATCCTTACTGTCCCCAAATCTAGTGGAAAAAACATGGGAGTGATTAGAAGACGGGAGGTAAACTCGAAATACAACAGGGCACTGTGATGCGCCGAGAGTCGGAGCTTAGTGGGATGGGAGAAAACATCCAAAATGAGGTAGAAAAGAAATGATGGCAAAGGAATCTGTCTGGACCCTCCTACCTTGAAGGGTGAAGTCATAGTGGTCAGGAGAACATACACCTCTAACATGGGAACAACCTTAAATTCAGTAATGCAGTGAGAAGGAAATATAAGAAGACATTCTTAATATTCTTAATACAATTATTCACTGCTGAAAGCCCCAAAATTACAATTTCTGAGCTTCTGCAACTAGCTTTCTCAAATTTAGTACGTTATAAAATATGTAAACTTATTACTTCAGGCACTGTTTTAGCAAGCAAAAAAAAAAAAAAAAAAAAAAAACCCCACCAAACTGTATAATGCATGTCATGATTCTTATATCTAGGTATAACATTTAAATGCCTTTCATATACTATGTTATGGTATTTGTACTATTTCTTTCTCATACTTTTACTGCCCTAAGAGTTATGTCCCTTTCCCCGGTTTAATCTGGAAAACAAGGCATACTAAATAATGGATACTTTCCCAGTCACTAAAAATATTTGTTCATTGCTTTTTACATAAAATCCTCCTGATGCGGTAATTAAGTAATCAGATAAAATACATTAATACATTACTATTTAAGCTATAAAATGTAAAGAGCTGCTTCCAAGCTACAAGGATAAACTGATTTCTGATGCATTGCTCTACCAAGTTCTAAACATCTTATAAAGCAGGGTCAGGGCATTAGCATTATGAAACCTGGTACTGTGCAACAAAACTTTATACACTTGATGTTTACTTGCACCTGGAATGCTACATTACACTTCTACTAAAAGTTTACAAGACCCTTATTTCTTAACTCGGACATATTATAAACACTTACATTTACAATTTTTTCCATAAATTCTAAGAGAAGAGATCTGCACAAAACTTACTCTGCCATCATGTGTGAGCAGGATGGAGTCACTTTTGATATCTCGGTGAATGACACCTTGAGCATGGAGGACTGACAAGGCCTTCAGAACAGACTGGCAAACAGTTGCTATCTGTTCTTCATTCATCCTGAGGAAAGAGAAAGAGCAAGGTTACCCAAATGGTCTCTTGTCTGAAAGATTAATGCAGAATTACACTACAGAGGTAAGGGAACTACATTCATGGAGATTAAAAGTAAATGTTTGAAAGTGGCACATGTAAGATAGGAAATCATAGGCGCCACTTTGATCATTGCAGGTTTACAACAATGATTTTGCAGGTGTCTCCTACTAAGGACCACCTTGAGTTTAATAGTACTTACCAGTTTAAAATTTGCAGACCCTACATGACCTCCATTTATACACTGGCAAACTAATGTTGCAAAACCTCCAAATGTAACCATAGTATTATCCAATTTTGGGTAAAAACACACTATCACTATAATATGTAGTCATACTAAATAAAGTGAATCAACACAAACGCAAAGGGAAAGAAGGAAAGTAAGAAACAGCCTTTGTTACTCTTTGTGAAGAATCACAAATTGTTTACTTTATGTTATATTAGTTGGCTCATCAACATTAAGCAACTTCAGTCAACTGCTATATGCTTGTTCTGGGACCTTAAGTTTTGCAGCTTCATTTGTAGTTGTATGACGATTGTGGTATTACTGTAAGATTGTAGTATTCTTTATACATTATACTGGACTTCTATTTCAGTAAATAGAATTACATGTAAAATTAGTTTTTGTATTTTGAACAAAGTCTGGACAATCTTGTAGCTTCTTCTATATTTGTTGCAGAAACGTGATTTGCTGATTTCAGCCTCATTTAGTAGTCATTTATTACACCATTATTGGTAAATTTCTGCATGGTCTGGGGCCTTTGACTGTGGTAGGTTTGCAGTAGTGACAGGACTGTGAATTCTGCTCCAGGATTTGTGCTTCAGTACTTTTTGTAGGTGTACATACCTGCTTAAAGTTGTATTCCAGTAATCTGGTGTCTTACTCTGTGGTGGGTTGGCAGTAGCGGCAGTAATGTGAATTCTGTTCCAAGATTTGTGCTTCAGTACTTTGTATAGCTGTATTTACCTGCTTAAAGTTGCATTACAGTATCCGTTTGCCTGGCTATTAGTTTTCCCCTATTCTTTGAGTCTGCCCCACCTCCTACGGCCAGATTTGAACCCCATTTAGTCATTAATTACATCATTTTTCCCATAAACAGATGACTAGTGATAAAAGTCTGCATAGTCTGGTATCAGTCTGTGTGATGGGACTGCAATAATGGCAGTATTGGGAATTCTGCTCCAGGAGTTGTGCTTCAATACTTTTACAACTGTTCATGTTCCAGTTTTGCTGCTAGAGTCTTATATTTTGCTTATCATTTACCTGTTTAAAGTTGCATTCTAGTGTCTTTCTGCTTAATTTGCCACCATTTTTTTCCTGTTGTTTCTGTCTACTCCAGCCCCCACTAAAGAAGTCTGCTTTTTGCAGCTTGAAATTTTATCCAACCCTCTCACTCTTTTCCTGTTGTAGTCGTAAGGCTGTTTCTGGCTTCCACCCCTTATGGCAAGCTGACTTCCAAAGTCCCTCCTTTCCCATCTTTCATTGCTATTGTCTGTTGTATAACCTATCTAATTACTTTCCCACCAATTTTCTTTCACATATCCATAATACTAAGTGCCCACCCAGCAAACCAGTATTGCATTTGAGTAAATCTCCCTTACTACAAAAAGTCTCCTGCTCATTTTCCCAGAGCTCCCATCTACTTGGTATCCTAGCCACACTCATAGGGTTTCGAGTAAATGTTGTTCCATCCTTGGCAGATAGATTTATTTTACTATTTTGCACTTAACTCTTTACAATGCTACTGCTTTATTTTTGCTTTATTTGTTTTTTGCCTTTTAATCATTCTAAAGGTCCCTAATACTTGAAATTGCCTTGCAAAGGCAGCTTAAGTTTTACTGTAGCATTTCACTTGCAAGCAGTCTTTTTGGAGTTATGACATCAAAAGGTTAGCACTGCCCTGTACAGACACAAAAGCCCAGAAAGTAAATTTTGTCTTTTTAACTTCCCTTACAACTGAAACCTGTAACCTAGTGTGGCTAAAACAAAGCCATGCTGCTTAGAGCATCTAGTTTGCACATTAAACAGCACTACAATCAAATCTTAGCACAATCTAACCTATTGTAGTGCCAGACCCCCTTAGGAGACAACACAGCACAGTTCAAGGTTAATTTGATATAAAGGTTAGCTCTTTCATGGTAGTAAACCGCTTCAGACAAAAAATGACTCGCATACAGTATTATTTAAACCAACAATATCCAATAGGAATCAGAGATGCATTAGTGAATAATTAGACATTTAAAGAAACAGTGCACTAATGCTTCAAAGATGCTGCTCTCAGGAAAGGTTTCATCCAGTGATACAGTGTCATTAATTCCAGGGCTACTATCTGCTTTAAAAAAACTATATCCATTTCTGCTCACATTCCTCAGTTTTGTTTCTTAAGTCACCCCCTCTTGTATCATCTTCAACTAACTCTAAAATAAAAAAAAATAAATGTATGCTCTTGAGTTAGTTCGCTGGACATGTTTTTCCAATGCACCTGTGGCTCTGCTGTTCTTAATATCCCTATAGTGTTCTAAGGCACTTTCGTACTGCGGTGGTGGTGCTGCGGTAGCGTTGTCGCATCACAGACGTTGCCCGTTCGATTCTCAGAGCGTCTTCTGTGTGGCGACATGCGTGAATGAGCGTTCCTTCGTTGAAGGTTGTGTGTTAGGCCCGGCAAGCCAGTACGTAAAAATCTACTGCCAATCATTAGTGGACTGGAGTTCCGTTGTGGCAACCCCTAACCGGGATAAGCCGAAAGACACAAACAAAGTGTTCTAAGACACTTTCTTTAAGTGATCGATTGGTTTTACCTATATAATAGGCTGCGCATCTGTTGCAGTAGCAATAGTAAACTAAATTTCTGGAAGTACAGTCAGCATAAAAAGAAAAATCGATACAATACCCCAGAAAAGGATGTATGAAGTATGACCCACTATGTATGTGTTCACATGCACTGCAGTGCCTGCAGACACTATCTAGGTCCCTCAGCCACAAGTCCACAGTTCTTCATTAGCATACAAAATACTCCAATTTTTCTTAACTCCACAAAATAAACTTACAGCACTTGAATAAGTTAATGGAACTCTAATGGTCTTAACAGGTGCTACATTACTGTGTTCACCCTGCAGATCAACTCCCTCAGAGATAAATGGTCTCCCTTTACCCCTTCTCTCTCTCATTACAGTTTTTATGCATGCATCGATTTCTTGCTGACTACAGCCTCTACATAAAAAAAAATCACATTTCAATCTGTCAAAGCCATCCTTAAGTTGTTGATCACTGTGCAGTCTCATTATCCTATGTTACTGACCCTTAAGAACATTTTTTGAAATATGCCTGGAGTGCATACTGTTTCTATGTAGCAGTGAGTTCCTTTTACCCTTCTTCCTGTATAATGAAGTTTTCACATTACCAATTACAGATTTCTGAACATTGACATCTAAAAATTCAATTTGTTCATTAGAATACTTAAAATAAATTTTCAAAAATTAAGTAGTAGAATACAGGTACTGAATAAAGGAGAGCAGTGTTTCTTCTGAACCTCACCATGTAAGGAAAATGTAATCCACAAAACACTTGTACCATAAAATATGTGGACAAAAATCATTTGCTAGCACTAAGTCACTTTCTCATTTGGACAAAGCTAGTTCGCACAGCTATTGGCACAGTCCATGCCCATAGCTACACCAACCTTTTGTAAATAATCGTCACCAAATATGAAAACATTGATCTCTAGTATGATTTCAAGTAGACTACAAATCAAATTCACTTTTTCATTTGTAAGGAAATGATCACCATTCAAAAAATCCCTAATATTTTCTATGCCCCAGCCATTGGAAATGACTGTGAATAGTGAGCGGAAACTACACAGAGACATCATTGATTTTAGAAATGTTACAGTTATTTCCTGGTCTAGGTTTGAACGACCTACTACTGAAGAACCAATGAGAATGACAGATTCTGAACCACTCACTACTTCAGCAGGTGCTGTAACGGCTTCAGAGGTACAAACAGCCTGTTCTACTGCGCTTTTCTCTTAAAATGGAAGTAATAACATCAATAACTCTCATTTTCCACTCCCAGACCCTTTAGTGGAACCTCTATCCATAAGAAAGTACAGGTCACACAGCCGAGGGCAAAGAGGGCGTGTTCACCATTTACCAGCAGCAGAAAGCCGAGGGACTTACAGGAACACACGGAGCAATTCACAAGTAATTGAATTATTAACCTTTTTAGTTTTGAATTAACAGATACACAAGCCTCTGTGTTGAATCGAGGGCTTTCTTTTCTACTAGCCAAAAGAGCTGAACTTTTAGATGTACTTTTAAAATGTTTATGAGAGACTTAACATTATATGCTGAATTTTCTAATAGTAATGTGAAACGCAATGTCAATTACTTAGGAAACCAAGTGGTTATATACCTAATATACATCCATCAATAGAAGCTTTTACTAATGTGTATGAACGTGAGATAAAGGAATTACTTATGACAGAAAGGAAATATGCTTATTTTGAGTAAAGATGAATGGGTAGCCCTAAATGAGTTAAAACATGAATTCCACTGAAATTCGTCCAGATAAAAAAGTTTATATTTCTTGCATGAATAATTTGCTTGATGATGACAAGATTTTCATGTTGATTAATAGGAATGTTGTTCAAGCAATTATAGAAAAAGTTTTTAATTTTTGATCTTATGACGCATCAGAAGATTTATTTAAATATTTTAATACAGAGCATCCTACCATCCCTATGATTTATAGCTTACCCAAAATTCATAAGAGTTTGGTAACCCACCCATGCGCTAGACTGTTTCTGGGAGAGGGTGGGTAACTTGAACCCCTTTCCATTTTTGTAGAGAAAATGCTACACCCCATACTTGATAAGACAGTTACTGTTCTGATAGACACTAAGAATTTTTTTTAGAACAGCTTTATTTTATTTTACATTTGTTGACCAGGACAGTCCGGCTGGACACATGCCCATTTTCAGTGGAGGCCCGGGGAAAAAAGCTCCAAACTTACAAACAGATAAAGACAAGCAAGTTACAGTATATGCACAAACGTATTGTATTAACATACAAGTTACAGTCTCACATTTAAAGCCTATGAAGAATACAGTTTATATTCAGAAATACATACAAATATGTTACAGTTTCTCTTATCAAACCTATAGGTGCAGCTATATACAGAGTACCTGCAGAGATGTTACAGTTGCTCTTTTCAAACCTTTTAGTGTAAGAGGTAAATCACTGGGAATAAAAAATTGCAGGGATATGAAGTAGATTAGGCTTTAGTCAGGGTTAGAGCAAGGACATAACCAGTGAGCTTTAAAATACTGGGTTAGATTTTTTTTTTAACTATTTAAGGGAGGGGTTCAGAGCAAGGTAGCAAATTCCAGGTTTTGCCTACTGAATTTGCAAACAAAGATTCTCCAGATATGTTGTTAGCTTTAACACATTGAACCAAAAGTTTTGTAGTGGAATGAAGTGACCTAACATTTTTGTAGGGATAGATCATATTTTTAAGGGAGGGCATTTTTTCTGGATGGTTAATAACCATGACTGCAACAATAAGTTGATTATATTGAATTAGCCTGGGGAGTTCTAGCCATCCTAAGAGGTTTAAGTTTTGACAGTGGTGTGTCCTGTAGGGAGTTCCTGTGGCAAACCTGGCAATTTGATTGTAGCAGCTAGAGAATTTGCGGAGATCAGTTTTGTTCAAGTTAGTGAGTATTGGCGAGGCATAGAGTAAAGTTGAAAGCAGATGGGTACGGGCAATGGCAGTTCTAGCTAGGGGGGTGAGAAAAGGTTCGTTTTTGTACAGGGAGCCAAGTTTTTTACTAATGGTTTTAATAGTTTGGTTTGCGTGCATATCATATTTCAGGTTGTCTATTATAACACCCAGGTGTTTGGTATACATACCTGGTGAGATTATGGTCCCCACTGTTAGATGTTATAGTAAACGAAGGTTAAGAGGATTTGCGAGTAGGGGAGAAGAGCAACAGCCTTGTTTTATTAGGGTTTAGTATCAGCTGTTGATTAGAGATCCAGTTATCCACTGTATTAAAGGTTTTCCGGGTTAAACTAAGGAGATCTCTAGGGGTAGAGGCTGAGCAATTCAGGGTGGAGTCATCGGCATACTGTATACAGGCTGCATCTGGGATTAGTGGAGAGGTCATTGATAAAGAGGGAGAAAAGAAAGGGACCTAATATGGAGCCTTGAGGGACACCAAGGGTAACGTGGAGAAGTGTGGAGAATTTATCCTGCCAAAGGAAAGCCTGCTGTCTTCCACTAAGATAAGACTGAAACCATTGCATGGCATGGTTGTTTAGGGATATTTTCTTTAGGGTAAGTAAGAGTAGCTGGTGGTTAACCATGTTGAAGGCCTTAGAAAGATCTAGAAACAGGGCAGAAGATAGTTTGTTGTTACGGTTGGAATTTATGACATTAGAAAAGGAGAGGAGGGCTGAGTTGGTACTGTGCTGTGGTCTAAATCCATCCTGGGAGTTGGCCAGAAGATTATGTTGAATAAGGTAGTGTAAGAGTTGTTTATGTATACACTTTTCCATAATTTTAGCCAGACGGGAAAGGATAGCTATTGGTCTATAGTCTGACAGCTTAATGGAGCTACTTCCTTTGTGGAATGGTATGACGTGATATTTTCCAGATAGAGGCTTCAGTTATGGTTCTGTTTATCAAAACAGAGCCAGGGGAAGCTATAACATCAGCAGCTTTATGCAGGTAGTCTACAGGGAGGAGGTCAGCTGAAAGGGTGGTTGGTTAGAGTTTTTTAATTAGGGCTCTAATGACTGAAGTCGAAACTTTTTGGAAGCTGAAGGAGAAAATGTCACTGGGTTTAGGGGTTTCAGCATTAGGACAAGTGGGTTTAAGTTTTCTAGCAAGGGTCTGGATGGTTTCTGTAAAGAAACTGTTGAAGGTATTTGGCAATGGACTCTGACGATATTTGGGTTGCGGCTGAGGGGGTTGGAGTTGTGGATTGCCCTGGGTGGAGGAGTTTGTTAATACCGGCCCAGAACTTCTGTGGCTTGTTGTGGTGTTTCTGCTGTAGATGGCAGAAATATTTTTGTCTAGTAATATGGATTTTTTTGCATCATTCCTATACTGTTGAAATTTGAGTTGACCTTGTCGGGCTTTAGAGGGGTGCCTGGTGTTCCAGGCATTATTTCTTTGGATGATCATTAGTTTGGCTTCTTTAGTGAGCCAGGGGACACTTTTTGTTTTAATTCTAATAGAGCATGCAGGTGGCAAGGTCGTCAAGGATGGCCAGGAATGTGTTATTAAAGTGTGTTACTGCCTCATCTAGTGGTAGTGGTTATAGAACTGACCAATTGCATAATTTAAGTTCTTCTAAGCATTTATTAAGGTTGAAGTATTTGTTATTTCTTATTGTTTTACAGGTGAGTAGATGTGGACATTCAACTTCATGCCTAACAGTATACGTTAAGAAATGATCACTTAGATCTTCAGGGAGAGTACATGATTTGTACATGTCGTGGGGGCTTATTAATTGGTATCCAGTCTAGGACACTTTCTTTATTGTTAGGCTTGCTGATCCTAGTAGGGGAGATTATAGTTTGTGTAAAACCATGTAGGTTTACCTGGGTGGTTGGGGTCCCTGCAGTGCAGGTATTCCAATCTACATCGAGGTCCCCTATAACAATGGTGTCTTGGGGGTGGGCTTGAATAGGCAGTAGAGGATGTCTTCTAGGGTCCCTGAGTTATTACCTAGGGGAATATTGACACATACTATATACATTTCTTTTTATTTATTTGTAGTTTGGAAATCAAAATTTCTGCTTTGTTAAAAATAGGTGGTTGAAGGTTGTCTAGAGTAACATTTAGGGTGGTTTTACAGAGAACAGCAACCCCTCCCCCTTTCCTGGTAGTACGATCTAGCCTGAGTATATTATACGCTGTATGTAGAATTTCATTATCTGGCGTAGTTGGTTTTAACCATGTTTTGGTGAGACAAAGTATGTCGGGGGAGTAGGTTGTCATGAGGGCATGGAGGCTGTGGACCTTATTGTTGATGCTTCTAATGTTTAAGTGGCAGGTCAATAGTGAGTTGGGGGGGTCCAGTTAGGTTTTGTCTTATGTTTGCGCTGTTATGATTAGAGTTAGCGTTGTCTGGGGATGGTGGCCCAATGTTGGGGAGGATATCCCCATCAATAGTAAGGGTGTGGGGCAAACTAGCTATGAGCTTTAGAAATTTATCAGTTTTTGGTACTATTTAGTTTTGGTGTTAACATATTTGGGTATAACAGGGTAGGTGTAAGCAAGGGTAAAGGAAATGGCATCAATGGACATGAATGAGTGGGCAGAAAGATTTGAGAGTATTGGGGTGGTAGTGAGGCATTTGGGATGGTTGAATCCTATATGGGATTTATAATGCGACGTTACATCTAGACTTGAGAGACTATCTATATTTTGTGACCTTGGATATAGGCTCACTATTCACAGTCATTCACAATGACTGGGGGATAGAAAATATTAGGGATTTTTTGAATAGTGGTCATTTCCTAACAAATGAAAAAGTGAATTTGATTTGCAATCTACTTGAAATCATGTTAGAGAACAATGTTTTCATATTTGGTGACAACTATTTACAAAAGGTTGGCATAGCTATGAGCACGGCCTGTGCCAATAGCTTTGGCAGCCTAGCTTTGGCCAAATGTGAAAGTGACTTAGTGCTAGCAAATAATGATTTTGTCCACATATTTTATGCTACAAGTGTTTTGTGGATGACATTTTCCTTTTATGGGAGGTTCAGAAGAAACACTGCTCTCCTTTAGTCAATACTTGCATTCTACTACTTTGTTTTTGAAATTTTCTTTTTAAGTATTCTAAGGAAGAAATTGAAATTTTAGATGTCAACGTTCAGAAATCCGTAATGGGGAATAAGAAAACTTCACTATACAGGAAGGAGGTTAAAAGGAAAGTACAGTTGTGTACACTTACCATAAAGGCAGATGTTTGAGTGTATTCACTGTTGCAGTCATCACACTTGGGTTATCTGCTTGCAGGTAGCCCTCAGTTGGCCCGAATACCAGAGACTTAGTATTTCTGCGTCGGTTGCCGTCGTTCCAGGTCTGATATTAGTTTGTTAGGGGTATAAACGCAAGCAGCTGATGCCATTACATCAGTTTTTCTTGCCCCAAATGTCAGGAGTCCCCCAATAGGGAGCTAAGCTATCGTGGAAAAATCTCCACCAGTAAAAAGTAAATACCAATACACCTGCAAGGGGTGAGCATTATACACAGAGAGGAAAGAGAGAGAGAGAAGGGGGATGGAGGGAGGGAAACCAGGACTGCAACAGTAAACCATCCTCTAAATGTCCCATCCCTCCAGAATCTACTCCAACCCTATCGCACCACCAGACCACTAAGATCCAGCAACAAAAATCACTTGCAGATCACTAAAGCCAATAGCTCTGCTGGTGAAGCACTATTCTCTTGCACAATAGCCAAATTATGGAACCCTCTCTTCCACCCACAATTACCTCCGTACCATCATGCACCCACTTCAAAACTTTACTAAAAGCACACCTAAAAACATGCTGGCTATGCCCTTGCAACTCCCATTCTAATATCACCCACCCCATCCAACCACTACCTTTCTTTCCACTCCACTGACTACCTTGATTATAGCAAGCTCAGATGCTCATAAGCCTAGTACTTATTATACAGCAGGAACTTCTTATTGTAACTTTTGTTAATGTCTGTTACGTACTTCACAGATAAAAATTCTAGTTGTCTAATGATGTACTACGTTCTTCATCTGTAAATATGTTGTAAGTAATTGCTATGTTAAATTGTTAATCGCTATGTAATCCAATGTAACTACTGTCTGTTTATTTTAACTGTGGAGCTTTTCTCCCCGGGCCTCTGCTGAAAATGGATCTACATCCAGTCGGATACTCCCAGTCAACAAATGTAAATAAATAAATAAATACACTCAAACATCTACATTTAAGGAAAGTGTACACAAATGTTTTATGTTCTTGTTTCACTGTTGCCGTCATCGCACTTGGGTTAATTCCCAAAGCTGTAGAAAGGGTGGAGGCAGTCAAGAAGTGTTTGGGCTGGCTAGTATGCCCTGCAGGACTGCAGTTGCAAAACCCACCCTAGATTTGGAAAATATATGCAGGTGGTAATGCTTGGTGAATGTGTGTACAGAACTCTAGGTAGCAGCCTCCAGGATGTCTCTGGTAGGGACGCCCCTGAGGAATGCTGTAGAGGTAGAAGTTGGTCTAGTGGAATGTGTTCTGACCCCCTGAGGGGTTGGTTTCCCATGGTATTTGAAGCAAAAATGGATACAGTGTGCTATCCATTTGGAAATTGGATGTTTTGAAATGGCCTTGCCCTCTACCCCTGGTGCAAAACTGAGTAATAACTGGTCAGATTTCCTGAAGGGCTTAGTCCTATCCAGGTAGAATCTCAGCTGTCTGTGCATGTCCAAGGAGTGCAGGATCTTTTCCCTTTTATTTTGAGAATTAGGGAAGAAGGTTGGGAAATGGAAAGATTGGTTGAGAGCCATACTGGACACCACTTTGGCCGTAAAAGGAAGGGTTAGTCCTGAGGTAGACCCTGTCAGCATGAAAAATAATGAAGGATTCCACGGCCATAAGTGCTTGTAGCTCAGACACTCTTCTTGCTGAAGTGATGGACAGGAGCAATGCTGCTTTCCAAGAGAGGAATTTTAAGTCTGCTGGCACTGCAGGCTCAAAAGGGGGCAGTGAGAGCTTTTCCAGAACAAAATTAAGGTCCTAAGCAGGGGTGGGTGCTCTCCTTGGTGGCCTTAAGTTGTTTGCCCCCCCTCAGGAACTGCTTGATGAGAGGGTGAGAGAATAGGGGTGGCTCAGAGTTGTAATGAGCCGAGATGGCAGAGGCATGGCTCTTAATGGAGTAAAAGGATAGGTCTCTGTGAAGTAGATCTGCCAAGAAATCCAGGATTAGAGGCAGGGAGGGCATTGTTGTGTCCTCTCCTTTAGACTGAATCCAGGAGCAGTACCTTTTCCACTTATCAGCATAGGATGTCCTTGTACTGGGTCTTCTGGCTTCAAGAATGATGCCCAGCATCTGCTTGCTTAGGCTGGTTACTGGGAGAGAATTCAAGGAATAAGCCAGGCTGCAAGATTTAGGGTTTGAAGTTGCGAATGCAAGATCTGCCCCCCCTGCTGAGAGAGCAGGGTTGGGTTCTGGGGTCAGTGCCAGGGTGGCACCGGTGACAGGCTGCGCAGGAGTGAGTACCAGTGCTGCCGTGTCCAGTCGGGGGCAATAAAAATTGTATTTGGTCTGTCCTGTCTTATCTTGAGCAATATTCTTGAGAGAAAGGGCAGAGGGGAAAAGGCATATATGGAGAGATTTACCCACTGGAAGGATCGGGCATCCACTATGCAAGCCCTGCTGTGAGGTGTCCTGGTGCAGAATTTGCTGAGCTGGTGATTGCAGGGGGAGGCAGAGAGATCCACCTCTTTGGCCCCCCGTTTCTGAATCAGAAGGTTGAAGGTGCTGGGGTCTAATTGTCACTCGTGGGTCTAGGAGATTTCTGCTTAAGTCATCTGCCAGTGAGTTTTGTTTGCCGCCTGGCAGAAATTGAGCTTGTAGACCTGCATGGCCAAGACCGTGTTCTAAAGGGTCATGGCTAGCCTGCAGATGCTTGTTGATGTACCACATAACTGTGGTGTCTGTTTTTATTAGCAGGTGTCCTGGTGAGAGTAGAGATCTGAAAGCTGTTAGAGCGTGCTGCACAGCTAGCATCTCTTTTTGGTTAATGTGCAGATGAATTTGACTTTGGCTCCAGTGGCCCTGAATGCACTTGCCGTCCATGTGTGCCCCCCAGGCATAGTCTGATGCATCTGTGGTTAGGGTCTGGGCAGCGTGCGGTTGAGTAAAGGGCAGTCCCCTTGTTGTGGTTGCATGTGCTGCCCACCAAAGAAACTCTGTCCTTAGACAGGGTATGATAAGAATGCCATTTTCCAGGTCCTGAGAATGTTGGCACCAAAAATTTTTTAAGTACCACTGAAGTTTCCTCATATGCAGCCTGGCATATGGAATTAGTAGGATGCATGAGGCCATGAACCCCAGGGCCTGCAGGAGTTTCCTTGTGGATAGCTGGGTTCTGATGGCTATTTGAGTAGTCTGTCAGACAGGCTTGTTTGTCTGAAGTGAGGAATGCCATCTGGGATGCTGCGTCCAAGCTTGCTCCCAGGAATATAATCTTTTGACTGGGGACTAGCTTTGATTTCTTTTCTTTGATGGTGTACCACAGGGAGGTTAGAAGGTTTTTTTTACAAATATAAAGTGCTGCAACAGCCTTTCCTGATGGTCTGCCTGAATCAAGCAGTCCAAGTACGGGTAAATTTGAATTTTTGTCTATCTGCAGTAAGTAATGGCTGGAGCCAGGCATTTTGTGAACACTCTGGGTGCAGTGGATAAGCCAAAGGGAAGTGCACAGAACTGATAATGCAAAGATCCTGCCCTGAACCGGAGATATTTCCTGCATGAGTCCGTTATGGGGATGTGCAGACAGGCTTCTTTTAAGTCTAGGGTGACTAACCAGGCATCTTTGGCTAGCATAGAAAGAATCTGCTGCAGGGTGAGCATTTTGAGTTTTGGTACCACCAGGAAGGTGTTTAGAATGGAAAGATCTAGGATTGGACGCCAGGTGACCTCTTTTCTGGGTACCAGGAAAAGTCTGGAATAGAACTGACTGAATTGCCCTTATAGAGGGCAGGGATTGAACTTGGTTTTGTGCCTGGTTTGGAAGAAGGTCTGGGAAGCCTTGAGTGGAATATAATGTTGAGGAACCATCGGTCTTTGGTGATGGAAGTCCAGTTTTTTTGCATGACGGGCAATTTTTCCTCCTAGGGGCACAAGCAGTTGGGCAGAGGTGAGGAGTGGAGTTGAGAAGTCATTGGGAATTCTTTCCATAAAGGGGGTGACTTAGTACACCCTGTTTTTGAAGTGGAGGCACTCCATTGCTTAGATCTCTGCATACCCTGAGACTGTAGTCGGGGGGGGGCTGTTTCCCCTGGACCTGGTTTAAAGATGGCCTTGAGGGGGCTGGAAAGGACCAATGTTTTGAGGGGCAATGCCTACTGAATCTAGGAGGCTGTACTTGCAAGAAATCTTTGATTGTCTGCATAGATTTAGCTTTTTCTTCCATCTTTTTAAGAACCTCTTCTGCTTTGGTTCCAAACAGATTGTCCTTGTTGAAAGGAATGCCTAAAAATGTTGATATGATATGGTCTGGCAAGGTCTGTTCCTTAAGCCAAGCATACCTTCTCAGTACAGAACCAGTGACTGCTGCCCTGCAAGATGCTTCTAGGGCGTCAAAGCCACACTGCAATGTACACTTGCTGACTTGGCTTGCAGAATGCATAAATTCTTGTAATTATTTTCTGCATAGTCTGTAAAGATAGCTACTTCTTGCTTAATAAGTTCCATAATATGTTGTTGGTACTTCAGCATGCAAAACTGGCAATTCAAAGCTCTAATGACGAGAGTTGCAGAGGTATACACTTTCTTACCCCATCTGTCTAAAGCTCTGGAATCCCTGTCCGAAAGGGTGGGATTCTTAGCTGTAGTTGCTTTGATACCTTTAGACCCCTGGGAGATGACCTCTGGGTCAGCAGTAGGATTTCTGAAAAGGAATTTGAGAGAGTCAGGAACTCTGCAGTACCTATCTGGTTTCATAGGAGAAGGGGGTAAAGTATCAGGAGTTAAACTGGATTCCATAAAGACATAATCCACAAAATCCAGGACTGGGGGTATTGCTAAAGGTCTATGTTGGCAAATCTAGAAATTCTCTGAGTCTCTTTTTGGACTGAGGATAGTCTTGGCATTTCAAGTGGAAATGTTCTCTTAAAGTCTATTCACCAAAAGAAAAAACCTCTGGAGGATAAACAGAGGGAATGGATTGCTCTGCATCTGAATTCCCATATGCAGATAAGGGCATGCCTTCATACTTAGATACCTCATAGTCGGCGGACTCTTGGTGTGTTGAAGCTGCGGGGGACAGGTCTCTTTCTCTTAGCAGGGGAAGGCTGACTTCCCGTAATTAACATAAGGTCTTCTGCCATTTTAAGCATTTGATGTTGTGGCAAGGGAGCAGGTGCATGAGTTTTTGTCGTTGGTATTTTAGGCATAGCACGTACTGTTGGCCTAAGAAACTCAGTAGTTTTAGACAGAACTGAAGATGCGAAAGTCGTTGGTTTGAGTTGAATATCGGTAGGTAGTGCGAAGAACTTCCTCAGAAGCTGGTGCCTGCTCAGCGGCTCCAGACCCATCCAAGGTAGAGACATCCGCAGGTTCCGTAATTGGAGTCTCGTGGCATACCGGACTACAAACGGGTCTCAGTAGAGGCCTGTGAATCCACTGAAGCGAGCATCAGGGGCTGTGAAAGCGCCTGAGTACCGACGAACTGGTGACTAGCTTAACGGAAGCATCGTCGGCAGCTTTGGACCTGTGAGGTCTGTCTCTCGTCTTTATCCTTACATTTTTTTGGAAGATCGGTAGTCGGATGGCTTACTGAAGCTATTTCGGAATACAGAGAAGAACAAAGTATTTAGCAACAATAAGGGCCTGACAATGAATAGTTTGGGCACTGAACAAGGCACAAAACTTATCACGAAGTACGTTGTGGTCTGGGCCTAAACAGGTGATGCAGTAAGAACGGAAATCTTGGTGTGGTATTTGCTTTCCACAGGCAAGACAATTGTTAACTTTTTCTGATATCGGTTGAACAAGAAAAAAGGATCCCCAACGGGGTACTTAGCTTTAGGAGACTTCAGTATAATTCAGTTCGTAAATGAAAACTCAGGTGGCGGCCGACCGGCACTCGTGTGAACTGCTTCTGCTTTGGGCTCCTCGGCAAGAAAGACTGATGTAATGGCATCAGCTGCCTGTGTTTATACCCCCGATGACCTGATGACAGACCTGGAGCAACAGCAACTGACGCAGAAATACTAAGTCTCTGGTATTTGGGCCAACTGAGGGCTACCTGCAGGCAGATAACCCATGTGTGATGACTGCAGCAGTGAAACACGAACACCTCACTGCTACACAGAAACTATATGCACCACGAGCATGTTTCAAAAAACTTTCTTAAGGGTTAGTTCCTTATGATGAGACTGCACAGTGATGAACAACAACTTAAGGATGCCTCTGACAGACTGAAATGTGATTTTTTTTTATGTAAAGGCTACAGTCAGCAAGAAATTGATGCATGCACAGAAACTGTAATGAAAGAGAGAAGGGTTAAAGGGAGACCATTTTTATCTGAGACAGTTGATCTGCAGGGTGATCACAGTAATGTAGCACCTGTTAAGACTATTAGATTTCCCTTAACCCATTAAAGTGATGTAAGTTTATCTTGCGGAATTAAGAAAAATTGGAATATTTTGTATGTTAATGAAGAGCTACGTGAACTTGTGGCTGAAGGACCTAAATAGTGCCTGCAGACACTGCAGTGCATGTAAACACACACAGTGGGTCACGCTTCATACATCCTGTACTGGGGTATCGTATTCATCTTTCTTTTTATACTGCACTTCCAGAAATTTAGTTTACTATTGCTACTGCAACAGATGTGCAGCCTATTACACAGGCAAAATCAATCGATCACTTAAGGAACATGTCTTAGAACACTATAGGGATATTAAGAACAACAAAGCCACCAGTGCATTGGCAAAACATGTCCAGCGATCTAACTCAGAGCATACATTTTAAGTTTTTTATTTTAGAGTTAGTCGAAGATGGTATAAGAGGGGGTGATTTAAAAAACAAAACTGAGGAATGTGAGCAGAAATGGATATTGTTTTTTTAAAGCAGATAGTAGTCTTGGAATTAATGACACTATCACTGAAACCTTTCCTGAGAGTAAGATCTTTAAAGCATTAGTGTACTGTTTCTTTAAATGTTTAATTATTCATTAATACATCTCTGATTCCTGTTGGATATTTTAGTTTAAATAATGCTGAGAGTCATTTTTGTCAGATGAAGCATTTTACTACCGTGAAAGCGCTGACTTTTATATCAAATAAACCTTGAACTGTCCTGTGCTGTGTCCTGCTGTGCTGAATCTCCACTTTGCTTTTTTACTTCATATTTATCATTGTGTTTGTGTGGAGTTTGTAAATCCACCTGTGGTTTATACTTTATATATTTTTTCACCTAAGGAGACCTCTGTATAACCCAGTCTATGATTTATAGTAGTCTACCCAAATACAGGTCCAGACAACAAGGATATGTAATTTCCAAATGCCTCCATAGCCATCTTGGTAGGTATCGGCATCCTGAGTTTATGTAGCAATTGTCTCACATTAAGACAACTATTTAATCCTTAAAAAAACAAAGTATGCAAGAGATGCACATACACAACTTTAGTGGAGGCAAAAGTCTTGCATGCAAACAAGGTTGTCAAGAACACAACACACACACTACAGCCACCACACACACAGTCCAACCTATGCTGAGGCACTAAAAAGAAATCCTACCAAGACACAAAGACCTCCTAAGCCTGTAAATGGCAACACCTATCCTCAGTGATCTTTAAAGCAACACCAAAACCTCACACACTCCTACACCCAGTGGAGACCCAGGAGCAAAGCCCATAAGACAAGGCAACACATTAGCCAGGACTCTTATCATAGGGGTCTCTGCTTGATGACACCATTCACCAGAGTGAACAAGGAGAAAATAATTGCTTATCTGGAAAGTACAGTTTTGTACCTACCATAAATGTAGATGTTAGAGTGCTAATACAGCTGCAGTCATAACAGATGGGTTTTCCTGCCGTCAGGCGGTTCCTCGGTCGGCCGAATTCCAAAGTCTAGGTCCGGCGTCAGATGTCATCGCTTCTTCCCTGACGTCAGTGCGACAGGGGAATAAAAGAACCAGCCGACGCCATTTTCTTCAGTTTTTCTTGCCCCAGATGTCAGGTGCCCCCAGAAGGAAGGCAAAACATAAATTTATGTAATAATGCAAATGCAATATAATCAAAAAAACAGTAGCTGCAAGCAAATACACCATAAAAGAATACCCCAATGAGGTTGTATGAGGAGGTGTTAGCCATTTGGCCTGTCCCAAGAGGGGAAGGAGGGAGGGAAACCTGGACTGCAGCTGTATTAGCACTCGAACATCTACATTTATGGTAGGTACAAAACTGTACTATGTTCATCGTGCATACAGCTGCAGTCATAACAGATGGGTAGAATCCCAAAGCTAATAAAGGGGTGGTAGGCACTAAGTGGAACTAAGAGGAGCCAGGATGCCCTGCAAGACTGCAGTGGAAAAGCCCGCTCTAGTTTTGGAGTATAAAGGTAGGTGATAGTGCTTGGAGAAACTATGTACAGAACTTCAAGTGGCTGCTTCCAAAATATTTTTAGTAGGAACCCCCCTGAGGAAAGCTGCAGAGGTAGCTGTGGCCCTTGTGGAGTGAGATCTGATGCCTGTAGGTACAGTTTTACCATGAAAAGAGTAACAAAAGCATATGCAGTGGGCTTATCCATTTTGAGACAATCTCAAAATGGATAAGCCCACTGCATATGCAGTGGGCTTATCCATTTTGAGATTGTCTGTTTGGAAATAGGCTTCCCTTGAGCACCTGTAGCATAGGACACAAAGAGTTGCTCTGATTTTCTGAAAGGCTTTGTTCTGCCCAAATAATAACGGAGCTGTCTGTGAATGTCCAAGGAATGTAGTAGTCTCTCCCCTTTGTTTTGTGGATTAGGGTAAAAGGTAGGTAAGTGGATAGCCTGATTCAAAGCTACCCTGGATACTACCTTTGGCATAAACGAAGGACTGGTTCGTAAGGAAACTCTGTCCTGATGAAAAATGATGAAAGGCTGCACAGCCATAAGGGCTTGTAGTTCCGAAACCCTGCGTGCTGAGGTGATAGCTAGAAGGAAGGCTGTTTTCCATGACAAATATTGCAGATCTCTTGAAGCAGCTGGCTCAAAAGGAGGCAGGGTTAGTTTTTCTAGAATGAAATTGAGGTCCCAAGCCGGTACTGGTTGCTTCCTTGGGGGTTTTATATTCTTAGCCCCTCTGAGGAACTGTCTTAAGAGAGGGTGAGAGAATATAGGAGGATCAGTGTTGTATTCTGCAGAAATGGCTGAGGCATGGATTTTGATGGAGGAGAACGAAAGTCCACAGCTTAGCAGCTCGGCTAGGTACTGTAATATATGAGGTAAATTCAGTATTCCAGGATTCTGACCCTTTTTCTGATTCCAGGCACAAAACCGTTTCCATTTTGCGGAGTAGGCTTTTCTAGTAGAAGGCCTCCTGGCCTCCAAAATGACATCCTGCACCTCCTTGGAGAGTAGGGTCTGCTGTGAATTTAAGGAATCCTCCATGTGGCTAGATTGTGTGTTTTCAGCTGACTGTGAAGAGTTTTGAAGTTGTGCTGAGTCAGTAGAAGAGGCATTAGAGGCAGGATCCATGGTGGGGAATGCGTCAGGCTCCTCAGGAGTGGGTACCAGTGTTGTCTTGGCCAGTCTGGAGCAATGAGAATCATCTTTGGTCTGTCTGCTCTGGCTTTTAATAGAACTTTGGGCAGCAGTGGAAGAGGTGGAAAGGTATAAACCGTCATTGTTGTCCAACTGAAAGAGAGTGCGTCCACTTTCCAGGCCTGTGGATGAAAGGTCCTTGAGCAGAATTTTGTCAATTGGTAATTTCTGTGGGTGGCAAAGAGATCTATGTCTGGCCATCCCCATGCTTGAATTATCATTGTAAAAACTTGAGGATGCAACTTCCATTCGTGTGGATCTGTCATATTTCTGCTCAGGTTGTCTGCCAGCGTGTTTTCCTTGCCTGGCAGGAACTGTGCTTGAAGTTGGATTTGTAATTCCAGAGACATGGCTAGCCTGCATAGGGGGTATGAATGGGTTCCTCCCTGTTTGTTTATGTACCACATCACTGTGGTGTTGTCTGTCTTTATCAATAGCTGGCCTGGATGCAAGTAGGTCTTTGAAAGCCATAATAGCATTTATTACTGCTAGCATTTCCTTTTGATTGATGTGTAGGTTGCTTTTCTTTTTGTGACCATTTGCCCTGAATGCACCGATCTGTCATGTGCGCCCCCCAGGCGTAGTCCGAGGCATCTGTTGTGATGACTTGATTTGCTTGAGGCTTGCAGAATGGGAGACCTATGTTTCTTTGGCATGCTTCAGCCCACCACAGAAATTCCTTTTGAAGACATGGAATCAGTGGTATGATTGTTTCCAAACTGTGGCTGTGTTGAGACCATAAGTTTTTTAGGTACCATTGAAGTTTCCTCATATGCAGCTTTGCGCATGGGATTAGCAGGATGCAAGATGCCATGAATCCCAGAGTCTGCAGGATTTTCCTTGCAGTCAGCCTGGTGAAGGTTGCCAGTTTTCTGAAGTATTGAGTTAATTGCCCTTGTTTCTCTGGCGTGAAATAGGCCATCTGGGTGCTTGTATCCAAGCTGGCACCCAGGAAAATTATTGTTTGAGAGGGTATTAGTCTTGACTTCTTTTTGCTGACTGTGTATCCCAGAGATTTCAACAACATTATTACAAATGCCAGGTGTTTCAGAAGAGTGTGTTTGCTGTCTGCTTGAATCAGGCAGTCGTCCAAATATGGGTATATTTGTATCCCTTGAAGTCTGCAGAAGGCAATTACTGATGCCAGGCATTTCGTGAACACTCTGGGCGCAGTAGATAAGCCAAAGGGCAATGCAGAGAATTGATAATGGGATGAACCTGCAAGAAATCTGAGGTATCTTCTGCAATCTTGTCTGATTGGGACATGCAGGTATGCCTCCTTGAGGTCCAATGTTACCAGCCAAGACTCCTTGCCCAGCATGGGAAGAAGCTGCTGTAATGTGAGCATCTTGAACTTTGGTACGAGTAAATATGTGTTTAAGATGGATAGGTCCAAAATAGGTCTCCAATCTTTGCCCTTCCTTGGTACCAGGAATAGTCTGGAATAAAAACCTTGACCCTGTTCTTGTGCAGGTACCTTTTGAATAGCTTTCATGTCCATGAGATCTGAAATTTGTTTTTATGCCTCTGCCCTTTGATTGTGTGGCAGGTTTGGCATGCCTCTCATTTTTGGAAGGGTGTGAAAGTGGAATCTGTAGCCTCTGTCTATAATGTCCAGGGATCCATTTGTCTTTTTCGAAAATAATGCCAGTTTTCCGCCTAAGGGTGCTGCCATTTGAGCCTTGCTTGGCATGCAAAGGGGAAAGTCATTGGGTCTGCTTTCTGAATGGCTGTGAACTATCCTCACCCCCTCTAGGTGTAGGTGTTTGCCATTGTCTGCCTCTAAATGATCCTTGAGATTGCCCTCTACCCCTCGGGCGCCTGTATCTACCTCTTTGAGGTCTGTCCGTGGCTGGAAAGGACCAATTTTTTGAAGGCCAATTTCTACTGATGTGTGGGGGTTGTACCTGCAGGAAATCTTTCACTGTTTGCATTGATTTTGCCTTTTCCTCCATTTTCTTTAATACCTCCTCAGCTTTAACACCAAACAATACATCTTTTTGAAGAGGTGCATCTAGTAATTTAGCTTTGACATGATCTGGTAAGGATTGCTCTTTGAGCCAAGCATGTCTACGTATGACTGATCCTGTAACAGTAGCTCTACATGAGGCCTCTAAAGCATCAAAACCACATTGCAAGGTATGTTTACCCACTTGCTCTGCACTATGCAACAAATCCTGCAACTCCTTCAAGTCTGGTTGTTCAGGTTGTGACATTTTGCTTTTCAACTGAGATAACAAAAACTGTTGATACTTTAACATATGGAACTGACAGTTTAATGCCCTCATGGTTAAGGTGGCCGAGGTGTATACCTTTTTCCCCCACCTTTCTAAAGCTCTGGAATCTCTCTCTGAATGTAATGGATTTTTGGCAGTGGAGGCCTTAATTCCCTTGGGACCCTGTGAAATGGTTTCTGGGTCAGCTGCATGGCTTTTGTATAGGAATTGGTGTGAATCAGGAACCCGGTAATACCTGTCAGGCTTGACTGGAGCTGGAGGTAAAGAATCTGGGTTAAGGCTGGCCTCTGAATACACATCATCTAGTATGTGTAAGACAGGAGGTATAGCCAGAGGCCTGTGCTGAGGGAGCAAGAGGAAATCCCTGAGCCTTTTCTTGGAGTCTGAGTACTCTTGGCCTTCCCAGTGGAAGTGTTCCCTCAAGGTATGCAAGGTTTCCCCAAAAGAGTAATCCTCAGGGGGGGAGACAGAGGGAATGGACTCCTCTGCATCAGAATCTTCGAAAGGGGAGTAAGAATGTTCCTGGTCCTCAGAATGTTCTGAAGTAATGGAGGCCTGGTCCGAGGAAGGGTAATCTTCCTCCACTCTGGGCCTTTTGTCCGAGGGGGGTTGAAAACCCCTGATAAGAGTAATCAAATCCTCAGCCATTTTGAGCATCTGCTTTTTAGCCATGGGGCCCTTGAGAGGGACCCTGTGGAGCTTGTCTTTTAGAATGCATGGCTGCTTTAGATTTAGTGTAAGCCTTAATGGAAAAAGAAGAAGGCCTGAAGACACCTTGAGAGGTGGCAGGCCTGTCTGAACTCTGAGTTTCCCCGCCAAGAGTGGCTTCGGTATCTGTAGTCGGTGAGTGGGCCAAAGAGCCTGCGACCTCGGGCACAGAAGACACCGCTAATGAAGCGTCACTGGGTAGTCAGGGACTGCATAGGCGCCTCGCTGAGAACTGGAGCACCTGTAGTCGGCTTTAGTGTGGTGTCGGTAGAAGTCGCGGACCTTGTATGTCGGTCCTTATCTTTGCGTCGTTTGCTCAAAACTGGGGTCGGAGTATCCGACGCATGTTGTAATTAAATTTTTTGCCAAAATAGTGTTGGGCGAACTCCGCCCGACGCTTAATAGTGCGTCTGTTGAATGTAGCACAAAAACGACAGGCAGAGACATCGTGGTCTGGGCCTAAGCAAGGAATACAGAGGGAATGGAAATCCTTATGCGGTATTTGCTTCCCACATGAAATGCAATTATTAACTTTGTCTGACATCGGTCTGAGGCAAGAAAAGTTTCCCCAACGGGGTACTTAGCTTTCAAGAAGTCTTCAGTTGAAAAAAAAATTCGTAATCTCAGGAGATGGCCGACCGGCACTTGCGAACTGCTTCTGCTTCGGGCACCGCGCGGCAAGAAAGACTGAAGAAAATGGCGTCGGCTGGTTCTTTTATACCCCTGTCGCACTGACGTCAGGGAAGAAGCGACAATATCCGACGCCGGACCTAGACTTTGGAATTCGGCCGACCGAGGACCCGCCTGACGGCAGGAAAACCCATCTGTTATGACTGCAGCTGTATGCATGATGAACATCCAGGATCTGCCAAGTTACACACACACACAGTCAAGCCACTACAGCACATGAACCAATATGATTCCATCACAATCCATGTGGGTGTTAATAACCTGAGACATACTTCCCTGGACTACATGAAGAGAGACTCTGCTGATTTCTCAAAATATGTGACTCAGACAGATATGTGCCTTGCACTGAGCAACATTTTACCTTCAATAAGAATGATTCCACAATATGAACAAAAAATGATGGAATTCAATTAACTGGCTTAGTTTCTGGTGTCTTTCCAGGGGAAATAAACAGTTAACCGGGGAGGACATGGTTAACAAACCATGTTGCTCTGCACAGGATGTTCTGCACATGTCTCCCCTAGGCTTCTGAGTATTGACTAAAACTTTATCCCCCCCCCCCCCCTTACAGCCTTTCTGAAGCACTGTCAAACTGACAAGTCTACAGACATAGCAAATAAAAACCCAAGAAACCCAAGTGTGTTACTTCTCAATGCTAGCAGCCTAAACAAGAAGACAACATCCTACAAGCTTTCCTCACTCTGGAGAATATAGACATCTAGGCTGTCACCAAGACATGGTTCAAGCCCGCAGAAGGTACTCTCTCTAACAGTGCAAGGCTTCAATGCCTACCACATATTTAGACCATCAGCTGAACATACAAGGATAAAACATGGAGGAGTCTGAAACTATACTAGCAACAAGCACAACTCCACATTGGTTAAACAGGACAATGCACTGGAAATTATGTGAGTGGAAATCAAAACAAAGTCCCATACCATACCCTAGCCAGCTAACTATGTCCCTAGAATCCCATAGCTCATGCCTAGATCTACTGGAGACACTTGCCATTAAACCAAATACCCTAATTCATGAGAGCAACTAATCCTGTACAGACTGGTAAATAATTATTTGTTTAGCAACACAAATACCTTTGACCAGACAGTGTGCACACCCAACAGAGGTTCAAACATACTGGACTTGGTACTGACTAACACAAGAGTGCGCTTCACCTCCCAGTATCACCCCGTCACTGGTGAGATTTGACAACAAAGATGTCTCCTTTGAAATAAAAAATCAACTCTGCAACCCCAGCAAATCCTGTGACAGTTAGGAGCTATTCTAAAGCAAATTACACCTATTAAGTGTTAAGTTTATCAAAATTCAGTGGCCCCTCCTAATACTGAATTACCAACAGATGCAGAATTGTCAACAGAGACCCTTGTACAATCATGTAAATGGCTGTATAGAGGTTGCTATACCTACTAGAAGTAAACCCAAGCTCTTAAAACAAACTACACTGTTGAATCCTAATGTTACTAGGGTATATAACAAAAGGAAAAAAAGTCACAGCTAAAATCAAGAGCAACACCTCCCATAACAATAGAAACTCTCTAATTAAACTTAACAGGAACTTAAGAGGACTAATTAAGTCCAATAAGGCCAATTAAGAGGTCAATACAGCCTCATAGGCTAAATACAACCACAAGGCCTTCTACAGCTATGTCTGAAACCTCAAAGGCTGCAAACATCAGTGTGCTGAACTGGTGGTCAATGGTGCCACCTTCACTGAGCACAGCGACATAGCAAACTTGCTAGCTGACAAATTCAGCTCAAACTTCACACCCCCCCTCCCACTCCCCCACTTTCCTCCATGAAAAGCCTACTGTGATAACCCTCAACTACTAACAGGCAGCAGGTGCTGACACTGCTTGCTAAAGGCAAAATCAAAGCCTCAAAGAGCCCAGACACTATACTGGGATGCCTCCTAAATAGCTGGACCATAACATGACCTAACAGGACCACTTGGTCAGTTTTCAACTACAGCCTCAAAAAGTACAGCTCAACAGAATCTTACCAATCCACTAGATGTGTATTTCACTCTTGCAGTACATTCATCATCTCTGGGATCTCCTGCCAATAACAGCTCAACATCTGGCCAGTATACCATACCCTTTATTACCTAGGGAGTGTCATGCATCAGATGTATGTATCCTGTGGAAGAAGACGGCATAAAGGTGATGTGTGTACGCTCCCAATTCAGATCTGAAGTGCCCCAGGAGAAAGTACAGTTTTGTACCTACCATAAATGTAGATGTCCGATAGGTATGCATCTGCAGTCATCACATATGGGTTGTCCTGCCTCAGGCAGCCCTTCGGTCGGCCGGATTCCAAAGTCTGGGTCTAGCCTCGGCTGATGTCGCACTTTCCCCGACGTCAGAGTGTCTGGGGTATAAAAGCATCAGCCGACGCCATTTTCCTCAGATTTTCTTGCCCCAGATGCCAGGTGCCCTCTAGGAAGGCTAAATTTGGATAAATGCTGAAAGTTCCAAACATTTGCAAATTATATACATGAATAAACAAACAAATACACCATAATAGATTACCCCAGCTAGCTAAAAGAGGGGTAAGCACCCTAGGAATACCACAGAGGGGAAGGAGGGAGGGTAATCCTGACTGCAGATGCATACCTATCGGACATCTACATTTATGGTAGGTACAAAACTGTACTATGTCCTTCAAGGATGTATCTGCAGTCATAACATATGGGTAGAATACCATAGCCAATCTGGGGGAGGAGGTACTAAGAAAAGGATGGTGTAGTTAAGATCCCCTGCAGGACTGCAGTTGCAAACCCTGCTCTGGATCTAGAGTATAAAGGTAGATTGTAATGCTTGGCAAATATTCAAACAAATGCCACACTCTCTGAAGGTCTACTAGCGAACAACAAGATAGCAGTAAGAAAAAACACTGTAGAACCCACCACGCTGGAGAAATCAGTCAAGGTACAAAGCTTAAATCCACAAGGCAGTTTATTAAACGATAAAACAGGATGATCAGTTTAAACAGGCAGTCGTCTACAAAAGGTTTGTGGACGATATACTGATAGTGTGGAAAGGATCCAGTGAAGAATTTGGTAGTTTTTTGGATTACCTAGAGAGTTCCAGTAGTTTTTTGAGTTTTACCATGGAAGTCTCTCGTACAACTATTAATTTTTTACATGTTAGTTTGAGCATCCAGGCAGGAAATTTGATTCCCTCACTCTATCGCAAATCCTGCTGGAAGAATACGCTCCTGAGCTACGACAGCATGCATCCTAGGCATGTCTTTCCGGGCTTAGTCAGGAGCCAACTCATAAGAGTAAGCAGAATGTGTAAAGAAGAAGTGACCAGATCAGCTCAAGTAGACCTCATGGTAAAGTTGTTTGAGGAGAGGGATTATGATAGTAAAATGATAGAGGAGATTAAGAAAGACCTGTTTGGGTCTGTATATGAGGTAGAAGTTAGAGACAGACAGAAACCATGTGGTTTTCATCCAGGCCCCTTGGTGAAAGATAAGATTAGGCTTACGATTACTTATACCAATGATTATGCAGCCATAAAGAACATCATAAGCAATAACTGGAAGGTTCTAGCGGTTGATCAAGATACTCTTCGTTTAGTAGGCAATAAACCTAGTATAGCCTACCGCAATCATAAGAATTTAAAGAGATTGCTTTGTGACAATTTTAAGTCTAGTGAAGCAACTGCTACTGTCAAGGTTAATAGGAAAGGGACCTAATCCCTGTATGCATTGTAACACCTGCAGGCATATAAGCAAAGAACAGGACTTTATACACCCCACATTAAACTTCACCTTTAGGCCTAGATTCTATGCCAATTGCGCGACACAGAACCTGATATATCTCGCAACTTGTGAGCATTGTACAGCCTTCTATGTAGGGTTGACCAAGAGACCCTTTAAAAAGAGACTGTACAATCATATTTATGATATACGTCAGAAAAAGGAACAGAATGCTTTAGCCAAGCACATCATGGCATTTCCTAATCATGCATTCTGCTTTAGAGTTCTTCAGATTGTTAAGAAAAGTGATAGAGGAGGGGATCATGTTAATAAACTAGAAAAAATAGAATTGGAATGGATCTTTAGATTCAGAGCACATATGCCTCCAGGTTTAAATGCATATGTTTCGCTCAAACCCATTCTGAAAAGTAGGGACTGAATATGCATGTCCTAGTGGTAATTTAGTAGGTATATACAAACAACCAACATATATACATTTTTATACATCTACATGCAGTTTTGAAGCTGTTTATTCAGGATTGTAGTTTAGTATCTTTATACACTAGATAATATTCTTAAATATACATCTATACACACTTTTTGTTCTGTTTATTTATTCAGTAGAAATCATATAATTTTTTACATTTTTTACATTTTTATTTGGAATCAAGGTTCCTTATATATTTTGTCTTTGCTAGTATGTTTGCACATATATATGCTGGTCTCATAATAAATAATATGAATATTTGTATATATTAGTGTTATTATATGCATATATTCTAGACCACCAGAACGTCTTAGATATTTATATATTTATTTATCCATATATGTCTATATATTTATTTATACATATGATAATATTCTGTTAGTATAATAGAGGTTTTGATTTGATCTAACACAGGTGTACTAAAGAGTTAGGTCAGTATAGTTTACATTAGTTAAGCAGTTTACATTTTCTGCAATAGTTATCTAATCTTATTTCTTAGATGGAAGTCATCTGTATATTAATTGTCTCAGAGTTTTAGCAGTACTTGCAATACTGTAATATTGTTGATTTATATGTCATGTTTGATGTTTTATACATAGGCTGTTAATAACAGTTTATATTTTTCATAATTTATTTTTAGTTTTGTATGAAAGACACAATATGTAGTAAGAAAGCAGAGATGTGCCTTTAAGATAATGGCCAGGTTTGACAATTAACTTCATAATTACATGGTTAATTGAATAATAGATGGTTTTGCATTAGTATAAAAAGGCAAGCCTTCATTTTAACTTTGATCTGAAGAAGCGTACGTTAATAGTACGCAAAAGCGCTCATCCTGTTTTATCGTTTAATAAACTGCCTTGTGGATTTAAGCTTTGTACCTTGACTGATTTCTCCAGCGTGGTGGGTTCTACAGTGTTTTTTCTTAATGCTTGGCAAATGTATGCACGGAGCTCCAAGTAGCAGCTTCTAAAATGTCCTTGGTAGCCACCCCCCCGTAGGAAGGCTGTAGTGGTGGCCGTGGCCCTTGTGGAGTGAGGCCTGATATTTTCAGGAACTGTCTTTCCATGAAAGGAGTAGCAAAAGCGAATGCAATTTCCTATCCATTTTGAAATTGTCTGTTTGGAAATTGTTCTTCCTTGCACCCCAGTTGCATATGCTACAAAAAGTTGGTCAGTTTTTCTGCTAGTTTTTGTTCTGTCCAAGTAGTAGCGTAGTTGTCTGTGTATATCCAGGGTGTGCAAAGTTTTCCCTCTATTCTGTGGATTAGGGAAGAACGTAGGCAAGTGAATAGCTTGGTTCAAGGATACCCTAGATACCACCTTTGGCATAAAAGTAGGATTGGTTCTTAGTGACACCCTGTCCTGGTAGAAAATAAGAAAAGGCTGCACTGCCATTAATGCTTGTAACTCAGATACTCTTCTTGCTGAAGTGATTGCCAGAAGGAATGCAGTTTTCCAAGATAGAAACTGTAGATCCGCTGATGCTGCTGGTTCAGAAGGAGGTAGTGTCAGTTTCTCCAGCACAAAGTTGAGATCCCCGGCAGGTAGAGGGGGTCTTCTTGGAGGTTTAATATTTTTGATCCCTCTCAGAAATATTCTGAAGAGAGGGTGTGAGAAGATAGGTGGATCCACATTGTATTCTGCTGAAATTGCTGAAGCATCAATCTTAATGGAAGAATAGGACAGGCCATTGTGGAACAATTCTGCTAAGTATTCTAGGATATGTGCTAGGTTTGCCACAGTGACATCTGTGCCCTTTGCTGTGCTCCAAATGAGAAATCTCTTCCATTTAGCTGAGTATGTCTTCCTTGTGGAAGGCCTGCAGGCCTCCAGGATAATGTCCTTCACCCTCTGAGATAAAACAGTTTGATTAGGATTTAAGGAATTTTCCAGGCAGTTAGCTGCAATGTTTTCAAGTTGGGATGCAGGGTCTTAAAATTGTTCTGCGTCAGAAGAAGAGGCCATAGGGGTAGAGGCCATGATTTTGCTTGAGACATGCTTCTCAATAATGGATACCAGTGTTGTCTTGGCCAGTCCGGAGCTATTAGTATCACTTTTGGCTGTTCCTCCCTGATCTTCAGTAGAACCTTGTACATCAATGGGAGAGGTGGGAAGGCATATACTGTTAGGGCTTTCCAGCTGAAAGAGAGAAAGTCCACCCTCCAAGCTTGTGGGTGGTATGTCCTTGAGCAGAATGTCTTCAGTTGATGGTTGAGTGGGGAGGCGAACAGATCTATCTCTGGCATTCCCCATGTGTTTGTTATAAGTTTGAAGATGTCTGGGTGCAGCATCCATCCGTGTGCATCCATGATAGTTCTGCTTAAGGTGTTCGCCAGTGCATTTTCTTTCCCTGGCACGAATTGGGCCTGTAGTTGGATATTGAGATTCAGGCATAGTTCCCACAGACTCATAGCCATCTGGCATAGAGGGTAAGAATGTGTGCCTCCCTGCTTGTTTATGTACCACATGACCGTGATGTTGTCTGTCCTTATTAACAGATGTCCTTGTTGGAGGAAGGGTATGAATGCCTCGATTGCATGCCTCACTGCCAGCATTTCCTTTTGGTTTATGTGCATGCTTAGCTGTCCTTGAGGCCATAGGCCTTGGATACATTTGTCCTCCATGTGTGCTCCCCATCCTCGGTCTGAGGCGTCTGTGGTGATGGTGTGCCTTGTTTTTGGTTTGTTGAAAGGCAACCCTCTGTTGGACTGGCAGGCCTGAGCCCACGACAGGAATTCCTTTTGAAGGCATGGAATGATTGGTATCATGGTTTCTAAACTGTGACTGTGTTGAGACCATACACTCCTTAGGTACCATTGTAATTTCCTCATATGCAGCCTGGCATGTGGGATTAGAATTATGCAGGATGCCATGTAACCCAGGGCCTGCAGGATTTTACTTGCAGTAAGCTGAGTTTGTCTTGTCAGATTCATGAAGTAATCTGGAAGTTGTTTTTGCTTTTCTTCTGTGAGAAAGGCCATTTGGGTGTTTGTGTCCAGATCTGCACCCAAAAAGGTTATCCTTTGGGATGGTACTAGTCTTGACTTTTGGATGTTGACTGTGTATCCCAAGGTCTGTAGCAGGTGTATGGCATAGGCCAAGTCCTTTACCAAATTTTTCTTGTTGTCCGCTTGTATTAGGCAGTCGTCCAGGTATGGATAAATTTGAATTCCCTGTAGTCTGCAATGTGCAATTACTGATGCCAGGCATTTCGTGAATACTCTGGGCGCAGTAGATAAGCCAAAGGGCAATGCTGAGAATTGATAATGCTCTGATCCTGCAAGAAATCTGAGGTGTCTTCTGCAACTTGGTCGAATAGGGACGTGCAGGTATGCCTCCTTGAGATCTAGAGTCACCAGCCAAGACTCCTTGCCCAACATGGGAAGAAGTTGCTGTAGGGTCAGCATTTTGAATTTTGGCACAATGAGAGAAGTGTTCAGTGCAGACAGGTCGAGAATAGGCCTCCACTGATTTTCTTTTCTTGGTACAAGGAATAGTCTGGAGTAAAATCCTTGGCCTTTTTCTGAACATGGTACCTTTTCTATAGCTTTCATCTGAAGTAAATTGCTGATTTGTCTTAAAGCCTCTGCCTTCTGATTTGGTGGAAGGTTTGGCATTCCTTCTTTTTGGCAATGTGTGGAAGTGAAACCTGTATCCTTTGTCTATTATTTGCAGTGTCCATGTATCCTTTGTAATATAATGCCAGTTTTTTGAGAATAAAGCCAGCTTTCCGCCCAAGGGTGCTTCCAGTTGATCCCTGGTAGGCGGAATCAGAGTCAAGTCATTGAGCCTGTCCTGTAGTAGTGGTTGTCGTTGTAGCTGTTGCACTACTCCTCTGGTTGGCAGGCTGCCACTGACGGCCTCTGTAGGAGCCCTTCGATTGACCTCTGCCTCTAGAGCGCCTGTTCCTGCCTCTCTGGTCTCTGTCCGAGTCTGGAAAGGACCAATTCTTTGTAGGCCAGTTTCTGCTGAACCTCTGTGGTTGAACTTGCAGGAAATCTTTAACTGTTTGCACAGATTTTGCTTTTTCTTCAACCTTTTTTAAGATCTCCTGAGCAGAAGAGCCAAATAAATTTTGTTTCTCCATTGGAGCATCCAGGAGTTTAGCTTTGACATAATCTGGCAAAGATTGCTCCTTCAACCAGGCATGCCTACGAATAACTGCCCCAGTCATAGCTGATCTAAATGAAGCCTCCAGTGCATCATAGCCACATTTTAAGAAATGATTACTAACCTGTTGTGAGTTATGTACCAAATCCTGAAGGGATTTACTGTCTAGGGGTTCAGGAGAAGAAAGTTTCTTATTCAGTTCATCTAACAAATACTCTTGGTACTGTATCATATGAAATTGACAGTTTAATGCCCTGACAGAAAGAGTTGCAGATGTATACACCTTCTTTCCCCATCTCTCTAAAGCTCTAGACTCTCTTTCAGAGGGTAGAGGTTTTTTGGCAGTAGCAGCTGCAACCCCTTTAGGGCCCTGAGAAATAGTTTCTGGGTCTGCAGAATGGGCTTTGTACAGATGGAAATGAGAATCCGGGACCCTGTAGTATCTGTCAGGTTTGGCAGGGGCCGGAGGAAGAGTATCAGGGGCTGTACTGACATCGTTGTACACATCATCAATTACATTTAGAACAGAAGGTATAGCTAAGGGCCTATGCTGAGGCAAATGCAAAAAGGTCCTTAATCTTTTTCTAGAATCAGAGAAATCCTGACCTTGCCATTGAAAATGCTCTCTCATGGAGTGTAAAGTCTCACCAAAGGAAAACTCTTCAGGAGGGGAGGCCAAAGGGATAGATTCCTCTGCATCTGAATCCTCATAAGGCGAGTAAGCCCCTTCCTGGTGGTCTGACAACTCAGATCCATCCGTGAAATCATCTGACGAGTGTGGTTCAGAGGGGTCAGTCCTGGGCCTTTTGTCTGGAGGAGGTTGAGAGGCCCTGTCTGGGTGAGGTTGTGAACCCCTAATTAAGGAGATAAGGTCCTCAGCAAGGCTGAGGATCTGTGAACTAGAGGAAGGCCTCTGGGGGGTAGATTTGGCAGGCAAAGCTTTTGAAAGTTTGGCAGCTTTAGCCCTAGAAAAGGCCTTAATGGACATGGAAGCAGGGGGCCTAGCTGCCCCACGTGCAGGGGTAGAAATGTCCAAAGATGTGGTGTCGGACAATTCCTGAACACTAGCTTCGGTAGGTAGTTCTGAAGCCGACTCAGCCGGGGCCTCTCGGGCCTCGGTGGTCGGAAGTATGGTTTCGGAAGAAGGAATCGCAGAGGAGTCAGTTTCGGCTGAAACCGAGACACTCGCGGTAGGCCTAGCCGTGGTTTCAGCCGAAACCACGAGCCGCGAGTGTCGGTCCTTTTCCTTGCATTTTTTGACCATATGCGAAGTCGGAGTCTCCGACGGCATTTTATAAGCAAAAGCGGCACCAAAAAATTCCTCTGCAAACTCCGACCGACGTCTAAGAGTTCGTCGGTTGAAGGAGGCACAGGCTAAACAGGCCGATACATTGTGGTCTGGGCCAAAGCAAGGAAGGCAGTAAGAATGGAAATCCTTATGAGGTATTTGTTTCCCACAAGTTAAACAATTATTTACTTTGTCTGACATCGGCTGAGGCAAGAAAGAGTCCCCAACGGGGTACTTAGCTTTTTTCGAAGTCTTCGGTAGCTGAAATCACTGGATCTGACCAACTGGCACTTGCGAACAGCTTCTGCTTCGGGCACCGCGCGGCAAGAAAGACTGAGGAAAATGGCGTCGGCTGATGCTTTTATACCCCAGACGCTCTGACGTCAGGGAAAGTGCGACATCAGCCGAGGCCAGACCCAGACTTTGGAATCCGGCCGACCGAAGGGCTGTCTGAGGCAGGACAACCCATATGTTATGACTGCAGATGCATCCTTGAAGGACATCAAAATATTTTGTCTGAATAAATGTCAGCACTACACAATGCATTCTGACTGTGTGTGTGTAGCACACAGGTTGTCATGAAGTGTACACAAGCAGTAAACACAGTATGTTTTCTGCCAGTTTAAAACACTTCTTGATCCTCAAATTCCCAGAAACAAAATAATACACTTTTTCCACAAAACATTCCCCAAATTAAAAATAAGCCCTTTCCAAATAATACCAGTCCCTGGCAGGGAAAGTACAGTTGTGTACACTTACCATAAATGTAGATGTTCGAGTGTATTAACTGTTGCAGTCATCACCTGTGGGTTATCCTTGCTGTGGTAGCACTCGGCCAGCCTGAATACCAAAGTTAATGTTTTTCAGCATCAGCTGCTGTTTCTTGCTGTCTGACGTCAGGTTGTCACTGCTAAAAAGGAAGGCAGCCGATGCCATTACATCAGTTTTTCTTGCCCTAACCAGTCAGAGGCCTAAGTAAATAAGGTAAAGTGGTCCTGGTGGCTAAAAGCCGCCATTAGAAACTTATGTCTCCCTGAAGAAAGAAGATACAAGGGGGAAGGAAGGTGGGAAACCAGGACTGCAACAGTGAATACACTCAAACATCTACATTTATGCTAAGTGTACGCAACTGTACTATGTTCTTTGTGTTTCACTGTTGCAGTCATCATCTGTGGGAGTATTCCCAAAGCTGAGGAGAGGGGTGGTAGAATTAGGAAGAAACCTAGGAATGGGTCAGCATGACCTACAGAACTGCAGGGGCAAACCCTGCCCTAGCCTTAGAAAATAAAGGTAGGTAGTAATGCTTGGTAAAGGTATGGACAGAAGTCCAGGTGGCAGCTTCCAGGAAGTCCCTGATGGGAACTCCTCCTAGGAATGCTGTGGAAATGGAGGCTGCTCTAGTGGAATGGGTTCTAACAGACTTGGGGGGGGCATGCAATCTGTAGTAGAAATGGATACAGTGCGATATCCATTTGGAAATGGTTTGTTTGGAAAAGAGCTTCCCCTCTGCCCCTGGGGCAAAGCTGATGAACAGTTGGTCTGTTTTCCTGAAGGGTTTAGTATGGACCAGATAGTATATGAGCTGTCTGTGTACGTCTAGTGAGTGCAGAATTCTTTCCCCCTTGTTTTGAGGTTTAGGAAAGAAGGTGGGTTGATGTATGGCCTGATTGAGAGTTGCACTAGATACCACCTTGATCATAAAGGAGGGAATAGTCCTCAGGGAGATCCTATCTGCATGGAAGATGATGAAGGGTTCAATGGCCATCAGTGCCTGAAGTTTTGAAACCCTTCTGGCTGAGGTGATAGCTAGGAGAAAAGCAGTCTTCCAGGAGAGGAATCTTAGTTCTGCAGAAGCTGCAGGTCTGAAGGGTGGTAAAGGTAGTTTTTCCAAAACATAATTTAGGTCCCAGGCTGGAGAGGATGGCCTTCTGAGAGGTCTGATTCTAGAAGTCCCTCCGAGGAATTGTTTAATCAAAGGATTGGAAAATAGGGGCTGTTTTGTATTAAAAATGAGCTGGGATAGCTGAGGCATGGATTTTAATAGAGGAGGAGGAGGAGAGGCCACTAGAAAGTAGCTCCACTAGGTAGTCCAGGATAAGAGGGATGTTAGGCTGTAAGGTATTGCCCCCTCTGGACTGGCTCCAGGAGCCGAATCTTTTCCATTTTCCTGCATAAGATTTTCTAGTGCTGGGCCTTCTGGCCTCTGTGATAATGTCTAGGACCTGTTTGCTTAACAGGGGCCCCTTGTTTGCCTTTACAGTATTAGCCATGCTGATAGTTTGCAAGTCTGGGTGCAGCATCCCCCCCCCCAACTTAAGTTAAGAGGTCTGAGATCAGGGGAAGCTGCCTGGGAGGTTGTAATGTCAGGCTGCGTAATTAGGGGTACCAATGCTATCTGGGCCAATCAGGAGCAATGATGATGGCCTTTGGTATCTCCTCCCTTATTTGATCAGTACCTTGGGAATAAGAGGCAGAGAAGGGAAAGCATACACAAACAGGGTGTTCCAGCGAAAGGTCAAGGCATCCACCTTTCACGCTAGGAGGTGATACTCCCTGGTACAGAAATCTTTTCAGCTGACGGTGGAGATGCGAAGCAAAGAGATCTCCCATGCCTGAGTGATTTGTAAAAATAATTTTTTATATGGAGTTTCCATTCGTGGTGGGTCCAGTAAGTTCCTGCTTAAGTGGTCTGCCAGGGTGTTGGTAATCCCTGGTAGGTGTTGGGCTATCAGGTGTAGTCCCATAGAAAAGGCAGTCAGCCAGAGGTTCATGGCTAGTGTGCACAGAGGATAAGACTGGGTCCCTCCCTGTCTGCTGATGTACCACATTACTGTGTTGTCGCCTGTTTTGATAAGGAGAACCCCTGGCTTGAGATGGGGTTTGAAGGATGCCTTTTGTACTGCTATCATTTCCTTCTGGTTGGTGTGTAAGGGAAGGTGCTGGGCATCCCAAAGACCTTGGATGCACCTGCCTCGTAGGCGAGTGCCAGAAGCTATGTCTGAGGCGTCAGTGGTAATGGTCTGGTCAGTTGGGAGGAGGCTGAAGGAAAGACCCTTGTTCTGGGCAAAGGCCCCAGCCCACCAGAGAAACTTGGCCCTTATACAGGGGATCAGAGGTAGAGAAGTCTCTAAAGGATGAGAGTGCGAACACCAAAGGTTTTTTAGGTACCACTGAAGTTTTCTCATGTGAAGCCTGGCCAGAAGAATTAGAAGGATGCAAGATGCCATGTACCCCAAGGCTTGCAGGAACTTCTTTGCAGTGAGGTAAATTCTGGGAGCTAGCTGGGTAAAATAGAGATGCAGGAAGCTCCTGCTTTTCTGGGGATAGGAAGACCATTTGGGATGCTGTGTTCCGCAGTACTCCCAAGAAAATTATCTTCCTGGAGGGTGTGTGCCTTAATTTCTTCTAGTTGATGGTGTACCCTAAAAAGGTTAGGAGGGTTTTGACAAAGGGGAGGTCCTTGAGGAGCTTCTCTTTGCCATCTACCTGAATGAGGCAGTCATCCAGATAAGGGTAAATTTGTATATTTTTCTGTCTGCAAAAGGCTACGGCCACGGCTAAACATTTGGTGAATACCCTGGGAGCAGTAGATAAGGCAAAGGGTAGTACAGAGAACTGAAGGTTTTGTGAGCCTGCTCTGAAGAAAAGGAATATCCTGCAGGATTCCCTTATGGGGATGTGGAGGTAGTCCTCTTTTAGATTTAGGGTAACTAACCAGGCAATTTTTGTCATCATTTTGAATTTGGGGACCACTAGGAAGGTGTTCAGAACGGATCGATCCAGGGTTTGGCGCCAAGTGCCCTCTATCGTGGGAACAAGGAAGAGTCTGGAATAAAAGCCTCTGCCTGTTACATCTGAGGGGACAGGTTCTACTGCCCCCTTGGGATAAGAGAGCTTGGACTTGTTTCAATGCCTCTGTCCACTGATTTTGAGGTAAGGGTACCCTCTTTGAATTGGGAGTTAGTAGAAGGAGAATTTGTATCCTTGAAAAATTATCTTTAAGACCAATTGGTCCTTTGTTGCAGAAAGCCAATTTTTTAAGCAGAAGGAAAGCCCTCCTCCTAGTATTTGGTGAGTGAAAAGAGGGGGGATAGGGAGTCAGAGAGTTTTTGCCCTAAACGGATGGCTTAGAACTCCCTGACTTTGGAGAGGGAGTGGTCCACTGTTTGGTTCTCTGCTGTCCATGGGGTATGAGTCTGGGTGGTCTGTCCCTGCAGGGCTTACTTTGCCCCTGTCTGCTAGGTGTAGGAAAGGACCAGTGTTTTGAGGGAAAATTCCTGCTGAACATAGGAGGTTGTATTTGAAGGAAATTGTTTAATGTTTGCATAGATTTTGCGTTGTCTTCCATCTTTTTAAGCACCTCTTCTGCTTTTTCTCCAATCAAGCATTCCTTATCCAAGGGTGCATCAAGTAATTTAGATCTGACATGATCAGGGAGAGGTTGTTCCTTCAATCATGCATGTCTCCTAATGACAGATCCTGACACTGCTGCCCTGTTTGAGGCTTCTAGGGCATCATATACACAGTGTAATGAGTGCTTATACACTTGACAAGTAGAGTGCAGTAAATCTATTTCAAACTGGCACAGTCAGGAAAGGTTGAAATCTTTTGTTTTAATAGTTCCAAAGTGTGTTGTTGATATTTTAACATGTGGAACAAGACTTGAGTGCTCTGACACCTAAGGTTGCACAGGTGTAGACTTTTTTACCTCATCTGTCCAGAGCTCTGGAATCCTTGTTAGAAGGAATAGGATTCTTTGCAGAACTAACCTTAGCTAATTTAGGTCCCTGTGTAATGACCTCCGGGTCTACAGCAGGATTTCTGCACAGGTATTTTTGAGAATCTGGTACTCCAAAACTTGTCAGGTTTTCTGAGAGTAGGTGGGAGGGCGTCAGGAGTTAAGGTGGATTCATGGAAAACATCATCAACCACCTCTAAGATTGGAGAGATGGCCAAGGGTCTGTGCTGGGGCAGCTCTAGAAACTCTTAGTCTTTTCTTAGACTGAGAGAAGTTCTGGGATTCCCAGTGGAAATGTTCCTTGAGGGTGTACAGCGTTTCCCCAAAGGAAGGATCTTCTAGGGGGGAGGCAGAATGAATGGATTCCTCTGCATCTGAATTCTCATAAGCAGTCATAGGTAGTTACTCTTCAAAAACTGAATAATCAGACTCCTCAGAATCCTGTTCTGTCATTATTTCAGGAGGAAGGACTCTCTTCTTTTTAGAAGTTGTGGCCTGACTACCCCTGATAAGGGTGATACGATACTCTGCCATTTTAAGCATTAGAGCTTGGGGTGCTGGAGCAGGAGTAAAATGGTGGCTAGGGGTCATTTTTCTTAGGAGTGGCCTTGCCTCTAGGCCTAAGAATAGCCATCAGTCTGAGAGAAATGGTAGTCGGAGAAGATGTCGGTTTTTGCCTAGATTCGGTAGTGCGAACGACCTCCTCAGAAGCCGGTGCCTGTGTCGTGGCTACAGACCCAACCACGGCAGAGACAACCAAAAGCTCGGAAGACGAAAAAGATTTCTGCGGCATACTGGACTCGGAGTCTTAGTAGAGACCTGCGAAGGTATCTAATTGGGCATCAGGGGCTGCAAAGGCACATCACTGAATTCCCGAGAACTGACTACCTGCTTAGCGGTAGAGTCGTCGGAAGGCTTAACCTTGTGTGGTCTGTCTCTATCTTTATCCTTACGATTTTTCGGAATGATTACAGAATGTTGGGAGGAGGGACGCCATTTCATCTACAATAAGAGCTCTACGACGAATGGTTCTCGCGTTAAAGAGGGCACAAAACCGGCAAGAGGGGACATTGTGGTTTGGGCCTAAACAAGTGATGCAATAAGAATGGAAGTCTCGGTGTGGTATTTGCTTTCCACAGGCAAGACAATTGTTAACTTTTTTGGACATCGGTTAGTGCAAGAAAAAAAGATCCCCAACGAGGTACTTGGCTTTAGACATTTTCAGCTGTAATTAAAATTCTGTTAACGACCGACCAGCACACTTGCGAACTGCTTCTGTTACGGCAAGAAAGACTGATGTAATGATGTCGGCTGCCTTCCTTTACAGCACTGACGACCTGACTTCAAACAGCAAGCGACAGCAGCCGACACAGAAAAACATCAACTCTGGCATTCGGGCCGGCCGAGGACTACCACAGCAGGAATAACCTCACAGGTGATGACGGCAAAAGTGAAACACAAAAAACATCTTCAGATACTACGAAAAAATTCTAGGTTTCTCAAAGGGGAAATACCACCAGAAAATAAACGATATAATTCTTCTTAAAACAGAAGAAAAATTGGAGTGGAAGGGTTCCTCAAGGGGAACTTATCTGCCAGAACTAACGCTTCAAGGCCAATTGCTGCTCCTGTGGAATTTTAGTACTGCTACTCTGGAGGTGGCAAGAAAGTACTGAAGCTCTCTCTCCTCTGCTGATCCCTCCACCCCCACCCCCGGGCTGTCCAATCAGCAAGCAGAGTGAAGTAATGGGTGAGAACCAAAGGTCTATAAAAAGTACAGATGTGTACACTTATCATAAATGTAGATGTTCGAGTGTATTCACTGTTGCAGTCATTACATTTGGGTTATTTGCTTGCAGTAGCCTTCAGTCGGCCTGATTAACAAAGTCTTGGGTCCCATATCAGTTGCTGTCCCTTCTTCCATGATGTCAGGTCGTCAGGGGTATAAAACATGTAGCAGATGCCATTACATCAGTTTTTCTTGCCCCGGATGTCAGGTGCCCCCCTAAAGGGAAGCAATTAAATCTATAATACAAGGATATACCTCCAACAAAAAAGCAAATACACCAAAAAGCTTTTTGAGCATAGTAAGTGAGAGTAGAGGTATAGCCAAAAGAAGAAAGGGGGCTGGAGGGAGGGTAACCAGGACTGCAAAGTACAGTTTTGTACCTACCATAAATGTAGATGTTCGAGGATCCCCATTGCTGCAGTCCTTACTATTGGGGTATAGTCCGCGTCCAGTCGGCCCGAATACCAGAGTATAAGGCTGACGTCGGTCAGGGCGCATTAGACTGACGTCAGTACGTCAGGGTAGTAATGCGCATGACCGACGCCATATCCTCAGTCTTTTCTTGCCCCAGATGTCAGAAGACCCTAAAAAAACAAGGCCCAAAATACCTGCACCAAAAATATGTACAATATATACAAGAATATATACAAAAACATAAGCATGTAACCTCACCTACACAACCACCCCAAACACAGAGGGGAAGGAGGGAGGGTAAATTGGACTGCAGCAATGGGGATCCTCGAACATCTACATTTATGGTAGGTACAAAACTGTACTATGTTCTTCGTTCCCCATTGCTGCAGTCCTTACTATTGGGTAGAATCCCAAAGCAGAGGTAAGGGAGGCTGGCAAATCATAAAGAAGCAGGAGCTGACAACATGCCTTGCAAAACAGCTGTGGCAAAACCAGCCCTAGACTTAGAGTAGATAGGAAGGTGATAATGCTTAGAGAAAGTATGCACTGAACTCCAAGTAGCTGCTTCCAAAATATCCTTAGTTGCCACCCCTTAGAAATGCTGTTGAAGTGGCAGTAGCCCTAGTGGAATGAGGCCTAATCCCAGCTGGAATCTCCTTGCCATGATGGGAATAACAAAATGCAATGCAAAAGCCAATCCACCTAGAAATAGTTTGTTTTGACACAGGCTTGCCCTGTGAACTCAAAGCAAAAGAAACAAACAACTGCTGAGACTGCCTGAAATCTTTAGTCCTGCTTAAATAATAACGCAATTGCCTGTGTACATCTAAAGTGTGCAAAATCTTTTCCCCTTTATTTTGGGGGTCTGCATAAAAAGTAGGCAAATGAATAGTTTGGTTTAAAGCCACACTAGAAACCACCTTAGGCATAAAGGAAGGATTAGTACGTAATGATACCCTATCCTTATGGAAAATCAAAAATGGCTCTACTGCCATAAGGGCCTGCAACTCAGACACCCTTCTTGCAGAAGTAATAGCCAACAGAAAAGCAGTCTTCCATGATAAGTATTTCAATTCAGCAGTAGCCGCAGGCTCAAAAGGTTGTAGAGTAAGTTTTCCAACACAAAATTGAGATCCCAAGCAGGAGTAGGAGCTCATTGGGGGTCTTATATTCTTTGCCCTCTAAGAAACTGCTTGAACAAAGGGTGCGAAAACAATGGTGGGTCACAATCATAGTGAGCTGAAATTGCTGCAGCATGAATCTTAATGGAAGAGAAGGACAAACCTTTGTCCAATAACTCAGTAAGATATTGAAGAGCCACACTCAAATTAGGCTCAGAAACCTGCAAATTCTTTGCTGTACTCCAAAATAAAAATCTCTTCCATTTTTCTGCGTACACTTTCCTTGTACTAGGTCGTCTAGCTTCCATAATCACATTTAAAACTTGTTGAGGAAGTTGAGACCTGCTGTGTTTCAACACAGAATATGCCAGGCTGTTAGATGAAGAGAGTGAAGCTTGACATTGAGCAGATGACCATCCTTCTGAGATAACAGATGAGGAATCAGAGGTAAAGGCCATGGAGGCTTCCTTACCAGACTCCGTAGTAGTGGGTACCAGTGTTGCGAGGCCAATCTGGAGCTATCAAAATCATCCTTGGCCTGTCTTGTCTGACCTTTAATAGTACCTTTGGAAGAAGAGGCAGAGGAGGAAAGGCATACACATGAAGGTTTTTCCAACTGAAAGACAGAGCATCCACTTTCCAAGCTGTGTGATGAAACCCCTTTGTGCAATACTGTGGCAGCTGGTGGTTTAGTGGAGAAGCGAACAGATCTATGTCTGGAGTCCCCCATGACACTGTCAATTGTTGAAATACATGAAGATCCAGTTTCCACTCGTGGGGATCCATGATTTGTCTGCTTAACACATCTGCTAAGGAGTTCTGTGCTCCTGGCAGAAACCTTGCCTGAAGAGTTAGTTGCAAGCTTAGCGCAGTCTCCCATAAAATCATTGCTTGCCTGCATAGAGGATAAGAATGTGTTCCCCCTTGTTTGTTGATGTACCACATGACAGTAGTGTTGTCTGTTAGAATCAACACCTGCCCTGGGAGAAGTAACTCCTAGAAAGCCATTAATGCAAACTGGACTGCTAACATCTCCTTCATGTTGATATGCAGATGCTGTAGTCTGGCAGGCCACTTGTCTTGTATCCACTTTCCATTTAGATGAGCTCCCCAAGCAATGTCCGAGGCATCTGTCGTTAAAATCTGACTCGCCTCTGGCCGGGTCACAGAGAGTCCCTTGTTTAGGTGACATTCCTGAGCCCACCACAAAAATTCTTTTTGAAGGCAAGGTATTATTTGAATGACAGTGTCCAAATCCTGGCAGTGCTGTGTCCATACATTTTTGAGATACCATTGTAGCTTCCTCATATGCAGTTTGGCATTGGGAAGCACCAGAATACAAGATGCCATGAACCCTAATGCCTGAAGGACTGTCCTTGCAGTCAGCACGGACTGATGAGATAGTTGATGGAAGTAAAGTGACAGACTCTTTTGTTTGTCCGGGGTTAAAAAGGCCATCTGGGCTGCTGTATTCAGTCTCACACCCAGAAAGCACATGTCTTGAGAGGGTACTAGACTGGACTTTATTTCGTTCACAGAATACCCTAGGCATCTTAGCACTGCTATAACATATTCCAGATGCTGTAGGAGGTCTTTCTTTTCTTGAGCCAGAATCAGGCAGTCGTCCAAGTAAGGATAGATTTGAATTCCTTGAAGCCTGAAGTAAGCTATCACTGGAGCCAGAACCTTTGTGAATACTCTGGGCAGTAGATAAGCCAAAGGGCAATGCAGAGAACTGATAATGAGAATTTCCAGCTCGAAACCGCAGATACTTCCTGCAACTTAGTCTTATAGGCACATGAAGGTAAGCTTCCTTGAGATCTAAAGTTACCATCCAGTGATCTTTGCCCAGCAGAGGTAAAAGCTGTTGTAACGTCAACATCTTGAACTTGGGAATGTCCAGAAAAGTGTTGAGGAGAGATAAATCCAAAATTGGTCTCCACGTGTTCCCCTTCTTTGGTACTAGGAACAGGCGAGAATAAAATCCTAGGCCCCTTTCTGATACAGGGACTGGCTGAATGGCCCCATCCGGAGTAACTGAGAAACTTGCTTGTGAGCCTCCTTTCTTTGTGGAGGAGGAACGTCTGGCATGCCTTTGAAAGGGGCATTGTATGGAAATAAAATCTGTAACCGTGGTGAATGATATCCAACACCCATTTGTCTTGAGTAATTAAATCCCAATTTTCTTTGAAAAGAGACAATCTTCCTCCCAAAGGAGCTGCCAGGCGAGAATCTACTGGCAGCTGAAAAGACAGGTCATTGGGTCTGTTTACGAAAGGACTGACCCCTGCCCTCACCAGAAGTCCGAGCAGGTGAACTCCCTGTTCTAGGCCTAAAAGAACCTTGAGCCCTGCCCCTACCACGTCTAGACCTACCCCTAGACTGGGAATCATAAGCAGGATAAGTCCACCCCTTAGCAGGCCAATTTCTACTAAACTTGGTGGCTGCACCTGCAAAAATCTTTAACAGTTTGCATAGACTTAGCTTTGTCTTCCATTTTCTTTAAAACTGCTTCCACAGGCGATCCAAACAACACATCAGACTGTAAAGGAGCATCCAAAATCCTTGTCTTAACATGCTCAGCTAAATTCTGATCCTTCAACCAGGCATGCCTGCGAAGAACAGAACTAGTAGCAGCCACCCTCGAGGAGGCCTGTACAGCATCAAAACCACATTGCAAAGAATGCTTACCCACTTGTTCAGACACATGAACCAAATCCAGCAACTCTTTACACTCAATACCTTCCGCCAAAGCATCCACCTTAGATTTTAATTGTGAAAGGAGATAATTCTGATATTTTAGCATGTGAAACTGACAATTCAACGCTCTCATGGCTAGAGTGGAAGAAGTATACACTTTCTTTCCCCACCTATCCAAAGCCCTTGCCTCTTTATCAGTGGGAACAGGATTTTTAACCACAGAGGCCTTAACACCTTTAGGCCCTTGAGAAATAGTTTCTGGGTCCGCCCTTGGACTCTTAAACAAATACTTATGAGCTTGGGCACCCTATAATACCTATCAGGCTTAACAGGAGCAGGAGGCAAAGAGTCAGGGTTCAGTGAAGCCTCTGCAAAACATCTTCCACCACATTCAACACAGGAGGAATAGCTAAGGGCCTATGCTGGGGTAAAACAAGAATTCCCTAAGCCTTTTCCTGGAATCAGAGTAATCCTGGCCTTCCCATTTAAAGTGCTCCCTCATGGAATGCAGAGTCTCTGAAAATGAGAAATCCTCAGGAGGAGAAGCTGTAGGAGTGGAATCATCCACATCAGAATCAGAATAAGTAGGATACTCCTGCAAGTCTTCAGCAGAAGACTCTGAAGCCTCTGAACACTGTTCAAAACTATCAAACTCCGGTTCCACCCTAGGCCTCTTATCAGGCGGGGGCATAGAACCTCTAATCAGAGTAATCAAATCTTCTGCCATTTTAAGCATATGTTTCTTAGGTACAGAACCCGAAATGCTAGGAGAAGCCCCCACTGAAGCTGAACTAGGCCTACCTCTCAAAGAAGTTTTGGCAACAGAAGGAGAGGCTCTAACTACCTTGGGAAGAGAGGGAAGAACAGTTACCTGAGAAGCCCCCTCAGCCTGGCCTACCTCCTGAGAAGGCACATCCTGTAACAGTAAAGTGTCTGCCTGAGACTCCATGGAAACTCCTGGCAAAACCTCTGGCTCCACTGAGCCTTCTAAAGAACCGACGTCCGGGACTGCCGGTTCATCAACCCTAGGCTTCGCTGTTTTGTCCTTGCGCTTCTTGGACGAAGCGGGCGTCGGAGCATCCGACGGCGTTTTATAATTGCAACACTTCCCAAACACTAACTTGGCACAGTCTAACCTCCTCTTAATAGTGCGTTTGTTAAACCTAGCACAAGAGCGGCAACCAACAACGTCGTGCTCAGGCCCTAAAGGTATACACAAGGTATGGTAATCCCTATGAGGTATCTGTTTCCCACAAGAAATACAGTTATTCACTTTTTCTGACATCCGGTTAAATACTGAGGCAAGAAAAAACCAAAATGTTCCCCAACGGGGTACTTAGCCAACTCTGTTTCGGTCTGAAACTCCGGTTTCGGAAATATTTCAGAACGCCAACCTGCACTCGCAAAACTGCTTCTGCATCGGACCATGCGGCAAAAAAGACTGAGGATATGGCGTCGGTCATGCGCATTACTACCCTGACGTACTGACGTCAGTCTAATGCGCCCTGACCGACGTCAGCCTTATACTCTGGTATTCGGGCCGACTGGACGCGGACTATACCCCAATAGTAAGGACTGCAGCAATGGGGAACGAAGAACATCAGTGAATACACTCGAACATCTACATTTATGGTAAGCATACACAACTGTACTATGTTCTTCGTGTTTCACTATTGCAGTCATTACATTTGAGTAGATTCCCAAAGTTAAGGTTGGGAGGAGGAATTTAAATAGAATTACAATCAGCTATAAGGCCCTGCAAGACTGCAGTGGCAAAACCAGCTCTGGATTAAGGTAGCAGCTTCTAGGATGTCCCTTGAAGGGAAGCCCCTGAGAAAGGCTGTAGAGGTAGATGCAGCCCTGGTTGAATGGGGTCTGATGCCCTGTGGTATAGGTTTTCCATGGTGCTTATAGCAGAAATGACTGTAGTGGCCTATTTTGAAATGGTTTGCTTTGAAATAGCTTTCCTCCTGTCCCTGCAGCAAATACCACCAGCAGTTGTTCAGATTTCCTTTGAGGTTTAGTCCTGTCCAAGTAGAATCTAAGTTGTCTGTGCACATCTAAGGAGTGCAGTATCCATTCCCCTTTGTTGTGTAGGTTAGGAAAGAAGGTAGGCAAATGAATAGACTGATTAAAAGCCACACTGGATACCACCTTGGGCATGAAGGAGGGATTGGTTCTGAGGGACACCCTGTCCACATGAAAGATGATGAAAGGCTCCACTGCCATAAGGGCCTGTAACTCAGATACCCTTCTTGCAGAAGTGATTGCTAAAAGGAAAGCTGTTTTCCAAGAAAGGAATTTTAAGTCTGCAGTAGCAGCTGGCTCGAAAGGAGGAAGAGTGAGATTCTCCAAGACAAAGTTAAGGTCCCAGGCTGGAGTTGGAGCTCTACTCAGTGGCCTTAAAGTTTTGGCCCCTCTGAGGAGCTGCTTGAGCAATGGGTGAGAGAAGAGAAGAGGGGAGGCTCTGTGCTATAATGAGCTGAAATGGCTGAGGCATGAATTTTGATGGAGGAAAAGGACAAACCCTTATGAAGCATCTCAGTCAAATATTGTAGAATCTGAGGTAAATTGGGCACTGCTGCACTCATCCCTTGAGATTGGTTCCAGGTACAAAATCTTTTCCATTTTGCAGCTTAAGATTTTCTAGTATTAGGCCTCCTAGCCACTAAAATGATATCCATCACTGATTTACTGAGAGGTGGTAAAGGAGAGATTAGGTAATTAGCCAGGCTGCTAGGTTCAGGGTTTGCAGCTGAGGGTGCAAAATCTGGTTCTCCTGCTGAAACAACAGGGAAGGAGTCTGAGGCAGGTGCCATGGGGCCAAGTGTGACACACTCTGCAGGAGTGGGTACCAGTGTTGGCGTGGCCAGTCTGGTGCAATTAAAATCATCCTTGGCGTGTCCTGTTTGATCTTTAGTAGTACCGTCGAGAGCAGAGGCAGAGGAGGAAAGGCATAAACTGATAGTTTTTTCAGCTGAAGGATAGAGCATCCACTTTCCAAGCTAGTTTGTGGGGAATCCTTGTGCAAAATTTGTCCAATTGATGGTTCTGGGGGGAGGCAAACAGGTCTATATCTGGGCTCCCCCATTTGCTTGTCAACATGTTGAAAATCCTTGGTTCCAGTTTCCACTCGTGTGGGTCCATGAGGTTTCTGCTTAGTCCATCTGCCAGTGTATTTAGTTTTCCTGGCAGGAATTGAGCTTGTAGATTCACTTCGTAGCTCAAGGCTGTGTTCCACAATGCCATGGCTAGTCTGCAGAGGAGTAAGTGTGTGTACCCCCCTGCTTGTTTATGTACCACATGACCGTGGTGTTGTCCGTCTTTACCATTAGTTGTCCTAGAAGAATGAGGTCCTTGAAGGCTGTCAGAGCATTCTGTACAGCTAATATTTCCTTTTGATTTATGTGTAGGTGCATTTGACTTGGGTTCCATTTGCCCCTGAATGCACTTGCCTGCCAAGTAAGCCCCCCATGCATAGTCTGATGCATCTTGTTGTTAAGGTTTGGGATGCAGGGGGTAGTGTGAATGATAGTCCCTTGTTTTGGTGCAGGCCTCTGCCCACCAAAGGAACTCTAGGCATAGGCAAGGTACAATAGGAATCATAGCTTATAGATCCTGTGAATGTTGATACCATAAGCTTTTGAGATACCATTGCAGTTTCCTCATATGCAGCCTTGCATGTAGAATTAGAAGAATGCAGGAGGTCATGAACCCCAAGGTTTGCAGTATTTGCCTTGCAAATAACTGGGTTTTTGTGGCCACTTGTTTGAAGTAGGTTGTTAAATAAGTCTGTTTCTCTGGCGTGAGGAAAGCCATCTGGGAAGTTGTACTTAAGCTTGCTCCCAGGAATATAATTTGTTGACAGGGTACCAGGTGTGATTTATTTTTGTTTATTGTGTACCCCCAGACAAGTCAGTACCCTTTGAACAAAGGCCAGATGATTCAAAAGTATGTCCTGGCTTTCTGCCCGAATTAGACAATCGTCCGGGTATGGATATATTTGAATATTTCTTTGCCTGCAGAATGCAATGACTGGATCTAGGTACTTTGTGAATACCCTGGGCGCAGTAGATAGAGAACTGATAGCGCATGCAGCCTGCTTTGAAGCGTAGGTATCTTCTGCAAGACTCCCTGATAGGGATGTGCAGGTATGCTTCTTTTAAGTCTAGTGTTGCCAACCATGCATCTTTGCCTAGCATAGGAAGCAGCTGGTGAAGAGTCAGCATCTTGAATTTTGGAATCATCAGAAAGGAATTTAGAGTAGAAAGATCTCGGATAGGACGCCATGTATTGCCTTTTCTGGGCACCAGAAAAGGTCTCTAATAGAAGCCTTGTCCCTTTTCCTCTTCTGGTACCAACTGAATAGCCCACATGCTTAAGAGAGACAGTACTTGATTTTGGGCCTCTGCCCACTGATTTGGGGATCGATCTGGCCACCCGCTTGGTGTTGGTAAGGTGTGGAAATGAAATCTGTATCCTTGGGACACTATATTTAAAACCCATTTGTTCTGGGTAATGAGTTCCCAGTTTTTGGCCTGCAGACCAATCTTCTCGCCTACAGGAGCATTCAGCTGGGAAGTGCTTGGAAAATTTAAAAGCAAGTCACTGAGACTTTTCCATAGGGGGGGGGAGTCTTACTACTCCCTGATTTGGGTGTGGAAACCCCCCACTGCTTAGTTGCGCGTGTCCCCTGGGACTGAAACCTGGGGTTTCTGCTGTGTCTGGGTTTGACTTGAGAAGACCTGGAAGGGGCTGGAAAGGACCAATTCTTAGAGGGTCAGTGCCTACTAAATCTAGGAGACTGAACTTGTAAGAAATCTTTAACAGTTTGCATAGATTTAGCTTTATCTTCCATCTTTTTAAGAACTTCCTCGGCCTTGTGGCCAAACAGGCGGCCCTGATTTAAGGGAGCATCCAACAATTTAGCTTTAAAATGATCAGGCAAAGATTGCTCCTTAAGCCAAGCATGCCTTCTGAGCACAGACCCAGTAACAGCAGCCCTGCAAGAGGCCTCTAAAGAATCAAATCCACATCGCAAAGTATGTTTTCCAACCTGTTCAGCAGAATGCATTAAATCCTGTAATTCTTTATTTTCCGCACAGTCAGGAATCAACATAATTTTCTGTTTAAGCAATCCAATAACATGTTGCCGATACTTAAACATATGAAACTGGCAGTTTAATGCCCTAATGGCCAAGATTGCAGAAGTGTAAACCTTCTTACCCCATCTATCCAGCGCCCTGGAGTCTTTATCAGAAAGGGTAGGATTTTTAGCAGTAGAAGCCTTAATGCCCTTGGGTCCCTGTGAAATAGTCTCTGGATCCACAATAGGATTTTTAAAAAGGAACTTGTGTGAATCAGGAACCCTGTAATATCTGTCAGGTTTTCTGGGAGCAGGAGGCAAAGAATCGGGGGCCAAACTACATTCCAAAAAAACATCAACAATGTCTAGTACAGGAGGAATAGCTAAAGGCCCATGCTGTGGCAGGAGTAAGAAATCCCTAAGCCTCTTTTTTTGAATCAGAAAAATCCTGGATTTCTCAGTGGAAATGCTCCCTTAGAGTATGTAAGGTTTCATCAAAAGAAAAATCCTCTGGAGGGGAAGCAGGGGGAATAGAGTCCTCTGTATCCGAATCTTCATAAGTAGATGAGGGCAAATCGAGATCATCAGAAGAATCAGAAAAATCAGAATCCTGGGCAGACGTTTCATAAACAACTGCAGTCCTAGGTCTCTTAGAAGGGGGAGATTGGCTCCCCCTGATTAGAGTTATAAGATCTTCAGCCATTCTTATAATTTGTTTTTTAGGCATAGAGTGCAACCAGCCAGAAAGAACAAGGCTGGTTGCACTCTGTTAAAAGTTTCAGGTCTTGTTGAGTGCTTTCCACTACTATTCTTTTAGGCATAGAGGCCAGAGCATGCAGACTAGACATCGGTTTTTTAGGCATGGTTCGAAATTTAGGCTTAAATGAATAAGGAGGCATTGGTTTAATATGCAAGTCTATAGGCCTGAATACACCCTCAGAAGCCGGTGCCTGCACAGTGGCTCTGAACTCATCCAAGGTAGAGAAAGCTGCGGGTTCCATAGTTGAAGCATCTTGCGGCATACCCGAATGGGTCTCAGTAGAGGCCTGCGAATCAGAAGTAGTGGGTATCAGGGGCTGCGAAAGCGCCTCACTGAGTACTGAACAGGTGACTGGCTTAGGAGAAGCGTCGTCAACAGTTTTGGACCTCGGCAGCCTGTCTCTGTCTATCTTTCCATTTTTTTTCGAAATCTCGGTAGTCGGACAGAAACCAATGACATTTCTGGATAAATAAACCAAGAACCGCAATGTTTAGAGGCAAAAATATATCGACAACGGATAGTGCGCTGATTAAATAAAGCACAAAAGTGACAGCAAGGAACATCGTGGTCAGGCCCTAGGCAAGGAATACAGTACGAATGAAAATCTTTATGAGGTATTTGCTTTCCACAAGTAATGCAATTATACTGGCATTGGTAAGGAGCAAGAAAAAGTTTCCCCAACGGGGTACTTAGCTTTAGTTGAAGACTTCGGTTCTGAACCTCGAAAATGAAAATTTCAGGAGTTGGCCGACCTGCACTTGTGAAATGCTGCTGCTTTGGGTTCCATAGTTGAAGCATCTTGCGGCATACCCGAATGGGTCTCAGTAGAGGCCTGCGAATCAGAAGCGTCGTTGACAGTTTTGGACCTCGGCGGCCTGTCTGTCTATCTTTCCGTTTCCGGCAAGAAAGACTGATGTAAAGGCATCGGCTGCATGTTTTATACCCCTGACGACCTGATGCCATGGAAGAAGGGACAGCAACCGACACAGGAACCAAGACGTTGTTAATAAGGCCGACTGAGGGCTACTGCAGTTTTGGACCTCGGCGGCCTGTCTCTGTCTATCTTTCCATTTTTTTTCGAAATCCCGGTAGTCGGACAGAAACCAATGACATTTCTGGATAAATAAACCAAGAACCGCAATATTTAGAGGCAAAAATATATCGACAATGGATAGTGCGCTGATTAAATAAAAGCACAAAAGTGACAGCAAGGAACATCGTGGTCAGGCCCTAGGCAAGGAATACAGTACGAATGAAAATCTTTATGAGGTATTTGCTTTCCACAAGTAATGCAATTATACTGGCATTGGTAAGGAGCAAGAAAAAGTTTCCCCAACGGGGTACTTAGCTTTAGTTGAAGACTTCGGTTCTGAACCTCGAAAATGAAAATTTCAGGAGTTGGCCGACCTGCACTTGTGAAATGCTGCTGCTTTGGGTTCCATGGTTGAAGCATCTTGCGGCATACCCGAATGGGTCTCAGTAGAGGCCTGCGAATCAGAAGCGTCGTTGACAGTTTTGGACCTCGGCGGCCTGTCTCTGTCTATCTTTCCGTTTCTGGCAAGAAAGACTGATGTAAAGGCATCGGCTGCATGTTTTATACCCCTGACGACCTGATGCCATGGAAGAAGGGACAGCAACCGACACAGGACCCAAGACTTTGTTAATAAGGCCGACTGAGGGCTACTGCAAGCAGATAACCCAAATGTAATGACTGCAACAGTGAAACACGAAGAACATCTGGCCAACTGTTGTATCCTAGCCAGGATACAAATCATTCAGCCAAAAGGCTACTGCAGCAGTGAGAATGTTGATCATTATCAAGTTCCTACAGGAGCAATAGATTCATTCTGAATACACTTTCAATAAAAACAAGTCCTTCCAATGAGCTATAAAAAAAACAAACAAAAACAAAAAAAAAGTCTTCAGAATCAAAGTCAGAAACCTCAGGAGAGAAAACAAAAGTTGTCCCCCTCACAATCATTTTCATCTTCGATAAGAATATCCTCAGACAGTAAAGAATTTTATTTTATTTTACTGGAAACATCAGAACTAGCAGGGTCAAGAGCCTGAACTAAGCCCAATAAATCACTCCTGCCCAATGTAGCTAGGTTAGATGAAAATAATTTCCTAACATTTTTCATCTTTTTGACAGGGATTTCTAAAACAAAACAAAGCAAAAAAAAAAAAGTAGATCTGCTTTACACAGACAAAACCTCCACATGAACAGGTATCCCAATCTGGTTAGGAAGAGAGATATCCTCTGCTCCTTCCTTCAATGACTGATAACAGTGGTAATCCCTTGGCCACCAAGAGCACAACGACAACCACAGAAGACGTGGGTAACCCCTAAGCCCATGGTGGCTGTAGGGACTACATCAGAGGGAGCCAAGATGAAAAAAATAAATGATCTATGGAACCAGAAATTGCCACCGCAGTTACTGAAGTGCCTCAGCAGCAGAATAAAAAACAGTTAAAAAAGCAAAGGTTGCTTGCAATTTTTTTTTCTTTTTGTGGCTGGAAGAAGTAAGAACTTGGGACCAAGTAGGTGGTTTCATGGTTAAGCTAAAAATTATGCCTGAATCCTGGGGAAGCCTGACGACAGTAATCCATGAAACTGGTAAGGATTAAAGTAGATTTTCCACTGAAAATACAATGAAAAGCACTTTAAACACTTAACCCAGCCCCTGAAAGTAATATAACAGGTAGTTATGTACTCACCATAACGATTGATGTATGTGGTCTATCTCGCCTCACATTCTTTACTCACGGGTTCGGAGCCGAGAATCGGCTCCAACTCGGCCAACCTATTTTCTAGCACAAAGTCTCTAATTGGCTGGGCTAACCCAGTATCCCAAGATGCACCTCTCCCTAGCCCCAGATCTAGTTTGCAGCCATCCCAATCACACCCCACACACACAACTGCCACTGGAGGGAGCTCCAGCCTGAAAGGAAAGAAAAAACAACTGACATTGAAGGGTTCTCAGAACCAATTTTCCTCCAAATCCTATAGGAAGGGGGCAGGTGGGGAGGGTACGTAAGAATGTGAGGCGAGATGGACCACAGACATCAATCGTTATGGTGAGTACATAACTATCTGATGTTATGTGATCCTATATCGCCTACATTCTTTATTCACGGGACAGCGTCCCCAGCACCTCTATCCTGGGTGGCTCATAGGAAAATACTCCTGAGAACCGTGGAACCAAAGGAAGCCTGGCCCCTAGAAGCGATGTCCAACTTGTAATAAGTAATAAAGGTGTGCGGAGAAGCCCAAGTGGCCGCAGCACAAATATCATCCAATGAAAGCCTAGCGTGGTATGCTATTGATGTAGACACTGCCCTGGTAGAATGAGCTTTAACAGGAAAAGGTAAATTTCTGCCTGCTGACGAATAGATAAAGGAAATACAATCTTTGATCCATTTAGAAATTGTGCTCTTGGAAATAGGACAACCTGTTCTGTTTTTTGAGGAGGACACAAACAGTTGATCAGACTTCCTAATATGCTTAGTCCTGTGTAAGTAGAATCTTAGTTGTCTGTGCACATCCAACTGGTGAAACCTAAACTCTGCTTTATTGGAAAAGTTCGGAAAGAACACCGGTAACACGATAGACTGATGCAGATTAATTGTGGATGACACCTTCGGAAGGAAGGACGGGTTAAGTCTCAGGGAAACTCTGTCCTTATGGAAGGTCAAATACGGAGGCTTAATGGACAAGGCTTGAATCTCTGATACTCTTCTGGCCAATGTCATGGCTATCAGGAAAGCCGTCTTCGAAGATAGAAATTTTAATTCACAGGTGGCAGCCGGTTCAAAGGGCGGTGAAGTTATGGCTTGTAACACAAAGTTTAGATCCCATGGCATGACACGTTCTGAAACCGGAGGGCGAAGTAACCAGGTGCCTTTCAAGAAGGCCTTACAAAGTTTATGGCCCATACGAGAAGGCTCGTAAGATGTATGAAAATTGGAAATTGCAGCCAGCTGCACATTAATGGTAGCAGGCGCAGAGCCCTGTCAGAAAAGCATGGCTAAAAAGTCTAAGACTGACGGAATTGGGGCTGTGAAGGGGTCCAAACCTTGGGCCCGAGCCCAAATGGAGAATCTCTTCCACTTGCTGGAATAAATCCTTCTGGTGGAAGACTTATGAGACAAAGACTAGATGTGTACCACCTCAGGTGAAAAGGAATGTCATCTAACTAGTGATGGAAGTGGAGCAGCCAGGCGGCTGTCAACCTGAGGGTTCGCAGGGAGGGGTGGAGCTGTCCTGACATATGAATCAGAAGGACTGGTACTGGGTCCAGAGTCCAAGGGCCGTCCACTGCGTACTGCTGAAGAAAGAGGAACCATACTTGTCGAGGCCAGTGTGGAGCAATTAGAATCATCCTGCTTCTCAAGGATATGGCTTTCTGAATCACTCTTGGTAACAGAGGAAACGGAGGGAAAGCATAGATCAGACCGGGGGGCCAATCGTGGACTAGAGCGCCCCTGGGTGACTCCCCCTGTGGGGGGATCAATGTGAAGTACTTGCTGCATTTGGCATTGAGAGGGCTGGAGAAGAGATCGCAGCAAGGCTGACCCCACCTGTTGAAAACTCGGTCGTTCAGGGACCACTCGTAAGGCATCAGAATAGCTCTGCTCAGCCTGTCTGCCATCACGTTGGTCTTTCCCAGAATGTGCATTGCCACTAAAAAACATTGGGAAGACACTGCCCAATGCCACACTCGCATGGCCTCTCTGCAGAGGGGATAAGACTTGGTTCCCCCCTGCTTGTTCAGGTACCACACCACAGACATGTTGTCCGAGTGAATTGCAATCATTCCCCGAGGAAGAGAGCTTTGGAGTGCCCGCAATGCTAGTAACACCGCTCTCATCTCTAGAACATTGATGTGCAGGTGTACCTCGTGATCTTGCCATGTGCCTTGGACTGTCCTGCCAAGTTAATGCCCCCCCACCCCATCTGGGAGACGTCCGTGGCCACTGGAGACATAGGAATCAAGCTCCTCCCTTTGTCCAGATTGGTGGAGCATAGCCACCAGCGGAGGTCCTGTTTGCACCGTTCCGTTAGAAGTATCAAGTGGGAAAGAGGAAGTTTCTGAAAGGACCATTGGGCCGAAAGGAGCCACTGTAGCATGTGTAACCTGGCTAGAGGCACCAGCATGATGGTGGCAGCCATGGATCCCGGGAGCTGGAGAACTAACCTGGCATGAACTCTCTTGATGGGCAACAATGCATGAATTTGAGATTGCAGCACTCTTATTCTCTCTTGTGGCAGAAAGGTCTGCATTTGAATAGAGTCTAGCTCGGCGCCTATAAAAACAACACGCTGTGAGGGCAGCAAGGCAGACTTTTCCCAGTTCAAGGTAATTCATAGTTGGTGACAAAGTGTAATGGTAGCCTCCCTGGCTTGAATAAGGAGATGCCTGGTGGGGGTGGTGAGAAGCCAGTCGTCCAGATATGGAAACACCTGGAATCCCCGACGTCTCAGGTGAGCCGTCACCACTGCCAGACACTTGGCAAACACCCTGGGGGCTGTGGTGAGACCAAAGGGCAGGGCACGAAACTGGAAGTGACTGGCTCCCAGCCAGAAGCGGAAATGAGTCCTGGATGCCTTGTCCATCTTGATGTGGTAGTAGGCATCCTTGAAATTGATGGAGCACATCCATACTCCTTTTTCCAGCAAGGGAAAAATAGACTGAAGAGTGACCATTCGGAACTTGGACTTTAGAACGTAGTGATTCAATCGGCTGAGATCCAGAATGGGCCTCAGGTCCCCTGTTCTTTTCGGCACCAAAAAGAGTCTTGAGTAAGTTCCTGATCCAATATGGTCTGAGGGGACTGGTTGGATGACTCCTTTTTCTAGCAGCTTTGAAACTTCTAGTGCTGTTTGATCCCGTTGACTGGGTGGAACGTCCGGGATTCTTTTGACTGGAGGGGGTGTTGATAAAAAGGGGGTGGTGTACCTCCGGTAACTATTCGAACCACCCAACGATCCTGGGTGATGCTTTCCCAGGCTACCGGACACAACGGAATTCGACCCCCGACGGGCTCCGGAACAGCACAGTTGGGGAACGCTGAAAGGAAGACCCGCAAAAGGAATCGCGGTCTCCCGAGTTGCGGGGGCCTCCTCTGCCTCTAGGACGGCATCTTCCAGAATAATTTCCCCCTCCTCTGCCTCTGTAGGGGGACTCACCTTGAGTGGCAGGGAAAGACCTCTGTGACTTCTTGAACCACATTTTCCCTCCTCTCTCAGCCTTGGGGTAAGGCCTAGAAGGAAGAGAGAAACGGGCCCCTACGGCAGATAGGGTCTTCCTCCTCCTGTTCGCATCTGGTGAGGGTGTCTCTCACTTTGGTCCCGAACAGTGAGGACCCATCAAAGGGGTGTCAGTGAAGGAAGACTTAAAGGCCTCCGCAAAATGACACAGGCGTATCCAGGCTTGCCTTCTGAGAGCTACACCTGAGCTAGCTGCCCTACTCGCCCCTTCGGCTGCATAGGATATGAGCCTCATGGACGAGTTGACAATGGAACCAAGGGTAGACAACTGGGTGTTTACAGTCTGTGCTACCGCCTCAGGCATGTTACCCGTCAGAGTGTCTCCTAGCTCCTTAAGGAGATCTCTCTGGAGCCGAGTAAAATGACAAAGATAATTCAGCGACCGCAATGTAAAGGTTCCTGAAGGCAGGGTACGCTTCCCGTACCGATCCATACTCCTGGACTCCTTGTTAGGAGGATGGACGGAAGAAGAAGCCTCTGCAACTTCCTGCTGAGTGGCTGCCGCCACCACCAAGGCATCTACGGAAACCCCTTTGGTCAGGAACTCTTACTAGGGGGAGCAAAAAGAAACTTATTTGGACGTCTGGGCACCGATTCCACGGAATCAGGGGTCTCCCACACCCTTCGACAAATCAAATCCAGGAGTTCATCGGAGGGTGGAGACACCCAGGAGGCGGATGGTTGAGCTCCGAAGGCCTTGAGGAATACAGACTCCTCCTCAGAGGGGGTCATGGAAGGCCAGTCGCGCCTCTACCTCAAAATCTGCAGGATATATGGGCAATATAGGGCAATACTGGGGGAAAGAGAAATCAAATGGCAGATCAGATTGAATGCTGGTAGTGCCACTGGTATCAATGAATACATTCCCACCAAACCTCTTATTAGGATTTAGTCACAGTTCACAAAGCAGTCTGTGTTATTTTTAAAGACAATTTTTAAAACAATTTTTTTAAAACAAATTTAAGACAATTATTGAATGAATTTTATTTAGTATTTAGATTATAATGTTGGAACTATTTATATGTATATATAAAATGTACAATTTACAGTAATCAATTTTGTATACAGAATAGCTGGATATTCCCTTTAGGTATAAAATGGAAATGCTTCAATTGTGGGGAAGCCAGCACAATAATACAGTACATTGCTATTTTATGTATTCATGTATTTAATAAGAAGAAATTTTTATAATAGGATAAGTTCCTTTTAATATTCATGATTGTTTCTATTTTTATGGGAATGTCCAAGTGATTAATTGATACAAAGGGCAGGAAATTAAGGTATATAAGTGCGTTTAATTGATTCCTGGTTGTTCTGATGAAACCTACGTTTTGTAGGTGAAAGCGCTCAACAACCTGTTGTTTTTACTAGTTAATAAACAAGTGGTTTTATTTAAAGATTGGATCCTTTCACAGTTTTTCTTCTTGGAATTATTTTGTGGTTACAGTCGTTGGGATAGTGTTTGGATTCCTTGAAGTGTTGTTCGTGGTAGTCGTTTGTGCCATGGATTCCATTGAACTGCATTCCATGTTTTCGCCGGTAAGGAGAGAAGTACACAAAATACATTCTGAACTGGCTATACTCAAGGGGGAAATCACCCGACTGCTTGAATTGATGACACCGCCCACTACTTTGTTCAACAACGTGCCTCAGGGGAATGTAACACCACGATCGGAAACCGGAAGTGGAAGTTCCGAGGACATACCAAATGGACAGCGTGATATGGAGGACAAGGAATATGCTGCAACAGTAACCTCTAATGGGAACGGAGCCTTACATCCAAGAGAGAATTCAAACAATAAATCGATGGGTTGTGGCAACGTTTCGGAGGACATTTATCTAATATCAGGGGCCAAACTGAAACGCTTACCACTCACAAGGACTTATGCTACACAAGTGGGTTTGAAAGCAGTTATCGACCACGACAGCAATGGTAACGGTCAGTACAAGTTTCCGGACTATGGTAATAATAAATCTAGTAACAATGTGAACAATTTAGACAAGTTTTTGAAATTGTCTTATGACTTTAAAGATGTTAGTCACCATAGAGAGAATAATGATGGAAGACATGAGAAACATGGTACGTTGAAAGATATTATATACAGTTTTGGTAAGAAATTGAATGTAATTAAGGCCTTACAAATGGATAATTTATATTTGCGGAAATGTATTGACAGTGGCATTATACCTATGGGTTTGCGTTTTTTCAAGCAACCCATGGGTGTTGAACTTAATGAAAAAAAATATACAGATTTGCAATCAAATGTTTGATAACTTTGGTAAACAATTTATGGAGTTTATTATAGCCTGTAATGACAGCAAGCTTAGTATGATATTAAAGGAAGTGGAGGAATTTAATATTTCTATTACAAATGATTTATTGTACCCACAATGGGAGGCTTTGCATGCCAAACAGTTCCAGTATGTGGAAAGTAATTGTAAAAAAATGTTTGATAGGAAATGCAAAAAGTATCTCAGAGATTTGAGGCAATATGAGAATCAAACTGCCTACAAATGGAACTACAAAAATCATTATAGAAGTGATGGAGGTATTAGTGGATGGGAACCAGTCTATGGTGACTCTGGTACTGAATACAGAAGGGAAAGGTTAAACAGTGAGGATTTTTTGGAAAAACGAGATTATTGGAAGGGGAACACACATCAGGGGAATCTACAGTGGAATCAGGGGGGAGGGGGGAAATGTTATCATTACAACTACAGACCACACGTGAGATGAAACAAACTGACAGTGAAGAGGGAGGTATAAAAATTGATGGTGTTATTTACAGTTTTGGAGATTTTAAAATTTACAATTATACTCAGTGTCCAGTACATATTGAGCATTTTAAGATTTTCTCTAAGGGAATGAAATTCATACCCCGGAAAAGATTCAGTGTAGTGGACATTCTTGTAGAATTCAAGTTTTATTTAAGGAAATTGAACTTGGGGGTATTTTTTCAGAATGATAGAGAAAGTGAAATAAGACATGGAAGTTTAAAGAAGAAAAGTAATTTTACACCACCCATGCACAACACACTGACTGCATTTGAGAAGGTAGTGACTAAACAGATTTATGGATTATACAATAGGATTAATAATTACAAAATAAAAAGTAACTGGAGTTACGATGAGGACAGAATCTTGGGTAACCTATGTGATGCCAACAACATTAGAATTATGACACCTGACAAGGGTGGAGGAGTGGTATGGTTTGACAATGAAAAATACATTCAGAAAATGTTTGAAATACTGAATGTATCAGAACAATACAAGGTATCTTCTCTGAATCAAATTAGTATTGCACACAGGAGAATAGATTTGTTCCTAGAAGAGTTTTTATTAGATGAATGTATTGAAGTGGAACTGTACAGATTTTTGAAAGTGGAATATCCAGTGTTGGCAACCATTGTAGGTATTCCAAAAATACACAAGAATGTATCTAATCCCCCATTCCGACCCATAATATCTGGCAGTAGGAGCAAAACCTTTCCCTTTGGTAAGGTTATAGATCAGTGGCTGAAACATATATATGTAAGTACCACACCTTATTAAAGATTCTTGGGACTTTTTGGGTAGATTTAAACAAGATGTATGGGATACTAACATGATGTTTGTAACCAGTGATATAAAAGATCTATTCTCCTGTATACCTCATAGTGAGGGTGTTACTAGATTTACAAATAGTGTTAGGAAATATTCTCAATATGAATGGGACAGAATTGAACTTATAGAAGAATTTATAAATATAGTCCTGGACAACAACTATATATATTTCGAAGGAGAATATTATAAACAAATTTCAGGAGTAGCTATGGGGGCAGCATATGCCCCCCATTTATGCCAATCTTGTTTTATTAGATTGGGAAAATTAATATATTATTAGTAGGCCCTGGATGGAATATATAGGTTATGTTATGTTAGATTCCTGGACGATTTGTTCATTCTATGGAAAGGGACAGAAGTACTGTTGAAACAATTTATAGAATATATTAATGGATGCAGTCCATTCTTGAAATTTACACAATTTCAGCAGGACTGGCATCAATTATTTGGATACTTACATCTTTAATGATGGAAGCAGGTTTCAATCAAAAATTTACAGGAAAGATATGTTCTGCAATTCCTACTTGGAATATTCTAGCAACCACCCTTATACACAGAAAAAAAGTATTTTGAAGGGGCACTGCATAAGGGCGGCTAGAATGGCATCCCGCATGGAGGACATGATCAATGAAATTAAATTTATTGGTGACTTATTTCTAGGAAGAGGATACCCTGGACACTTAGTAAAGGATATCACGGAATATGTTTCGAGTGAATGGGGGAAGAAATGTGTACCTCTTTTGCTCACTGGTATTATTATGCCCAATAACAACAACAAAAGTGGAACAAATGATGGTTTCCAAAGGGCTTATATATTAGAATATAGTCAATATGCTGGAGAAGTAAGAAATATAATAGACAAGAATTGGAATATTCTAACAAGTGATGAAACGTCGTGTGGTAAAATAGGGGAGAAACCATCATTTGTCTATAAAACTGGGAGAAACATTAAAAGAATGACAGAAACTAAAAGTACCAATAAATGTGAAAGGAACAATATTAGTAAGGTAGGTACTAAAAAATGTGGACACTGTAATCAGTGTTCATATATAATGGAGGAAGAGAAGATATCGTTGGATAATAATTTGGGAAGTAGAATAACCTTTAGTAAGGGAAATTGTCAAACACAACATGTAGTATATTTAGGGAAATGTACTACATGTTCAAGTTTCTATGTTGGAAAGACAGACAGAAGATTACGGAATAGAATTTATGACCATTTATACTGTATAAAAAAGAAAGATAGGAACAATGCATTATATAGGCACCTAGAAGGAAGTGCTGGATGTGACTCATTTAGGTTTGCAATATTGGAGGTGATCAAGAGTAACCCAAGGGGAGGGGATGTCAAGGCAATATTGGGGGAAAGAGAAATCAAATGGCAGATCAGATTGAATGCTGGTAGTGTACCTGGTATCAATGAATATATTCCCACCAAACCTCTTATTAGGATTTAGTCACAGTTCACAAAGCAGTCTGTGTTATTTTTAAAGACAATTTTTAAAACAATTTTTTTAAAACAAATTTAAAACAATTATTGAATGAATTTTATTTAGTATTTAGATTATAACGTTGGAACTATTTATATGTATATATAAAATGTACAATTTATAGTAATCAATTTTGTATACAGAATAGCTGGATATTCCCTTTAGGTATAAAATGGAAATGCTTGAATTGTGGGGAAGCCAGCACAATAATACAGTACATTGCTATTTTATGTATTCATGTATTTAATAAGAAAGAATTTTTATAATAGGATAAGTTCCTTTTAATATTCATGGTTGTTTCTATGTTCATGGGAATGTCCAAGTGATTAATTGATACAAAGGGCAGGAAATTAAGGTATATAAGTGTGTTTAATTGATTACTGGTTGTTCTGATGAAACATATGTTTTTGTAGGTGAAAGCGCTCAACAACCTGTTGTTTTTACTAGTTAATAAACAAGTGGTTTTATTTAAAGATTGGATCCTGTCACAGTTTTTCTTCTTGGAATTATTTTGTGGTTACAGTCGTTGGGAAAATCTCCAGGATGTCGGAGAAAGAGACATCAACGGAGGACGAAGGGCCCTCAGAAAGTTGGGGACCGCTCATGGGGGTATCCTCAGACATTCGGGCTCCGCCATCCACGGACAGGGATGTGTCAGAGGCTCTAGCCGGGGTGTAGGGGGAAGGAGTGACCAATCTGGGTGATGTAACTGACGATCTGGCCAGTGCGCTCCTCATGGCCTCGAAGGGAGGCCCCTCCAAATCAGAGGACCGACCCGTCTCCAAGACCACAACAGGAGTCAATGTTCCCAGAGCCAAAGCACCAAGAGGGACACTCGGAACTGACAAGAGTCCCGAGGTATCCCCCTCGAGTCCGACTGAGGAAACCAGAGGACGGAACAGACATGGTTGAAGCCAACGTCAGCTCCGATAAACTCGCAAGGGGGATTGGAGCCAACACGAGATCACTTGGCGTGGAGCACTCTGGCTCCAACGACACAGGGGTGCTCGGAGGAGGAATCATCGGTACAAGAATAGGGACTGGCCCCGGAGCATACTGGGCCGGAGCCGAGAACAATTTTGCTAACACCGGTGGCTGCAGGAGCCTCTGGACCACCCTATCCACATCCAAATCAGACAGCCTAAATGATTTGGAGGAAATAGAGGGAGATTGGGATCTCCTACCTGGTGACTCAGGCCTAACACTGGGTGACCGGCTCCGAATAGGTTCCAATAATATCGGGGCCGAAGTCGACTCCAGTATAACGGATACCTCCTGTGGCCCAGAGGACAATGGAGCCAAGGAAGCAGTATCCACTTTTGAAAGTTTCCCCGGGGGCTCCGAAGAGACAGATGGAGCCGGAGATCTTTTCTTTGCCTTGGAAGTCTTAGACTTAGTACTAGAAGAAGAGTCTAGGGACTCCTCAAAAGAAGGTTTAACCAGAAGCTTCAAAATTCAACTTATTTTTTTTTTTCCTGCAGTACCCTCGGGCTAAAAGCATGGCAAAAATTGCAGGACTCTTGCAGGTGAATAGCACCAAGACAATAAACACAGATAGAATGCCCATCTGTGATGGACATCTTGTAGCCACATTTAGAGCATTTCTTAAACCCAGAGGGTTTATGCTCTTTCTGCTCTTTAGACATAATAGTACACAGCACCCACTCAACTGACAACGACAGACACGAGAGGAAGGCGGGAAAAACAAACCAAGAACAACCAAAGAAACTCTAATTTAAATGTTTCTTTGGTGCAGCAAGGAATCTAACTACCAACCAACAAAAACACAATTTTACAGAAAAAACACACCGGAGAGGACTAGGTCCTCTAATTTAAACGGGCCTAGACCGCCAAAAGTGGGATACCACAAAAAAAAAAAAAACACAACTCGCTCACACACTACACTCACAATGAAAACTAGCTATTAAAATAGCTTTTTACTAGAAACAGACTGCTAAATACTTATGAAAAGTATAGAAAGGGTACTTAGCACAGCCAAGCGAGACCACGTCCTAACTCTACGAGCGGCAAACGAGATCTGGGGCTAGGGCGAGGTGCATCTTGGGATACCGGGTTAGCCCAGCCAATTAGAGACTTCGTGCTAGAAAATAAGTTGGCCGAGTCGGAGCCAATTCTCGGCTCCGAACCAGTGAGTAAAGAATGTAGGTGACATAGGACCACATAACATCACAACATTTAGACAACTAGTTTTAACAATATTTTCCTCAAGTTAAAAGTAATGCTCCTGGTAAAAAGTACTTAAAAGTTATGTGAGTCTATAAAAACAAATTTTCCTTGCTTGAAAGTACTCATTTTATATAAAAAAATACTTTTTGTCAAAAAAAAAAAAAAAAAAAAAAAAAAAAACAGATGTGGAAGTTTGTTTCTCCCACCACAATGGGAACTTATCTGACCAGCAATGAAGAAGCGCTAGCTGAACATTGATCCTCGAAACCCACAAGAAGCAAAAGGAACACTCTTAGGAGGCAAGAAAACTCTGAAGGACTTGGTGCCCACATCACTCTTTCCACACCTCTGTTCAGATGGTAACAGTTTGGGTGCATGGAAGGTGCACTTATAACCTTTGTAAACTAGCTGGCTGTTGTATCCTTAGCAGGATATAACCCATATAACCAAGATAATTACGACAGCAGTGAACAAATCTTGATTATCAACTGTTTCACTGTCTGCTCTGTCTTCCCATTTTCCTTCAGCTTCTTAAATACCTGCTCAGTCAGGATTTCAAAAAAGCAATCCCTTTTCTAATGGGCATTGAGAAGTTGTTCTCTCACATGGCTCTGGTAGAGGGTGCACAACAAGGCAGGCAGACCTGTGGCCCTGCATGGTGGATCCACTGCATCACAGCAACACTTGATAGACTATCTGCCAACCTAGGAGGGGAGGCTGCATAACTCTGGCACTTTCTCTCTCAGGGCCTTGATTTGTTTTCACTCTCTCCAAACCCTTGTCCTTAATTTGGACTAGGAGGGTTCTTTGGAACTTTAACATGTGCCTTTGACAGTTCAGAGGTCTGTAGGACAGGATGGCAGAGGTAATGACCTTGTGTAGACTTTCTTCCCAAATAAAGTAATCTATTTTCCATATCATGGGAAAAGGGTTCTTGGTTAGATTCCCAGCAAACTCCTCACCTGAATTAATGGGTACCACAGCAAGAACTGGATACTTACATGTGTACTTACCAAAATCCACAACCATTAAATGCAGTCAGAATTCCTAGGAGTACAGGGTTGGTAATCCAGCTACAAAGATGCACTGGTGAATGCATCTTTCAAGGCTTCAACCACAGGAAGAATAGCCATGTGTTTTTGGCTCAGGTAAACCAAGAAACTCTCATAACTTTTCTGACCAACAGGGCAATCTGACCTTCCCATTTAAAGAAATATTTCATCCTATTTAGGGTGCACGAGTATGAGAAATCCTCCAGTGGAGATACAGAGAACAAGCCACTGTCAGTGTCTAGCAAGTCTTTGGGGTGGAGGGGGTGACATCTAATCCACATAATCCAGATGATCCCCTTCAGAGACAGAGGATTTCTTGGAAGGAGAGAGGATAGCTCCCTTTTCATTTTTCTGCTTGGGACCACCTGACAATGAATGACTTTTTTCTGAAGACCCTGCAGCCAACATGAAAACAAGGTCCTGAGCTTTCATCATTTTTTTAAAACTTAATCAGATCTTGAGAGGCAGCCTGGGAAAGGAGTAGGGCCTTTCCAACTCATGATTGGATAAGAAGGAAGACACCCAATGTTTTGGCCCTATTTTTTGGAGTAGGGATCACCACAGAAATCTTTGATTATGGACATATGCTAAGGAGACAGATTTCCAAACTGCAAACATCTTCACTGACTAATCTGCATGATTCTGCCTTCATCACTTATCACAACAAGTGAAGTGGTATTTATTTATTTATTTATTATTTTATTTTACATTTGTTAACCGGGATGGTCCGACTGGATACATGTCCTTTTTCAGCGGAGGCCCGGGGAGAAAAGCTCCAACAGAGTTACATTGATAATTAGGTACAGTAAATGAGCTGAAAGAACTTAACAAAAACGTAGGCTATTTACATACAAGTACAAGACTGCCATTACTATTTCTGAGATTACTACAAATGTAACATTAATAACATATTAGCAAGGACGGTAGGCAGTATAATGACAGAGTTAGACAGGATACATATTTCTTTATCACAGTATACAAAGTACTTATCATCTTAGCTAGTTGTTTATGTTTTAATTAATGGCACAGAGCTAGTCTGGGTTTGAGCAAGGACATAGCCAGTGTGACTTGAAGTGGAGTTTTAGACTATTTTTGAATTGACTTAGAGAAGTTGCAAGCGTGATGTTATTTGGGAGAGAGTTCCATATTTTACCAGTGGTGTTGGCAAATAGTGCGTCACCACCTAGGTTGAGAGATTTAGTTGTTTGGACAAGGAGTCTGTTTGCTGAGCGAAGGCAGCTTAGATTGGAGTAGGGAGTCATTACGTTTTTAGTGCTGGGGTATTCTCAGGTTGTTTAAGGATTTTGAAGGCCTCTATGAGTTGGGACTGGTGAAGAAGGTGTGGGAATTCTATCCATCCAAGTTTTTCAGGTTAGTACAGTGGTGTGTTCTGTAGGGTAGGCCTGTAACGAACCTGGCAATGTGATTATAGCAGGATGAGAGCTTGGCCAGATCAGATTTGTTACGGTGAGTGAGGACAGGAGAGGCATATAGTAGGGTAGAGAGAAGGTGTGAACGGGCTGTGGCTGCCCTGGCATTCGGGGTAAGGAAGGCTTTAATTCTATATAGGGTCCCAAGTTTCTTGTTGACTGACTTAATGGCTTGGTTGATATGTATATCAAATCTGAGTTTATTGTCAATGTTTACTCCTAATAGCTTTGTATAGGTGTCTGGGGAGATGATGGTCCCATTATTGGATTTTATAGTGAAGTTTTCAGTCGGAGATCTATTGGTTGGGTAGAAGAGAAGTAACTTGGTTTTGTTTGGATTTAAGATCAGGAGATGGTTGGCAAGCCAGTTTTCGACTTTGGTGAAGCTATGTTGGGTGGTAGTTAGTAGATTTGCAAGAGAGGCATTGGAACATATTATAGTCGAGTCATCTGCATATTGAATGCAGGTGGCTTCAGGGATGACTGTTTGGATGTCGTTTATGAAGACTGAAAAGAGGAGAGGTCCTAATATGGAACCTTGAGGAACTCCTATGGTATTTGGTAGTAGGCAGGAGAGCTTGTTTTGCCACATTACTGCTTGTTGTCTCCCAGTGAGGTAAGCTTGAAACCAGTCAAGGGCTGGAGTATCTTGATACAGGGTTTTTAAAGTATATAGAAGTAACTGATGGTTTACCATATCGAAGGCTTTCGATAGGTCCAGGAAGAGAGCGGAGGATATTTTTTTATTATTCCGGTTAAGATTAATGTTTTCAGTAAAAGAGAGGAGGGCAGTGGTTGTACTATGATGGGGTCTGAATCCTTGTTGAGAGTCTGTGAGTAGTTTATTTTGGGTTAGATAGAGCATTAGTTGGTTGTGCATGCACTTTTCCATAATTTTGGCAAGTGGTGATAGTATGGCTATAGGTCTATAGTTGGATAGTTCTGTGGATGAACCTCCTTTGTGGAGTGGAATAACAGGATATTTTCCAAATTGAGGGATTGAGGCCTCGGTTATGGTTCTGTTAATTAGGATTGAGATAGGGTAGGCTACGACATCTGCAGCAATTTGCAGGTATTCAGCCGGCAGAAGATCGGCTGAAAGGGTGGTTGGCTTCAGTTTTTCAAAAGGGATCTGATAAAGGATGTGGACACTGGCTGGAAGTTAAAAGAGAGTGGTGAGTCGGGTATAGTGTTTATAGAAGTGTGGGGAGGAGAAAGTTGGTTAGCTAATGACTGGATGGTTTCTGTGAAGAAAGTATTGAATGAGTTGGCTATATCTTCTTGGCTCTTGTCAGATAATGTTCCTGGGGTCGGAGTAGTGGATTTGCCTGGTTGGAGAAGTTTATTTATGCCTGCCCAGTACTTTTGAGGGTTATTCTGATGTTTATGTTGCAGATTGTAGAAGTAATTTTTCTTATCTAGTATGATGGCTTTTTTAGTCTCATTTCTAGGTTGTTGGAATTTGATACGATCTAGGGGTAGTTTGGTAGTGCGCCATTTATCCCACGCTTTGTCTCTAGCTGTTATTTTGGTATACGTTAGCAAAGGTGCTGCGATCAGCTTCACTAGAAAGACTTGATTTCTACATTACTTCCTCATATACACCACATCCCAAGTTTCTCTCCAGGCCACATACAGACTTTTTTAAGATCAGCTACTGCACAATGGCAAAAACATAAGACTACAGACAGACTCAGAGTCTCTTATCAGACTGCATTACAGTGAGTGCGTGAAATCCTGAAACCACAACCAGGACCACTGACATTCACAAGCAAAGGAATGTGGGGGGTTCTGGAATTTCTAACACAAGTTTCTTCCTGGAAATATGAAACAAAGAAAAACATGGCTCAGGAATGTAGTACTGCTAAATCTGCAACATGTGCCTTCTTGCTAGAAACAAAACTGGAACAGACAGTTCTGTTGCGTGTCCTACAACTCAGAAGATTATGAGGACAATGAGGCATCGAACTTTCACCTGAAAAGGAATCAACAAGTTAGAATGGAAAGGTTATACAACTATTACCGTAGTTTGAAGGATGCTAGGCATAACATCACTTTAGACTTTCATTTCTGATCCTTTATATTAATAAAAATAATGTTATTGGAGTGTTTAGTTTTAAATATTTTTTTCCATGCAAAATGCAATACCTTTTAAACAAATATATCAGCTTGCCTGATTATAGGGTCAAAGGATTACAGGACCACAGGACATTACTAGGCTATCGACCCATAGGTCATTTTAAGCTTAGCTGTTTCATCCCAATGTAATACCATAGAAATGCTAGTCAGTACCAAAGATTGCATTTAGTGATGACTGAATGTCCAGCGGGGTTGTGGGTGCTATCCCCAGTAAAAATTTACAGTGCCCCATCCACTCGTACAAGTTCTTCTTGAACAGTGTCACTGAGGTGCTCTGTCTCACATGAATAGGTAAGCCTGTTCCAAAGACGTGGTAGTCGTTGGAGACTAATCTGTCCCTCCAGCATGTCCTATTTAAGTCACAGGGCATATTTAGGTCCCTAGAATGGGTAAGCCCTAGTCCCATTTGATTCATGGATATGCAGCAAGTTCATTAGGTTTGGGTCTCAGATTTCTCTGTGGGCCAGGCATAAGTCTCCATTGAGAAGTCAATACGATATAGAGTATAGTGACAATGACTTTAGTTGGTCCGTGTAAGGCACATGCTGGAGCCCCTTGATCTTCTTTGCTAAAAAAACTCTCAAGTTGCTGCAGGTGCTTTGTATGGTACATGCCAAATGGGTTGTTAAACTCAATTATGGGCTGGAAAAGTGCCAAGTATAGTGGGATTTTAACCTCTTTTGCTCTCGAGGCAATACCTTTACAAATCAAGTGTGCTATGTAGAAAGCCTTCCTTACTACAGCAGATACATGGTGGTTGAAGTTAATGCCGCAGTCAACTTGTGATCCCAGGTCCCTTACCACCTCATGGGTACTTAAGGTGTTGTTGTTGATTTGATTGTGTGAAGGGACATTGTTTGTGCTGAAGGTAATGAATTTCTTTGCATTCAGTTTGAGATTGTGACTAATACATCAGTCGTTGGTCTGCATGAGACCCTCCTGGAATATACGGACATCATTTGGGGATTCGATGACTGCACCTAGTTTGCAGTTATCTGCAAACTTGGTCAGCCACAACCCCTTAGTTTTGACCTGAATTTCTGAGAAATACATATCAAACAGTAGGCGGCCCTGCACTGATCCCTGTGGTACCCACTGGTAACAGGTTTGCTGGTTGATGTGCAGTCACCCACTTTGATAGTGTGTGTCCAGTTTGTGAGGTGGCAACCCATCTTACAACAAAGGGGTTTACATTCAGTTTGCCAAGTTTATCGGTAATGCCTGAATATGGGATTGTGTTGAATGCCTTTGCCAAGGCAAAGTATGCTGTGTGCACAGATTTATCCTTGTTAGTAGCCTGGTCACATTTTCAAAGAAATCCACCAGATTTAAGAGGCATGATCTGCCCTTGATGAAGCTGAATTGGGTAGGGTCCAGGGCTTGGAGGTCAGCTATGTCTATTTATGAGGTCCATAATGATACGTTCCATGGCCTTACAGATGAGGCTGGTCAGTCTTATGGGTTTGCAATTTCCCAACTCTGTTGCTAGGCCACCTTTGCGGAGGGGAGTAACTATTGTTATTCTCGATTCAACAGGAACAAAGCCTGCAGTCAGGCTACAATTGAAAAGGTTACTTAATGGTGATGCTGTTTCATGTTTTAGCCTGTTTAGAAGACTGACACGGATGTTGTTTGGTCCAATAGTGGCTGTGAAATATTTCTGTCTTGGACAAGACTTTGACCTGCTCCTCAGATATGTAGGGTGGGTAGTTTGGGGGAAGGTTTCTGATAAGTTAGGAGGGGTTAAGGGAGTGAAATTTTCACCAAACATATCTGCTAGCAGGTTTGCTATCACTGGGGGGTCAAGTGTGTGTGTGATACAGTTGGTAAGTAGTTCTGCACATGCTTGGGTCCTATCTTTTAGGCTACGTACGTAGCTGTAAAAAGCCTTATGTTTATCCATGGCTGTACTTGCTAAGTTTCTCTCAAAGGAGCCCTTAGAGGATTTGACAAGTTGTCTTAATTGCCTGTTGAGGCTGAGAAGGGTGCTTTACCATTGTTGGGGCCTTGCCTTTGTTTTCTTGGACAGCAACGTTTTGCATTTATTGTAAAGTTTGTTGATGCTGGATGCCCACCATGGCAGTCTGTTTTTATTTGAGGCTCTGGCTTTGATTCCTTCTGGTACAGCCGAGTTTATACACTTAAGCAAATGATTGTACAGGCCTTTAGTGTAAGCTTAAGTGTAGTTACCACTTCCAGCTTGGGTTGGGGCTTGGAATGCATTTATACCATCACCTAGGAGGTTATAGCTTGCCTTGGCAAAGTTTTTTAGTCTGATTTCACCCTTTGTGAGTTCTGATGTTAGTGCCAGCTTGAAGCTGACTGATCTGTGGTCAGTTTTAACTAATGAGAGTCCAACAGTTGTGGCAGTGCATCTGTTTGACATGTTGGTGAGGACCAGATCTAGAATGTTTGTTTCTTGTATCGGGGTATAAAAAATTTGTTCCATGGGGATTTGAATTAACAAAGTCAACAAACTTTTGCCCTAGTAAGTTGGGGCTAGCTTAGGTTTCCTAGTTGATGGTGGGATAATTGAAATCCCTCATAACCAGTGTGTTTGGTAAAATTTGGTGTCTCTCCAGTTTGGTCAAGTAGGCTTCGTGGGTACTGTGCCCACAGAGGGGATCTACAACTGGCTATGACTTGAATGGGGGGATCTTACCCACCGTAACTTGGACTTGTAACTCCATGGAGTTGTCCAGTCTAACTAGAAAGGAAGTGAAGTTATCTCTAATACAGACTGAAACACCACTTCCTTTGGTTTTCACACATTCATTTTGCAATCTAAAGGTGTGGAAAGCATTGTACATCTACATTTTCTAGTGATAGAAGTAATTCCAGGGAGTGCAATTTTTGGTGTAAGCTACTAGCATTTAGCAGCTAGCATGACCCTTATTTTGTTCTGATAGGCTAATTTAACGTTGGTAATGTTTTTGAGACTTGCCTAAAAAAAAAAAAGACACTATGGGGGAGGCAAGAGCATTTGTCAGCAGTCGAAACCCATGGCTTCCCAGGCTTACAGGAACTGGATCCCCTTAGAATGACACCACAAACTAAGCCAATTATTGAAATCAATCACTTTTTGTTTATACTGTGGCATCATTCTAGGTGAGGGTAGTATGTTGCTCAAGGCTAGGGACACACCTGCGTGGGACACACACTCAGAGAGCTCGACCACGTCTCTCTCTCTCCATATAGTCCAGGTATATCTCAGTTCATTCATACCAACATGAACTACGACAGAGTCATAACGGTACTTATTCCTGAGAGACCTGAGTGCAAGCATAATCTGATGAATCCCTGCACCAGACAGGTAGCTGACCATGGACTTTCTCTTTGTCCAACCTTTGAGACTCCAATGACAAGAAAATTTGTTTTTTCAGTGTTACGCCTTACGGGCTTGGTGGGTGAAACACTGGTGTTGCTGTGTGTCATGGGTGCTGTGGGGAATGTGTTAGATGTGGCAGTCTTGTGTTTTGGAGATCTCTGGTGTTTCAGAAAGTCTTGGGAGAGCCTCCACGTATGAAGATTTTTGTGTTTGATGCATATTGTGTGTATGAGTAGTGGTACTATATGCATATGTAGTGGTGGGTGAGTTGACAACTTTTTCCATGTTACTGTTTTGTGTGCAAGACAGCATGGATTCAAGATTTTTGGTATAAATACATCTTTCGCACTATGTACTATAGTTAATAGTAGCGAGTTGTCAGTGTACATGATGCAATTGTTACACTGCCTCAAGAGACCCAAGTCAACAAGACTGGCAGGAGAAATAAGCGTAGTCCAACTGTCAAGTCTTAGTCAAGCAGAGCACCTCACTGGCCCTCCAAGAGAAATCTTGAGTGGATGGGAAACAGAAAGTTCACCCAGGCAGGCAGATCACTCCAGTGGCTCTAACTTGATAGAGGCACTAGGAACGAACGTCGATGGCATGATGCCAGGGCACTTTTATGGGCTAGGCTTGTAAAGGCTCCAGGGCCATTAGCCTAGTACATACCTATGAACCTATGAACTGTCTATAATGCTAGGCTGAAAACCGTCAATAGGGTTGGCTTTTCAGAATTAATCACGGATGAGCTTAGTAGATGGATATTTCTGCCTGTTTTTTAGTTATTTTTTTGCTGGTGGTTTAACAGGGTATGCACTCACTATCAGTATTTCTTTGACTGGGAAAGTACGAAGGATGAGGGCTACACTAGTGTGCTACATTTCTATCCAAGGGAAAAAAAATGTTGAATTTAACTATCCGATTTTGGCGCACAATTGAGTGGGGCAGTGTGTGGTGCTGTGCGATGGGCAAACGAGCAGAAACTTGCTCAAATGAAGGGGCTAAATACCAGAAGCTAAAAACCTGAAAAAAAAAAACATTAAAAAGATTCAAAAGGACCAATGAGAATGCTTACTCCATGCTCTAGACCAACCTCCTTTTACCAGGCAGGACCCAATCAGCACAATCCTCTCAGTAAAATACAGACAGGCCCCTTCCAATCCAGAGGTACCAGGAAGACGGCCTGGAAAATGTTGTCAGAACAATCAACCACTACAAACGGACACAGATGCAACAAGCCTGTACCTGGACTATGCTACAGCTACTAGCTACCCTAGTTTCAGTGGGAAACTAGAGAATGTTTAACACAGCAGTAAAATAGCAGTGACAGGTTTAAAATAGCAGAAAATCAGCAAAGAGGCTCTAAACAATATTTTAGACTGCTAACAGATCAGTTATTTAAATATTGCTTGGCGGAAAAACCAGAACAAGCAGAACAGCTTTTAAAACAGTGAAAAATACCAGTAAATACTTAACAGTCAAAACAGCAAAACAAGTTTTGTAAACAGTGTAAAGAGCAATAAAATTCAATATCAACAGGCACAGTAAGGCAGACAGTTGCAGTACAACAGTGTAGTTTAGTACACAGTATATAAATAAAGTATAAAAGTAGGCAGTAGGCAATAAAAAGTGCAGTAAATAATATAAATAAGGAAACAAAACAGGCAACTTACTTTTTTTGGAAGCTCAGAAGTCTCCAAGTCATCTGGTATCTCAGCTCAGAGTTGTGACTGGTAGCCCACCCAAGTTCACTCGGTAGAAACAAGAAGAGACCTGCATAAATGCAGGGCCCAAATACCAGAAACTAAAAACTTGAAAATAAAATTAAAAAGATTCAAAACGATCAATGAGGATGCTTATTCCAAGCACTAGACCAACCTCCCTTTACCAGGCAGGACCCAATCAGCACAATCCTCTCAAAGTACAGAAAGGCTCCTTCCAATCCAATATGGCCTAGAAAATGTGCTCAGAACAAATAACCACTACAAACAGACCCAGATGCAGCAAGCCTGTATCTGGACTATGCTACAGCTACTAGCTACCCAAGTTTCAGCGGGAAACACTTGAGAATGTTTAACGGCAGAAAAACAGCAGTGAGACACAAAAAAAGTTTAAAAGTGAGCATTTCTACTCTACACTGTTCTCACCATTACTGTCTTAGCATAACCCATCCACGTAGCAGTATGAACATTGGCTCTAGGTGATGGTCACTGTTAATGTTGCACCCCAACCCCATTATACAAATGAGTACAAGGAGGGTTTAATGTTGATAACCCAATATTTAGGGTAACAGGACACAAAAATGCTATACGTTGCAGATGAATCTCAGTACCTTTCACATACATGACTCATTCAGAATTATGCAAAATATAAGTACAAAGTACTCCAAAGTTCACCACTGCAAATCTTTAGTTCATCCCTGATAAAGTACAGAGCTCCTCCTCCCCTGCCTGTCTGTGGGTGTGATGAACCAATCACATGAAAGTACAGAAACTGCCTTTCAGACCCACAGACAGGACCCTTTCAGTTTTCTAGGTTCTAGAACTAAGAGAAGAAAGTGCAAGCTATCAAACATCTACTATTTCAAACTAAAAGCCACATATACACAAACAAAAAGGCAGCCAAGCATGACTCATTGACACCTCCAACCCCAAACTATGTACATCCAAAAAAAGGGGATGGTGGCTGCTGCTAAGTAAGGCAGTGTTGTTCCACAAATATCTGCTGTCACAGGTAAGTAGGACTTTATAAACTAATGTTCAACAAACGCACTGCCTTACTGGCATAGGAGTATATTTCCAATGTTTACCCAACCTGGCAGGAGGAAGGATAAGGGTTGATGAGCCCCTGAAGAACAGTCCTCATGAAGCCTGCTCTAGATATAGAAAGGGTGTCCAACCTTGTAGTGCTTTATAAGGATATGAACAAAGAAGCAAGTTGCTGCCTCTAAATAACTTCATGTGTCCACTCCTTTCTAATAAGGCATTGAAAAGGAAAAGACCATGCTGGGATATGCCTTTACCTTCCCTGGATTCGCTTTACCATGATGGGTGCAACAATAAACAATACCAGAGAACAACCAATGTGCAATGGTTTGCTTAGAAACAGGTTGACCCTTCTTTGCCCCGGTGTATGAAATAAAAAGCCTTTCAGCCTTTCAAAAGCCTTTCGTTCTGTCAAGGTAGTACTGAGCTTCCAATGCACATCCAAGGTATGAAGTATAGTACAGTTTTGTACCTACCATAAATGTAGATGTCCGATAGGTATGCATCTGCAGTCATCACATATGGGTTGTCCTGCCTCAGGCAGCCCTTCGGTCGGCCGGACTCCAAAGTCTGGGTCTGGCCTCGGCTGATGTCGCACTTTCCCCGACGTCAGAGCGTCTGGGGTATAAAAGCATCAGCCGACGCCATTTTCCTCAGTTTTTCTTGCCCCAGATGCCAGGTGCCCTCTAAGAAAGGCTAAAATTTGGAGATATGCATTGCAAAAACAAATCCAAACATGCACAGTACTATAAAAACAAATACACCATAATAGATCCCCCAGCTAGCTATAAGAGGGTAAGTATCCAAGAAGTATACCACAGAGGGAGGGAGGGTAAACCTGACTGCAGATGCATACCTATCGGACATCTACATTTATGGTAGGTACAAAACTGTACTATGTCCTTCAAGGACGCATCTGCAGTCATCACATATGGGTAGAATACCATAGCCAATCTGGGGGTGGAGGTACTAAGTAAAGGATGGTGTAGCTAAGATACCCTGCAGGACTGCCATAGCAAAGCCTGCTCTGGATTTGGAGTATAAAGGTAAATTGTAATGCTTGGCAAATGTATGCACGGAGCTCCATGTAGCAGCTTCTAAAATGTCCTTGGTAGCCACCCCTCTTAGGAAGGCTGTGGTGGTGGCTGTGGCTCTCGTGGAATGAGGTCTAACGTTAGCTGGCACAGTTTTTCCATGAAAGGAGTAACAAAAACAAATGCAATTTCCTATCCATTTTGAAATTGTCTGTTTGGAAATTGCTTTTCCTTGTGCCCCAGCAGCATATGCTACAAACAGCTGGTCAGTCTTTCTGTAACTTTTAGTTCTGTCCAAGTAGTAGCAACTGTCTGTGTATGTCCAGGGTGTGCAGAAGTTTTTCCCCTTTATTTTGTGGTTGTGGGAAGAATGTAGGCAAGTGAATAGCTTGGTTCACAGATACCCTGGATACCACCTTTGGCATAAATGTAGGATTGGTTCTCAATGAAACTCTGTCCTGATGAAAGATAAGAAATGGCTGTACTGCCATTAGAGCTTGTAACTCAGATACTCTTCTTGCTGAGGTTATGGCCAGAAGGAAGGCAGTTTTCCAAGACAGAAACTGTAGATCTGCAGATGCTGCTGGTTCAAAGAGAGGAAGTGTTCGTTTTTCCAACACGCAGTTAAGGTCCCAAAGTAGGTAGAGGTGGTTTCCTTGGAGGATTGATGTTTTTGATTCCTCTTAGAAACTGTCTCAGGAGAGGATGAGAGAAGACAGGTGGATTAACACTGTATTCTGCTGAAATTGCTGAGGCATGTATCTTAATGGAAGAGTAAGACAGGCCGTTGTGGAACAATTCTGCCAAATATTCCAGTATATGTGCCATGTTCATCACTGTCACATCTAGGCCCTTTGTTGTGTTCCAAGTGTGAAATCTTTTCCATTTTGCTGAATATGCCTTCCTTGTGGAAGGCCGTCGAGCTTCCATAATAATATCCTTCACTCTCTGGGATAGCTTATCCTGAGGAGGAGTCATGGTATTTTCCAGGCAGTTAGCTGCAAGGTTTTCAGGTTGGAATGCAGAGTCTTGAAATTGTGCTGCGTCAGTAGAAGTGGCCATAGGGGGAGAGGCCACGGTTTCGTCTGTGACATGCTCTTTAACAGTGGGTACCAGTACTGCCTTGGCCAGTTTGGAGCTATCAGAATCACTCTGGGCTGCTCTGTCCTGATCTTCAGTAAAACCTTAGTCATTAATGGGAGAGGTGGAAAAGCATACACTGTTAGAGCTTTCCAGCTGAAAGAGAGAGCGTCCACTTTCCACGCTTGTGGGTGGTATGTCCTTGAGCAGAATTTCTTCAGTTGATGACTGTGGGGGGAGGCGAACAGATCTATTTCCGGCCTTCCCCATGATTGTGTTATGAGTAAGAAGATGTCTGGGTGCAGCATCCATTCGTGTGCATCCATATTTCTGCTTAAGCTGTCTGCCAGTATATTGTCTTTCCCTGCCACGAACTGGGACTGCAGCTGTATACTTTCAAGGAAAGTTCCCATAGATTCGTTGCCAGTCTGCAAAGAGGGTAAGAATGGGTGCCTCCTTGCTTGTTTATGTACCACATAACTGTGGTGTTGTCTCTGTCCTTATGAGTAGGTGGCTTTGATGAAGAAAAAGTTTGAAGGCCTCGATTGCGTGTATCACTGCCAGCATTTCCTTTTGGTTTATGTGCATGCGCAGCTCTCTGTGACCATAGTCCTTGGATACATCTGCCCTCCATGTGCACTCCCCAACCTTGGTCTGAAGCGTCCGTAGTGATGGTTTGGTTGGCTCTTGGCTTGCTGAAGGGCAACCCGCTGTTCGACTGGCAGGCTTGAGCCCACCACAGGAATTCCTTTTGGAGGCATGGAATGAGTGGGATCAAAGTTTCTAAGCTGTGACTGTGCTGAGTCCATAAACTCCTTAGGTACCATTGTAATTTTCTCATATGCAGCCTTGCTTGTGGAATCAGAAGAAAGCAAGATGCCATGTAACCCAGGGCCTGCAGGATTTTCCTTGCAGTCAGCTGAGTTTGTCTTGTCAGATTCTTGAAGTAATCCGGTAGTTGTTTTTGTTTTTCTTCTGTGAGAAAGGCTATTTGGGTGGTTGTGTCTAGATCCGCACCCAGAAAAGTTATTCTTTGGGATGGAACAAGTCTTGATTTGTGGATGTTGACTGTATATCCCAAGGCCTGCAGAAGGTGGATGGCATAATCCAAGACCTTTAACAAAGTTTGCTTGCTGTCCGCTTGTATAAGGCAGTCGTCCAGATATGGGTAAATTTGAATCCCCTGAAGTCTGCAGTGTGCAATTACTGATGCCAGGCATTTCGTGAATACTCTGGGTGCAGTAGATAAGCCAAAGGGCAATGCTGAGAATTGATAATGCTCTGACCCTGCAAGAAATCTGAGGTGTCTTCTGCAACTTTGTCTGATAGGGACATGCAGGTATGCCTCCTTGAGGTCTAGAGTCACCAGCCAAGACCCCTTGCCCAGCATGGGAAGGAATTGCTGTAGAGTCAGCATTTTGAATTTTGGCACAATGAGGTAAGTATTCAGTGCGGACAAGTCGAGAATAGGCCTCCATTGATTTTCTTTTCTTGGAACAAGGAATAATCTGGAGTAAAATCCTTGGCCTTGTTCTGAAAGAGGTACCTTTTCTATAGCTTTCGTTTGTATTAAGTTGGAAATTTGTTTCAAAGCCTCTGCCCTCTGATTTGGTGGCAGGTCTGGCATGCCTTTTCTTTTTGGCAATGTGTGGAAATGGAACCTGTATCCTTTGTCTATTATTTGCAGTGTCCATGTGTCCCTTGTAATGCTGTGCCAATTTTTTGAAAATAAAGAAAGCTTTCCGCCCAAAGGTGCTTCTAATTGAGCCCTGGTCGGCGGAGTCAAAACAAAGTCATTGAGTCTGTCCTGGTGTAGCAGTTGTAGTTCCTGCACTACCTCTCTGGTTGGGAGGCTGCCACTGATGGCCTCTGTAGGAGCCTCTAGCTTGCCCTCTACCTCTGGCACGCCTATTCCTGCCTCTCTGAGATCTGTCCGGAAAGGACCAATTCTTAGTAGGCCAATTTCTGCTGAATCTCGGTGGTTGGACTTCCAGAAAGTCTTTGACTGTTTGCACAGATTTTGCCTTTTCTTCAAATTTCTTTAAGACCTCTTGTGCCGTGGAACCAAATAATTTTTGCTTTTCCATAGGAGCATCCAAAAGTTTAGCTTTAACATGGTCTGGCAGAGATTGTTCCTTCAGCCAGGCATGCCTACGTATGACTGCACCTGTCATAGCTGACCTACATGAAGCTTCCAATGCATCATAACCACACTGCTAGAAATGGTTACTAACCTGCTGGGAGTTATGTACCAGATCCTGAAGGGATTTGCGATCAAGGGGTTCAGAAGAAGACAGTTTCTTATGCAATTCATCTAACAAATACTCTTGGTACTGTATCATATGAAACTGACAATTTAATGCCCTCATGGAAAGAGTTGCAGAAGTATACACTTTCTTACCCCATCTCTCTAAAGCTCTGGACTCCCTTTCAGAGGGTAGAGGATTTCTAGCAGTGGCAGCTGCAACCCCTTTTGGGCCCTGGGAAATAGTTTCTGGATCAGCAGAGTGGGCCTTGTACAGGTGTAGATGTGAGTCCGGGACCCTGTAGTACCCATCAGGTTTGGCAGGAGCCGGAGGGAGAGAGTCAGGCGCTGTACTAGCATCAGAGTACACATCATCAATGACATTCAAAACAGGAGGTATAGCTAAAGGCCTATGCTGAGGTAAATGTAAAAAGGTCCTTAATCTCTTTCTAGAATCAGAGAATTCCTGACCCTGCCATTGAAAATGTTCTCTCATAGAGTGTAATGTCTCTCCAAAGGAAAACTCTTCAGAAGGGGAGGCCGAGGGAATAGGATCTTCAGCATCAGAATCCTCGTAGGCCGAATAAGCCTCCTCCTGGTGGTCTGACAGAGTAGAGCTATCAGTGGACTCATCTGAGGAGTGGGGGTCAGAGGGCTCAACCCTGGGCCTTTTGTCTGGAGGTGGTTGAGAGCCCCTGTCCGGATGAGGTTGAGAACCTCTAATTAAGGAGATAAGATCCTCTGCTAAGCTAAGAATCTGTGAGCCAGTAGAAGGTCTGAGAGGTAACCTTGGGAGGCAAAGCTTTAGTAAGTTTAGCAGCTTTAGCCCTAGAGAAAGCCTTAATGGACATGGATGCAGGAGGTCTGGCTGCACCACGTGCAGGAGTAGACTTGACTAAAGGAATGGTGTCGGAAGGTTCCTGGACACCAGTTTCAGAAGGTAATTCAATAACCGACTCGGCCGGGGTCTCCGGGGCCGAGGTAGTCGGTTGTGCGGTTTCGGTAATCAGAAGTACCAAGGACTCTGTTTCAGCCGAGACCGAGACACTCGCGGTAGGCCTGACCGTGGTTTCAGCCGAAACCGCGGCCCGCGTGTCGGGCCTTGTTCTTCCGTTTCTTAACTAAATGCGAAGTCGGAGTCTCCGACGGCATCTTGTAAGCAAAACTAGCCCCAAAGAATTCCTCTGCAAACTCCGACCGATGTCTAAGAGTTCGTCGGTTGAAGGAAGCACAGGCTGAACAGGCCGAGACGTGGTCTGGGCCTAGGCAGGGGAGGCAGTAAGAGTGGAAATCCTTATGAGGTATTTGTTTCCCACAAGTTAAACAATTATTAACTTTATCTGACATCGGCTGAGGCAAGAAAGAGTCCCCAACGGGGTACTTAGCTTTTTCGAAGTCTTCGGTAGCTGAATCACAGGAGCTGGCCGACCGGCACTTGCGAACTGCTTCTGCTTCGGGCACCACGCGGCAAGAAAGACTGAGGAAAATGGCGTCGGCTGATGCTTTTATACCCCAGATGCTCTGACGTCGGGGAAAGTGCGACATCAGCCGAGGCCAGACCCAGACTTTGGAATCCGGCCGACCGAAGGGCTGCCTGAGGCAGGACAACCCATATGTGATGACTGCAGATGCATCCTTGAAGGACATCCTCTCTCCCATATCCTTAGGTTCTGGTAACAACCCAGGGAGGTTAAACTGATTGAGAGTGAATTCTGAGACCACTTTCAGCATGAAAGAGAGTTTAGTGCATAACACAGCCCACAGGTTAAGTTTGTCCTACCATGGGAGCTTGCAGCTCAGAGCGCCTTGCAGATGTCAATAAGCAGAACAGTTTTTCACGTTAAGAACAAGAAGTTATGTACTCGTTCGATGTATGTAGTCCATCGCGCCTCACATTCTTACCCGTGGGTTCAACTCAGCCGATTTTTACTAGCTCAAAGCCTCTCATTGGCTGGGCTAAGAGGGTATCCCATGGTGCACTGCTCCATATCCCCAGATCTAGTTTGCTGCGAAACAACATATGTACTTCATACACACCTCACATCCATATAAACAATCACTAATCAAAGGGACTCTGCAGGTGACAACCTATACTCCAAATCCTCCAGGCAGGGGGAAGGTGGGAGGGTAAGTAAGACTGTGAGGTGAGATGGACTACATACATTGAACGTTATGGTGAGTACATAACGTCTTGATGTTATGTAGTCCTATCTCGCCTACATTCTTAACCGTGGGACAGCGTCCCTAGCACTTACATCCTGGGTGGCTCATAGGAAAATACTCCTGAGAACTGTGGAGCCAAAGGAAGATCTGCCCCTGGAAACCATGTCCAATTTGTAATGAGAAACAAAAGTGTGAGGAGAGGCCCAAGTAGCTGCAGCACATATATCATCCATTGACAATCTAGCTTGACAGGCTGTGGATGTGGAAATAGCCCGCGTAGAATGTGCCTTGACTGGAAATGGTAAACTTTTATCTCCTGCCTGATAGATGAAAGAGATGCAACTGGCTATCCATCTAGACAGCGTAACCTTGGATACCGTAGAACCCAATCGGTTTTCCTAAAAGGAGACAGAGAGTTGGTCAGACTTCCGGATATCTTTTGTCCGGTGTAGACAGAAGCGCAACTGTCTATGTACATCCAATTGGTGAAATCTAAATTCTGCCTTGGTAGAGAAGTTGGGAAAGAATACCGGCAGCTCAATGGACTGATTCATGTTAGACACGGAAGCCACTTTAGGAAGGAACAATGGGTTTGGTCTAAGAGAGACCCTATCTTTGTGAAAGATTAAATATGGGGGTTTGATGGAGAGGGCTTGAATTTCCAAGACCCGCCTTGCTGAAGTGACTGCTAGTAATTATTATTATTATTATTATTATTATTATTAATTATTATTGTTATTATTATGCTGTTTTCCATGTTAAGAATTTTAATTCACAGGTCGCTGCAGGCTCAAATGGTGGTAGAGTAAGAGTAAGGGCTTGAAGAACAAAATTGAGGTCCCAGGGCATGACGGGTTCGGACACTGGGGGGACAAAGCAACAGGGTACCTTTAAGGAATGCTTTGCATAGTCTGTGCGCCATAAGACTAGGTTCATTCGCTATGTGGAAATTAGATATCGCCGCCAGCTGAACTTTGATGGTGGCTGATGCGGAACCCTGATAGAGCAGCATAGACAAAAACTCCAGAACTGAATCTATTGGAGCTGTGTAAGGATCAATGCCTCTAGTAAGATCCCAGATGGAGAACCTTTTCCATTTGCTAGACTAAATCTTTCTAGTGGATGGCTTATGGGAGGACGATAATATATGGACCACTTCTGGTGAAAATTTATGACGTCTGACTAGCAATGAAAGTGAAGTAGCCAGGCTGTCAACCGGAGTGTCCTCAGAGAGGGGTGGAACTGTCCCGACATGTCTGTCAGTAAATCTGGTAGAGGGTCCAAAATCCAAGGAATGTCCACAACGTATGATTGAAGAAAGGGGAACCATACTTGACAAGGCCATTGTGGGGCAATCAGAATCATTCTGCTTCCCAAGGATTGCGCTTTCTGAATCACCCTTGAGAGAAGGGAAATCGGAGGGAACACTCGTAAGGCATAAGTATTGCTCTGTTTAGCCTGTCCGCTATTACGTTGGACTTCCACGGAATGTGCATTGCCACCAGAAACCGTTGGGAAGCTATTGCCCAATTCCACACTCGCATAGCCTCTCTGCATAGGGGGTAAGAGCGTCTTCTCCCTTGCTTGTTGAGATACCACACCACTGACATGTTGTCTGAGTGTATCGCAATAGTCCCTAGAGGAAGAACTTCCTGAAGTGCCTGCAATGCAAGAAGCACTGCTCTCATCTCCAGGACATTTATATGCAAATGTATCTCATGTCCTTGCCACGTGCTTTGGACTGTCCTGCCGAGATAATGCCCCCCCAACCCCATCTGGGAGGCATCCATGGTCACCGTGGCAACAGGGGGAATGAAGGGCTTTTCCCCGTTCAAATTGTTGGTGCACAGCCACCTAACATGGGATGAGATAGTGGAAGTCTTTAGAGAGACCATTGGACAAAGAGGAGCCATTGAAGAAGTCTCATGTGTAATCTCGCTAGAGGGACTAACATGATAGTCGCCGCCATGATCCCTAGGAGTTGTAGAACCAGTCTTGCCTTCGCATGTCTCAGGGGCATCAGTATAAGAATTTGTCGTTGCAATACCGTGATCCTTTCTAGTGGTAAGAATGCTCGCATTTGAATGGTGTCCAACTCTGCTCCTATAAAGGTGACACGCTGTGAGGGCAATAAGGCAGATTTTTCCCAGTTTATTATGCCCAATTGTTGACATAGACTGATGGTAGCGTCCCTGGTCTGAACTAGTTGATGCCTGGTGGGGGCGGTAAGGAGCCAGTCGTCCAGGTACGGAAACACCTGGAATCCGTGATGTCTCAAGTGAGCCGTCATCACTGCCATACATTTGGTGAACACCCTGGGGGTTGTGATGAGACCAAAGGGCAGGGCTCGAAACTGGAAGTGACTGGCTCCCAGCCGGAAGCATAGGTGACTCCTGGATGCTTTGCCCATTTTGACATGGTAATAAGCATCCTTGAGATCGATGGAGCACATCCATACTTCCTCTCCCAACAATTTGAGAATCGATTGTAGAGTGACCATACGGAACTTGGACTTGTGTTTGTAATTGTTGAGTTGACTGAAATCTAGTATGGGTCTCAGGTCCCCTGTTCTTTTCGGCACCAAAAAGAATCTTGAGTAAGCCCCTAATCCGATTTAGTCTGAGAGGACTGGTTGGATGGCTCCTTTTTCTAGCAGCTGAGAGACCACTGAGGCTGCTTGATCCCTTTGACTGGGTGGAACGTCTGGGATTTCTTTTATTGGCGGGGGTACTGAAGAGAATGGGATGAGGTAACCTCCAGAAACCTATCCTTAGTACCCATCAGTCCTGGGTGACACTCTCCCAGGCTTCTGGGTATAAGGAAATTCGACCCCCAACTGGCTCCAGATAAGCACAGTTGGGCACACCCTCAGGAGTGACAGTATGGAGAGCCACAGAAGGAGTTGCGGTCTTCCGAATTGCGGGGGCCCCCCTCTGCCTCTGGGGCGATGTCTTCCTGAGTAACCCCCCCTCCCCTGCCTCTGGAGGGGTGTTCACCTTGTACAGCAGGAAAAAACTTCTGTGATTTCTTAAACCCCCCCCACCCCCACCACCCCCCCGCTGGGCCTTGGGATAAGGCCTAGAAGGAAGGGAAAAATGGACCCCTATGGCAGACAGGGTCTTTCCCTCTTGCTCGCACCTGGTGAGGGTGTCTTTCACTTTGGTCCCAAACAAGGAGGAACCGTCAAATGGGGCATCAGTGAAGGAAGACTTGAAGGCCTCTGCGAAGTGACACAGGCGCAGCCAGGCTTGCCTTCTAAGGGCGACCCCTGAGCTCGCCGCCCTACTCGCTCACTCGGCCGCATACGAGATGAGCCGCATGGATGAGTTAGCAATGGAGTTGAGGGTAGAAACTTGTGCGTTAACCATCTGAGCCACCGCATCAGGTATGTTACCCACAAGAGTATCTCCCAGTTCTTTGAGGAGATCTCTCTGGAGCCAAGTGAAGTGAGACAAATAATTCAGCAACCGTAAAGTGAAGGTTGCTGAAGATAGGGTACGCTTCCCGTACCGGTCCATGGTCCTAGACTCCTTGTTAGGAGGATGGACCGATGAGGAAGACACTGAAACTTCGTTCTGGGTGGCTGCCGCCACCACCATGGCATCTACCGGGACTCCTTTTGACAAAAACTCTTTTCCCTGGGGTGCAGACAGAAATTTGTTGGGACACCTGGGCACGGGCTCCACAGAATCAGGGTTTTCCCACACTCTTCGACAAATGAAGTCAAGAAGTTCGAAGGGTGGAGACATCCAGGAGGCAGAAGGTTGAGCGCCAAAAACCTTAAGGAATACTGACTCCTCCTTGGAAGGAGTTTTGGAAGGCCAGCCTCCTCTTTCTTACAGTATCTCCAGGACATCAGAGAAGGAAACATCATCAGAGGAAGACTTGGGGGACCCTTCCAATTTCTCGAGGTCAGTATTGGAGGTGAGAGACTCATCCTGGGAGTCTATGTGCTTCCTCTTGCACAATTTCTTTCTAGGTGGCTCCTCAGGCACGGACTCTGGGAGACCCTCAGAAAGTTGAGGACCGCTCATGGGGGTATCCTTAGGGCCTGGCACTCTACTGTCCATGGATAGGCGAGTGTCAGAGGCTCTCACCGGGGTGCTGGGGGACGGAATGACCGACCTGGGTGATGTAGCTGACGATCTTGCCAGCGAGCTCCGCATGGCCTCAAAGGCAGGTCCTCCCGAGTCCGAGGACCAACCGGCCTCCGAGGCCACGACCGGGACTGGGTTCCCCCGAACCGATGCACCGAGTGGGAGACTCGGAACCGACAACTGTCCCGAAGTATCCCCCTCGGGCCCGACTGAAGAGACCAGAGTCTCGAACCCTGTGGACGGAACCGACATGGTCGGAGCCGATGTCGGCAACGATAGACCCAAAGGGGGTATTGGAGCCAGGGTAGGAATATCACTCAGAGCGTAGCATACCGGCTCCGACTACAAGGATGTGCTCGGAGGAGGAATCATCGAAACGGTCATAGAAACTGGCTCCGGAGCCGAATGGGTCGGAGCCGAGAACAATTTGGCCAACACTGGCGACTGCAGGAGCCTCTGCACTACCCTATCAACATCCAAATCAGAAAGCCTGGAGGATTTGGAGGAGAGCGATGGGGACTGGGATCTCGTCTGGTGAACAATGCCTCACACTGGGCGACCGGCTCCAAATGGGTTTAAGAATAATGGGAGCCGACTCCGATTCAGTTAGCACTGATACATCCTGCGGCCCCAAGGACAGTGGAGCCGAGGAGGTAGAGTCCAAAACAGTAATCTTCTCAAGAGGCTCCGAAGTGGCAGATGGAGCCAGACACCTTTTCTTAGACTTGGAAGCTTTAGACTTACACTGAGTACTGAAGCCGAATCTATAGCTTCTTCAAATGACGGTTTCATAAGTCCCTTTAATATCAATTTATTTTTTCTCTCCTGGAGCACCCTAGGACTGAACGCATGGCAAAAGCTACACGACTCCTGTAAATGGATGGCTCCGAGGCAGTAGAGACACACAAACTGTCCATCCGTGATGGACATTTTATATCCACATTTGGAACATTTCTTAAAGCCAAGAAGCTTATGCTCCTTCTGATCCTGGGACATTTTATAATTAACCTTAGTGAAACACCTAGATGCTACTAACAAAAAAGGGTGGGAAAAACCAAACAATTTAGAACACCAGAAAAAAAAACGTACTAAGCACACTGAGAACCTCTAAATGAAACGGTTCACAGACAAGTTAGACACACCAAGAAAACAGTACTAGCCAAACACTAAGAACCTCTAACTGAAATGGTTCTTCTAGGGATTACAAAGGAAAAACACAATGACCAAAGGTTTATCCAACAACAGAGGGGAGGACTAGGTCCTCTAACTAAAACGGGCCTAGCCCGCTGGAACAGTTAGGGATACCAAAACAACTAACGCACTCAAGCACTGAAAACACACCAACAATTTTAGTGATCAGCAAAAAGAATAACTATTAAAATAGCTTTTGGGTCTGAACTAACAACTTTCTCAAAGAGACATAGCAAAAAAAAAAAAAAAAAAAAAAAAAGGTACTTAGCCACAGCCAAGCGAGACCACGTCCGAGCTACACAAGCGGCAAACGAGATCTGAGGATATGGAGCAGTGCACCATGGGATACCCTCTTAGCCCAGCCAATGAGAGACTTTGAGCTAGTAAAAATCGGCCGAGTCGGAGCAGATACTCTGCTCCGAACCCACGGGTAAGAATGTAGGCGAGATAGGACTACATAGCATCTTAAGATCAGCCTGAGTGGCAGGTTTGAAAGGTAGTAGAGTCAATTCTTCCAGAATGTAATCGAGATCCCACAAAGGAGGAATTTGCTTGCACAATATTCCTTTCATGAACGGTTTTACCAAAAAAGAAGAAAGAGAGGGGGATCCATTGGCAGACAAGCAGAAATGGTGGCTAAATGCACCTTAATGGACACACACAATCAGCCATTCTGATGTAGGTCACACAAATATTTAAAGAACAGAGGGATATTAACCTCAAGAGACCTTTTGTTCACATTTAGGCACCACTTAGGAAACCTCATTCACTTGCAAATATGCGATTTTCTAACAGCAGGTTTTCTGGCCTGCTTTAACACCTACTGCACATCCTCATGAAACAAGTGCCTAAACAGAGTCAAGACCATCACCAGGCTGTTATTTGTAGCTGTTTCAAACTAGGGTGCACCAGTCACCCCCTGAGACTGGGTGAGAAAATCAAGTGTGTAAGGAAGTCTGTAGTAATTGTCCTTGGCCAATACCAACAGAAGAAGGTGGAGACTGCCAGGCCAATAGCGGGTTATCACAAAGAATTGTGTCATTTCTTTCTGAACCTTCAGAAGTACCTTTTGAATCAGTGGAAAGGGTAGAAAAGCATTCAGTAACATTTGCGTCAAAGCAAACGAGAATGCATCTGCCTGCAAGGATGTCTGGAACAAAATTCTCCTACTGTCTGTTCTGAAAAGAGGTGAACAGATCTATCTGAGGTGTTCCCCACATCTGGGCTACATCCCTGAACACCACTGCCTTGAGCTGCAACTCATGCAGTTCTGCTCAGGATCTGCTTAGTCTGCATGGCAAAACATTTTGCTCTGATGGGGTTTATGATGCCTGAAGAGTCACAGAATGCTGTAAAACCAGCTCCCATGCCATCACTGCCAACTGGCACAGAAGGTATGACTTGTCTGTTGGGGGTTCAAATCACTATGGTGCCACCCACGATCGCAAGAGGAGGACATGGCATACACAGATGGTGAGGGACTTTCAAGCATGCATCAATGCAAACATTTACTTGATAAATGATGTGCTTCTGTAATCCTTGGACACCCAAAAAGGCCTGCACTTACACTTTATTTGACACAGCTCCCCAAGCAAAGTCAGACGAATCTGTCTTGATACACTGAGCTGGAACAGGAGGGAAAGTAGTCGTCCTGTACTGGCACTCAACTGTGCTTCCCCTCACAGTAACTCTCATTTGATGAAAGGCAGCACCTGTAACTAAGATTCCAGGGAATGTAGGTGCTGGATCCAACAATTACAGACATACCATTGAATTTTCCCCGTGTGGAGACAGGCCAGTGGTATCATGAGAATCATGAAGGCCATAAGCCCTAGAATTTTTAGGAATTTTCTTGCCAAGGCAAAGTTCCTCCTGGAGAATTCCTGAAACACCATCTGGTAAGGCAACACCTTGACTTTGTGAAGTAAGGTCATTCTTTTGTCTGAGTCAATTAAGCATCCCAGAAGACGATTCTTTCTGAGCATGTCAGGCCTGACTTCCAAAGATTCAACTTGGACCCCATGTGGAAGAGTAAGTTCAGGGGCTTCTCTAGCAGTTCCAGACATCTGGATATAGAATCTGCACAGATCAGCAAGATGTCCAAGTAATGAAATATGTGAATGCCAAGTGAGCCTCTACTGGAGCAATGCATTTGTAAAAAGGAGAAAAATGCTTACAGCACACTTCCATAAGGACACATTGTTTATTCAACTGATTTAAGAACTTTCATCTCAAATATCAAGAGACTTCATCAGAAAAAAAACGAGAACACAAACCCTTCCTTGCTTTAATACACTGACCTATGTGACTCAACATTTAAAAACACACAAAATGTTCTGCTATAAATTTGTGCATTAACAAATTACAAATAAAATGGGTAATAAACACATTCCTATAATTAATACATTTAACATTCCAAAGCTTTCAACTTCAATACACTTTGTATTGAAATGCATTCACTCAATCATGGTAATTTATCTGTCATTAATAACCACTGCCAAATGAGTTCACGGCACTCTATTAACTCACTTCAAGGTCCACCTCTGGGGTTTTCATAGACTTTTTTCAATACCCAAAAATGTAAAATTGTGATCAGCATAAACCTGAACATGTGTAAACAACGCATTGTTCACACACTGCACTTTTAATGATCCTAGATATGCTCGCAGAGAGGTCTCTTTACTTTCCGACATAGTACACTGGACATTGCTTACATAACGCAATATAAACTACCCCATTTGTTGCACAGTTAGAATATCCAGAAAAATGAATTTTGCCACAATTCTGAATTTCAATGCAATCCTTTTCTAAAATATATGGCAGTGATTTATGTAAGAATCTGGGTTTGAATCCAAAATTTATTAAGAAAAAGGAAGAGTTTTAAACAAATATTTTGAAAATGATTATGATAGAAAAGGAAGTATGACAAAACAGAAAGGCTATTTATTTTATACGTAAAATGTGAAAATGATGCCCAAATATTTTAGAATGGTAAGCACCAGTTTGTCAGAAACTACTGATGGCCAAGCCTCCTTGTTGAGAGCTAACTTTCAAAACGGGCACCCAGAAGGGAACTTGGGAAAGGAGAGGTGCCAAGCCTCAGCACAGTCATAGTTTGGAAGGGGGTTATCCTTTTTGGGAAAGGAACCTCTCGTCATCCTACCATTTCCTTTTAGTGCATTGGCTTTTGTTTGGCTGGGACTTATGTTTAATGGACCATGGAAAATTACCCTGCTTAATGAAGGGAAACTTGGGAATATGGAACATTTTAAAAATTCCTTGCATCAGTTTACCTCTGTCACCTTTGAGTTTAAGGAGCGGATTAATCAGAATCAAGTGAAGCATTCATAATCTCATTTTCTAACTCATCAGAAAAGTTTTGACTGTGCAACAGGGCTTCCCACCTTACTATCCCACAAGTTACTGCACTTCCAAAAACATTAATGGCCCCTTCAAGGAAGTAATTAAAGCACGTTTAGACACTTGAGAAACACTGGGCAAAATATCTCTGACAGACTTTTTGCTCAGCAGGTAATGATGTGTCAAATTCATCTCATACACATGCAGCTCAACACAAACATCCCCAAAACACACTAGTAGTTAAACAACTTAAAGGCTACCATACAGGACTGTGCCGGCATCATTTCCTGAGATTCTAGCCACTTGCTTCACATACCTGGAAGGACAGGGTTTGATGAATACTATCTTTTTGCTGGAAGACGCAGCCGGATGCACAGCAACAGGGTCCACAGACAACAGGCTTGGAGACCAGGCATGATCGACAAATCTGAATTAACATCCTCCAACACTAGGATTAATGGAGGGAAGGTGGGCACATCCAGGGTGTCATCCTCTAAAAGATCATATACCCTGTTGATCTCAGCAGCAGCAGCTGCTGAAGACTGCTTCCAAATAAATACATCCCCAAATCTAGCCAGCATTTGGAAAAAAGAAAACATCTGTTTGTTTTTCTACAACTGTTCATCTGCAGAGGAAGCTAACTGATCAGACTCAGACATTTCTGAAACATAAGATTCTGAATCCCTTTCATCTGTTGATGGTTAAACAAGGGAGTGTGAGTGCAGACATTACTCATAACCCACGTTTGCACCCTGTAATTAACACAATGGACCTAGCCACAGCCATCACCTCAGATGGAAACCCAGTGAGAATCTTTTCCCTGCGACATGGTAGGTCATTTGCCTCTTATTTTCCATGTATTACACTAGTTGGAGAATTCCTGGGGGAAGCATACTAACACTGGAAACAGATTTTGCACCCGACTTCCCCTGCACCTAAAGAGTTTGGTACTACTGTATCTGAACCAGGCACTGGTACAGCCTTAGAGGATGTGTCTGACCCTTGTGTCACTCTCAGTTAACAAAATTTGTAATCGGAACAAAAACAGTCAAAGCAACAAAATACATTATTCAAGTACTGTCAAATGGCATCAGATATCCTCAGTCTAAAGATCTAAATCTCTTCTGCAGAGGACACTGCTGCTATGGAACAGACTCCCCATCCACATGAAAAAGCTCATTCCTGACTCCCCATCCTCATGAAAAAGCTCATTCCTGTCCTTTGTCAAACTTAACTTAGATCTATGGATGAGAAACAAAAAATTTACCCCAAGACTGCCTCCCTGTACTACTAATAGAAGCAGCTCCTAAATGCTTTATCCCATGCATGGGTTCCCAAAAATTATCTATGGTAGGACCCCAATTATTCTTATTGGGTTAATGTACAATTATCGACCGTGGGATGGATAAGGCCAATCTAGAACCAAATGGGATAGGTTATTTTGAGCGCAAAAAGGGAAACTGACTAGGCTTAAAATGGCCCATAAGTTCAGCTAGCCTAGTACTTACCTATGACTCTATGAACCTACAGACCCATACTGCCAATATTGAATCACAACACATTTCTGTTATGTGTCTGGCTGCCACAATCGAACAATGCATTTCTTTCAAAGGATACCCTTTAAAACTTTGTTATATCATCTCATTATTTTGTTAATGAGTGCATTTACCTCTTGCTTACCTAATTTCAGCTCGAGTCTGCATATCCCAGAAAATACACTTGTATTACAAATTTACAACAAATACAGATATTAGAATAAATTAATTAGTGCTGTCCACAGTTCTAGGATTCCTGCCTGCAGGAAGCCCAGCTGGCTGGCCCTTCTTATAGAGATCTACTTTCCTGCTGGGCCTCAGCCAACAACCTCCCATCACTACAAAGGGAAATCAGGGGTGTAAGATGTGCATCAGCTGATATCCATCTTCAGATCTTTCTTGCCCTGGCTACCAGGTTACAAGTCCAATGCTCAAGTGAATTAGATGGTAGCTATCCTCTGGGTCCAAGATCTATCCCAGAGGTTCCCCCAATCTTCCACACTAGCCAGTAGGTTTAAGTAAAAGAGGGGGTGGGAATGGTAGGCAAGTGAAATGTATGGTGCAGATAAATAGATTAGGGTGGCATCACAACCCAGAGTACAAAGGATGAGAAGGAACCAGAAGAAAGAAGTGAGGGACACCTGAACTGCAAAACCGAGTCTACTCTAACATCCACATTTATGCTGCTCCGAACACAACTGTACTATGTTCCTTGCAATATTAACAGCTGCAGTCCTTGCTTTTGGGAAGATTTCCAAAGTATACGGAAATAGGGGGAACTAAAGACAGGAATGGGGAGAGAAGGCTCTGAAGGACAGAAAGGGCAAATTTTGCCCTAGCCTTTGGGGCTACACCTAAATTGCAATGTTTACAGAAGGTGTGAACGGGGGGGGGGGTTAAAATTGCCGTTTCTGAATAACTTGCATGTTGACCCCCCCCCCAAAGGCTGTGGTGTCTGCAGTGGCTTGAGAGGACTGGGTTCTGACATGACCTGGCACAGATTTGTCACGGGCATGCGACTGAGACAGAATTTGCTTGCTTACAGGTTTCCCTTTTTTCCTCTTTGCCAAGTATACAGATTAATGAACAGTTCATCTGAATTCATCAGTCTCATCTAAATAAAATCTCAGCTGTCTGTACACATCTAGGGAATAATCCAACTACCAGTGAAGGACAGATAAAACATCACAGAATACAGACCACCAGAATGACCACCATGAAGTAACAAAGCAGGTTTATTCAAGGTTGAGCGCTTTCTTCCCTAATCAAGGGACTTCAGAACAATACGGTAAAAACACCCAGCCACATATATACCCCCATCCCAATTAAACAATTCCATTCTAATTAAACTAATTATAAAATTAATTGTAAAAAGTCAATTCTAACTTGAAAATGAATAAATCACAAGTAAAATAAACATATATAAAGTTGAAGCCTTCATTGCTAAAAATCATGAACAAAATACAGAACTGGCAGAAATGTGTCTATATGACTCGTGACTTAAAAAGAGGGTAGATTTAACGTCTATCCTAAAATGTTATGCAGTTTTAAAATACTAGAAATACTAATCATCTCATTTATACCTGGATGCCAAGATGCATTTAAAAACAATTGCCATTGTAATTCCAAAATATCTAAGTGTACATCCAGGGTTCGACCCTGCACATCCTTTAATAACTGCTGGACCACCAAAAATTTAAACTTCTGCCCACCACACTCCTGCAAATGCCTGTAAAGGGTACTGGTGATTCTTTTATTTTTAATGTCCCCCAAATGTTCTCCAAGTGCATTTAGATAATGCATATGGATGTTATGATAATTTCACAGTTGTTATTCATGCTGTAATATTACCGTATGACTGCATTCTTCAGGCTGACATGTTTTTAACTTTTCATATATTTAATAGCACATTGTATTTTTATGATTTTAAATGCAGTTTTGATGTTTTAATTGATATGATAATGGCATAAGTCTTTAATGGGTAGGAAATTATGTGTAGTTCTATTTCCTATAAAAGGAAATTGCAGTAGATTGTATTTTAGACTCTGATGATGCCTAAACAATAGTGGGCAAAAGTGCTTAGTCGTTTTAATAATTTTTTACGTTATTTGTGCAATCAAGTGCAGTTTCTCACAATCATGCAGTGGTTATTTTCTTTGGTTATTAAGTTTAAGAGGATGTGGTGAGAGGCATTTTGGTTCTAGGGAAGAATAGATAGGAGCAGAAGTATCTGGTACACAAAATGCCAGGTTCAACTGCGCTAAAACAAAGATCTCATAATGGAGAAATCTCTCTTCTTGGAGAGTAACCCTTGAGAAACTGATTAAATGAAGGCATGCATTACAAAGGTTGGTCCACTGGTTGACAAGCAAAAATTTCAGAAGCATGCATTTTGACAGATGTGTAAGAAGGCTAGTTTTGTAAAAGTTTGACAGGTACTTCACGACCACTGTCACTTTAACCTTGTTTGGCTTTGAGAGAGCCATAGCTGACTCATTAAGTTTCAGGGTACCCATTTGCATAAAAACATCCATCCAGGCGCGGAAAAAAAATTCAGCTTTTAATGAAGCCTGTAGGTTACTCCATCTTAGTTTAAACTGTAGCAAACCAAGTGATTTGCTGTACTGGCCTTACGCTACTGGTGGTTCTAGGTCCATGGATAGGCAACCCACAGGGAGAATCACTTCCACGTGGCTAAGATTCTCCTATGTTTGCTTTATGGGCTTTCCTCAATCTTTAGCACATCCTCAGAATGCCTACCCAAATTAACGTGAAATCATCCAAATGTCAGCTCTAGAGTATCCAGGCAAGGGTGTAGGTGGGCACTCTCTCATGTGTTAGAAAATCCACACATTTTCTATTTTCCCTTGCAAGGCTATATGAGAGAGAAAGTACAGTTTTGTACCTACCATAAATGTAGATGTTCGAGGATTCCATTGCTGCAGTCCTTACTATTGGGTATAGTCCGCGTCCAGTCGGCCCGAATACCAGAGTATAAGGCTGACGTCGGTCAGGGCGCATTAGACTGACGTCAGTACGTCAGGGTACTAATGCGCATGACCGACGTCATATCCTCAGTCTTTTCTTGCCCCAGATGTCAGAAGACCCTAAAAAGACAAGTCCCAAAATACCTGCACCAAAAACATGTACAATATATACAAGAATATATACAAAAATATAAGCATGTAAACTCACCTACACAACCACCCCTAAACACAGAGGGGAAGGAGGGAGGGTAAATTGGACTGCAGCAATGGAATCCTCGAACATCTACATTTATGGTAGGTACAAAACTGTACTATGTTCTTCGTTTCCATTGCTGCAGTCCTTACTATTGGGTAGAATCCCAAAGCAGAGGTAAGGGAGGCTGGCAAATCATAAAGAAGTACGAGCTGACAACATGCCTTGCAAAACAGCTGTGGCAAAACCAGCCCTAGACTTAGAGTAGATAGGAAGGTGATAATGCTTAGAGAAAGTATGCACTGAACTCCAAGTAGCTGCTTCCAAAATATCCTTAGTTGCCACCCCCCTTAGAAATGCTGTTGAAGTGGCAGTAGCCCTAGTGGAATGAGGCCTAATCCCAGCTGGAATCTCCTTGCCATGATGGGAATAACAAAATGCAATGCAAAAGCCAATCCACCTAGAAATAGTTTGTTTTGACACAGGCTTGCCCTGTGAACTCAAAGCAAAAGAAACAAACAACTGCTGAGACTGCCTAAAATCCTTAGTCCTGCTTAAATAATAACGCAATTGCCTGTGTACATCTAAAGTGTGCAAAATCTTTTCCCCTTTATTTTGAGGGTCTGCATAAAAGTAGGCAAATGAATAGTTTGGTTTAAAGCCACACTAGAAACCACCTTAGGCATAAAGGAAGGATTAGTGCGTAATGATACCCTATCCTTATGGAAAATCAGAAAGGGCTCTACTGCCATAAGGGCCTGCAACTCAGACACCCTTCTTGCAGAAGTAATAGCCAACAGAAAAGCAGTCTTCCATGACAAGTATTTCAATTCAGCAGTAGCTGCAGGCTCAAAAGGTTGTAGAGTAAGTTTTCCAACACAAAATTGAGATCCCAAGCAGGAGTAGGAGCTCTACGTGGGGGTCTTATATTCTTTGCCCCTCTAAGAAACTGCTTGAACAAAGGATGCGAAAACAAAGGTGGGTCACAATCATAGTGAGCTGAAATTGCTGCAGCATGAATCTTAATGGAAGAGAAGGACAAACCTTTGTCCAATAACTCAGTAAGATATTGAAGAGCCACACTCAAATTAGGCTCAGAAACCTCCAAATTCTTTGCTGTACTCCAAAATAAAAATCTCTTCCATTTTTCTCGGTACACTCTCCTTGTACTAGGTCTTCTAGCTTCCATAATCACATTTAAAACTTGTTGAGGAAGTTGAGACCTGCTGTGTTTCAACACAGAATATGCCAGGCTGTTAGATGAAGAGAGTGAAGCTTGACATTGAGCAGATGACCATCCTTCTGAGATAACAGATGAGGAATCAGAGGTAAAGGCCATGGAGGCTTCTTTACCAGACTCCGTAGTAGTGGGTACCAGTGTTGCCGAGGCCAATCTGGAGCTATCAAAATCATCCTTGGCCTGTCTAGTCTGACCTTTAATAGTACCTTTGGAAGAAGAGGCAGAGGTGGAAAGGCATACACATGAAGGTTTTTCCAACTGAAAGACAGAGCATCCACTTTCCAAGCTGTGTGATGAAACCCCTTTGTGCAAAACTTTGGCAGCTGGTGGTTTAGTGGAGAAGCGAACAGATCTATGTCTGGAGTTCCCCATGACACTGTCAATTTCTGAAATACATGAAGATCCAGTTTCCACTCGTGGGGATCCATGATTTGTCTGCTTAACACATCTGCTAAGGAGTTCTGTGCTCCTGGCAGAAACCTTGCCTGAAGAGTTAGTTGCAAGCTTAGCGCAGTCTCCCATAAAATCATTGCTTGCCTGCATAGAGGATAAGAATGTGTTCCCCTTGCTTGTTGATGTACCACATGACAGTTGTGTTGTCTGTTAGAATCAACACCTGCCCTGGAAGAAGTAACTCCTTGAAAGCCATTAATGCAAACTGGACTGCTAACATCTCCTTCATGTTGATATGTAGATGCTGTAGTCTGGCAGGCCACTTGTCTTGTATCCACTTTCCATTTAGATGAGCTCCCCAAGCAATGTCCGAGGCATCTGTCGTTAAAATCTGACTTGCCTCTGGCCGGGTCACAGAGAGTCCCTTGTTTAGGTGACATTCCTGAGCCCACCACAAGAATTCTTTTGAAGGCAAGGTATTATTTGAATGACAGTGTCCAAATCCTGGCAGTGCTGTGTCCATACATTTTGAGATACCATTGTAGCTTCCTCATATGCAGTTTGGCATTGGGAAGCACCAGAATACAAGATGCCATGAACCCTAATGCTTGAAGGACTGTCCTTGCAGTCAGCACGGACTGATGAGATAGTTGATGGAAGTAAAGTGACAGACTCTTTTGTTTGTCCGGGGTTAAAAAGGCCATCTGGGCTGCTGTATTCAGTCTCACACCCAGAAAGCACATGTCTTGAGAGGGTACTAGACTGGACTTTATTTCGTTCACAGAATACCCTAGGCATCTTAGCACTGCTATAACATATTCCAGATGCTGTAGAAGGTCTTCCTTTTCTTGAGCCAGAATCAGGCAGTCGTCCAAGTAAGGATAGATTTGAATTCCTTGAAGCCTGAAGTAAGCTATCACTGGAGCCAGAACCTTTGTGAATACTCTGGGCAGTAGATAAGCCAAAGGGCAATGCAGAGAACTGATAATGAGAATTTCCAGCTCGAAACCGCAGATACTTCCTGCAACTTAGCCTTATAGGCACATGAAGGTAAGCTTCCTTGAGATCTAAAGTTACCATCCAGTGATCTTTGCCCAGCAGAGGTAAAAGCTGTTGTAACGTCAACATCTTGAACTTGGGAATGTCCAGAAAAGTGTTGAGGAGAGATAAATCCAAAATTGGTCTCCACGTGTTCCCCTTCTTTGGTACTAGGAACAGGCGAGAATAAAATCCTAGGCCCCTTTCTGATACAGGGACTGGCTGAATGGCCCCCATCTGGAGTAACTGAGAAACTTGCTTGTGAGCCTCCTTTCTTTGTGGAGGAGGAACGTCTGGCATGCCTTTGAAAGGGGCATTGTATGGAAATAAAATCTGTAACCGTGGTGAATGATATCCAACACCCATTTGTCTTGAGTAATTAAATCCCAATTTTCTTTGAAAAGAGACAGTCTTCCTCCCAAAGGAGCTGCCAGGCGAGAATCTACTGGCAGCTGAAAAGACAGGTCATTGGGTCTGTTTACGAAAGGACTGACCTGCCCTCACCAGAAGTCTGAGCAGGTGAACTCCCTGTTCTAGGCCTAAAAGAACCTTGAGCCCTGCCCCTACCACGTCTAGACCTACCCCTAGACTGGGAATCATAAGCAGGATATGTCCACCCCTTAGCAGGCCAATTTCTACTAAACTTCGGTGGCTGCACCTGCAAAAAATCTTTAACAGTTTGCATAGACTTAGCTTTGTCCTCCATTTTCTTTAAAACTGCTTCCACAGGCGATCCAAACAACACATCAGACTGTAAAGGAGCATCCAAAATCCTTGTCTTAACATGCTCAGCTAAATTCTGATCCTTCAACCAGGCATGCCTGCGAAGAACAGAACTAGTAGCAGCCACCCTCGAGGAGGCCTGTACAGCATCAAAACCACATTGCAAAGAATGCTTACCCACTTGCTCAGACACATGAACCAAGTCCAGCAACTCTTTACACTCAATACCTTCTGCCAAAGCATCCACCTTAGATTTTAATTGTGAAAGGAGATAATTCTGATATTTTAGCATGTGAAACTGACAATTCAACGCTCTCATGGCTAGAGTGGAAGAAGTATACACTTTCTTTCCCCACCTATCCAAGGCCCTTGCCTCTTTATCAGTGGGAACAGGATTTTTAACCACAGAAGCCTTAACACCTTTAGGCCCTTGAGAAATAGTTTCTGGGTCCACCCTAGGACTCTTAAACAAATACTTATGAGCTTGGGCACCCTATAATACCTATCAGGCTTAACAGGAGCAGGAGGCAAAGAGTCAGGATTCAGGGAAGCCTCTGCAAAACATCTTCCACCACATTCAACACAGGAGGAATAGCTAAGGGCCTATGCTGGGGCAAAACAAGAATTCCCTAAGCCTTTTCCTGGAATCAGAGTAATCCTGGCCTTCCCATTTAAAGTGCTCCCTCATGGAATGCAGAGTCTCTGAAAATGAGAAATCCTCAGGAGGAGAAGCTGTAGGAGTGGAATCATCCACATCAGAATCAGAATAAGTAGGATACTCCTGCAAGTCTTCCGCAGAAGACTCTGAAGCCTCTGAACACTGTTCAAAACTATCAAACTCCGGTTCCACCCTAGGCCTCTTATCAGGCGGGGGCATAGAACCTCTAATCATAGTAATCAAATCTTCTGCCATTTTAAGCATATGTTTCTTAGGTACAGAACCCGAAATGCTAGGAGAAGCCCCCACTGAAGCTGAACTAGGCCTACCTCTCAAAGAAGTCTTGGCAACAGAAGGAGAGGCTCTAACTACCTTGGGAAGGGAGGGAAGAACAGTTACCTGAGAAGCCCCCTCAGCCTGGCCTACCTCCTGAGAAGGCACATCCTGTAACAGTAAAGTTTCTGCCTGAGACTCCATGGAAACTCCTGGCAAAACCTCTGGCTCCACTGAGCCTTCTAAAGAACCGACGTCCGGGACTGCCGGTTCATCAACCCTAGGCTTCACTGTTTTGTCCTTGCGCTTCTTGGGCCAGCGCCGGAGCATCCGACGGCATTTTATAATTGCAACGCTTCCCAAACACTAACCTGGCACAGTCTAACCTCCTCTTAATAGTGCGTTTGTTAAACCTAGCACAAGAGCGGCAACCAACAACGTCGTGCTCAGGCCCTAAACAAGGTATACACAAGGTATGGTAATCCCTATGAGGTATCTGTTTCCCACAAGAAATACAGTTATTCACTTTTTCTGACATCCGGTAAAATACTGAGGCAAGAAAAAACCAAAATGTTCCCCAACGGGGTACTTAGCCAACTCTGTTTCGGTCTGAAACTCCGGTTTCGGAAATATTTCAGAACGCCAACCTGCACTCGCAAAACTGCTTCTGCATCGGACCATGCGGCAAAAAAGACTGAGGATATGACGTCGGTCATGCGCATTAGTACCCTGACGTACTGACGTCAGTCTAATGCGCCCTGACCGACGTCAGCCTTATACTCTGGTATTCGGGCCGACTGGACGCGGACTATACCCAATAGTAAGGACTGCAGCAATGGAAAACGAAGAACATCATGTATAGCCTTGGTCAAAAGGGGGCTGGGGGCTACTAGAATTACTTTTGTCCTTTCCTCCTTGATTCTTAGGAGTATATTGGAGATAAAGGGCACAATAAAGAGAGCATAATGAAACAGACCTGTTCGACTAAGGGAGACTGTTTCCACCTTCCAAGCTTCTAGAATTGCTGTTCTACAACATAACTCTCAGTTGCTAGTTTTGTAGTGAAACCAACAGGCCAATTGCCTGTACACCCCACATTCTGGTCAGGGCCAGAAAGACATACCTGCTCAACATTCACTCATGAATGTCTTCTTGAGACACGCTAAGCCTGTATGATAAAGCATTTTGATAAGAGGAGATGAAGGCTGCTTGCAGAGTCATGCTCACCTCTTGTGGCATTTCCCAAGCTTGCCCTATAAATCTGGTACTGTCTGCCGTCATATGGAAGACCCCATTCTTGAGTATGTGGCAGAAAGCATTCAATGCCAACATAACAGCCATCATCACTTTTTTGTTTTTCTCCTTAATTTTTCTGCGCTATGTCCCCTGAACTTGAACCTCACAACAGCCACCCCATACTAGATCTGTTGAATCTGTGATGAGGTTCACAGTGAACTAGGGTGCTCAAAGAGGAAAAGTTTGACTGACATGGCACTATGCTATCTGCCATATCTCTCTCTTCTGATGAAACAGAACATGGAAATGCCAGTCTCCAACTGTCATCCACAGAGAAGCTCTAACTGGGAGGGGCGATGTACTGCCACCACTTATTAGGTACTACTTTAGCTTACTCATTTGTAGACAGGCCAAAGGCACTACTAGAATGCACAATACAATGTAGCCTAACATTCTAGGAAACTCAGTTGCTGACTCCTACTACAAAATTGTCATAAAGCCTTTTCCTTTGGGAGGAAAGCTCTTTGATGTTTGGTGCCTTGTTGAGCTCCCTCCAAGAAAAGTAGGTTCCTTGAGGGAGTCAATTTGATTTGGTCTTGCTGAAGCAATTCAGGATGAAATCCAACACCCTGTCTATTCATTCCATGGACTCTGCTAGAATAAGGCAGACATCAAGGGCAAATGAGGATGCGCTTTGTTCAGCAGAAAGTAATCACTGGAGCCTGGCATCTGGTGAACACGCAGAGCTCAGCAGACAGGCCAAAGAGCAAGGATGTGAAATGGAAATGTCCCCTAAATGTTGCAAAACTGAAAAACTGTCTGTGGGAGTACAAATAAAGGCATCTCTTAGGTCTAAAGTGAACATGAACATCTGTGGTAGCATTAAGGGTAACAAGCTTTGGACAGTCAACATTTTTTAACTTTGGAACAATATGAAACTTAAGTGTGACACATTCAGAATGGGCACCGCATACCTTCCTTTCTGCTAATCAGAAAGAGTCTGGAGTAAAAACCTTGTCCTGTCATCGCCCCCCCCAGTTAGAGCTTCTCTATGGCACCTATTTCTTTAAGACCACAAGAATAAGTGTTTATCGGTTCTCTTCAGTTTAGTAATTTGAGAAACTGTTTTCTAGCTTTTGATAAAGGTCAAGCACTCTCACTCACACTCTCTCTGAGGGAAGAGGTGTACTTGGGAAAGAAAAAGGTAACACAGCCCTGAAAGTTCATAGGCTTCTCCTTTGGTAGGTTTCTCCTTTCTTGCCATGCGCTCTTGAATTTTACACTTTTTTGCTTTGATGTTCTTGTTTTTGTCTTTCTTCAGGTACAAAGGCCAAGATTTAGCTGGGTACCTTCTGCTGAATTTATCAACTTGAACGTGAAAGTGCTGCTTAACTGACTGCATGATCAGGCCCTTTTCCTCCAGTCTCATACTCCATCGGGGGGGGTCGAAAGGAGGAGCAGAGACCTCAACCAGGAATGTCTCTCAAACAGAACCTGTACGGCTACCTGGATCAAGCTCATATAATCAAAAAGAAAAGAGGTGTAATGTCTTACCATAACCACAGATGTCTTTGTCTTCCATGTTGTAGTACTCTGCATATGGGTTTATCCCTTCAGTTTCGCGTCCGTACGGCCAGTATTCAAAAGCTTTCAGTCCCTCTGTGGAGCGTCAGACATCAGGGCAAGGCTGAGGATACGTGTGCCATACAAGTGACGTCAGCACGCACCAGCCCTCAGAAGAATAGCCCCATTCAGAGCCAGTCCTGTAAGGGCAATGCTATATCATTGCCATCCAGAAAGGGAAGAAATGTAGCAGATGAGAGGGGAAGGTGGGTGGGAAGAAATACTGCAACATGGAAGAGAAGGACATCTATCACTATGGTATGACTTTACACAACATTTCTATGTCCTTCTATTCCCATGTTGAAGTATTCTGCATATGGGTAAGTGCCAAAGCCTTCTGAGGAATCCCATTTGAAATATTTCTTCATCCTGCTAATGGTCTCACTAAAGGTTAAATCTTCCGGGTCCAAAGACACTTCTTCAGGGGATCCGTATCCCAAAGGAAATGAAAGTTGTGAATTTTAGGAGAGAGATTCTTCAGAGAAGTCTGAAAGGACCTCCTCATCCCTAGGAGGTTGGTCTGTATGCATAGGCCTAGGGCTTGGGAGACTAGGTGGGATGGAGGTCGAAGAAGTAGTAGGCCCTTCAATACCATAAAGGAGCTGAAGAGGCTCTGACTGAAGGCTTGCCATTCAGGCATGTTTTCAGAAGAGGGAGGAATAGCTTCTCTCTTCTCCCTTCTTTTTAAGAGAGTGGTAGCCATCAGTTTCCTAGAAACCAGGGACTGTAAAAGGGCAGAGGTCTCAGATGACTCACCAAGAAGCATTGGTCCTCATGGGCATCAGCTAATGGTGACAGTATAGCCTCGGCGGATGTGCTCTCATCTGTGGATGGTGTGGCATCCTTACAGGTACCCGTGACCTCTGCAGAAGCAGACCTGGAACCTGATCCTGAAACCAGGCCTATGTTGGACACAGGCTGGGGAGTCTAGCGGAGGAAGCTCAGCAATAGTTGAAGGACGTAAGGTTCTGGCCTTCTTCTTAGGTGGTTCTGGGGGGACATTGGGAGGACCTTCCATCCTAAGTGTAAGGAGTTTCAGGTGTTGGTTCTCAAGATACAAATTTAACTCGTGCAACCAGCCAAGCAAGGTTTTCGGCATAAACCCCTGGGAAATAGGGCATGCCTCATAGTCATAAGCTCTTCCTAAACAGAAGAGACACTTATTGTGGGCGTCTTATGAGGGATCTGGCATCCACACTGACACTTTCCCTTTCTGGATGACATTAACAAGCAATGTTACAATAAGGAAAGACTGAAAAAAGTTTTCCCAACAGGGCACTTATCTCAAAAACGATCATGATGTCAGCGGTAGCAGGAAGACCTGGCATACAAATGGTGGCTGAAAAGCTCTGAGGGCTGGTGCGTGCCGTCACTTTTATGGCCCACGTATCATCTGCCTTGCCTGATGTCTGACGCACCACAGAGGAACTGAAAGCTTCTGAATACTGGCCATACATACGCGAGACTGAAGGGATAAACCCATATGCAAAATACTGTAACATGGGAACAGAAGGGCATCCATAAAAGACTGATCAGCTGAAGACTGAGCTGGAAATACTGAAATGTACTATAATGAAACCAACAGGCAAACTGAAATATGGCTTTGTATAGGGGAACGGGCAAGCCCTCCTACAATCCCCATACCCCCTCTGCTAGTTATATATGCCAATTCCGAGATTGCACTGCAATGAGAAAAAATGGCAGTTCCTTGATCCTGGATATTCTGTGATCTTGAACAATAGATCCCCTGTTCACTTCTATGCTTCAGTGTTATGTACTTCAATCCTTCCAGTTAAGTGCTTAGCCACTCAATAATGTGGGCAGTTAAATTAACAGACCAGTGGCTGCTACCCTACATTATGCATTCACAGCATCATAGCATTTTTTTGAAGGCTTGGCAAGTTAAGCTGATAGGGCCACAGAGTTCAAGCATCCCCAGTTTCAGGTCTAACTTGGATGAACTTTGTCCTGGCCTTCATCACTGAGAACACATTTAATGGATGGAGCAAGAGCAGATCCTTTGCTGGCATTCAGGGATACCACAACTAGATCAGCTAACAGATTCTTATCAAGGAATTTGAGAGAATCCTTGACCCTACAAAAGCAGTCAGGTCTCCAAAAGGCAGGTGTAGGGAATCTAGCTCCATAGATGAACTTAAGAAGATCCTCTGGGAAATCCACTACTGGAGGAACAAATACACTGGGTTCAGATAGCCCCAAGAAAGTTCTATATATCAACTGATCGCACCAGAGAACTTGGCAGAAACAGACTCCAATGACAAGGGTCATGAAAGTGAGTGCTTCTCAACACAAAAAATTGCCAGTGCCTCTTTTTCAGCAGAAGGTTCCTACAGACTTTGGTTGATATCTTGCTGTCTCAAAACGAGGCATGCTCCCCCCATTACACTGTGAACACCTAGAAAAAATTGTCTTCTCTTACAGATTGTGTCTCAGTGTGAAACAGACACAATGTGGACAAGAGTCCATGTCATGCGCAGGTTAAGGAAAACAAGCACAGAGAATGACAATCTTTGTGGGAATCTGCTTCCCACAAATGATCGTTATTTATGTTGACAAATGTTTTGGTATCACAATTAGAATGAGACAACACTGAGCTCCACCTTAAAAATAAAAAAATCCCTGTGGGGTACTTATCTGGCTTCTGGATGCAAGCCAGTTGATGGACTGACAATGCTAGTGGCCATGCAAATCACAGCAAAAATATCTGCAGTTACATCTGTTATACCACCAACGTGCCTGCATAGTGTTGAGAAGTACCAGCTAATGCCTGGGAAGAAAGAAGGTAGGGAAATCTGTCTACCTGTAAACAGGAATGACAAAAGCAAAAGAAATGCAACAGTGAATACCATGAGATACATTTACTTTTTCTGTCTTATGTTTTCACCTAATGAACTTAAAATGCCACTTCGCATTTTTTACTTAGAAAAGTTCACCTACAAAAAGTGTGACTAACGCATCAAGAGTACCAATGAAAATGAAAAAGGAAATTTTTACCTTGTATGTGTTACAATGTCAGTTAGAGCTCCTCCCTCCATGAATTCCATGACCACCCACAGCTCATCTCCAACCAAGTAGCTGTTATACATTTCCACCACATTTGTGTGGTGGTAGTCCCTCATGATTACAACCTGCAAGATACAAACAAGAGAAGAACTAATAACGGCAGCATAGGATCTTGGTGGTTGTTTAAACATGTACATGCAGTGCTAGAGGATTAATGAATCTGACTTTTGTACTATGAAACAAGCAATCACATTAGGGGGGTACTTTTCCATTAACAGGGCAACAGCATTCTGGGCCTGGATTTGCATTAACGGAAAAGTACTAAAGGTTTCAGCCCCAAATCAAGTGAAACATAACTGTTTATGTCTGAGAGAGTTTTCAGTGGCATTCCTTTACATAAAACAACCATATGACTGACTTACGGCTGTAAAGCTGGAAATTGTTGTCAGGGGATAGTGTGGAAGCGTGAGGGCGCATCCCTTATGTCTGAATTGAATGCTGTATGACTGAAATATATACACACCCATATACATATGCTAGGGTGTATAGACAGACATTAAACAATTAGAAATAGTACAACGCCAGGTTTGAAAAGAAATCACGATCATTAAAACGGCTGCAGTTAACTGATTGTACTTACTGTCTGTCAGGGTGGGACTTTTTTTCTCCCAGCATTTGTACAGCTAACAATGTGCACCCTGGCCAACCATCGGGCCTACATTTATTGTACTAACAGAAAACTTCTGAAGGCTTAATGTTCAGTTTTCTAAGAAAATCCGCAAAAAGAGAGAAATAAACAGTAGTAGCAAGACATGCAGAAAAAAGTTTTTCAGTTCTTGTAATGTTCAGCCATTTCCCGGCAAGTCTTGACCCATTTGAGTTTTCAGCAGAACGTTTCCGTTAGCTACAGATGATCAGAGAAAAGCAAACCCCCCCCCCCCACCCCCAGCAGGAGTGTGAAATCAGAATTACTGACATGTCAGATAATGACTAGCACTCAAACAAGGAAAACATTAAAACCAGACCCACAAAAGCTGTTGCCCCGTTAATGGAAAAGTACCCATTAGGGGATGGTTACAAGCAACAGTCATCTTCTTCTGTGTGTACCCTTCTACTAACTGCTAGAAATCAGACTCGTAATCTTACTGGGACTCTTGAATCTCTTACTTATGGTAAGACCTTTTGGAACTGAATTCTTCAGCTCTTTCATTTTTTTTTTTTTTTTTTTTAGTATATCTGGCTCTGATAATCTGTTGGTCACAGTCCAGTTTTCCTGTTGGGAAGCCTTCTGAAGTGTTAATTCATGTAAAGCCTACTATTCCCACTAGATGTACAAGTACACTGCTGCATTTCATCATGCCTCAGGTCCACAGATTGCATTACCAGTGATGCAGCCACATAACAGTATTAAGTCTGTTCAGGGGCTAAAGAAAAAGTGAAGAGATCAAAAGTTAAGCCTGACTCATTGTTGAGAGAAATGCAACCATCCAAAATATTCTGCACAAAGATGAGAACTGCAATGTTATAAACAGACATGATTAATTTACTCAATGCAAGAACTGAAGGAGAACTAGGCCTACAATTTTAACCTTGCCACTATGGACCTGGGATACATGTGACTGAAAAATATACTGAAGACAATACAAGACAGCATTTCAACTTATAATGTGTGCATAATGCTAGCTGTATCTTCAGAAAATACATAGCTAGATATTGTGGCAATTCTGAATGAACATAAACCTTGGAAAAAACAAAAAACCTGGGACTTAAAGGGAAGACAAACATGCTAAAATGCAGTGTGCAACTTTAACTCCAATGCCAAACTGCAAGATGAAACTGATCAAAGGACCATACAATCAGAAACGGTTTGCTTTTACGTGATTTATTTTTATTCCTTTGTTAATCGTGTTAGTCCCACTAGTCTAGTATCTGCTTTTCAGGGAAGACACAAGGTGTTATTTTTACTAGAAGGGGAAATGTGGCCAAGGCACTACGGAATCTCCCCTACACTTTTTGATAGATGCAGTCGGATCATTTACATCAACCTGAGCTACCACCAACTCAAGACGGCACAGCCTCAAGTTTATTATCTCATCTGAAGGACAGCACACTCAGTAATGCAGCACCCCCCTCATGCTGCATTGCAGTGTCAACAATCTGTCTATCTGGTATGGGAATAGCACCCACAGCCTTCTGCACCAAAGGCAAGTGTGACACCTGCTGCACCACTGACACTGATGTTCTCTATTAAATAGACTAATAAAGGATGCACCTTGTTTTTACAATATAACAAAGCCTGACACAAATAGGAGAGCTAATAGAAAACTCATTCAAACCTGAATGAAAGAGGGGAAAAAAAAAAAAAAGAAAATCACAACATGGTCAGGCGAGTCAGAAACAGATGCCTACAGATTTTATAAAATAGGAAATTTCTGAAGGTGAAACTCATGGAATAGTTCCAGTGATGTAAAATAAGAAAGAAAAATAAAAGATAACACAGAAAAGTCAAAAGACGGAAATACAACAGAAGTAAAACAGAGATGAAACAAAACTGTGAGGTAATCAACAAAATACGAAGTCCCTACTAATATGGGAAATTCTTAGTCTAATAAACTGAGAGCCCAAAGTGATTCACACCTCAGTACTTTTGAAAGAATGGGACACATCTTCAAGGAAATAAGTTACCAGGAAGATATGAAGAGGATAAATATTAGCTGTGTAAAATCTTACCATAACCATAGATGGCCTTCTCTTCCATGTTGCAGTATTCTGCATATGGGTTTACTCCTCTAGTCTCGCATACATACGGCCAGTGTTAAAAAGCTTTCAGTCCCTCCAAGGTGCGTGAGACGTCTGACGTGGCTGAGAGAACGTGGGCCATAAAGATGACACTGGCACGCACCAGACCTCAGAACTGAAGGCCCCAGTCGGAGCCAGTCCTAGTAAGGGAAATGCCAATTCATTGCCATCCAGATAGGGAAGTTATTAGTTGACAGGAGGGGAAGATGGGGTGGAAGGAATACTGCAACATGGAAGAGAAGGACATTTATGGTTACGATAAGATTTTACACAACTTTTCTATATCCTATTCCCATGTTGCTGTATTCTGCATATGGGTGAGTGCCAAAGCTCACAGAGATTGGGGTGGTGATCTACAGGCAGACTCCAGGATTCCATGAAGAATACCCCTGGCCTGCATGTGGAGATGTGGTCAAGTTTATAGTGTTTGGTGAAGGTGTGAACAGAAGACCAAGTAACAGCCTACAGGATAATTGGGGTATACAGGCCCTTAAAGAAGGCACCTGAAGAGGCCATGGCTTTTGTGGAATGTGCTTTAACTGTACCCTGCAGACACTCACCATGGAATTAGTACCAGAAGGTGATGGCCTTTCAGATCCAAGTAGAAATAGTCTGTTTGGACACTGCCTTCCCCAGGGCTCTAGGGTGGAAGGAGATGAAAAGCTGGTCAGCCTGTCTGATTGACTTGGTGGTGTGCAGGTAGAACCTGATTTGTCTGTGTACATCAGGGAATGTAGCACTCTCTCACTGTCCCGTTGTGGGTTTGGGAAAAAGACAGTTAAGTGAATTGCCTTGGTTGAGGGACAGGTCATTCATTACCTTGGGCATGAAGGAGGGGTTTCTCCTGAGGGTAACCCTGTCCTTGTGGAAAACGAGGAAAAAAGGAAAAGCCATAAGGGCTTGGAGTTCTGATACTCCTCTGGCTGAGATGAGGGCCACTAACAGAACAGTTTTCCAAGTACAATGCTTCAGGGAAGCTTCATCTGCTGGCTCAAAGAGTGGGAGCGTAAGCTTCTCGAGCACGTAGTTAAAGTCCCAAGGCAGGGGAGAGGGTTCCCGAGGGGGGGGGGTCTGAGGTGAAGTACCCCCTTTAAGGAAGAGCTTGGAAGGAAGTCTGGATGCTAATGGGGGATCCAGAGGCAGGCATGTAGAAATAGCAGACAGATGAGCTTTGATGGATGAGTAAGCCAATTCAGTCTGTAGTAGTTCACACAGATAAGACAGCACTAGAAGTGGTTCGCTAAGAAGCAGGTCCAGCTGTCTTATGACACCAAATAGTGAATCTTTTCCACTTTGAAAGGTATGATTTTCTAGTATTCGGTTTCCTGGCCTCCTGCAGGGCACTGAGCACATTCGTTGTAAAGGTGTCTGAAGGGGATCAGAATCCTATCAGCCACAGGGTTTGGAGTAGAAGCTGCCACTGTGGGTGAATTAGTGACCCCTTCTGCTGTGTGAGAAGGTTCACTCTGGGGGGGGGGGGTAACGTGGTGATTGCCCTTGGACAAATGTAGAAGTAAGGGGAACCAGTGCTGCCTGGGCCAATAGGGTGTCACCAACAAGATTTTTGCATTGTTCTGCTGTATTTTCAACAGGACCTTCTGAATGGGTGGGAAGGGAGGAATGCATATAGATATTTTCCCTTCCAGGAAATTGAGAAGGCATCTGCTGCCAGTGCCTGGGGTTCTGGTGGCCTTGTGCAAAAACCAGAAAGTTGCCTGTTGATAGTGGAGGCAAACAGGTCTATTTCAGGTATACCCCCCACCTGTGGACCACATTCAGGAAGACATCTCTGTGAATCACCCATTTGTGGTTGTTTGTGCTGGTACTGCTCAAATAATCTGCCTGGGAGTTGTGGAGAGAGGGAATGTGGTCTCCTTAAGAGTGATTCCCTGTGAGATGCCAAATTCCCAAACCAAAAGGGCTAGTCTGCAGAGCAGGAAAAACTTGGTCCCTCCCTACTTGTTGATATACCACAGTACAGTGGTGTTGACTATGTATATCTGAAGTGGTCCCTGCTGTAGGAAAGGAAGAAATGCCTAGAAAGCTAGAAGGATTGCCCTCATTCTCCCTGGCATTGATGTTTTCTAATTTGTGGGGATTTGGCTACAGGTCCTGCACCCTTCGGTGGCAGAGAATGGCTCACCAACTAAGGTCTAAGGCGTCTATGTGCATGACCTGTGTGGGCTGAGGTGGTCTGAGAGGAAGGCCATTGTGCTTCACACCTATGCCAACAACCATAGTATTTCCTTTTTTAGGCATGGAAGAAGGGGCACAATGCGCTCCAGAGGGTGGTTTGTGTTGCTTCCAGACTGCCCGAAGGTACCATTGTAACTTTCACATGTGCAGTCTTGCTAAAGGAAGCACAAGTATGGTAGGTGTCATTGTAGCCCAGTAGTTTGAGGTACTGCCTTGCAGTCAACTCTGAGGAGTGAAGGACCAAAAGGAGATGTTCGGTCAATGAGTTCACTTTGGGTGGGGGTAGATATGCCTCCATGAGGTCTGAGCGGATCCTGCACCCAAGGAATATAATGTCTTGGGTTGGTTGTATATGAGATTTTGGGAAGTTTATCTGGAATCCCAGTGATTGAAGGAGGGCCACCATAAAATGGATGGTTTGGAGGGTTTTTTGGCTGGCAGCCTGGATCAACAAGTCACCCAGATAAGGGAATATCTATTCCCTTTGTCCTGCGGTAAGCAACCACTGGTGCCAAGCATTTTGTGAAGATTCTGGGTGCAGTAGAGAGTCCAAAGAGCAAGGCAAATAACTGCAAGTGAGAGGAACCCACCAAAAATCTCCATTATTTCCTGTAGGCGTTTTATTGGGATGTGGAGGTAAGCATCTTTTATATCTAATGTTGCCGGGAATCCTTGTGGAATTAGGAGTGGGGAAAAGGGCTGGTAGGGTCAGGATTTTGAAGGTAGGGACCTTTAGGAAAAGGTTGAGATTTGAGAGGTCTACAATAGGTCTCCAGGGTCTGTCCTTCCTGGGGATCAGGAAGAGCCTTGGGTAGAATCCTCTTCCTTTTGCAGCCGAGGGGAATGTTTCGACTGTGCCCTGAGCTAACAGGGTCTGCACTAACAGTTGCAAGAGGTGCAATTGCTGTGAAGGTGGTCGTGGGATGCCTCGCCCAATGGGTGGGGAGATGCAGGCCATGTGCTAACTGTTTTGTAGTCTGGACAGGACCCACTTGTCTGAGGTGCGATTGGTCCAACCAGGGAGGCCGTGAGAGAGGCGAACTGCCAGAGGTACAAGAAGGATGGGATGAAGAAGGCAAAGGTGGCAGGTAGTCAGATGCTATCTGCTTTGTCCTGAAAGAGAGAGTTCTCTGGCTAGAGGAAGGGAATGCTCTAGCTGGAGGAGATGGTATCCTTGTGGGCTTAAGAGGCCTTGAAGGAGGGGCAGGATGGGAGTACTTCTTAATAAACTGTGTTTTTGCTGGACAGTTTCTTTGAAACATAGGTACTGGACAAACCAGCAAATGTTTAAGGTTCTGCATTTCTTTGCTTTTTTGCTGCAGAGACTTGAAACGGTCTGCTACTTTAGAACCAAAAAGTAGAGCATTGTCCAAGGGAGCATCAATGAGCTTTGCCCTGAAAATATCTGTCAGGGGTTGTAGGCAAAGCCAAGAGTATCTGTGTGGGGCAGATGTCGATACTGCTGAACTGGCTGAGGATTCAGCAGCATCAAAACTACACTTGATACTGTCTGGTAACCTAGGAAGTGAGGGCCAAAAGAGAGGACAGTGAGGCTTTGGCAGGAGAGTCTGGAATATTTGCCATTTGCCAAATGTTTGGTGGCAGATTCTAAAAGAGACGAGAAATACTTGGCCATGTGAGTCTGGTAATTTGTAGCTCTGAAGGCCAAGGTAGCTGAAGTATATATTTTTGCCCAATCTTTCCATAGTTTTGCTGTCTTTGTCAGCAGGGAGAATGGTGGTAGTAGGTAGGAGCTTGGAGGCTTTGTCCGTAGAGACTGATATAGTGGGTGGATCAGCATGTGGGCACTTAAGTAGATGTTTAGCAGTGTCAGGCATCTTTGTAAAGTCTGTCTGGTCTGCGTGGAGGAGGAGGTTGGGAGTATGGGTTAAGAGATGCTGGTGAGAAGGCATCAAAAAAGGCAGGCAGGATAGGAGGAACAGCAGATGGCCTGGGAGACTCCATTTGAATGAGATCACAATATCTTTTTTGTACCTCAGTTATTTCTGAGGATTCCCATTTAAAGTATTCCTTCATCCTGCAAATAGTTTCTCCAAAAGTCAGGTCTTCAACTGGGGAGGTCGGGGTCCACTGACTTTCTCTGTGGATCTGTATACCAAGAGGGAAGATATCTGAGAGTTGTATGAAAGTGATTCTTCTGAGGAATCTGAAAGGACTTGCTCTTCCCTAGTGACTGCCTCTGTAGTCTGAGGCCTAGGGTTCAGGAGAGAAGGTGAAGTGGAAGTAGTAATAGTGGAGGTAAAACTCTGACATAAAAGCACTGAAAAGGCTTTGATTAAAAGCCTGCCAATCAGGCATAGTCTGTTGTGGGAGAAATAAGTGTTCCTCTTTTCACTCCTTTTAAGGTATCCGGCAGACATCTGTGTGGGCCTAGAAACAAGACTGCAAAGGATCGGTGGGATTAGACAGATCCTCATAAAACGCAGGTCCCCCCTCGGCATCGGAAACCGGCACTGGAAATGCCTCTGTGGATGTGCTCTCGCCTACGGATAGTGCGGCATCCTTAGAGGTACCCACGTTATCTGGAGTGGCAGATCCAGGTCCGGATCCTTGTACCAGGCCAATGTCGGCCATAGGCTGTCAGAAGAGGCTCAGCAATAGACGAAGGCTGTAATGTCTTGGCCTTTTTTTGGCGGTTCCGAGGAACAGTCTGAGGAGCCCACCATCCCAAAAGTAATCTGCTTCAGATGGTTTTCTAGGTAAAGATTTAACGCATGCAAGCAACTGCATAAGTTCTTAGGCACAAATGCCTGGCAAATAGGGCAGGCCTTGTGGTCATGCGACCATCCCAAACAAAAAAGGCACTTATCATGGGCAGCCTTATGAGGGATCTGGTGGCCTCACTGACACTGACCCTTTCTGGATGACATGAACAAGCAATACAGATTTTAAGGAGGACTGAAAAGGTCCCCAATGGGGTAGTTTTCTTACTGAAATGAATCCGGTGTCAACAGTAGCAGAAACACCTGGCGTACGACTGGCAGCTGAAAAGTTCTGAGGGCTGGTGCGTGCCGTCACCTTTATGGCCCATGTTATCTCAGCCATGTCAGATGTCTCACACACCTTGGACGGACTGAAAGCTATTGAATACTGGCCGTACATGAGACTAGAGGAGTAAACCCATATGCAGAATACTGCAACATGGGAATAGGAGGACAACTGATGGTTCCCCTTGTTAGAGGCTGTTAGAGCATTACAGGATACTTCACCATTATATACCCCCCCAAGCAATTTTTTTAGTGACATGGACTACAAGTACTGGCATTAACAGATACAGGAGTATTACAGGCAATTAAGCTGACTACAGGGCAACAGGTAGACACACAGTTATGGCAAAGTTAAGACAATAAGAACATAAATAAGCAAGAGTGTGAAAAGCATTAGCTAACACATGGAACATAGGAGGAGGAAGCTATTAGCTAACTGACTACAGCTTGATTAGCAGATGTGCTAAAGGGTATACTTGGGAAAGATGAAATTAAGCAGCTAACATCAGTTCACTCACCCTGTGGGAGAGAAGGCGGTTTGGTTTATTATATTTGTGACACCTACCAGTGGGTTTGCAATAGTTTGCAGAAGGAACCTAGCATGCCCATACTGAAAATTCAGTCTACTGTTCAACTAGAAAGGCATGTACAGTACCATAGCTTACCCTTCTCAGTGTAACAGCAATTGTATAGGCTGTAAGCTGCAAGTGGGATGGGAGTTAAGGAAGTCCACATAATCGGCACTACAGAATGGGAAAAAAAAAAAAAGAAAAAAACTTTTGGGGATGGAGACCTTTTTACTATTCTTCTAATCCCAGAGCATTGTCTATGAATATTCTTCAAGAGAGGATTTCGGATGCTAATGTAGGACAATCAGTTTGAATAAGAGACTGTTCAATCAATGGAGCAAAAACTGAAGTATGTAGATGTGCAAAGTGGAAACTGGTATAAGTACCCTTGGCAAAACACATCCTAAACATTAAACAGGATCAATATTCTGGCTTACCATGGAGAAGATATGGGGACCACTGTGGAGCTGTTAAAAGCTGGTATATTATAACTGTTATGTGACAAGACCAGCTTATTAAAATGTATATTAATTGCAGTTTTAATAATGCTATAATGTGATTGTTAAAAAGCAAATATAATTCGTATGCAGGGCTGGGAAAAATACAGCTTCATAAGCCACAGTACCACTGTTCATTTTAAACTGCATTCTTTTAGTATGTAATAAGAGAGAATAGTACGTGTTGCATGAAGTGAGGCATGTAGTTATTACAAAAAGAAATTTGTTAGCCTGACTCCTCCAGGCTAGGACTGTGTTGTTGCTAGTGTAGGTTTGAAACATCCAAGGTCAGAAACAAGACCCCTTGGAAGCAGGTGAATCATGTATAGAAAGGTGTTCACGTGAAGTCAGAGGTGAAAATCACAAGGGATGAGGACATTTGCAAAGTTTTCTATAGGACACAGTCATTGTAACGTTTTAAAAGTGCATGACTAGGTTTGATAAGAAAAATGTATAAAAAATGTGGTTTGTCTCTGTTCAGACAGACTATTTTGACATCTGCTATGAAGACAGTCTCCCAGCGCTGTAAAAATAAAATTTCTGTTTGCATATTCTGAAATGTTGTTCCTGACTACAGACATATAAGTTACATTCTTAATGTTACTTATTTATGACTATAACAATTTGGTGCCATGACTCAGATCTGAACTTTAGTATTGCTGCAGAGCAGTTCTGGAATAGGGTCCATCACAGATTTTATGTGAATTCCACACTGCTTTGTATGAAATAGACTCAAATGTGCAGCTATTCAGGGTATGCAAAACATACTAGCTTTGGCAGGGAAATTGTTTTGTAAGGGAAAAGGGTTGGTTTGTGTTTTTTTTTTCCTTTCTCTCTTTTAGACAATTTTAGCAAAATGTAGAATAAGTTCATGACTGTGTTTTTAGAATAAGTGCATAACTGTGTTTTTGTTTGACTGAGTAGTTGTAATATATACAAGTAATAGTGGGAGAACCCCACAGTAAATATATGTACACATACAGTAGAAACAAATTAACACAAGGAGGTGGCTTGTGTCCAGGGTGGTACCCTCAGGATTGAAAGGTGAGAAGTATGAGAGATGATTTTATTCTGTCAATGTATGAATGTATGAGAGAAAGAAAAGAAAAATACCTGGTCATTACCAATATGGGCTACTGGGGTTCCACACCAGAGGTCAATTCCTCATGGGTCAGATCCAACCACAAGCTAATCACCCTAGACATCCACATCCCACCCCCACCTCCCATTAGGGAAACAGTAAAAAAATCTCTCCAAAGCCAACTTCAAGCTTCTTAAGACAGAAGTGGCAAACTTCACGACACCCATGCAGATGGACAATAGAGATACGACTGCTGAATCCTACACAAATGCACTTTATAAGCACTTACACGAGTGCATGGATAGTGATATCCCTAACAGAACCAAGATGTTATCCGCCAAAAAAAGGAAGCCAATCTGGTGGTCCCCTGAGTAGCATCCTGCCATCACCCAGAATGATAGTACAGTACAAGGACAAAATGATTGACTTCAACAATTGGCTAAGCTTCTAGTGTCATTCTAAGGGGATCCAGTATTTGTCTGCCTGGGACGACATGATCGACAGTCCACGATGCTTTGCCAGAGATGGCCTGCAATGGTCGCCTTTAGGATACCGGATACTGGCTAAGGCTCTTGCCACCCCTATAGTGCCTTTTTTAGGCAAGGTTCAAAAGACAAATTCACCACCGTAACAGGTACAAGCAAGCAAAACCTGAGGGTAATGCTACTCAATGCTAGAAGTCTAAACCTCAAAATGCACTCACTCGAGGCACTCCTTAAAATGGAGAACACTGACATCTGTGCAGTGACAGAGACCTGGTTCAAAGCTCCAGAGAGCACCCCTGCATTACCAGGCTTCAATTCATACCACACCTTTCGGCCAACTAACCCAGAAAGAAGCACTAAAGGCAGAGGCGTGTCCATATTCATTAAGGATATCCACACCTCCAGGCTAGTTGCACAGCATAATGCATCCGAGATTATCCAAGTGCAACTAATTCTGGGCAAGACCGCAATCCAAATTGTAGCTCGCTACAGACTCCACCACCATGCCCCAGGAGTCACACTCCTCATTTCTTGATAGACTGGAAAGTATTAGGGTACAACCCAACACCCTAATAATGGGCGATTTCAACTACCCCGCCATTAACTGGGAAAACTACTCATGTACCAACTCTTTTGCTCAATGTTTTCTAGAATTCATAAATTCCAACGCCTTGGATCATCTTATTCACACCCCCACCAGGGGCAGCAATATCCTAGACCTGGTCATTACCAACATGGGAAACCACACCACAGGTCAATTCCTCGTTGGTCAGATCCGACCACAAGTTAATCAGCCTAGACATCCACATCCCACCCCCAGCCCTAATTAGGGAAACCATCGTAAAAAACTTCTCAAAAGCCAACTTCACACTTCTTAAGATAGAAGTGGCAAACTTCATGACACCCATGCAGACGGACAATAGAGGTATGACTGCCGAATCCTACACAAATGCACTTTATAAGCACTTACACGAGTGCATGGATCATGCTATCCCTAATACAACCAAGATGTTATCCTCCAAAAAAAGGAAGCCAATCTGGTGGTCCTCTGCCATAAACAAACTCTACAACAGAAGAAAGAAACTGTTGCAGAAAAGAGTAAAATCCCATGACTGGCGGAACTCCCTGGTCAACCTCAGTAAGAAGCTGAGATCCCTCATAAAATCTTCCAAAGCTAGTTACGAAAACAAAATTGCCACTGACTCTAAAGACAACCACAAAGCATTCTATAGCTATGTCAAGAATCTAAATGGGAACACTCAGATCTGCTCCGAGTTGCAGCATAATGGCACTAAATATACAGAACCAACTGATATTGCCAACATCCTAGCAGATAGGTTCAATGCTAACTTTACCCCCCTCTCAACCCCTAGAGGGCCCATCTCTATACCAGAAGAATGCAAAGTTCCTATAATCACGCTGCACAGGTAAAAAACACACTCTCCAAAGCAAAGGACACAGCATCCATGGGACCTGACAATATCCCAGGCTGCGTTCTACATGAACTACAAAATGAACTGGCACCCTGCCTAAGTACCATGTTCAATCATAGCCTCACCTCAGGCTTTGTACCCACTGAATGGCGCACCGTGACAGTTATCCTATTCCACAAAGGGGGAGCCACGACGGACCACGGGAACTACCGCCCCATTAGCTTGACGAGCCTGGTCTGCAAGGCCATGGAACGTATCATCGTGGAACTCAAACTAAGACATTGGTAATCTCCAAACTCTGGACCCTACTCAGTTTGGATTTGTAAAAGGCAGATCACATCTCCTAAACCTGACTGACTTCTTTGAAGCAGTCACCAAAGCCATAGATGATGGTAAAATGGTTCACACAGCTTATCTAGATCTCGTCAAGGCTTTCGACACCATCCCCCACTCTGGAATTATAGATAAGCTCACTAAACTAGGTATAAATCCCTATGTCACAAGACGGGTTGCCAACTGGTTCAGGTACAGAATCCACACTGTGAAAGTAGTGGATTCCAAATCCGACATCAAACCAGTGACAAGTGGAGTACCACAGGGTTCAGTCCTGGGTCCTCTCCTGTTTGGTATCTACTTCTCTGAGGTGCAGGCCAACACAGAAGGTCTTTATTAACAAAGTTTGCAGATGACTGCAAACTAGGAGCCATAATCAAAACTCCTAATGATGTGGACAAACTACAAAAGGGCCTCACTGAGACAGATACCTGGTGTCAAAGCCATTGCCTGAAGCTCAATGCCAAAAAGTGCATTGTCATCCCCTTTGGTAAAAACTCTGTACCCATGAACTACCATATAGCTGGTAGTCTACTTAATGCCGAAAATGTGATGAGACCTTGGGACACAGGTGGACAGTAGTCTCTCCTTTGATAATCACATTGCCACAGTGGTCAGGAAATCCTTCTACGTGGCTCATCTCATCACAAAAGGATTCTCATCCAGAAAAAAAGAAGTCATTGCTCCCCTCTACTCATCACTCATTAGACCCATTATAGAGTACAATGCCCCTTTTGGTATGTACCTCACAAGACATCTACAACAACTGGAAAGACCACAGAAATACCTCACAAAGAGGATTACTGGCCTCAAACAGATGCCCTATGCAGACTGTCTCAAAAAACTACAGCTTTACTCCATCGCATATCGCCTACTCAGGGGCGATCTCTGCCTAACATACAAAGCTATGTCAAACCCAGAGCTGTTGGACATGCTCCACTTAAAGAAATCCCAATCCCTCTGAGCTACACGCTCTAGGGACCTTAAACTTGCCACCACAATAAACAGAACATGCTGGAGGGATAGATTCCTATCCCAGAGACTTCCCATACTCTGGAACAGACTACCTATGTCAAACAGAGCTCCTCATTAGCACTCAAGAAAAATCTTGATGATTGGATGGGAAATGGGAAATTCACCCCGGGGATCACTTCTGTGGCTCTGCTCGACAGGAGCAGAGGAAAATAATTTTCTTGGGTGGCGAAAGCCAGGGTACATTTTTTGGCTAGGCTTGTATGGGCCCTAGGGCCGATAGCTTTGTACCTACCTATGAACCTAAGTAAGTGGGGAACAAATGACAGCATTTTATTCTTGATACAGTAAAGCACTTAAAAGGGAAAAGGAGTCAGCATTGAGGGTTGCAGGACGCTAACAAGAAATTGTTTCAACAAGTAAGAGAGGTTAAAAAGGCAGTACAGACCAGTAAAAAGGGATCCTTTATCCTGTCTTAGCAAGTTTGGAACAAACTGAAAATGGTCAAAAAGCAGAAATGTCTAAAGAGGATAATAATCCTCCAGAAGCTACTGCATCCCACCTCCATATGTACCGGTACGGGTGGCTCCTGTACAAGATTCTGCTGTTTCTCAGACCTCTGCATTTTTGAGCACAAGGTCAGCATGGTACTGTTACATCTCAACTTAGTTCTGCTGTTTGATCTCATCTTTAGACCAGCACCTGCAGTTAAAAATTTTTTTTCCTTCCTATCATTCTCAACAACCTTCTGCCTTTCCAACAGGAGCACTAGTGTTTGACACTTCTCTGGCTCATCACAAGCACTCACATGATAGGGTAGGACAAGAGGCTATTGCCTCTGCAGAAGATTTTTTTTGGCACCTTTAAAAAAATGGGAGGTGGGGCTAATGCTGATTTGCATACTGTATCTAAATGTTTTCTAACTGAAAGAAGAAAAAAGATCCATAAAGGTTTAATAAGCAGGAATCGAAAAAAAAAAATATTACAACCCTACTTTGACAGATTTAAACCAGCTGCTTTGGAAAGTTACTCCAATGAAATAAAAACACAGTTACTTAAAAAGACTAAAATAAATTTTATTCCCACAGGAATTGCACTCATAAACAAAAGGATAAAACTGGTAAATTACACAAGTGTGTCAGGCATGTTGGCAAAATAAATAGAAAGCCCCTGCAGATTGAGTCATCTCAAAGCAGTATTCGCTAAACATATAGAAATGCCAGATCCAAATGAACAAGCTAAACCAGCTATTGCAGCTACCTTCGTGCAGGGTTTGCAAACCCTGTACAAAAATCAAATGAAACAAGTGCTTACAGACTGGCAGGAAAAAGACAAAGTCCATACTAAGTGCTGCAAATCACAGTACTGACTATGGCAGGGTAATAAAACAAAATTAAATCTTAATCCCTTTGCTGCCACTAAAAGACCCTATGTCCCTATGTTAAAGTAAAAATAAATGCAAAGCCAATTCTATTCTTGGTAAACCTGGCAACACTAGGTCTGTATTAAAAGTTACTTCAGAACGTTAAATACCAGTATAAAAACAAAGTAAGGGCAGTTGGTGTAACAAATGCTACTGTTACGTATCCTGTTTCTGAACCCATCTCAAATTCATTATGTCCAAGTGAAGAAAAGCATTCTTTTCTTCTGAGTACTATTGCACCAGTAAACCTACCAGGAAGAGATCTGTTGTTCAAGTTGGATTGTACTATTTACTGTACCGCAGAAGGGGTGCATCTAAATGTTCCAACAGAATCACAGGAGGAAGTATTGGCAGTTTTAGCAGAAGCTGAAGAACAGTCTGCTGGAAGCATACAGGCAAATAAAGAGTTACTACAGCAGGTACTTGCCAACGTGTGGGCTAAGCATGCAAATGAAGTGGGTATACTGAAATCAGCAGAACCAGTAAAAATAAAATTATATCCATCAAAACCTCTCCCCAGAGTTCCACAATATCCACTAAAGCCAGAAGCAGAGCAGGGAATCAAACCTGCAATTCAGTCTCTAATACATCAAAGAATAATAATACCAGCTAAAAGCCCATGTAATACTCCTATTTTTCCAGTGAAAAAGCCAGGAAAGAATACTTTGTACAAGACTTAAGGGCTGTAAATAATGCAGTACTACCTACTTTTCCTGTTGCAAATCCAGCAACAATACTGACTTCCATACCACCTGCAGCTAATTACTTTTATGTGATAGAAACTGACTGTCAGGGTGAATTGCTATAGAAAAGAATGCTGAAGGTAAATCTGTTTGCTTTTACTTATCAGGGACAGCAATATACCTGGACACTGTTGCCACAAACATATACTAAATCTTCATTATTTTAGCAAATTCTACAAAAGATATGGAGAATGTGACATTTCTGGGTGGGTCTGTCTTAGTACAATAAGTAAATGATTTACTAAAGCCGCGGTGGTGCAGCGGGTAGCGTTGTTGCCTTACAGCAAGAGATTCTCCTGTTCGATTCTCGGCTGGAGTGCCTTCTGTGTGGAGTCTGCATGTCCTCCCCATGGTCAAGTAGCGTTCGAAAGACATGCGTGAATGGGCGTGCCTTCGCTGAAGGTTGGGTGTCGGGCTGGCAACTCGGCACCATAAAAATCTACTGCTAATCATTAGCGGACCAGAGTTCCGCTGTGGCGACCCCTAACCGGGAAAAGCCGAAAAGACAAGCCACCAAATTCCTTTCAGCAGTGTTAAGAGAATACCTTGCATCTTCTGACTATCCTTGCAGAAAATACCTTGCATCTTCTGACTATCCTTGCAAAAAAAAAAAAGGACACAAAGTGTCAACAAAAAAAAAAAATACAGCTTTGGTTACCTCAGGTACGTTATCTTGGTTATTTAATATCTCAGAGTAGGATCTTACAGTAGCTATCTGTCACTCTGAATCATGTTTATAACTTAAAATAAAACTCATCCCTTTTTGACTGCATGTCTAACTAGATATGAACTTACACTTCCATTTCTCTGATCCGCTGTCCTGTTCTAAATCCTACATCTCTGTTGCCTACTGCTGAGGAAGGTGAAGAGCATGATTGTGTGTGTGTAACTATTTGCTTTCTCCTAGGGAGGACTTAAAGGACACTCCTATACCCAATGCTGACATGCATCTGTTTTTGGATCGTTCCTGTGGAAGAGATCAAACAGGAAAGTTGATCTCGGGAATAGCAGTCTGCACTGAAGAAACAATATTGTTGCAACAAAGATTAGAGGGTATTCACTCTGCTCAAATAGCTGACCTAGTGGCTTTGCAAAAAGCCTGAGAGTTAGCCAAAGACAAGGTGGCCAATATTTTTAGACAGCCATTATGCTTTCGGGGTGGTACATGACTTTGGGCAACTCTGGAGAGAGAGAGAGAGAGAGAGAGGGTTTTTAACCTCTTCAGGAAATCAAATAAAAAATTCGGGGTACAAAAAAATCACTGCTAGATGCACTTTTCTTACCTAAAAAGCTGTTTGTAATCAAATATTGTGCCCATCAAAAGGGAATAGATGCTGTAATAAAGGGCAATAACGTAGCAGACCAAGCTGCTAAATAAGCAGTAGTAAATTGTTGCAAACATCTTTGCATGTCGACAGCAACAAACTACAACAGTAATAATATACATATACATATATATATATATATATATATATATATATATATATATATATATACATGCATCAATGTAAACTTTACCTTCATGTACAAGCAAATACACCACATAGGTTGTAGAAGATAGAAAAGGAAAGATAAACTTTAGAAAGACAGAGGGGATGGCGGGAGGGTAACCTGGACTGCAACAGTGAATACACTCGAACATCTAACTTATGGTAAGTGTACACCAACTGTACTATGTTCTTCGTGTTTCACTGTTGCAGTCATTACATTTGGGTAGAATCCCAAAGCTATGGTTGGGAGGCTGGAGCTAAACAACATTAAGTGTGGCTATAAGGCCCTGCAGCACTGCAGTGGCAAAGCCTGCCCTGGACTTAGAGTAGAGAGGCAAATGGTAATGATTTGTAAAGATGTGAACAGAACTCCAAGTAGCAGCCTCTAGAATGTCTTTGGTTGGTACTCCTCTGAGAAAGGCTGAAGTAGCTGTAGCTCTGGTGGAATGTGACCCAATGCCCTTGGGCATAGGTTTACCATGGTGCAAGTAGCAGAAACCGATGCAGTGGCTTATCCACTTTGAAATTGTCTGCTTTGAAATAGCCTTTCCTTCTGATCCTGCAGCGTATGTCACTAGTAATTGCTCAGTTTTTCTTAGAGCTTTAGTCCTGCTCAAGCAGAATCTTAGCTGTCTGTGTACGTCCAAGGAATGCAGAATTCTCTCCCCTTTGTTCTGCGTATTTGGATAAAATGTTGGCAGATGAATTCTTTGGTTAAGAGCCACACTGGAAACCACCTTAGGCATAAAAGTAGGATTTGTCCTCAGAGACACCCTGTCTGGGTAAAATATGATAAAAGGCTCTACAGCCATGGGGGCTTGTAGCTCTGAAACTCTTCTTGCTGAAGTAATTGCTAGCAGCAGAGCTGTCTTCCATGATAAGAACTTTATATCAGCGGTAGCAGCTGGTTCAAATGGAGGCAGGGTGAGCTTTTCCAACACACAAATGAGGTCCCATGCAGGTAATGGTGATGATCTAGGAGGCCTTAATTTTTGGCTCCTCTAAGATACTGCTTTATTAAAGGATGAGAAAAGATTGTTGGCTCTGTATTGTAATGAGCTGAAATGGCAGAGGCATAAATTTTGACTGATGAGAAAAATGGGCCTTTGTCAAGCATCTCAGTCAAGTATTGTAATATCTGATATTATATGATATCATATATTGTAATATATGGTTCTGCTGTATCAGTTCCTTGTGCTTGATTCCAAGCATAGAATCTCTTCCATTTGTCAGCATAAGGTTTTCTAGTACTAGGCCTTCTAGCTTCCAAAATGACATCCATCACAGCTTTACTGAGAGGTGTCGTTTGTATGATTACATGATTAGCCATGCTGCCAGGTTCAGAGTCAGTAGTTGATTGTGCAGGATCTGATTGTTTTTCTGGGACAGTAGTTGTGGTCTTTGAGGCAAGGTCCAAGCTGGGTATTGAGACAAGTTCCTTAGGATTGGGTACCAGTATTAGCGGGGCCAGTCCGGGGCAATTAATATCATCTTTGGCTTCTGTTGTCTGACTTTTAAGAGGACCTTGGGTAGAAGAAGCATAGGAGGAAAGGCGTAAACAGATAGGTTTTTTTTAACTGAAGGATAAAGCGTCCACTTTCCATGCTGATTGTCTGTGATAAGTCCTTGTGCAGAATCCTTTCAATTGATAATTCTGAGGAGAGGCAAATAGATCTATGTCTGGGCTCCCCCATTTCTCGGTTATCATGCTGAAGACTTGTGGATTTAGTTTCCACTCGTGAGGATCCATAAGGTTTCTGCTTAAATCGTCTGCCAGAGTGTTTTGTTTTCCTGGCAGGAATTGAGCATGAAGATGTACTTGGTAGGTCAAAGCTGTGTCCCGCAGTGCAATGGCTAATCTGCAAAGGGGGTAAGAGTGTGCGCCCCCTTGCTTGTTTATATACCACTTAACTGTGGTGTTGTCCGTCTTTATCAGTAGTTGCCCTGGATGGAGTAAGTCCTTGAAGGCTGTTAAGGCATTTTGAACAGCTAGCATCTCTTTCTGCTTGATATGAAGATGCATTTGTTTTGGTGCCCATATGCCCTGAATGCATCTTCCTGCCATGTGGGCCCTCCAGGCATAATCTGATGCGTCTCTTGTTAAGGTTTGGCTGGCAGGGGATAGAGTGAAGGGCCGTCCCATGTTTTGGTGACAGGCCTTTGCCCACCATAAAAACTCCTGTTGCAGGTAGGGAATGAGAGGAATCATTGTTTCCAGACTGTGTGAATGTTGACTCCATAAACATTTTAGGCACCACTGAAGTTTCCTCATATGCAGTCTTGCATATGGAATTAGTAGGATGCAGGATGCCATGAAGCCCAGAGCCTGCAGAATTTGTCTTGCAGAAGACTGTGCTTTTGTTGCCATCAGTTTGAAGTAAGTAGTCAGTTGTCTTTGTCTGGTGTGAGGTAAGCCATCTGGGCAGTTGTATTCAAACTTGCACCCAAGAATGTTATCTTTTGAGAGGGTACCAGTTGTGATTTCTTTTCGTTTGTGTACCATAGGCATGTTAGAAGCCTTTTCACAAATGCCAGATGTCGAAGAAGTGTGTCCTTGTTCTCTACTTGAATGAGACAGTCATCCAAGTAAGGATATATTTGTATACTTCTTTGTCTGCAAAATGCAATTACTGGTGCCAGGCACTTTGTAAAGACCCTGGACGCAGTAGATAAGCCAAAGGGCAGTGCAGAGAATTGGTAATGCATTAAGCCAGCCTTGAATCTGAGGTATCTTCTGGACGACTGCCTTATTGGGACATGCAGGTATGCCTCTTTTAGGTTTAAAGTCACCAGCCAAGCATTCCTGCACAGCATGGGCAGAAGTTGCTGCAAAGTCAGCATTTTGAATTTTGGAATGTCCAGGTATGTATTCAAAATCGATAAATCCAGTATTGGCCGCCAGGCCTTGTCCTTTCTGGGTACCAAGAACAGTCAAGTAAAAACCTTGTCCTTTTTCCTGTTATGGTACAGTCTGAATGGCCCTCATATCCATGAGTGACGTAACCTGTTTCTGTGCCTCTGCCCATTGAGTTTGTGGCAGATCTGGACAACCATATGCCATTGGCAGTGTGTGGAAATGGAATCTGTATCCCTGTGATACGATGTTTGGTACCCACTTGTCCTAGGTTAACTGCCAATTTTGAGCAAAAAGTGCAAATTTTCCCCCTATGGGTGCTGCCAAAAGATAAGTGCTTGGTGTAGGCAGAGGGAAGTCATTGGGACTGCTTTCTGTAGGTTTGCGCTTTATCTCCTCCAGATTTGGTGGTGGATGCGCCTCATTGCTTTGACTTATATGAGTCTTGCGCCTGGTATCTGGAACCCTTAGGGTGTCTGGATTTGCCCCTTTGAGCTGTCTGACACAGGAAAGGACCAATTTTTGTAGGCCAGTGTCTACTGAATCTTGGTGGCTGCACCTGTAAGAAGTCTTTAACAGTTTACATAGACTTAGCTTTGTCTTCCATTTTCTTTCAAACCTCTTCTGCCTTAATACCAAACAGAGACTCATGCTGTAAAGGAGCATCTAGCAATTTAGCTTTAACATGATCAGGCAAATTTTGTTCCTTTAACCAGGCATGCCTCCTAATCACAGATCCAGTAACTGTGGCCCTGCAGGAGGCCTCTAAAGAATGAAATCCACATTGCAAAGTATGCTTTCCAACTTGTTCAGCTGCATGCAATAATTCCTGCAATTCTTTATTTTCTGCATATTCTGAAAACATCATTTTCTGTTTCAGCAATCCCATAACATGTTGTTGGTACTTAAGCATATGAAATTGACAGTTTAATGCCCTGATTGCCAAGGTTGCAGATGTATAAACCTTTTTCCCCATCTGTCCAGTGCCCTTGAATCTCTGTCAGAGGGGGTAGGATTTTTTTGCTGTTGAGGCCTTAACTACCTTTGGGCCCTGTGAAATAGTTTCAGGATCAGCATCAGAGTTTCTAAATAAAAATTTATGTGAGTCAGCGACCCTGTAATATCTGTCTCTAATATCTAGTATCTAATTACTGGGAGCCGGAGGTAAGGAGTCAGGGGTCAAGCTGGACTCCGAAAACGCATCATCCACAATGTCTAAAACAGGGGGAATAGCTCAAGGCTTGTGCTGAGGGAGAAGAAAATCCCTAAGCCTCTTTTTTGATTCTGAGAAGTCTTGACTCTCCCAGTGAAAATGCTCCCTCTAGGTATGCAAGGTTTCTCTAAATGAATAATCCTCAGGAGGAGATGCAGATGGAATAGACTCCTCAGCATCTGAATCCTCATAGGGAGGTATAGATAATTCCTGATCAGAAAAGGAATCAGAAGAAATAGAAACCTGATCTGAAGATTCATAATCAGTGTCTTGCCTAGGTCTCTGGAGGGGGATGGGTACCCCTGATCAAGGTAATAAGGTTTTCAGCCATTTTGATCATCTGTTTTTTAGGCATAGAAGACTGTGCACGTGGTTCATGCGTCAGTTTTTTAGTTTTAGAAATTGCTTTTGTCTTTGGTTTTGCAGCTGTCGGTTTGATATACAAATGTTGAGGTCTGAATACACCCTCAGAAGCCAGGGCCTGCTCAGAGGCTCCAGACCCATCTGAGGGAGATACATCCATCGGTCCAATACCTTGAGTATCTTGCGGCATGCTGGACTCCACATGGGTGTCAGTAGAGGCCTGCGACTCAGAGGTAGCGGGTATCAGGGGCTGCGAAAGCGCCTCACTGAGTACCGGTGACTGGCTTAGGAGAAGCTTCGTCATCAGTTTTGGATCTCGACTGCCTTTCTCTGTCCTTTTCTTTGCGTTTTTTATGTATTCCGGTAGTCAGATTGCTATCTGATGACATTTCTGGGTAGTTAAATCTGTTTCCAAAATACTTTGATGCAAAAATATACCGATGCTTAATAGTGCATTGGTTAAATCTAGCACAAAACCGACAGCCAGGCACGTTGTGATCAGGTCCTAGGCAAGGAATACAGTATAAATGGAAATCCTTATGAGGTATTTGCTTCCCACAAGTAATACAATTATTAACTTTTTCTGACATCGGTAAAAAGCAAGTAAAAAGTTTCCCCAACGGGGTACTTCACTTTAGTGAAGACGTCGGTTCTGAAACTCAAACTCGAATATTTCAGTCGTCGGCTAACCGGCACTTGCGAAATGCTTCTGCTTCGAGCACCGCGCGTCAAGAAAGACTAAAGAAAATGGCATCGGCTGCATGTTTTACACCCCTGACGACCTGACGTCATGGAAGAGAAGACAGCAACCGACGCAGGACCCAAGACTTTGGAATTCAGGCCGACTGGGGGCAACCTGCCAGCAGATTACCCTAATGTAATGACTGCAACAGTGAAACACTAAGAGCATATATAGTTGCCACCCCACCAGCCTTAATGCTTTAATACATTTAATAAAATTGCACAATTCAATTTATTTAAAAGCAACTAGTACAATTTTTCTTAAGGCAGAATGTTACTGATTACTGAAAGCATGCAAATTTTTCTTCACATTTGGAAGGGAAGAGAGAGAAAAGAATACACAGCAATCAGTGGAGGCTGACAAGGAACATGGGCACTAACACAATTTAGCATGGGTAAACAAAAGTTATGTATTTACCGTAACGACAGATCAGTGTTGTCTGTTTTCAATCAGTTCAACCTGTGGGTTATCAGATCCAAATCAGATCAGACACTGCCCATTTCTAAAGAATTCAGGCCCCAAGCTCTACCACCTCTACCCATAGTACCTTGCACAACACCTTACCTCAGATCGAATTTACCCTTCTCCAAAAAATTTCAACTTTAAACTCACAGCAACAAAGACTTCAAAAGGAAGAGGAAAAAGAAGCCTCAATGACATGCTCATCTAATGTCTGAGAGAAACACTACAGGAGGGGGCAGGTGGGAGGGATAGTTGAACCCACTGTGCCACTGTCTGCTCGACAGTGGCACAGGAAAATAATTTTCTTGGGTGGCAAAAGCCACGGTACCTTTTTGGCTGGGCTTGTATAAGCCCCAGGGCAGACAGCTTAGTAATTACCTATGAACCAAACGTAAACAGACTACACAGATCTGTCATTCTGGTATGCACATAACATCTGTATCAGTTATCCTTTCCGTACAGATTCAACCTGTGGGACAGAAACCCCCAACCATGTTCCAACCCAGAGAGGTCCTACGCCGAAGCACATTCTGCAATATGGTGGAATCAAAGGAGGCTCTCCACCTTGGCTGAATATCCAGCTTGTAGTGAGACACAAAGGTATGTGGACCTACGCAAGCGGCTACAGGCCAAATGTCATCCATGGCAGCTCTTGAGAAGAAAGTCATGGAGGCAGCCATACCTCTGGTAGAATGACCCTTTGGTTTGCAGGGTAAAGCCATTTCAAACCTATATCTTAATGAAATGCAATCTGAAAGCCATTGAGACAAAGTGGACTTAGACAAAGGTTTTCCCAACCGGGAATCCTTTCTGAAGGACTTTGCTCTATCTAAATAAAATCTTAGTTGTCTGTGGACACAGACAATGCTGCAAATATTCTCCCTTGTTAGAAAAATTGGAAAAAAAACACTGGCAAGTGAATGGCCTGATTCAAACTGTTTCCAGATGCCTACTTAAGCAGTAAAGCAGGATCTGTTCTCAGAAGCACCTTGTCTTTATGAAAATCCAGAAATGAAGGCACCAAGGATAAAGCCTGAAGCTTTGCACCATGCCTGACCAAAGTAACAGCAACTAGGAAGACTGTCTTCAAGACAGCAACTTCAAAGGGCAGTTGCAGAAGGTTCAAAAAGGAAGTCCAGCAAGCACGTGAAGGTCCCAGACAGGAGGATGCAATAAAAAGGTTGCTCTGAATAAAGCATTTGAAATCTTCAGTGCTGCCACAAGAGTATTATATCTGTTAACGTGAAAGTTGGAAATAGTTGCCAAATGCACTTTATCAGTAAAATAACTAGATCCCAATTGAAACTGGTCAGCAAGGAAATCAAGGACAGCCTCCAAAAGTGTAGAAAGAGGATCCAAACCTTTAGAAGAAGCCCAAAAGTGAAGTTTCTCCACTTGCAGACTTGCACTTTGCATGTAGACAGATGACTTATGAGAAAAGGACAAAATGTGAACCACTCTCTGAAAGCTTGGGACCTCTGGTCATAAACGGAATTGGAGAAATCAAGTGGTAAACTTGAGAGACTGGCAGATGGGTGGGTCAAAACCTGCCAGATGAGAGATATGATCCACAATGGACCCAGCACCCAATGAGCCATATAAACAACAGCCACTCCTGATGGGGCCAAAAGGCAGCAATGATGATCACAGTCTCTCTGCAATGGACAGAATTCTGAAAGAACTTTATTATCAGAGACATAGGAAGATAAGCATACATGACAGTGGTCCTGGATGACTGTCCCTGTCAAATAATTAAAGCATAATAACTGCTGCACTTCATGTTGGATGGGGAGGCTAACAGATCACAACACGGAATGCCCCAACACTGGAAGATCAAAGCTGCTACCCTTGGATTTAGAGACCACACATGAAAAAGATTGTTTCTGCTCAGACTGTTAAAATTTTGGATTTCCCTGGGATGTGCATTGTTACCAGAAACCTTTTTTTTTTCTTCGTTTAAAGAAACATCTTCATTAAATTATCACTTATGACATACATAGGCAATTATACATTTTTTATATGAACAAAAACAAACCATTCTGACAATCTCAGTTGGAAGCATTTTACATGACAAACCATATTCACACAATTTTAGCTGCAATTATCATGTTACGTATAACCTATCCAATCACTGAAAGTAAAATATTACACAGCTCAAATCCTGCCTTCTTTTAAATCTCATTCCACCCCCTGTATGTATTGTTCCCACAATTCCCATTTTTCCTACGTAATTCGCTCCTACCCTTCTCTAAAGCTACAAATTCCAGTTGCTTTATTTCTGTTACTATATTCACTACTTCTAGTACAGTTAGTTTATTTATTTGCATTTGAAGTCCACTGGGCCGAAGTGAGCCCATTTTCAGGTGAGGCTTGGGGAGAAAAGCTCCAACATAAAGATGAACATGCAATCAAAAATCACAATGAAAAATGTATAAAGAAGTAAAATTTACAGCCATAGTTAAAATAGTCAGTGATACAATTCAAACAGGTGTTAAGCCACATTTGAGTGGAGGTAGAAGCTCAGTGTAACATTAATTACAGTTAAGTATAATTTATGAGTTAAATATACATATAAATTGTGTGAGATTGGTGTACTAAAAGTTGTAGACTAATATATACACACACACACAAGCACTCTGCAGGTTTATAATAAGAAAGAAGAATGAGAGTGAATACAAGTACAATGTTAGTGGTACAGTTTAGACTGACTTCCATTTCCTAGTAATTGCTTTTTCAGCAATGGCTATGTCTAGGCAATCCAGATTCTGCATCATAGCTCAGAAAAATCATTTCCCTAGTTACACCAATTTGTTCACCCAATATCTCTGATGACAGTAGCCTGCAGGGAATCTTTAAATTCTACCAACCCATTACACTCCCAGAAAATATGCTCCCAATTACCACTTTCTTCCCCATCACACCTCCATTTGTTGTCTCAGGAAAAATTCCCTGGAGTCTACTTGGGGTACAAAAAAATATCTAAATATTTCCGAGCAAAAATCCTAAACCTTCTAAATTCTGTTGCACATTTGTGAGACATGCATATATCCTCCCATTGTGTCTGAATTGCTTATCCAATCTCTTCCCAATCCTTTCTAATCTCCACTGATTGAGTCTTACAATTATCATGCAATATTGTATATGCTCTACTAATTATTCCTTTTTTAACAGCAGCTTCTGTTCTAGATTATACGAAACTCCACCAGTGCTGGTCTTTCTTTTAGGACCCCACTACTTATCTATGTCTCTGCCTTCCCTTTTAAGGAAGGATATCAATATCTCTAACTTGCAGTCCAAATAAATTATTGGCCTCTTCCCATTCTATTACCCTTTCCTCTAGTTATTTGCTCCCAATACCTAGGGTCCTTTGTCAGTTTTCTTCAAAGAATTCCAGACCTCTCTTGCCTATTGTTTGTATCCCTAACTGCATCATCCCTATAAGCAGAATCTCTTCTCCATTCCTGTGTTGGCTTAATTCTTAGAATACTTTCTGCTACTTTATGAATATAATATTCTGTATGATTACTGTGATTCTCCTTAAAGGTCTGCATCCAAAATCCTAGACTCTCCTTGTTTCTTGATCTTCCCCCGTTTCATCATTATCCCTTTCCACTATGAACTATAGTTTTCTGCTTGTGCTAGGTATAAGAAGCCTTAACTGTGTAGCTCTGAAATATCCCTTCAAATTGGGTGTGGGTACACAATTTACCGCTACTGCCTTTGTATTAGCTTCATTAATTTTGTATTCTGAAAAAATTTGAAATGGTCTCAATGTTCCACAACTGTAATGTCCTTTTCTGGTTTTATCACGTGTAAAATAATACCATCTGCAAACAGAACAGCTTTTCTCGACTACCATATCCTTGCATTTCTGAGTCCCTTATTTTCTTGGACAGTGGTTCTAAATATAATGCAAACAAAAAAGGTGGAAAGAGGACACCCGTGTCTGGTTCCTCCGCTCAAACAGAAATTATCAAAGAGGAATCCACCCACTTTAATTTTAGCCTCAGATCCCTCATGTATCTTCCTAAACAACCTTACACTTTTATCAGGGAATGCAAATGATTCCATTGTCCTGCTCATAAACTCCCAACTTACTCTGTCAAATGCTTTCTCTGCATCAAGGCCCACCAACAATGTTACTTTCTTACATTTCACTTCTCTCTCTGGATCATAAATGTTCTTTTAATGTTATCACGTGTCTGCCTTCCCTCCACAAAACCACACTGATCCATATCTATCAATTTTGGCATCACTTTTGCCATTCTTTTAGCCATTATACACAAACACTTTATAATCACGGTTGTGTTGAATACTTTCATAGAATTTGTGAAATATTTTTAACAGCTCTACAGAATCTCTTGTACTCTTCCTTGTTAGAGGCTCCCTAAGTTTGGCGACAGCCCTTTCTACTTTCTGTTGCATGAATCATTGTGCTAAAAACTTTTGTGCTGTAGAGTTATCAAAAAAACAGCTGCTTAAAAAAAAATCTTTCTAAACTCATGCATATTATCGAAATAATCCCCTATTCTCTGGTTAGCATTCTGTAGTTGCTCCTCTTCTTGTTCTGTGGGATTTCCCTATTCTACAATACTTTAACATCTGTCAGTCCCTCTAAATAATTGTTATTGCTTCTTAACCACATCTCCACTTATTTCCAACCTATTTTTAAACTCCACTTCAATTTTATTTCACTCCCTAGCTATATTTTCAGAAGAAATTTCTATCTTCTCTAATAGCTCCGGAATAATTTCCACTACCCATTCCTTTAATTCCTCTCTTTTTAACAGACAGGTTGGAAAGTGTCAGTGTCTCATTTTTATTTAATGACCCTGTGTTTTTTACATCAGCTATTATTGGTACAGGATCTGAAACAGTTATTGGGTACATATCAAGACCTTCAATTACAGTAGATATAAAAAGTTTACACACCCCTGTTAAAAATGCCAGGTTTTTGTGGTACAAAATGAGACCACAACAAATCATTTCACAGCTTTTCATACCTTTAATGTGACCTATAACTTATACAATTCAATTGAAAAACAAAACTGTTAGGGGAAAAATATAAAAAAAAATGTACAATAAGCTGGTTGCATAAGTGTGCACACCCTTAAACTAATACTTTGTTGAAGCACTTTTTTTTTTTTGCACACATAACAAATAGCCTCAGCAGCTCTGAATACACTCTTTCAAAGCACCGCCCACAACACATACACCCACATCTCATGGAGCCTCTATTTTGAAGCCTATAATGCAAGCCACCACACAATCCAACATTCTGGTCATTGGAGACACCATCGTGAGACACACTGATCTCTCTCATCTGGTTGAGTAAGGAGAAAGTCACAGTCAACTGTTTATCAGGTGCCAGGACAGTGATGGCAAACCTATGACACGTGTGTCAAAGGTGACACATGCTACAACATTTTGGGTGACACAACAGCAATCACCAACACAAGAGTTACCAAAGACACTGCTTTTGCTCATGTGAAGCGCACTAAACTATTTTGTGCCAGGAGCTTTTGACACATCAAACCCAAAAGGTTTGCCATCACTGGGCCAGGATCTGCCACATTACCCATGCACTAAGGTCATCTAACCCAAGTACCACGTGGGTGTCCTCCCCTAGACTACACAAAGGGAGACATCATGGAGCTCTCGGAGTGTGCGTCTCAGACCGGTGTGAGCTTAGCAATGAGCAGCATTTTACCCTCTCCAAAGATGAATGCCATAATATGAACAAAAGATGACTGACTTTAATAATTGGCTTGGTTAAGGTGTCACTCTAAGGGTGTGCAATATTTGTCAACATGGAAGGAGATGGTCAACAGATCACGCTTGCTTTTGCCAGGGATAGTCTGCACCTCTCCCCTCTAGGCTTTCAAATATTAGCTAAAGCACTGCCCCCTCCCCCATAGTGCCTTTTTTTTTAGGCAATGCCAAACTGAAAGTATTTCCGACACAGACATTCACAGCCAAGAAAAGCTAAAGGTATTACTATTCAATGCTAGGAGTCTAAACAAAAAACTCCACCCCCTAGAAGCTTTCTTCACCCTAAAGAATGCCCACGTCTGTGCGGTTAGAGAGACATGGTGCAAAGCCACACACAATGCGCTGACAATGCAAGGTTATAATGCCTTCCATATATTTAAAAGTAGTTACTACACAGACAGGGACTAAAGGTGCAGGTGTCTCAATTTACATCAAAAATAAATATACCTCAAGGCTGATCAAACAAAACACAACACTTGAGCTACTCCATCTTCAAATCGCTACAGGCAAAATCCAACATCACTTCTTTGCAAGCTATAGGTCTCCCCCTCTATGACCCAGGAAATTCATACCACATACTTAAACTTATTGGAAAAACGCTATCCAACCCAATACCACTTTTGTGGGCAACTTTAATTTCCCCACTATTAAAAGGGAATCTTATACAACATCAAACGTACAGACACAGAGATTCCTGGATTTTGTCAGCACAAACTTCCTGGACCAGATTGTCAATACACCAACCAGGGTTGCAAACATACGGGATCTGGTCCTCACTAATATGGGAGAGTACTGCACACCCACTAGTGTAACATCTTCCCTTGGCAAGGTCAGACCACAAAATAGTCTCCTTTGAAGTAAAAATAAAACCTGTATCCCCAGCTAAGCCTGTCAGGAACCATTCTAAGGTTACCTTCTTGCTAATAAGTGATAACCTGGAAATATTTCAAGCCCCTATAAACCCTGAGAACACTGCTGCCTATACAGAACTTTTCTCAAAAACCCTATACAAGCATGTTTATAGCTGCATAGAGGAAGATATACCCACCTGGAAAAAGTATAGAACTTAAAAAAAAAAACAAGCCACCCTGATGGAATCACAAACTCAATAGGCTGTATAACAGAAGAAAAAAAATCATGGCAAAAATTAGGACAAATAAAACCTAACAAAGCCAAATTTGAGGTAAATTTGGCCTCCCAAGCCAAGGAAAACCACAAGGCATTCTCTTTAGCTATGTTCGCAAACTCAAAGGCAATACACAATTGTGTGCAGAGCTCACTGTAAATGGAGCCACCTATACTGAGCCAGAAGATGTAGCAAACCTACTGACCAACACATTCAGCTCCAACTTTCCCCCTCAACATTTCCTCAGGAAATACCATCAAATATAACTTCCCCTATCACTAGGAATGGGTCCTTAATAGATTCATAGATTCATAGACTAGTACTAAGCTAACTGCCCTTGTGGGCCATTTTAAGCCTAGCCAATTATCCCTTGTGAGACTCAAACCCTGCACCTTGTGTTTGTAAGGCAAACACCTTAACCATTAGGCCACCCTCCCAACCCAAAACAGTCCATACACATAGGTTCATACTAAGCTAACTGCCCTTGCGAGCCATTTTAAGCTAGTCATTTTTCCCTTGTGAGACTCAAACCCTGCACCTTGTGTTTGTAAGGCAAACACCTTAACCAGTTCTCTCTCTCTCTCTAAAGCCAAGAACACTGCATCAATGGGCCAAGCAATATCCCAGGATGCCTTCTAAATAGCATGAAACATGACCTATCAGGCCTTCTTGAATTGCTATTCAATTATAACCTCCAAACAGGCTTTGAATGGAGAACAGCAACACTCATCCTTCTGCACAAAGGTGGGCCATCTACAGACTCCTGAAACTACAGACACAAGTCTCACTAGTTTTATATGTAATGCAACGCAAATAATTATTATGGAAATGATCATTAATGACATAGTAAACAAAAAAACAACAACAAAAAAATAATGACCTAGTAAACCTTCAGACACTGGACCCAACCCAGTTTGGTTTCACCAAGGGCAGGTCATGCCTACTCTACCTGCTGGAAGGTCACCAAGGCAATGGATGTCGGCAAAATGGTTCACACTATCAACTTTGACCTGGCAAGGCATTTGTCACAATACCCAACTTGGGCATTGTTGACAAACTCAAGAGGTTAGGTACAAACCTGTATGTCACCCAGTGGATAGCCAACTGGCTCACAGACGAGTCCCAGAAAGTTTGAATGGGGGAGCCCACTTCTACAAACAGGCCAGATACAAGTGGAGTCCCTTCAGGCATTGGTCCTTCGTATGCTACTTTTTAGCATTTACTTCTCTAAAGTCAAGGCCAATGTCAATGGTCTCTGGCTGACTAAATCTGCAGATGATTGCAAATTAGGAGCGGTCATTGAATCCCACACTGACACAAATGACTCTCTTCGTGTTTCACTGTTGCAGTCATCACATTTGGGTTATCTGCCTGCAGGTAGCCCTCAGCCGGCATGAATACCAGAGTCTTTGGATTTCTGTGTTGGATGCTGTCGCTTCTTCCATGACGTCAGGTCATCAGGGGTATAAAACATGCAGTCGATGCCATTACATCAGTCTTTCCTGCCGTGCAGTGCCTGAAGCAGAAGCAGTTTGCAAGTGCCGGTCGGCCGCCTCCTAACATTTTCGTTTTTCTAGTTCCAGACCTGAAGTCTTCTAAAAGAAAAGTACCCCGGTTGGGGATCTTTTTTTCTTGCTCTAACCGATGTCAGAAAAAATTAATAATTGTCTTGCCTGTGGAAAGCACATACCTCACAGAGATTTTCATTCTTACTGCGTCACCTGTTTAGGCCCAGACCACGACGTCCCTCGCTGTCGGTTTTGTGCCTTGTTCAACGCCCGAACTATTTTTCGTCAGGCAATTTTTGTAGCTAAATTCTTTCTCTCTCCATCTTCGTACTCCAAAATGGCTTCGATAAGCCATCCGACTACCGATCTTCTGAAAAAGCATAAGGATAAAGACAGAAACAGACCGCATGTGTCCAAAGCTGCCAACGCTTCCATTAAGCTAGTTGCCAGTCTGCCGGTACTCAGTGAGGCGCTTTTGCAGCCCCTGATACCTGGTTCTACAGATTCACAGGCCTCTACTGAAACCCATTCGGAGTCCGATATTTCGCAAGATGCTTCTTCGACTATGGAACCTGCGGATGTCTTTACCTTGGATGGGTCCGAAGCTGCTGTGCAGGCACCGGCTTCTGAGGGTGTATTCAGGCCTTCTGATTTTCATATTAAACTGACAACTTCGTTTCAAACAAAAAATATCAAATTTCTCAGGCCTAAAGTTCGCACTATGCCTAGGAACCAAATGACCAAAACGCATTCTCAAGCCCACATGCCACAAAAAAAATTGCTTAGAATGGCCGAGGACCTCATTACTTTAATTAGGGGAAGTCAGCCTTCCCCCTCAAAAAGACCAAGAACTGATTTTCCTTCTGATTCTTCTGATCAGGAATCTGTTAACTCTGATCCTTCTGATTACCAGGACATACCCTTATCTACCTACGAGGATTCTGATGCAGAGGATTCCATTCCCTCTGCTTCCCCTCCAGAAGATTTTTCCTTTAGTGAAACCCTGCACACCCTTAGAGAGCATTTCTGCTGGGAGAGCGAGGACTACTCCCAGTCCAAAAAGAGACTCAGGGAATTTTTAAGCTTGCCTCAGCACAGGCCTCTAGCTATCCCGCCTGTTCTGGAAATTGTAAATGTCTTCTTGGAATCCAGCCTTACCCCTGATACTTTGCCTCCAGCTCCCAGGAAACCAGACAGGTACTATAGAGTGCCTGACTAGCACAAATTCCTTTTTAAGAATCCGACTGGGACCTAAAGGCATTAAGGCTACAGCTGCCAAAAATCCTACCCCTTCGGACAGGGATTCTAGGGCTCTATACAGATGGGGTAAAAAGGTATACACCTCGGCTACTCTTGCCATTAGGGCTTTAAATTGCCAGTTTCTTATGTTAAAGTATCAGCAGCATATTATGGAGCTAATTAAATAAAATATGTTGTTGATTCCTGACTCTGCAGAACACAAAGATTTACAAGAGTTAATGCATTCTGCTAACCAAGTTGGTGAACATACTTTGCAACGTGGGTTTGATGCCTTAGAAGCATCTTGCAGGGCTGCTGTCACTAGGTCTGTTCTTAGAAGGCAAGCTTGGCTTAAGGAACAGAACTTGCCAGATTATCTCAAAGCAAAATTACTAGATGCATCATTGAATCAAGAGTGTCTATTTGGCAATAAAGCAGAAGTTGCCCTCAAAAGGATGGAGGAGAAAGCTAAATCTATGCAACCTGTTAAAGACTTCTTACAAGTACAGCCACCTAGATTCAGTAGGCATTGGTCTTCAAAAAACTGGTCTTTTCCAGGCCTTCTCAGTCCAAGCCCAGGGGCAGCAGACCACCAAGACTTCAGTCTCAGGTTATGCACAGATCTAAGCAGTGGAGTGCTTCCACGTCCAAAACAGGGAGTAGTAAGCCGCCATCCTATGGTAAAATTACACAATGACTTATCCTTAACTCCTCCAAGCCTTGCCCAAGTACTTGCACCTTTAGGAGGGAAACTTGCTCTGCATGCCAAAAACTGGGAAGAAATTACCCAAGACAGATGGGTCTTAAGCATTGTTTCCCAGGGATACAGATTCCACTTCCACTCACTCCCAACTCTAAGCGGATGGCCAGACCTCCTTTCAAACCAGTGGGCAGAGGCCCAGAAGCAAGTACTTTCTCTTCTCAGTATCAAGGCTATTCAACCTGTCCCAGCAGAACAAAGTGGGCAAGGCTTTTATTCCAGACCGTTCCTGATTCCCAGAAATGAAAACTCTTGGCATCCTATCCTGGACCTGTCTAATCTCAACACCTTTCTGGTGGTTCCAAAATTCAAAATGCTAACTCGCCAACAGCCGCTTCCTATGCTAGCCAAGGACTCCTAGCTAGCAACTCTAAACTTAAAAGAAGCTTATCCGCACATCCCCATAAGGGAATCTTGCAGGAAATACCTATGCTTCAGAGCAAGCTCTACGCACTATCAGTTCTCTGCACTTCCCTTTGGCTTATCTACTGTGCCCAGAGTATTCAAAGTTTCTAGCTCCAGTCATTGCATATTGCAGGCAGAGAAGAATGCAAACTTACCCATACTTGGACGATTGTCTGATTTAGGCGGACAGTCGGGAACTGCTACTTCAGCACCTGGCATTTGTAAAGAGACTTCTAACTTCACTGGGGTACACCATCAACGAAAGGAAATCACAGCTGGTACCCAGCCAACAGATTGTATTCCTGGGATCAAGCTTGAACACAACTTCCCAGATGGCAGTCCTCACTCCAGAGAAAGTACAGTTGTGTACCTACCATAAATGTAGATGTTCGAGTGCATTCACTGCTGCAGTCATTACTCTTGGGTTATCCTGCTGGCAGGCTACCCACAGTCGGCCTGAATTCCAAAGTCTAGGTCCGGTGTCGGATGCTGTTGCCTCTTCCCTGACGTCAGTGCGCCAGGGGTATAAAAGATGTAGCCAACGCCATTTTCTTCAGTTTTTCTTGCCCCCGATGTCAGGTGTCCCCAAAATGGTAGGCTAAAAAAAATTATGCCAATAATTATGCATGCAGTAAAATAAACATTTCCTTCATCTACAAGCAAATACACCACATAGGTTGTATAAGATAGAGAAGTATAGGTAAGTCCCAGCAAAGAAAAGGGGGATGGTGGGTAACCTGGACTGCAACAGTGAATACACTCGAACATCTACAATTATGGTAGGTACACAACTGTACTATGTTCATCGTGTTTCACTGTTGCAGTCATTACACTTGGGTTGAATCCCAAAGCTGAGGTTGGGTAGCTGGGCCTAAATAGGATTAGGAGAGGCTATAAGGCCTTGCAGAACTGCAGTGGCAAAGCCTGATCTAGATTTAGAGTAGAGAAGTAAATGGTAGTGCTTTGTAAAAGTGTGCACTGAACTCCAAGCTGCAGCCTCTAAAATGTCTTTGGTTGGTACTCCTCTGAGAAAGGCTGCTGAAGTGGCTGCTGCCCTGGTAGAATAAGGCCTAATGCCCTTGGGCACTGATTTGCCATGTTGTGTGTAGCAGAAACGAATGCAGTGGCCTATCCATTTTGAAATAGTCTGTTTTGAGAAAGGCTTTCCTCCAGATCCTGCAGCATATGCCACTAAAAGTTGCTCAGTTTTTCTGAAAGCTTTAGTTCTGCCCAAGTAGAAGCGTAGTTGTCTGTGTATGTCCAAGGAATGCAGAAGTCTCTCACCCTTATTCTGTGGGTTTGGATAAAAGGTAGGCAAATTAATGGTTTGGTTAAGGGCCACACTGGACACTACCTTAGGCATAAATGTTGGGTTCGTCCTTAGAGAAACCCTGTCTGGATGGAAAATGATGAAAGGTTCCACAGCCATGAGTGCCTGTAACTCTGAAACTCGTCTTGCAGAGGTTATTGCTAGGAGCAGAGCTGTTTTCCAAGATAAAAACTTTATATCAGCTGTATTGGCTGGCTCAAAAGGCGGCAGTGTGAGTTTTTCCAAGACATAATTGAGGTCCCATGCAGGTACTGGGGCTCTCCTTGGTGGTCTTATGTTTTTGGCCCCTCTGAGGTACTGCCTTAGCAATGGATGGGGAAAAAAATAGGAGGTTCTGTATTGTAATGAGCTGAAATGGCAGAGGCATGAATTTTAATTGATGAAAAGGATAGGCCTTTGTCCAGCATCTCAGTTGGGTATTGTAAAATCTGAGGAATATTTGGTACAGATGTGTCAATTCCTTGTGCCTGGTTCCAAGCACAAAATCTTTTCCATTTTTCTGCATAAGATTTTCTGGTACTGGGCCTCCTGGCCTCCAAAATAACATCCATCACTACTTTAGAGACAGGTGTGTTTTGAATGGTTACATCATCTGCCATGCTGCCAGACTTAGGGTCCTGAGTTGGCTGTGCAGAATCTGATTGTTTCGCTGGGTCAGTAAGTGAGGAATTAGAGGCAATGCCTAGGCTGGGCCTTGAGACAAGCTTTTCAGGATTGGGTACCAGTGCTGGCGTGGCCAGTCTGGGGCAATCAGAATCATTCTTGGCTTCTCTTGCCTGACCTTTAGGAGTGCCTTGGGAAGGAGAGGCAGAGGAGGAAAGGCATATACTGATAGACTTTTCCAGCTGAATGACACAGCATCCAGGTTCCATGCTTGCCTGTGATAAGTCCTTCTGCAGAATTTCTGTAGTTGGCAGTTGTGAGGGGAGGCAAATAGATCTGTCTGGGCATCCCCATTCCTTTGTTATGCTGAACACTTGTGGATCCAGTTTCCACTCGTGGGGATCCGTGAGGTTTCTGCTTAGTTCGTCTGCCAGAGTATTGTTCTTTCCTGGCAGGAATTGTGCTTGCAGGTGTACTTGATAAGTCAATGCTGTGTCCCACAAAGTCATGGCTTGTCTGCAGAGGGGGTAGGAATGTGTGCCTCCCTGCTTGTTTATGTACCACATGACTGTAGTATTGTCCGTCCTTATCAGTAGTTGTCCTGGATGGAGTAGATCCTTGAAAGCTGTCAGGGCATTCTGAACAGCTAGCATCTCTTTTTGATTGATATGTAGATGCATTTGGCTTGTGGACCATGTGCCCTGAATACATTTTCCTGCCATGTGTGCTCCCCATAATCTGATGCATCTGTTGTTATTGACTGCCTGGCTGTGGGTAGAGTGAATGGCTGTCCCTTGAGGTGACAGGCATGTGCCCACCATCGAAACTCCTGTTGCAGGCAAGGAATGAGGGTAATTAATGCTTTCAGGCTTTGACAATGTTGAGTCCAGACACTTTTTAGGTACCAATGAAGTTTTCTCATGTGCAGTCTGGCATATGGAATTAGCAGAATGCAGGATGCCATGAAGCCCAAAGCCTGCAGAATTTTTCTTGCAGATAACTGGGGGTCTTTGTTGCCAACATTTTGAAGTAAGAAGTTAGTTGCCTTTGTTTGTCTGGCATGAGATAAGCCATCTGGGCAGTTGTATTTACGCTTGCACCCAGGAATATTATCTCTTGAGAGGGTACTAATTTTGATTTCTTTTCATTTACTGTGTACCCTAGGCAAATTAATAATCTTTTTACGAACGCCAGATGCTTTAGTAGAGTGTCCTTGTTCTCTGCTTGTATAAGGCAGTTGTCCACGTATGGATATATTTGAATTCCTCTTTGTCTGCAAAATGCAATTACTGGTGCCAGGCATTTTGTGAAGACCCTGGGCACAGTAGATAAGCCAAAGGGCAGTGCAGAGAATTGGTAGTGCATTGAGCCAGCTATGAATCTGAGGTATCTTCTGCAAGATTGTCTGACTGGGATATGCAGGTATGGCTCTTTTAGGTCCAAAGTTACAAGCCAAGCCTTCATGCCCAGCATAGGCTGAAGCTGCTGCAGAGTTAACATTTTGAATTTTGGAACGTCCAGAAATGTGTTTAGAATAGACAGGTCCAGTATTGGTCTCCAGGCTTTGTCCTTTCTGGGTACCAAGAAAAGTCTCGAGTAAAATCCTTGTCCCTGCTCTTGCTGTGGTACTTGCTGAATGGCCCTCATGTTCATAAGGGACGAAACTTGTTTTTGTGCCTCTGCCCACTGATTGTGTGGGAGGTTTGGCATACCTTTTGCCTTTGGCAGGGTGTGAAAGTGCAACCTGTAGCCCTGGGACACTATATTCAATACCCATTTGTCATGGGTGATCATGTGCCAATTTTGATAGAAAAGTGCTAGTTTTCCCCCTAAGGAAAATATAAGTGCTTGGTGCTGGCAGAGGCAAGTCATTGGGACGGTTTCCTGTATGGCTGTGCTTTGTCTTCTCCACTTTTGGAGGTAGAAGCGTCCCACTGTTTAGGCCTGTATGAGCCCTGGGGCTGGGATCTGCCTCTGGGACGTCTGTATCTGCCTCTTTGTGGCCTGTCCGACACTGGAAAGGACCAATTCTTTGTAGGCCAGTTGCTGCTAAATCTTGGTGGCTGAACCTGCAAAAAATCTTTTACTATTTGCATAGATTTCGCTTTGTCCTGCATTTTCTTCAAAACCTCTTCTGCTTTAACACCAAATAAAGTATCATGCTGTAATGGAGCATCTAATAATTTTGCTTTAACATCATCAGGCAGATTTTGTTCCTTTAACCAAGCATGCCTCTTAATGACAGAACCCGAACTGTGGCCCTGCAGGAGGCCTCCAGAGAATCAAAACCACATTGCAATGTACGCTTTTCCCACTTGTTCAATTGCATGCAATAAGTCCTGCATTTCCTTATTTTCTGCACAATCAGAATTGGCCAAAATTTTCTGTTTTAACAGTGACATTAAGTATTGCTGATATTTAATCATATGAAATTGACAATTTAAAGCCCTCACAGCCAAAGTAGCAGAAGTGTAAACCTTTTTCCCCCATGTCTAGAGCCCTTGAATCCCTGTCAGAAGGGATAGGGTTTTTTGCAGTAGCGGCCTTAACCCCTTTGGGACCCTGAGAAATAGTTTCTGTGTCAGCAGCAGGGTTTTTATAAAGAAATTTATGTGAATCTGGAACCCTGTAGTATCTGTCTGGTTTAACAGGAGCTGGAGGTAAGGAGTCTGGAGAAAGGCCGGACTCTGAAAATACATCTTCTACAATGTCTAGCACAGGGGGAATAGCAAGTGGCCTGTGCTGAGGAAGTAAAAGAAAATCTCGAAGCCTTTTCTTTGATTCTGAGTAATCTTGGCTCTCCCAGTGGAAGTGCTCCCTCATGGTATGCAGGGTTTCCCCAAAAGAATAATCCTCAGGAGGAGAGGCTGAAGGAATGGATTCTTCAGCATCAGAATTCTCATAGGGAGGAAGAGAGTATTCCTGTACAGAAGAGGAGTCAGAGGAAATGGAAACCTGATCTGAAGAGTCATAGTCTGTCTCTTGCCTAGGCCTCTTATCAGGAGGGGGGTGGGAACCCCTGATCAAGGTAATAAGGTCTTCAGCCATTCTGACCATCTGTTTCTTAGGCATGGAAGTTACTCCTGGTGAATGCTGTACTTGTTTCTTTGTCTTTAAAGCTGCTTTAGTCTTTGCTTTAGAAGCTGAAGTAGGCTTTACATATAGCTGTGTAGGTCTGAAAACACCCTCAGAAGCCGATGCCTGCTCAGTGGCTCTGGACCCATCTGAGGGAATGATTTCTGAGTGTCCAATACCTTGAGTATCCAAAGGCCTAGCTGGCTCCACGTGGGAGTTGTCAGCAGCCTGTGGCTCGGAGGTAGCGGGCATCAGGGGCTGCAAAAGCGCCTCACTGAGAACCAGCGACTGGCTTAGCGGAAGCCTTGTCATCGGTTTTGGATCTCGGATGCCTGTCCTTCTCTTTTTCCTTGCGTTTTTCAGAAACTCCGGTCGTCGGCTGTTCCGACGGCATTATATAATTGAATTTTCGGCTAAAGTAATGAAAAGCAAAATCAAACCAACGCTTAATAGTGCGTTGGTTGAATCTAGCACAAAATCGACAGCTAGCAACGTTATGATCAGGGCCTAGGCAAGGAATACAGTAAGAATGAAAATCCTTGAGGTATTTGCTTCCCACAAGAAATACAATTGTTAACTTTTTCTGACATCGGTCTGGAGCAAGAAAAAAGTTTCCCCAACGGGGTACTTAGCTTTAATGAAGACTTTTGGTCTGAAATTCGTCTGTGAAAATCTCAGGAATCGTCCGACCGGCACTTGCGAACTGCTTTTGCTTCGGGCACCACGCGGCAAGAAAGACTGCAGAAAATGGCGTCAGCTGCATCTTTTATACCCCTGGCGCACTGACATCAGGGAAGAGGCAACAGCAACCGACGCCGGACCTAGACTTTGGAATTCAGGTTGACTGCGGGTAGCCTGCCAGCAGGATAACCCAAGAGTAATGACTGCAACAGTGAAACACGATGAACAAGTTATTTGACAAACTACTTCAATCTACTGGCCACCAAAACCCGGCTATCTGCAAGAAAAATTTTGCAAGCCCTAGGGTTCATGGCCTCTTGCATTCTACTAATTCCATATGCAAGACTGCATATGAGGAAACTTTAATGGTATCTAAAAAGTCTTTGGTGTCAACATTCTCTGGACCTGGTAACAATGATTCCTATCATTCCTTGGCTAAGGACAGAATTCCTTTGGTCGGCATAGGCCTGCAACCACAAGAAGGGACTCCCTTTCACTCTACCTCCTGCCACCCAAACCCTAACAACAGATGCATCAGACTATGCATGGGGGCTCATGTGGCAGGGCACTGCATTAAGGGCAAATGGAATGCAAAGCAAATGCACCTGCATATCAATCAAAAAGAAATGTTAGCTGTACAGAATGTTCTGACAGCCTTCAAAGGCCTTATTCGCCCAGGACAACAATTGGTAAAGACAGACACCACCACAGTTATGTGGTACATAAACAAGCAGAGGGGAACCCATTCCTACCCACTCTGCAGACTAGCCATGGCTCTGTGGAACACAGCCTTGAGCAGCAAAGTGCACCTACAAGCTCAATTCCTACCAGGCAAACGAAATTCACTGGCAGATGACTTAAGCAAAAATCTCATGGACCCACACGAGTGGAAACTGGAACCCAAAATATTCAAGCTTTTGAGGAACAAAAATGAACAAACATTGCACTAGAACTCCCCACAGCCAAGCTTGGAAAGTGGATGCCCTGTCCTTTACCTGGGAAAGTATCTCAGTCTATGCCTTTCCCCCTCTGCCCCTCCTCTCAAAGGTTCTACTAAAGATCAAACAGGACAAGCCAAGGACAATCCTGATTGCACCAGACTGGCCACGCCAGCACTCGTACCCTCTTTTGCACAGTCTGACAGTGCTACAACCATGGCATCTGCCTCAGACTCCTTCCCTGCTGTCCCAGCAGGCGGGCCAAATTCTGCACCCTCAGCTCAAGACACTGAACCTTGCAGCCTGGCTAATCCCCTCAACTCATCACCAGCAACCCTCAGTAAGCAGGTACTGGATGTCATTCTTGAGGCAAGGAGGCCTAGTACTAGAAAATCCTATTCGTAAAACTGGGAAAAGAAACTGTTCCTGGAGCCAGTCTCAGGGAATGGACACAACTGCGTCCAGCTTACCTCATATACTAGATTACTTAACAGAAATGCACCATACAGGCCTATCCTTCTCTTCAATTAAGATTCATGCCTCTGCCATCTCTGCTCATTAAAATACTGAGCCACCCCTCTTCTCTTATCCTCTGGTAAAACAGTTCCTGAGGAGAGCCAAAAATTTAAAACCCCCCAGGACAGCTCCCACTCCAGCTTGGGACTATAACTTTGTATTGAAAAAGCTTACGCTTCCGTCTTTTGAACCTGCTGCTACAACAGAGTTAAAATTCCTCTCATGGAAAACAGCTTTACTTCTAGCCATCACTTCAGCAAGAAGAGTGTCTGAACTGCAGGCCCTTATGACAGTGGAACCCTTCGTTATCTTCCATGCGGACAGGGTTTCCCTCAGGACTAACCCATGTTTTATGCCCAAGGTAGTGTCTAGTGTGGCTTTAAACCATCCATTCATTTGCCAACGTTTTTTCCCTAATCCTCAGAATAAAGGGAAAGGATCCTGCATTCCCTGGGCCTGCACAGGCAGCTTAGGTTCTATCTGGACAGGACTAAGCCCCTCAGAAAATCTGACCAGCTGCTAGTTAGCTTTACTGCAGAGGTAGAGGGCAAGGCCATTTTAAAACAAACCATTTCAAAATGGATAGCCCTCTGCATCCATTTCTGCTACAAACACCATAGGAAACATACCCCACAAGGGATCAGAACACATTCCACTAGGGCTGCATCTACCTCTACAGCATTTCTTAGGTGAGTCCCTACCAGGGACATCCTGGAAGCAGCAGCAACCTGGAGCTCTGTACACACTTTCACCAACCATTACCACTTGCCTATCTTTTCTAAATCCAGAGCTGGATTTGCCACAGCAGTCTTACAGGGCCTGATTACCAGACCTTATGCTTCTTAACTGCCTCCACCCTTCATTAGCTTTGGGAATCAAGCCAAATGTGATGACTGCAACAGTGAAACACGAAGAAGATAGCACAGTTGTGTACACTACCAGAAATGTAGATGTTCGAGTGTATTCACTGTTGCAGTCCTGGTTACCCGACCTCCAGCCCCCTGACTTCTCTTTGCTTTAACCTATCCTTTTTGGTTTGGCATATCTTATACCAAGTGTATTTGCTTTTTGCTGGGGTGCTCCATTCCATATAATTGCTTCCTATATTAGGGGCACCTGACATCTGGGGCAAGAAAAACTGATGTAATGGCATCGGCTGCATATTTTATACCCCTGATGACCTGACGTCATGGAATAAGCGACAGCATCTGACGCAGAAATCCAAAGACTCTGGTATTCAGGCCGTCTGAGGGCTACCTGCACACAGATAACCCAAATGTGATGACTGCAAAGTACAGTTTTGTACCTACCATAAATGTAGATGTTCGAGTGCTCATACAGCTGCAGTCATCACACTTGGGTTATCCTGCCATCAGGCGGGTCCTCGGTTGGCCGAATTCCAAAGTCTAGGTCTGGCGTCGGTTGTCGTCGCTTCTTCCCTGACGTCAGTGCGGCAGGGGTATAAAAGAGGCAGCCAACGCCATTTTCTTCAGTTTTTCTTGCCCCAGATGTCAGGTGGCCCCAGAAAGGAAGGCAAAACATGATATTATGCAAACATACAAAATAGATAAATCAAAACAGTAGTTCCAAGCAAATACACCATAAAGGAATACCCCAAAGAGGTTGTAAGTTAAAGGTGTTTGTCATAAGCCCTGTCCTAAGAGGGGAAGGAGGGAGGGTAACCTGGACTGCAGCTGTATGAGCACTCGAACATCTACATTTATGGTAGGTACAAAACTGTACTATGTTCATCGTGCATACAGCTGCAGTCATCACACTTGGGTAGAATCCCAAAGCTAAGCAAGGGTGGCAGGTACTAAGTGGAATTAGGAGGGGCTAGGACGCCCTGCAGGACTGCTGTGGCAAAGCCCGCTCTAGATTTTGAGTATAGTGGAAGGTGGTAGTGCTTGGAGAAAGTGTGCACTGAACTCCAGGTAGCTGCTTCCAAAATGTCCTTGGTAGGGACCCCCCTGAGGAAAGCTGCAGAGGTAGCTGTAGCCCTGGTGGAGTGGGATCTGATGTACACAGGCACTGATTTTCCATGAAATGAATAACAAAAGCGTATGCAGTGGGCTATCCATTTTGAAATAGTCTGTTTGGAAATAGCCTTTCCTTGAGCACCTGTAGCATAGGACACAAAGAGCTGCTCAGATTTCCTGAATGACTTTGTTCTGTCCAAGTAATAACGAAGTTGCCTGTGAATGTCCAAGAAATGTAGTAGCCTCTCTCCTTTGTTCTGTGGATTTGGATAAAAGGTAGGTAAATGAATAGTCTGATTCAGAGCTACACTGGATACTACCTTTGGCATGAAGGTAGGGTTGGTTCGTAAGGAAACCCTGTCCTGATGGAAAATGATGAATGGTTGCACAGCCATGAGGGGCCTGTAGCTCCGAAACCCTGCGTGCTGAGGTAATAGCCAGAAGGAAGGCTGTTTTCCACAATAAATATTGTAGCTCTGTTGAAGAAGCCAGCTCAAAAGGAGGCAGGGTCAGCTTTTCCAATACAAAGTTGAGGTCCCAAGCTGGGGCTGGTGGTTTCCGTGGAGGTTTTATATTTTTTGCCCCTCTGAGGAACTGCCTTAATAGAGGATGTGAGAATAAAGGAGGATCTGTATTGTACTGTGCTGAAATGGCTGATGCGTGGATCTTGATGGAGGAGAAGGAAAGGCCACTGTTTAACATCTCAGCTAGGTACTGTAAAATTTGAGGTATATTTATTATCTAAGGATTCTGGCCCTTTTCTTGATTCCAGGAACAAAATCGTTTCCATTTGGCAGAGTAGGTTTTTCTAGTAGAGGGTCTCCTGGCCTCCAAGATAACATCCTGCACCTCCTTGGAGAGGAGAGTCTGTTGGGAAATTAAGGTATTCTCCATGCAGCTAGATTTAAGGTTTTGAGCTGGCTGTGAAGGGTTTTGTAGTTGTGCTGGGACAACAGAAGAGGAACTAGAGGTAGGATCCATGGTGGTGAGTGTGACAGGCTCTTTAGGAGGGGATACCAGTGTTGTCGTGGCCAGTCTGGAACAATGAGAATCATTTGCGGCCTCTCTGCTCTGGCTTTTAATATAACTTTGGTCAGTAGAGGTAGAGGCGGGAAGGCATAGACTGTCAATGTTGTCCAAATGAAAGAGAGTGCGTCCACTTTCCAGGCCTGTGGATGATAGGTCCTTGAACAGAATTTCTCCAACTGGTAATTTCTGTGGGTAGCAAATAGATCTATGTCTGGCTGTCCCCATGCCGGAGTTATCTTTGAGAAGACTTGAGGATGCAACTTCCATTTGTGTGGGTCTGTCATATTTCTGCTCAAGTTGTCTGCCAGTGTGTTTTCCTTCCCTGGCAGGAATTGTGCCTGTAGCTGAATTTGTAATTCCAGAGCTGTGTTTCACAGGGTCATAGCTTGCCTGCACAGGGGGTATGAATGAGTCCCCCCCCTGTTTGTTTATGTACCACATGACTGTGGTGTTGCCTGTCCTTATTAATAGCTGGCCTGGATGCAGTAGGCCTTTGAAGGTCATAAGAGCATTTTGCATGGCTAGCATCTCCTTTTGGTTGATGTGTAGGTGCTTCTCTTTTTGGGACCATTTTCCCTGAATGCACTGATCTGCCATGTGTGCTCCCCAGGCGTAGTCTGAGGCGTCTGTTGTGATGATTTGAGTTGCTTGAGGTAAACAGAAAGGGAGACCTGTGTTTCTTTGGCATGCTTGAGCCCACCACAAAAATTCCTTTTGAAGGCATGGAATGAGTGGTATAATTGTTTCCAAGCTGTGGCTGTGTTGAGACCATAAGTTTTTTAGGTACCATTGTAATTTCCTCATATGCAGCTTTGCACATGGTATTAGTAGGATGCAAGATGCCATGAACTCCAGAGCCTGCAGGACTTTCCTTGCAGTTAGTCTGGTTAAAGTTGCCATTTTGTTGAAGTATTGAAACAGTTGCCCTTGTTTGTCTGGCGTGAGGTAGGCCATCTGGGTTGTTGTATATAAGCTGGCACCCAGGAAAATTATCTGTTGAGAAGGTATTAGTTTTGATTTCTTTTTGTTCACTGTGTAACCCAGGTAGTTTAATAGTTTTATTACAAACGCCAGATGCTGCAACAGAATGTCCTTGCTGTCTGCTTGGATCAGGCAGTCGTCCAGATATGGGTAGATTTGTATTCCTTGTTGTCTGCAGAAGGCAATTACTGATGCCAGGGATTTCATAAACACTCTGGGCGTAGTAGATAAGCCAAAGGGCAATGCAGAGAATTGGTAATGGGTTGAACCTGCAAGAAATCTGAGGTATCTTCTGCAATCTTGTCTGATAGGGACATGCAGGTATGCCTCCTTGAAGTCCAACGTTACCAGCCAAGACTCCTTGCCCAGCATGGGAAGAAGCTGCTGTAATGTGAGCATCTTGAATTTTGGTACCTCTAGATATGTGTTTAGAATAGATAGGTCTAAGATGGGTCTCCAATCTTTGTCCTTCCTTGGTACCAGAAATAGTCTTGAGTAAAAACCTTGACCTTGTTCTTTTGCAGGTACCTCTTGAATAGCTTTCATATCCATGAGAGCGGAAATTTGTCTTTGTGCCTCTGCCCTTTGATTTTGTGGCAGGTTTGGCATGCCTCTCATTTTTGGAAGGGTGTGAAAGTGGAACCTGTAGCCTCTGTCTATAATATCCAGAATCCATTTGTCTTTTGTAACAATGTGCCAGTTTTTTGAAAATAAGGCCAGTTTTTCGCCCAAAGGTGCTGCCATTATAGCTTTGTTTGGCAGGCATAGGGGGAAGTCATTGTGTCTGTTTTCTAAATGACTGTGGTCTATCTTCTCCACCTCTTGGTGTTGGTGCTTGCCACTGTCTAGCTCTGTAAGGTCCTTGAGGTTGTCCTCTACCCCTTGGGCGTCTGTATCTGCCCCTTTGGGGTCTGTTCATGGCTGGAAAGGACCAATTTTTTGAAGGCCAGTTTCTGCTGAAGCATGGAGGTGGCACCTGCAAGAAATCTTTAACTGTTTGCATGGAATTCGCTTTTTCCTCCATTTTCTTTAGTACCTCCTCAGCTTTAACACCGAACAATACATCTTTTTGACGTGGTGCATCTAATAACTTTGCTTTGACATGATCTGGTAAGGTTTGCTCTTTGAGCCAAGCATGTCGACGTATGACAGACCCGTGACAGCAGTTCTACATGAGACCTCTAAAGCATCAAAACCACACTGCAAGGTATGTTTCCCCACTTGCTCTGCTCCATGCAACAAATCCTGCAACTCTTTCAAGTCTGGCTGTTCTGTTTATGTCATTTTACTTTTCAGCTGAGATAACAAGAACTGTTGGGACTTTAACATATGAAATTGACAGTTTAATGCCCTCATGGTTAAAGTGGCTGATGTATACACCTTTTTCCCCCACCTTTCTAATGCTCTGGAATCTCTCTCTGAAGGTAAAGGGTTTTTAGCAGTAGAGGCCTTAATCCCCTTGGGACCCTGTGAAATTGTTTCTGGGTCAGCAGTAAGGCTTTTATAAAGGAACTGGTGAGAATCAGGAACCCGGTAATATCGGTCTGGTTTAACAGGGGCTGGAGGTAAAGAGTCTGGATTAAGACTGGCTTCTGCGTACACATCATCCAAAATATCTAAAACAGGAGGGAAAGCCAGGGCCTATGCTGGGGGAGCAGTAGAAATTCCCTGAGCCTTTTCTTGGAATCTGAGTAATCTTGGCCTTCCCAGTGGAAGTGCTCTCTCAATGTATGCATGGTTTCCCCAAAAGAGTAGTCCTCAGGGGGGCGAGGGAATAGACTCCTCAGCATCAGAGTCTTCAAAAGGGGAATAGGCGTAATCCTGGTCCTCAGAATGGTCTGAGGTTATAGAAGCCTGGTCTGAGGAAGGGTAGTCTTCCTCCAACCTGGGTCTTTTGTCTAAGGGGGTTTGAAAACCCGTGATGAGAGTTATCAGATCCTCAGCCATTTTAAGCATGTTTTTTAGGCATGGGGTCTTGAGAGGAGGTCTGAGGACCCTGTTTTTTAGTTTTCATTGCAGCTTTAGATTTAGTGAAGGATTTAATAGAGAAGGTGGTAGGCCTGAAGACACCTTCAGAAATGGCAGGCCTCGCTAAATTTTCGGTTTCCCCGCCAAGAGTGGCGTCGGTATCTGCAGTGGGAATGGAGTCCGAGGAACCTGCGACCTCGGGTACTGAAGTCACCGGTAAAATAGTTTCATCGGTAGTCAGGGTCTGCGTAGGCGCCTCGCTGAGAACCGGAGAACTGGTAGTTGGCCTAAGCGTGGTCTCAGTACTCGGTGAAGGCCTCGGATGTCGGTCCTTATCTTTGCGTCTTTTGCCTAAAACTGGTGTCGGTGTATCTGACGACATGATATAATTACATTTATTGCCAAAATAATGAAGGGCGAACTCCGCCCGGCGCTTAATAGTGCGCTTGTTAAACCTAGCACAAAAACGGCAGGCTGAGACGTGGTGGTCTGGCCCTAAGCAAGGTATACAGAAAGAGTGAAAATCCTTATGCAGTATTTGCTTCCCACAAGAAATGCAATTATTAACTTTGTCTGACATCGGTCTGAGGCAAGAAAAGTTTCCCCAACGGGGTACTTAGCTTTAAAGAAGACTTCGGCTGAAATACTGTTCGTAAATCTCAGGAGCTGGCCGGCCGGCGCTTGCGAACTGCTTCTGCTTCAGGTACCGCACGGCAAGAAAGACCGAAGAAAATGGCGTCGGCTGCCTCTTTTATACCCCTGCCGCACTGATGTCAGGGAAGAAGTGACGACAACCGACGCCGGACCTAGATTTTGGAATTCGGCCGACCGAGGACCCGCCTGACGGCAGGATATCCCAAGTGTGATGACTGCAGCTGTATGCACGATGAACATCAGTGAATACACTCTAACATCTACATTTATGGTAAGTGTACACAACTGTACTTTCTCTAGGAAGCGCTAACACAGACAAATTGGTGACAGAGCCATGGAGTAAAACAAAATGCCAAGAAATGCATAACAGTATTCTTTGGGAAGTCATGCACCCCTGGTAACTATCAGATTGATCACACGCCCTTAGAACTGACCCAGCACTCAGGGTCTTAAGGACACACAGACAGCAATCTAGCCTTTGACAGTCATGTGTCTACAGTAGTGAGGAAACCATTTTATGTTGCACAACTTATAAACAAAGGTATGGCATCGGAGTCCAAGGTAGTCATTGTTCCACTGTATTCGGCATTCATTAAACCTGTCATTTGGTACAATGTCCCCTTTGGTAAGTACTCAACCAAGCATATCCAAAAACTGGAACGTCCACAAAGAGTCCTTACTAAAAGAATACAGGGCATAAGTAAAATGTCCAGTGCAGAGTGCCTCAAGGCCCTAGCCCTGTATTCTGTCTCCTACAGGCTGTTGAGGGAAGATCTATGCCTAGCATACAGGCACTGTCAGACCCCACTCTGATGGACCACCTGCATATCCACAAAACTAACAGTACCATAATTACCCACTCTAAAGATTTAAACACTACCTGTGATATAAATGGGACCTGATGGAAAGACAAATATGTATCCCACAGACTACCTCATCTCTGGAACAGCCTTCCCCATCCATGTGAAGCAGAGTTTTTCCCTAACCCAATTCAAGTGTAACAACTGGACAAGGAACAGGAAATTCATCCCTGGCTTGGCACCTGTCTCTAATGAGCACAGGCAACCTGTAAATGTTTAATCTCCCAAGTTCCTACTTACACTTATCAAGAGTACCAGAACTTGTCAGAGATCTGGGATGCAATGGCTAGGCTTAAAAAGGCCCTTGTGATTCTTAGCTTAGTAAATACCTATGAATCCAAGAGCTGAAGGATTTTATCTGGGGCGGGGGGGGGGGGCAAGAGTCAAGTGGGATAAATGATTCTTCCTGTAGAACAGGGGGATTGCGATTGCCAAATTTGAAGGGGTATTTCAGACCAACACAGTTAAGGCCTTTATACAAACCACTAACAGAAAACTATAACTCAAAGTGAAAAGGGATGATGATAAAATGGGGGAAGGTAAAGAAACAAGGAGATACTGGGGTTTTAGAGAAGACCTTTAAGGAAAATAACAATAATCATACAGATTATAATATTCACAAGGTAGCAGCAGAAAGTATTCTAAGAACTAAGCCAACACAGGAATGGAGAAAGGAGATTCTGCAATAGGGATGGCTGCAATTAGGAAGAAAGACAATAGAGGCAAGGGGGGGGCTGGAATTTATTGAAGAAAACTGACAAAGGACCCTAGGTATTGGGAGCAAATAACTAGAGAGGAAAAGGTAACAGAATGGGAAGAGGCCAATAATTTATTTGGACTGCAAGTTAGAGATTGATATCCTTCCTTGAAAGGGAAGGCAGAGTATAGACAAAGAGAAGTTGTGCGGTCCTAAACGAAAGACCAGCACTGGTGGAGTTTAGTAGAATCTAGAACAATATTCTAAGAACTAAGCCAAAACGGGAATGGAGAAAGGAGATTTTGCAATAGGGATGGCTGCAATTAGGGAGACAGACAATAGGCAAGGGGGGCTGGAATTTATTGGAGAAAACTGAGAGAGGACCCAAGGTATTGGAAACAAATAACTAGAGAGGGAAAGGTAAAAGAATGGGAAGCCACCAAGAATTTATTTGGACTGCAGCTTACAGACTGACTTCCCTATCCAGGCTTAATATCAGAGTATAAGCAAACAGAAAGAAATGGGGGGTCCTAAATGAAAGACCATCACTGGTAGAGCTTTTAATAAAATCTAGAACAGGAGCTGCCATTAAAAAAGAATAACAAGCATATAAACCACTGCACGATAACAATAGGAATAAATCAGAGGAGGTTAAAAAGGATTGGAAATCGGATCACAGGAGGTTACTAGGCTAATGGCCCTAGGACCCTTACAAGCCTAGCCAAGAGTTTATCCCCCCAAAAGAAACCTCAGTCAGCACCTGTCGCCCACATCAATGAGGGACACAGGTGGAACCACTGGGACAAATTTTTGGTTTCCGATCCAATCAAGGTTTTGCTTCAGTGAGGTGCTCTCTTTAACGTGTTTTTGAAGTCTATTCCAGAGACAAGGCAGCATCTGGGAGACAAACCTGTCTCTCCAGCAAGTTTTGTTGATGTCACATATTAGATTGAGGCCTTTTGATCGGGTTGATTGATTTTGATTGAGAGGAGTTAGACTTTTGGATATGGAGCATCTCTAGTAGGGCAGAGTGCTAGATTGCCTTGTAGGCGAGACACAGATCACTCTTGAGCAATCTGTACGATACCGAGTAGAGTGATAGTAATTTGAGGCTGTCTGCATAGGACAGGTGTTGGAGGCCATGGATTCTCTTTGTGAGGTATTTCAGTGGCCTTTCCAGTTGGTGCAGATGTTTGGAGCGGTACATCCCAAACAGGCATTATACTCAATTACTGGTCTAATGAGGGAGGAGTACAGAGAGGTAATAACCTCCTTTTTTTGGATACAATCTCTTTACTTATGAGATGAACCAAGTAAAAGGGTTTACTGACCATAGCCGCTACATGATAGTCGAATGTGAGGTTATCAACTTGCGTGCCCAGGTCCCTCACCACAGGTTGTATGCTTAGGGGGTTGCTGTTGATGTAATTAGTAGGGGTCTTGTTTTTGCCGAATGGCATGATACATTTTTTTTGCATTTAGCTTGAGGCCATGATTTTGGCACCAGTCATTAGTTGCTATGAGACCCTCTTGCAGCATTATTATTTGGGGAGTCAATGATGGCACCCAACTTAAAGTCATCCGCAAACCTGGGTCAGCCACGGGCCTTTTATCATTGCCTGGACCTCTGAGAAATAGATGCCAAACAGTAGGGGTCCCACGACAGATCCCTGGGGAACCCCACTAGTGACAGGTCAGCTATTGGAGGTGGAAGTGCCTATTTTGACTTTGAGGCCCCTGCTGGTGAGCCAGTTGGCCATCCACCTGATGAGACAGGGATTTACATCAAGTTGTGTTAGCTTTTCGATGCCCGAATGGACTGTGTCAAAGGCCTTGGCAAGTCAAGGTAAGCTGTATGTACTGAATTTCCCTCATCCAGAGCCTTAGTGACAGTCTCAAAGAAGCCAGGTTCAACAGGCAAGATCTGCCCTTGAGGAATCTGAACTGGGTGGGTACAAGTGTTTGGAGATTGCCTATACCTCGTTTATGAGATCCATAATAATAATAAGCTCCATGGCTTTACAGAACAGACCTGTCAACTTAATGGGGAGATAGTTTCTAGGATTAGTAGTGGCACAACCTTTGTGCAAAGGGATGACAATGGCAGTTCTCCACTCTGCTGGAAAGCCTGTACGTAGGCTGTGGTTGAATAGGGTGCTCAATGGCAAAGCCAGTTCTTGCTGGACATAGTGCATAATACAGCCTGGGATATTATCAGGCCCCATGGAAACTGTATTCTTTGCCTTAGACAGGGTAACATGATCTATGGAGATGTGAGGTGTGGGACAAGTATCAGGGATGTCGAAAGGGCCTTTGGAGGGGACAGGGTGGTGAACTTTGCGCTGAACCTATCTGCTAGCAGGTTGGTTAAGTCAACAGGATAAGTGTAAGTGACACTGTTAAGTACTAATTTGGAACACACCTGGGCTTTGCCACAGGGGTTCCTGACGTAACTGAAGATGACTTTATGGTTTCTCTTCGTTATGGAGGCTAGTTTAGATGGCCTTGGAGGTTTTCACTAGTGATTTAATTTGTTTGTTGAGGTTAAGGAGGGAGTTTTTCCAATTTAGAATGTGTTCCTTTTTACCCCTGGACAACAGTTTCTTCCTTTTGTTGTAAAGTCTGTTGATACAGGACGACCACCAAACAGGTTTGTGTTTCCTTGAGGCACAGGTTTTAGTTCTACTGGGTATGGCTGAGTCCATGCAGTTGTACAGGTGCTTGTATACTGCATTGGCACACTGGTCAGCATAGTTGTCTGCATCATCTGAGGGGGTGGTGTGAAGCTATAGATACCATCCCCCTTAGGAGGTTGTAGTCAGCTTTTGAGATGTTTTTTAGCTTGATTACGGCTGGGGGTGGGCACTGGGTGGGATAGAAACTTCAAATGTGACAGTCCGATGATCTGATCTCACTAGGGAAGAACATGCTATGGGAGTGGTGCAGCAGTCACCCATGTTGGTGAGAACCAAGTCCAGAATGTTATCTCCCCTTGCGAGGGGTGAGACAAGCTGGTCTAATGCAATAGAACTGATGAAGTTGAGGAATCATTGAGAGAGTGCATTAGTGCAAGAATAGTTCACCCAGTCTATGGTGGGATAGTTGAAGTCACCAAGGATGGTTAGGGGGTACCTTAATGGAGTCAAGCAGATCCAGGTAAGAGAAGTGGGTGCCCTAAGACAAGGAGGGGGGGTCTATAGCTAGCTATAACTTGGATGGGTGTCTTGCCAACTTGTCAGTTGTAAGTGGAGTAGTTCCAGTGTGTCATGCTGGCAAACCAATCTGCAGGTGTGCCTGTACTTAATGAAGATAAAGACTCCACCACCCTTACTCTTTCCGACCTAATTTTGGGGTCAGAATGTTTGGAATAAGGTATAGACTGGTAAGGCAGGGGTGCTCTCCGCAGCCCTGAACCAAGTTTCTGTGACTGAACAGACACTAGCATCTTCCAGGGCAAACAGAGACTGGATAAGCAATTCACAAAGAAACAATGAGGAATATATTTATGTCTCTCAAATATGCAACAAAATCTGGAAGATTTAGGATTTTGCTTGGAAATGTTTGCACAGACATTTTATGCCCCAAGTAGACTCCAGAGGCTTTTTCCTCAAGTAGACAGCAAATGGCACTGACTAGCTGACAGGGCCCCTAAAATAAGAGACAGTAGCATGTTGTTAAATTGTGCAGGGTTCAAAACTTTCTGAGAACCTCAAGTCGCATAATTCAATCGTAACTGTAGTTCTGTAACTTCCATCCCCAACCCACGGGACAGTAAAATCGTAAACAAGAGACTGGAGAGTAGCATGTCAGTCAAAATAAGATACAATTTCTACTTCCTATAATCCTATAACCTTTTTAAGCTCAACCTGAATAACTGGATGGGGAACAGAATATACACCCCTAGGATTGCACCTGTGTCCCTGCAGGACAGAGGCATTGGGTGCTGACTTGGAACATGGGCTAAATTCTTGGCTAGGCTTGTAAGGGGCTCAGGGCCAATAGCCTAGTAACTTTCTATGATCTGATGTTGAAGGTGTGATGGGGAAGAAAGACGTAAGTGGGAACTTATTTTCTGGGAGTGAATTGAGTTGGCAGACTTTAAAGATTCCCGGCAGTCTACTATGTCAGAGATGCTGGGTGAGCAAATTGGTGTAACTAGGGAAATTATTTTTCTGAGCTATGATACAGAATCAGAACTGCCTAGACATAGTAAGGCCTCATTGATCTAATTATGGTGACTGCCAAAAAAAAAGCACCTACTAGAAAATGGAATTCAAAGTCTAAACCAACTGTACTAGAAGTAGTGAATATTAGTAACAGAAATAAAACTGGAATTGGAATCTTTAGAAAAGGGTAGGAGCAAATTAAATAGGAAAAAATGGGACTTGTATGAACAATACATACAGAGCAGAACTTTTAGTTATGTACTTACCATAACTTTGGATGTATGGGATCCATCTCGCCTACATTCATAACTGATGGGTTCGGAGCCGATCCGTCGGCTCCGACTCGGCCACTATACACTAGAACGAAGTCTCTCATTGGCTGGGCTACCCCTTATCCCATAATGCACCACACCTGCTTCCCCAGATCTTGTTTGTTCGCTTTCATACGTACATACAGGTACAGAACACATACCAATAACTGTAACCAACCAGAGCCCTTCCAGAGGAGAGCTTAGCAAGATCAATATTTCCTCCAAATCCAAAAGGTAGGGGGAAGGAGGGTGGGTATGTATGAATGTAGGCGAGATGGATCCCATACATCCAAAGTTATGGTAAGTACATAACTAAAAGATGTAATGGGATCCTACCTCGCCTACATTCATAACTGATGGGACAGCATCCCTAGCACCTAAAACCCCGGGTGGCTCACTGGAACACACTCCTGAGAACTGCGGAACCAAAAGAAGCTCTGCCTCGGGAAGCCACATCAACCTTGTAATGAGAAATGAAGGTGTGCGGAGAAGACCAAGTAGCAGCCGCACAAATATCATCTATTGAAACTTTGGAGTGAAAAGCTACAGAGGTGGCCATAGCCCTGGTAGAATGAGCTTTGAGTGGGAAAGGCAACTCTCTGCCTGACTGGGAATAAATGAAAGAGATGCAATCCTTAATCCATTTGGCAATGGTGGTTTTGGCAACTGGTAGACCTAACCTATTCTCCGCAAAGTACACAAACAGTTGGTCAGATTTTCGTGTCTGAGTGGTCCTATCTAAGTAAAAACGCAGTTGCCTGTGAACATCCAACTGGTGGAAGGTATGTTCTGCTCTATTAGAAAAATTTGGAAAGAAAACTGGGAGCTCCGATGATTGCTGAATGCATAAAGGGGATGCTACCTTAGGCAAAAAGGATGGATTCAATCTAAAGGAAACTCTGCCTTTGTAAAAAATCAAATAAGGAGGGGAAGAACAGAGAGCCTGAAGCTCTGAAACCCGCTTAGCAGAAGTTATTGCCACTAGAAAGGCAGTTTTCCACGACAGGAATTTTATATCACAAGTGGCTGCAGGCTGAAAGGGACGGGCAGTTAAAGAGACCAGAACCAAATTTAAGTCCCAAGGGGGCACGGGATGAGCCATAGGAGGCCTGAGGAGCCAGGCTCCCTTAAGAAAGGACTTGCAAAGTCTGTTAGCCATTAAAGAAGGCTCTATAGCAACATGAAAATTAGATATAGCCGCCTGTTGAACTTTAAGTGTGGAGACTGAAGAGCCTGAATGAAACAATGAAGCTAGAAATTCCAAGACCTGCGGAACTGGGGCCGTAAGAGGATCAATGCCTCGCTGCTGGGCCCAACAAACAAACCTTTTCCATTTGCTGGAATACAGCTTAATGGTAGACGGCTTGTGGGAAGAGGACAAGATGTGCATCACTTCCGAAGAAAGAGAAAGATCTCTAAGGATGGAAGTGGAGTAACCAAGCAGCCAGTCGCAACGACCGGAGGGACGGATGAGAGTGTCCTGACTGATTGGACAACAGACCCGGCACTGGGTCCAGAATCCAGGGGCCCTGTACCACATACTTCTGAAGGAATGGGAACCAAACCTGACGGGGCCAATGTGGGGCGACCAAAATCATGTGGCACCCGACATGAAGAGCCTTCTGAATCACCCTCGGTAAAAGGGGAATCGGGGGGAAGGCATAAAGCAGACCCGGGGGCCAATTGTGGGCTAGAGCGTCCCTGGGAGTCTGCCCCTGAGAGGGTGTCAGAGTGAAGAACTCTCTGCACTTCGCATTGTTGGGGCTGGCAGACAAGTCGCAACAAGGGAGACCCTATTTGGCGAAGATCTGCGCAGCCACTCTGTTGTTGAGGGACCACTCGTGGGGCAACAGGAGAGTCCTGCTGAGCCTGTCTGCAATCACATTGGCTTTTCCCGGAATGTGCGTGGCTACTAAGAAACGTCGAGAGGCTATGGCCCAGCGCCATACTCTCATGGCCTCCCTGCAAAGGGGGTAGGACCTGGTTCCGCCCTGCTTGTTTATGTGCCAAACTACCGACATGTTGTCGGATAGAATCGCAATAATACCTTGGGGGAGAGCATGATGAAGTGCTTGTAAAACCAGAAGCACCACTCTCATTTCCAGGATATTGATGTGAAGGTGCGCTTCGCAATCCTGCCAAGTGCCTTGGACAGACCTGTCCAGATAATGACCCCCCCACTCTATCTGGGAGGTGTCCGTGGTCACTGTGGCAACAGGGGGCTGAAGGGCGAAAGGACGCTCCTGGTCCAGGTTGGACCGACATAGCCACCAATGGAGGTCCCGACGACAACTGTCCGTAATCAGAACCAGGTGGTTCAGGGGAAGTTCTTGATATGACCATTGAACCGATAATAGCCATTGCAGCACCCGCATGTGCAGCCTGGCTAACGGTACTAGGAGGATAGTTGCAGCCATCGTGCCCAATAACTGAAGAATCTGTCTGGCAGGAACTCGAGATTTGGGTAACAAATTTAGAACCTGTGATTGTAGAACCTGAATTCTCTCTGATGGCAAAATGCCGCATCCTTTTGTGTCTAACTCTGCCTATAAAGGTGATACGCTGAGATGGCAGCACAGATTTTTTCCAATTGAAAGTGATTCCTAGCGAGAGACCCAAGGTTACTGTGGTCATCAGCGCTCGAATCAGTAGATGCCTGGAGGTGGCAGTGAGGAGCCAGTCGTCGAGATAGGGAAACACTTGGAATCCTAGACTTCTCAAGTGAGCTGTCACCACTGCCAGACACTTGGTAAACACCCTGGGGGCTGTGGTGAGACCAAAGGGCAGTGCACGAAACTGGAAATGACTGGTTCCTAGGCGGAAGCGTAAATGACTCCTGGACTCTTGACGTATCAAAATGTGATAGTAAGCGTCCTTGAGGTCTATGGAGCACATCCAGACATCCTTCTCCAATAACGGGAGAATGGACTGAAGGGTGACCATTCGGAACTTGGACTTCTTCACAAAATGATTTAAAGAGCTTAGGTCCAAAATGGGCCTTACATCCCCTGTCTTTTTCGGCATCAAAAATAATCTTGAATAAGTTCCTGATCCGATCTAGTCGGCGGGGACAGGCTGGATGACCCCTTTGCTTAGCAGCTTTGAAACTTCTACGGCTGTCAGATCCTGCTGACTGGGTGGCACGTCCGGGATTCTCCTTGTAGGAGGAGGGGGCTTGAAAAAGGGGATGAGGTAGCCTCCGGTTACAATGCGAATCACCCACTGATCCTTGGTTATCGATTCCCAAGCCTGTGGGTGTTTCAAGCGACCCGACCGGCTCCGGAGATGCACAGCCGGGCCACATCCTAGGGATGTTGAGGGTAGGAGGAACCACAAAAGGAGTCGCGGTCTCCAGAGTTACGGGGGCCTCTGCCACCTCTAGGGTGGCGTCTTCTGAATCCCCCCCCCCGCCTCTGGAGGGGGGATCACTCGGTGGAGTAGAGAAGAACTTTTGGGATTTCCTGAACCACATTTTCCCTCCTCTCTGGGCCTTGGGATAAGGTCTAGAGGGAGCGGAAAAACGGGCCCCAACGGCAGTCAAGGTCTTACCCTCCTGCTCGCACCAAGTAAGTGTGTCCTTCACCTTGGGTCCAAACAAATAAGACCCATCAAAGGAGGCGTCGGCGAAGGAAGACTTAAAGGCCTCCGCAAGTGGACACAAGCATAACCAGGCTTGTCTTCTAAAAGCCACTCCTGTGCCCGCTGCTCTACTCACCCCTTCGGCTGCATAGGAAATGAGCCTCATGGACGAGTTGACAATAGAAGAATAGGGTAGTCATCTGGGCGCCTATGGTCAGTGCCAATGCCTCAGGAAGGTTACCCGCAAGGGACTCCCCTAACTCCTTGAGGAGGTCCCTTTGGAGCCTTGTAAAATGACAGATAGTTCAGCGACCGCAGGGTAAAGGTCACTGAAGAAAGGGTACGCTTCCCGCACCTATCCATGCACCTAGAATCCTTATTAGGAGGATGAATAGACGTTGAAGCCTCTGCCACGTCCGGCTGAGTGGCAGATGCCACCACCATAGCATCAACTGCAACACCCTTAGTGAGGAATTCCTTCTGGGGAGGGGCTGAAAGAAACTTATTAGGCCTGGCAGGCACCGGTTCCGCTGTATCAGGATGTTCCCACACCCTCCGAGAGATTAGATCTAATAACTCGTCGAAGGGTGGAGACACCCAGGAGGAGGAAGGCTGGGCCCCGAAGGCCTTGAGGAAAACTGACTCCTCAGCGGTAGGGACTTTGGATTGCCAATCGCCTCTCTGTCTCAAGATCTCAAGGATATCCGAGAAGGAGACGTCAACCGAGGACGATTTAGGAGACCCCTCCGCATCGAGGTCAGTATCTGAAGTGATGGATTCATCTTGGGAATCAATGTGCTTCCTCTTACACAGTTTCTTCCTGGGGGTTCATCCGAAGCAGATTCAGAAGGACCCCCCCGGAAGAAGGGAACCCTCTAAGGGGGTATCCTCAGGCCTGGGGCCCCACTGTCGTGGGAAAGAATGTCTCCAGAGGCACCAGTACCCAAAACTTGGGACGGTGAGGTAGAAACCTGCTGAACCGGCAAGGTCATGGCCAGCGCACTCTTCATGGCCTCAAAAGCAGGACCTCCAGACTCTGCAGAGGTTACTTGCTGAGAGACCACGGCGGTACCGGGAATACCTGCGGCCGATGCTCCGAGGGGAAGACTGGGCATTGAAGAGGCGAGCTCCACAGTGTTGCCCTCGGCCCCCGCCGAGGAAGACCCGGTACCAAACCCTGACACCGAGGACAGGGTAGGAATGAAGGTCGGAGCAGAAAAACTCCGAGGGGGTCCCTGCTCCGACTGGACGATTCCGCTGCGTTCTACCTGCACCGACTCCAACGGCTCCAAGGGGGTCGGAGGAGGAATCAAATGCATGGGATGTGGAATCGGCTCCGAAGCCGTGTGGGCTGGAGCCGAGATCATTTTAGTAAAAACTGGGGACTGGAACAGCCTCTGGATAACCCTATCCAAATCTGAATCCGACAACCTAGAGGATTTGGAGGAAACAGATTGGGGCCGAGAAGACTTCTGCCTCGGCTCCGGTAAAGCAGGGGATCGGCTCCGAAAGGGTTCCAGCACTATCGGACCCGAGACCGGAACCGTTTGCAACAGTGTCGGCGCCGAAGGAGGCTCCGGAGCCGAGGGGGAAGAGTCTGAGCTGCACACCTCCAACTGCTCCGAGACCAAAGGAGACGAAGTAGGTGATTGGCCTCTCGATGCACTAACCTGCGGCTCCGACACCAATGGAGCCGAGGGAAGAAGCACTGAGGCAGACCCTTCAGCCATCGGCTCCGAAGTCATTGGAGCCGAGGATGAAGAAGTCGATCCCAGTTTCTTAGCTGTCGGGTCTGACGGACTGGTCGGAGCCGACGATCTATGCTTCTTGGGTGTCGGGCCCGACGGACTGGTCGGAGCAGACTATCTCTTCTTTTTAGAAGCTGGAGATGAAGCCAAAGCTTCCTCAAATGAAGGCTTAATCAGACCCCTAAGTATCAGCTTGTTTTTTCTCTCCTGGAGCACCCTGGAGGAAAAAGCGTGACACACACTGCAAGTATCCTGTAAATGTTTAGGCCCTAAACAGTACACGCAGACAGCATGGCTGTCTGTAATACACATTTTATAATTACATTTTGCACACTTTTTGAACCCTGATTTCTGCTCCTTAGACATTTTGGGTACAGTAGAAAAAACAGGTAACTGATAGCTAGAAAAAAAACAGTAACTAATGTATGGGCTAAAGCCCTCTAACTTAAACGGGCTTAGCCCGCTACAACAGGTCAAATACACAGAAGTAAGGAAATACGTGGGCCAAAGCTCTCTAACTTAAACGGGCTTAGCCCGAAAACTATTTCAGTCACACAAGAAAATTAGATAGACATACAATAAGGGCAAAGGCCCTCTAACTTAAACGGGCCTTGCCCAGTACACTAGTAGCGCGAAGAATAAAATTTAATTTTACACAAACTGACCACAAACTCTCACAAAGCTGTTAAAACAGCTGTTTGTTTAAATTCTGACAGAAACCCTAGTCAAAAAAGACCAAAAGGTCAAGAAAAAAACACTTGGCTCCAGCCAAGTCGACGAGATCTGGGGAAGCAGGCGTGGTGCATTATGGGATAAGGGGTAGCCCAGCCAATGAGAGACTTCGTTCTAGTGTATAGTGGCCGAGTCGGAGCCGACGGATCGGCTCCGAACCCATCAGTTATGAATGTAGGCGAGATAGGATCCCATTACATATGAGGTTTAAAAGAAGGCAGGACTTGAATGAGCTATGTAATGTCTGACTATGACTGAGTAAATTATAAGTGAAGTACAATGTTTGCAACTGGGATTGTGTCAGCAGGGTTTGAGAAGTAAAATGCTTGCAACTACGACTGCGTTAATAAGGTTTGCTTTCATTTATATCTTCTTTTTCTTTCTGCTGTTCCCATTAGGGATCGCCAAAGCGGATTATCTGTTTCCATTTCTTCCTGTCCTCTGCATCTTGCTCTGTCACACTAATCACCTGCATGTCCTCACTCACCACATCCATAAACCTTATCTTAGGCCTTCCTCTTTTCCTCTTACCTGGCAGCTTCATCCTTAGCATCCTTTTCCCAATATACCCAGCATCCCTCCTCAGCACATGTCCAAACCAATTTCAATCTCGCCTCTCTGGCTTTGTCTCCAAACTGTCCAACCTGGGCCAACCCTCTAATATACTTATTCCTAATCCTGTCTACCCTCATCACACCCAGTGCAAATCTTAACATCTTTAACTCTGCCACATCCAGCTCTGACTCCTGTTTTTTTGTCAATGCCACTGTCTCTAACCCATATAACATAGCTGGGTCTCACTACCCTCTTGTAGACCTTCCCTTTCACTCTTACTGGTACTTGTCTGTCACAAATCACTCCTGACACTATTCTTCACCCACACCACCCTGCCTGTACTCTCTTCCACACTCGCCATTACTCTGAACTGTTGATCCCAATTTAAATTCATCCACCTTCGCCAGCTTTACTCCTTGCATCCTCACCACTCCTCTACCCTCCCTCTCATTCACACACACATATTCTGTCTTAGTCCTGCTGACCTTCATTCTTCTTCTCTCTAGAGCATATCTCCACCTCTCCAGGGTCTCCTCAACCTGTTCCCTACTCTCACTACATATCACAATTTCATCTGCAAACATCACAGTCCACAGGGACTCCTGTCTGATCTCGTTTGTCAACCTGTCCATCACCACTGCAAATAAGAAAAGGCTCAGAGCTTATCCTTGATGTAATCCCACCTCCACCTTAAATGCATTTGTCACTCCCACTGCAGATATCACCGCTGTCACACTACCTTTGTACATATCCTGTACCACTCTTACATACTTCTCTGCCACTCCCGACTTCCTCATACAATACCACAACTCCTCTCTAGGCACCCTTTCATATGCTTTCTCTAAGTCCACAAAGACACAATGCAACTCCTTCTAACCTTCTCTGTACTTCATCAACACTCTCAGAGCAAACATCGCATCTGTAGTGCTCTTTCCTTGCATGAAATCATACTGCTGATCACTAATCATCACCTCCCTTCTTAACCTAGCTTCTACTACTCGTTCCCATAATTTCATACTGTGACTGATCACTTTTATCCGTCTGCAGTTACTACTGCTCTGCACATCACCCTTACTCTTAAAAATCGGTACCAAAACACTTTCTCCACTCCATAGGCATCCCCTCACTTTCCAAGATTTCATTAAACAATCTGGTTAAAAATTCCACTGCCATTTCTCCTAAACACCTGCAAGCCTCCACAGGTATGTCATCTGGACCAATAAGCCTTTCCATTCTTCATCCTCTTCACAGCTGTCCTTACTTCCTCCTTGCTAATCCGTTGCACTTCCTGATTCACTGTCCCCACATCATCCAACCTTCTCTCATGCTCTTCATTCATCAGCCCCTCAAAGTACGGTTTGCTATGTCATTACTGATAATTTAATAAAGATGTTTCTCGTTTAAAAAAGCATACATTTATTTGCTAGAAAAAAAAGCCTTATATTTAATACTTTTTCATTTACTTGCCTTCTCTTAAAACGTGTAACTAGATCAAGCCACGGGCCTTAGTCCTGTCATTCCCTCATGCAAGACTGAGAAAAAGCACATTCATTTTTTTGTCATGCTCTTTTAACCAGACTTTTTTTTTTTTTTTTTTTTTTTTTACATTGCAATGCCCACACCTCTCAAAACTGAACAAGGTAAAAGGGAGAGAAAAAAAAAACAGAGGACCTGTCCACAACAGTATCTCCCATTACACTCAAAACAACTAAGAAAACTTTAAAGGATACAAATAAACATGCACTATAAAAACAGTACTATTAAGAAAAAAATGGTTTTACTTACGGTTAACTTTTTCCTTCCTCCACTCTTCCCCAAGTATTTTTTCAGAACACTGACATGAAGCAGGCAACAAGCTTTAAAGTTCCCCAGCAGTCCAACAAAGTCCAAAAAGTCCAATATTTCCAGACCTCATTCTGTCATATTTAACAAATATAATTATTGCTTTGTAATCCCACATTTGTCAATTTCCAAGTTACTGGTTTTATTCTTGTTCCTCTCCATCTCCCAAATCCTGTCTTTGCTTCACTTCCAAAATACTCTTGATTCTTCTAGTCAACACTCGTGCTCCCTTCCTTCTCTCCAGCATTTTCCATTGAAACACTGGGAAAGGTTTCAATGGCACAGTCTCTCTGCTGTCTATTACCAGAACAAAAAGCAGAATCTCCCTCGGTTTCACAGGCCACTTTTTATTACCAGAACAACAAAAAGCAGAATCTCCCTCACAGCTCACTTTTTTTTGTTCAAAATGATTTTGTCCCTCCAAGGAAGAATATTTTAAAGATAGCTGGGTATGGCAGCTTGAATTTCATGCTCACTTCTCTACATTCCCTAAGTAGTGGAATAAATTTACTCTTATTATACCTTATGTACAGTGTATAATCATTCTCCACACACTGCTGTCTTCCACTTTTAGTATTTTGTCCTTCTGACACACTTCTCAGAATCAGCTCCTTCTGTTAGTAGGATTGCATATTACTATTAAAGGTCTAGGCTGTTTTCTCATAGCTGGGTTTGAAGCATACAAACCATGTGCCCTCTCAATTAACAACTCCTGCTGTGGGATACCAGTCCAGTTGCATATTTGTACTGTTCCTTCCAGCTTCTCAGGTATAGCTGAAAATCTCTGTTTTTTTTCTATGTGCTCTGGCCTTCTAATTCTGTTATTTTTTGAAACATCTCTTCATGAGCAGTCTCATATTCAGACCGACTTTTCTATATTTCAGCCACTAATTTTTGCAGTTTTATCATCTCATCTAAATATCTCTTTAAAGCTTCTTCCATTTTTTTCCAGCCTTTTGTTTGAGTTGATATACTCCATCAGTGTTTTGTTTATTTTAACCAGGTCTGTGTGCAGTTGTCTTACGCTTTCCTCTAGGCTACTGGAAACATGTCTGTAGCTTGCACTGCTTTTTGCTGAACAGCTGCAGTACTTTCCCCAGTCTCTGTGTTTTCCTCACTTTTTGTAGCGGATTTTCTTTCACATCCTCTGTACTTCTTTTTTCTTGGCATCCAGGCAGTACACTTACAGGCCAGTTACTGAAACTTACAAAGAAACACAAAAGTCAACTGGCATTCTCTGCTAAGTTTCTGTTTTCACACTGGGAGAGCTAGAATTAAGCATTACTCAATGTGCAGCCATCCTGAAAGTCCGTGTTTCTAGAAACTGTTGAGACAAAACCATCCATTACAAAACCTTCATGGACTCCAAACAAAGATGGTAAGATCAGGTTCCTACCTATTCGGATACCAGAAGACGAACATATTGTCCATCTCCATTGAAAATGCATCCTTGGGATAAAGTCCTGAAAGGCCTGCAATGCAAGGAGAAAAGCTCTCATCTCCAAGGCATGAATGTGAACAATGGTCTCCAGTGTAGAGCAAGTCCCTTGCACAGTCGTTCCTTCAAACTGCACCCTCAACTGAAAAGGGAGGTGTTCGTCATGACAGTACCCTGTGGGTAAGGAAGAACAGTCTGCCAGCTGACACTAGGGGAAACTCCAACCACCACTTGACTGACAGATTCCAGTCAACATAAAGGAAAAACTAATAGAGTGGGTCAAGTAGGACCACAGTACTGGTAGTGCCCACTGCATTATCCTCACATGGTACCTCTCTAGGGGAACTAAGCTGATTGCTGCAACTTAAGAGTTTAAGAACCAGAGAAACTGGGAGGCAATAAGAAGAAACGGGCCCGAGTACAAAAAAAAGTTATGTACTCACCGTAACATTCTCTCTGTTGTCTATTTTCATTCCTTCTTGACTGATGGGTTTGGATCAGAGACATCGGATCTGACTCTGCTTCTTGTAAAAGCTCGTGGCAATCCAAAACTCTCGTGCTTCTCCATTACCCATAATGCATCATCCCCATTACCTCAGATCTTGTTTGCAAGCACTAAGATGTACTCTTACAATTTATATATACATTTGTCCAATTTGGATGAAGAGAAAAGAGTCAGAGAGGAAGGGGCAATGCTATTTCAGGAATTGGTAAAGGCAAAAAGATGCAACCCAATTATATCTTCTCACTCTTCTAGAAGAAACCTAAAATGGTTGGGGTTTGGTGGGAAGGGAGTCGAGGAGGAATGAAAATTGACAACACAGATGGAACGTTATGGTGAGTACATAACTTTATCTGATGATGTCAATTTTCTTTCCATCCTTGACTGATGAGACAGAGTTCCTCAGCTACTTAGAACCCTGGGTAAATTCAAGGAAGGTTACTTCTAAGCACCATTGAGCCAAAAGATGCTCTACCCCTAGACACCAGATTCAGCTTGTAAAGTGAGCTAAAGGTGTGAGGGGAAGCACAAGTTGTTCTGAGCAAACACCATCCATGGAAGACTGAAAAGGTAGCTACATCTCTGGTAGAATGAGCCCATACGTTGTACAGCAAAGTCATTCCTGTCTTCTTATAAATAAAGGAGATGCAGTCAGTAAGCCATTTAGCCAAAGCAACGCTAGAAACAGGTGCACCCAACTTCAATCCAGCAAACGAAACAAATAGTTTATCAGTTTTTTAGATATCTTTTGTGTTATGAAGATAAAAACGTAATTGTCTATGAACATCTAGCAAATGTAGTATATATTCTCCATTGCTGGAATATTTTGGAAAGAATACTGAAGATTAGCACATTGATGATTATTGACTTTTGATAATAATTTGGGCAAAAGGATGCATTAGTTCATAAAGATACTCTGTCCTTATGAAAAATTAAATGTGGACATTTCGCCAACAGTGCCTGAATTTCCAAAATTCATCTGGTGGAGGTGATGGCAACTAAAAACAAGGTCTTCCAAGACCAACATTTCAGACTACTATCATTGGCAAACTCAAAGGGTGGTAGAATCAAAGACTGTAGTATTAGACTGAGATACTATGGTGGTGTGGGGTCTTTAAAGGGATGTTTAAGAAGAGCTGTGCCATACAAAAAAGCTTTACATAGTTTATAAAAACCAAGTGAGAGGCCATCAAATCCATTGTGGAAGTTAGAAATTGCTGCTTATTGGACTATCAATGTTGAAGAACTAACCCTTTGGTTAAAAGGTTGTGCCAAGCAGTCTAGCACATCTAGCACATGATTTGTTGGTACTAAAAAAGGAGCTATGTGTTTTGAGTACACCAATGCACAAATCTTTTCCAATAACTAAAGTACAGTTGTGTACACTTACCATAAATGTAGATGTTCAAGTGTATTCACTGTTGCAGTCATCACACTTGGGTTATCTTGCCAGGGGTAGCCCTCAGTCGGCCCAAACACCAGAGGCTTAATATTTCTGCATCGGTTGCTGTCAGTCCAGGAATGATGTCAGGTTGTCAGTGGTATAGCATTAGGCAGCCAATGCCATTACATCAGTTTTTCTTGCCACACCTGTCAGGAGCCCCCAAATAGGGAGCTAGGTTATGGTGGAAGAACACCACCAGTAGAAAGTAAATACCAAAAATTCCCCATAAGGTGAGAGGAAGAGAGACACCAGGGGGATGGAGGGTGGGAAACCAGGACTGTAAGAATGAATACACTCAAACATCTACATTTATGGATGTGTACACAACTGTACTATGTTATTCGTGTTTCAATGTTGCCGTCATCACACTTGGGTTGATTCCCAAAGCTGAAGAAAAGGGTGGAGGCAGTCAAGAAGACTGGGGGCTGGCTAGGATGCCCTGCAAGACTGCAGTGGCAAAGCCTGCCCTGGATTTGGAGAAGACAGGCAGGTGGTAATGCTTGGTGAGGGTATGAACAGAAGTCCACGCTGCAGCCTCCAGGATGTCCCTGATGGGGACCCCCTCCAAGAAAAGCTGCATTGGTGGAGGTTGCCCTGGTGAAATGCGTCCTGACTCCCTTTGAAGGCATTTTCCCATGCTGTTTGTAGCAGAAATGGATGCAGCGTGCTATCCATTCGTAGATTGTTTGTTTGGATATAGCCTTGCCCTCTGCCGATGCTGCGAAGCCGACTAGCAATTGGTCAGTTTTTCTAAAAGATTTAGTCCTATCCAGACAGAATCTGAGCTGTCTGTGCACAACTAGAGAGTTCAGAATCCTTTCCCCCTTGTTTTATGGGTTAGGAAAAAAGATGGACAAATGAATGGCTTGGTTGACAGCCACATTGGACACTAGACATGAAGGATGGGTTAGTCAGCATGGAAAGGTATGAAGGGCTCTACAGCCATGAGTGCTTGCAGTTCAAACTATTATAGCTGAAGTGATGGCCAGACACAAGGCTATTTTCCAAGAGAGGAATTTTAACTCTGCTGAAGATGCAGGTTCAAAGTAGGGTAGGATGAGCTTTTCCAACACAAAGTTAAGATCCCAAGCTAGGATAGGAGCTCTTCTAGGTGGCCTTAAGTTGTTAGCCCCTCTTAGGAACTATTTGATGAGAGGGTTTGAGAAGACAGATGGCTCTGTGTTGTAATGAGCAAACATGGCAGATGCATGAATTTTAATAAAAGAGAAGGATAGACCCCCCCCCCATGTAGTAGGTCTGCTAGGTAATCCAGGATGAGAGGTAGGGAGGGCTGTGCTGTTTCGGCTCCCTTACCCTGGATCCAGGTGCAAAACCTTTTCCACTTGTCAGCATAGGAATTTTTAGTACTGGGGTGTCTGGCCTCATGTACAACCATCCAGCACTTGTTTGCTTAGGTTGGCAGCTGGAGGATAGGTCAGGGAATAAGACAGGCTTGCCAGGTTCAGGGTCTGCAATTGTGGATGCATGAATTCTCCATTCTTCTGGGTCAGGAGTGTTGGGATCTGAGGTAGGGGCTATGGTGGCAGGGGTGACAGGCTGAGCAGCAGTGGGTACCAGTGCTGGCGTGGCCAGTCTGGGGCAATCAAGATTGCCCTTGGTATTTCTTCCCTTATTCTGAGCAGTACCCTTGAAATGAGTGGTGGAGGGGGAATGCATAGATCGAGAGGTTTACCCATTGGAACAATAGAGCATCCAGCTTCCAGGCATTGCTGTGAGGTTCCCTGGTGCAGAATTTGCTGAGCTGATGACTGGAGGGGGAGGCAAAGAGGTCTACCTTCGGGGTGCCCCATTTCTGGGTTACAAGGTTGAAGGTTCTGTGGTCTAGCAGCCACTTGTGTGGGTCTAGGAGGTTTCTGCTTAAGATGTCTGCCAGAGAGTTTAGGGAGCCTGGCAGGAATTGTGATAGTAGGTATATGTGCATGGCTGAGGCAGTGTGCCAAAGGGTCATGGCGAGCCTGCAGAGAGGATAAAAGTGAGTCCCTCCCTGCTTGTTGATATACCACATCATGGTGGTGTTGTCTGTTTTGATCACTAGAGGCCCCGGGGAAAGTAGGGTGTCTGAAAACTGTCAGGGCATGCTGAACAGCTAGCATCTCTTTTTGGTTGATGTGCAGATGTATTTGATTTGGGCTCCAATGGCCCTGAATGCACCTACTGTCCAGGTGTGCACACGAGGCACAGTCTGATGCATCTGTGGTGAGGGTATGGGTGGCATGGAGTTGTGAGAAGGGAAGTCCCTTGTTGTGGTTGCATGCTGCAGCCCACCAAAGAAAATCTTTCCTTAGCCATGGTATCATAGGTATGACAGTTTCCAGGTCTTGAGAGTGTTGACACCAAAGGCTTTTTAGGTACCACTGTAGTTTCCTCATATGCAGTCTGGCATATGGAGTGAGTACAATGCGGGAGGTCATGAACCCTAGAGCTTGCAGGATTTTCCTTGTGGATAACTGGGGTCTGGTGGCTAGTTGAGAGAAGTAGCCTGTCAGGTAAGGCTTGTTTTTCTGGAGTAAGGAATGCCATCTGGGATGCTGTGTCCAGGCTTGCTCCCAGGAATACAACTTTTTGTGTGGGGACTAGTTTTGATTTTTCATTGATAGCATACCCCAAGGGAGGTCAATAGGTCCTTTACAAAGGTCAGGTGCTGCAACAGCTTTTCCTGTCTGCCTGAATCAGGCAATCATCTAAGTAGGGGTAGATGTGAATATTGGTGTGTGTGCAAAAAGCAATGGCTGGAGCCAGGCATTTTGTGAAAACTCTGGGAGCAGTGGATAAGCCAAAGAGAAGCACAGAGAACTGAAAGTGCACAGATCCTGCCCTGAACCGTAGATATTTCCTGCAAGATTCCCTGATTGGGAATTGTAGGTAGGTCTTTTTTAGGTCTAGGATGGCTAACCTAGCATACTTGGAAAGCATAGGAAGAAGCTGCTGGAGGGTGAGCATTTTGGTATCACCAGAAAGGTGTTTAGAATGGACAGATCAAGGATTGGGCGCCAGGTGCCCTCTTTTCTGGTTACTAGGAAGAGTCTGGAATAGAAACCTTGGCCTATCTGGCCTGCAGGAGCATGCTGTATTGCCCTCATGGAAAGCAGGGAATGGACTTGCTTTTGGCCTCTGCCCACTGGTTTGGAGGAAGATCTGGGAACCCTTTTGGGGTTGGCAGAGTGTGGAAATAAAATTTGTATCCCTGGGACACTATGCTGAAAACCTATCAGTCATTGTCAATAGAGGTCCAGTTGTTTGCATGGAAGGAGAGTTTTCCTCCTAGGGGCACAAGCAAGTGGGCACAACCAGGTGAGCAGAGGTAAGGGGTGGAGGTGTAAAGTCATTGTGAGTTTTTACCATAAGGGGGTGGCTTAGCACTCCCCATTTTTGAAGAGGAGGAACTCCATTGCTTAGATCGCTGCATTCCCTGTAACTGCTGTCTGGGGTGTCTGCTTCCCCTGGGACTTGGCTGAGCTGGCCTGCAGGGGGCCAGAAAGGACCAATGCTTGGTGGGGTAAGTGCCTACTGAACCTCGGAGGCTGGACCTGTAAAAAGTCTGTCTGCATAGATTTAGCTTTTTCTTCCATCTTTTTTAAGACCTCTTCTGCCTTGGTGCTAAACAAATTGTCTTTGTTCAATGGTGCGTCCAATAATTTTGATTTGACATGGTCTGGCAAGATCTGTTCCTTAAGCCAAGCATGCCTTCTAAGGACAGAAAGTACAGTTTTGTACATACCATAAATGTAGATGTTCGAGTGTATACACTGCTGCAGTCATTACACTTGGGTTAACCGGCCGTCAGGCAGTTCCCCAGTCGGCCTGAGTTCCAAAGTCTTTGTCCGGTGTCGGTTGCTATCGCCTCCTCCCTGACGTCAGTGCGACAGGGGTATACAAGATGCAGCCGACGCCATTTTCTTCAGTTTTTCTTGCCCCCGATGTCAGGTGCCCCTAAATAGGTAGGCAATTCCAATTGCTAATAAAATATACATAAGAAAATCAAAAAACAACTTACAGCTACCAGCAAATACTCCCCATAGGTAGTAAGGGTAGAAGACATAGGTATGTACCAGCCAGTAAGAGGGGAAGGAGGGAGGGTAACCTGGACTGCAGCAGTGTATACACTCGAACATCTACATTTATGGTAGGTACAAAACTGTACTATGTTCATCGTGTTACACTGCTGCAGTCATTACACTTGGGTAGAATCCCAAAGCTGAGGTAGGGTGGCTGGTTCTATAAGGCATTAGGGGTGGCTATAAGGCCCTGCAGCACTGCAATGGCGAAGCCACCTCTGGATTTAGAGTATAGAGGCAGATGGTAATGCTTGGTGAAGGTATGTACAGAACTCCAAGTTGCTGCTTCCAAAATATCCTTGGTTGGTATTCCCCTGAGGTAGGCAGTTGAAGTAGCTGTTGCCCTGGTGGAGTGAGATCTAATGCTGCTAGGTACAGGTTTTCCATGGTATGTGTAGCAGAAACGTATACAATGTCCTATCCACTTTGAAATAGTCCGTTTGGAAATGGCTTTTCCCTGTGCTCCTGCAGCATATGCTACCAATAATTGCTCAGATTTTCTGAAAGCTTTGGTTTTGTCCAACTAGAAGCATAACTGCCTGTGAATGTCCAAAGAGTGCAGTAGCCTCTCCCCTTTATTCTGTGTTTTAGGATAAAAAGTTGGCAGGTGAATAGTTTGGTTTAGAGCCATACTGGATACAACCTTTGGCATAAACGTAGGGTTAGTTCTTATAGACACGCTGTCCTGGTGGAAAATGAGGAAAGGTTCCACTGCCATTAGTGCCTGTAATTCTGAAACTCTCCGTGCTGATGTTATTGCCAGGAGCAGAGCAGTTTTCCAAGAGATATATTTTAATTCTGCTGTGTTAGCTGGCTCAAAAGGAGGTAAAGTTCATTTTTCCAAAACAAAGTTGAGGTCCCAAGTTGGAGTAGGTGCTCTACGGGGCGGTCTTATGTTTTTAGCCCCTCTGAGGTACTGTTTTAACAGAGGATTAGAGAAAATTGGTGGATCCGTGTTGTAATGAGCAGAGATGGCAGAGGCGTGGATCTTGATGGATGAGAAGGAGAGGCCTTTGTCCAGCAACTCAGTTAAGTATTGTAGTATCTGAGGAATGTTTGGGACAAGAGGGTCAAGGCTGTGACCTTGGTTCCAAGCACAGAATCTCTTCCATTTATCCGAATAGGCTTTTCTGGCACTTGGCCTTCTGGCCTCCAGAATGACATCCATAACAGCTTTGGAGAGAGGCATTGCTTGCTTGACAAAGGAATCTTCCATGCAGCTAGGTTTAAGGTCTTTAGCTGGCTGTGTAGTATTTGATTGTTGTGCGGAGTCAGCAGATGTGGGATTTGAGGCAATACCATCACAGGAGCAAGGACAAGGATTTTACTCAAGACTTTTTCTGGTACCCAGAAAGGACAAAGCCTGGAGGCCCATTCTGGATCTTTCACCTCTAACCACTTACCTGGATGTTCCGAAATTCAAGATGTTGACATTACAGCAGCTTCTTCCCATGCTGGGCAAGGAAGCTTGGCTCGTGACTTTGGACCTCAAGGAGGCATACCTGCATGTCCCTATCAGACAAAACTGCAGAAGATACCTCAGATTCATAGCTGGTTCAATGAAATACCAATTCTCTGCACTGCCCTTTGGCTTATCTACTGCGCCCAGGGTCTTCACGAAGTGCCTGGCACCAGTAATTCCATTTTGCAGACAGAAAGGAATTCAAATGTATCCGTACCTGGACGACTGCCTGATTCAAGCAAAGAGCAAGGACATTCTTCTAAAGCATCTGGCGTTTGTAAAAAGGTTCTTGTGCTAAGCTCCTTAACTCATTACATCTGAGTGACGTCTCCAGGTGCATATGCAATTACCTCCTACTGCTCCTCTAGGTGTCAAATATTACTTGTTCATATTGCATTGATGATTCCAAAATCATGCTACATACAGGGTATCAGGTTATTTTATCTTGAAGCATACATGATGGCAGACACAACTGTATTGATATCTGATCTCTGTCAATGAGTATTTGTTAGAATTGTAAGGTGCTAACTTAAATTTTAAAGGCTCAGGCCACACCCACTAGGAGTTAAAGGTACACACTCAAAAGAGTTGTACTGGAGGGAAGCCAGTGGCCAGTCTGGTGCAATCAGGATCATCTTTGGCTCTTCTTGCCTGGCTTTTATAAGTACCTTTGGCAGGAGAGGTAGTGGTGGGAAAGCGTATACATGTAGGTTCTCCCAGCTGAATGAGAGGGCAACCACTTTCCATGCTTGTGGATGGTAACTCCTTGTGCAGAATTTTTGTAGCTGGCAGTTGATTGGGGATGCAAACAGATCTACGTCCGGGCTCCACCATTTCTGTGTTATCATTCTGAATATTTGTGGATTCAATTCCCATTCGTGGGGATCCATGATGTTTCTGCTTAAGTTGTCTGCCAATGTGTTTTTCTCTCCTGGCAGGAGCTGTGCTTGCAGATGAACTTGAAAGTTTATAGTTGTGTTCCACAAGGTTATGGCTTGTCTGCATAGGGGGTAGGAGTGAGTGCCCCCTTGCTTATGTATGTACCACATAACTGTGGTGTCGTCTGTCTTTATCAGTAGTTGTCCTGGATGCAGCAGGTCCTTGAAAGCTATAAAGGCATTTTTGTACAGCTAGCATCTCTTTTTGATTGATGTGTAGATGCCTTTGTTCTGCGGGCCACGTGCCCTGAATACATTTGCCTGCCATGTGTACTCCCCAGGCGTAATCCGATGCATCTGTTGTCAGTGTTTGCCTGACTGTGGGTTGTGTAAAAGGCTGTCCCCTGTTGAGGTGACAAGCTTGAGCCCACCATTGAAATTCGTGTTGAAGGCAAGGGATTAGTGGTATAACTGTTTCCAAGCTTTGACAGTGTTGAGACCATACATTCTTTAGGTACTATTGTAGTTTCCTCATATGCAGTTTGGCATATGGTATTAGTAGTATGCAGGATGCCATGTAACCCAAGGCCTGCAGAATTTTTCTTGCAGGGAGTTGGGTCTTTGTTGCCATCAATTGAAAGTATTGAGTCAGTTGTCCTTGCTTGTCTGGCGTGAGATAAGCCATCTGGGCCGTTGTGTTCAAGCTGGCACCCAGGAATATAATCTCTTGTGAGGGCACTAGTTTTGATTTCTTTTCATTTACTGTGTACCCCAGGCAACTTTTGAATAGCTCTTATATCCATGAGTGCTGTAATTTGTTTTTGAGCCTCTGCCCATTGATATGGTGGCAGATTTGGCAGAGTGTGAAAGTGGAACCTGTAACCTTGAAATACCATGCTGAGAACCCATTTGCCTTTGGTGATCATTTGCCAATTGTGGTAGAAGAGTGCCAATTTTCCTCCCAAGGGGGCTGCCAAGAGGGATTTGTTTGGCAGCTGTAGTGGGAAGTCATTGGAGCTGCTTTTTATATGGTTGGGGCCTGTCTTCCCCTTCTTTCTGGCCTGATGCAACCCATTGTCGAGGCCTATAAGGACCTTGTGTTTGACCTCTACCTCTTGGTCGTCTGTATCTTCCCCTTTGAGGTCTGTCTGTAATTGGAAAGGACCAATTCTTAGTTGGCCAGTTTCTGCTAAATCTAGGAGGCTGAACCTGTAAGAAATCCTTCACCGTTTGTACAGATTTTGCCTTATCCTTCATTTTCTTTAATACCTCTTCTGCCTTAACTCCAAATAACACATCCTGCTGCAAAGGTGCATCCAATAATTTTGCTTTAACATGATCTGGTAACATATGTTCTTTTAACCAAGCATGCCTTCTAATGACAAAGCCTGTAACTGCTGCTCTGCAGGAGGCCTCTAGAGAATCAAAACCACATTGCAAAGTATGCTTTCCCACTTGTTCAGCTGCATGCAATAAATCCTGCATTTCTTTAAAATTAGGAGGATCTGATTCTGGAAGTATTTTCTGTTTTAACTGAGACAGTAAAAATTGCTGATATTTTAGCATGTGAAACTGGCAATTTAAGGCTCTCATTGCTAAAGTTGCAGACGTATATACTTTCTTTCCCCATCTGTCTAATGCTCTGGAATCTTTGTCAGAGGGAACTGGATTCTTGGCTGATGAGGCCTTAACTCCTTTGGGTCCCTGAGAAATAGTTTCAGGGTCAGCTATAGGGCTTTTATACAGAAATTTATGTGAGTCAGGGACTCTGTAGTATCTGTCAGGTTTAACAGGGGCTGGAGGTAAGGAATCAGGATTTAAACTGGATTCAGTATACACATCATCCACAATATCTAACACTGGCGGAATAGTAAGGGGTCTGTGTTGAGGTAATAAAAGGAAGTCTCTGAGCCTTTTCTTGGATTCTGAGTAATCCTGGCCTTCCCAGTGGAAATGCTCCCTTCATGGTATGTAGGGTTTCCCCAAAGGAGTAGTCCTCAGGCGATGAGGCTGATGGAATTGATTCCTCAGCATCAGAATCCTCATAGGGGGGTAAAAGAGTACCCTAGGTCTGAGGATGACTCAGAAGAGATGGTCAACCTGGTCGGATGAGTCATAATCTGCATCCTGTCTAGGCTTTTTATCAGGAGGGGGATGAGACCCCCTGATCAGAGTGATTAGGTCTTCGGCCATTTTGAGCATTTGTTTCTTAGGCATTGAGGCCTGTCCTGGAGAATGCGGTATTTGTTTCTTTGATTTTAAAGGAGGCTTAGACTTAGCTGAGGGTTTAATGCATAACTGAGTAGGTCTGAAGACACCCTCTGAAACTGTGGGTAGCTCAGCTACTCCGGATCCCTCTGAAAGGTTAGTCTCGGTATCTCCAGTCATCTCCACGTGGGAGTCAGAGGCGGCCTGTGGTTCTACAGAAGCGGTCGTCAGGGGCTGCAAAGGTGCCTCACTGAAAACCGGAGAACCAGCGAATGGCCTAAAAGAGGCTTCGTCGTCAGTTTTAGGCATCGGATGCCCATCCTTGTCTTTGCGCTTTTTGTGTATTCCAGGCATCGGAAGTTCTGACGGCATGGTATAATTGAATTTTCTATCAAAATAATGTTGGGCAAAATCAAACAGACGTTTAATAGTCCGCTTGTTAAACCTAGCACAAAACCGACAACCAGTGACGTCGTGGTCTGGGCCTAGGCATGGGAGACAATAGGAATGGAAATCCTTATGAGGTATTTGCTTCCCACAAGAAATACAGTTATTAACTTTTACTGACATCGGTCTGAGGCAAGAAAAAGTTTCCCCAACGGGCTACTTAGCTTTGTAGAAGACTTCGGTTCTGGATTCGGAATGAAAATCTCAGAAGACGGCTGACCGGCACTTGCGAACTGCTTTTGCTTCAGGCACCACGCGACAAGAAAGACTGAAGAAAATGGCGTCGGCTGCATCTTGTATACCCCTGTCGCACTGACTTCAGGGAGGAGGCGACAGCAACCGACGCCGGACCAAGACTTTGGAACTCAGGCCGACTGGGGAACTGCCTGACGGCAGGATAACCCAAGTGTAATGACTGCAGCAGTGTAACACGATGAACATCCAGTGACTGCTGCCCTGCAAGAAGCTTCTAGGGCATCAAAGCAACATTGCAAGGTGTGCTTAGTAACTTGGCTTGCAGAATGCATAAAGCTCTTGTAATTCTTTACTTTCTGCACAAGCAGGAAAGGAAGATATTTTTTGTTTGAGGAGTTCCATGGTATGCTGCTACTATTTCAGCATGAACTGACAATTAAGTGCTCGAATAGCAAGAGTTGCAGAGGTGTATAATTTTTTACCCCATCTGTCTAAAGCTCGGGAATCCCTGTCTGAGGGGGTGGGATTCTTAGCTGAAGTTGTTTTAATTCCTTTAAGTCCTTGGGAGATGACCGCTGGGTCAGCAGTAGGATTTTTGAAAAGAAATTTGTGAGAGTCAGGGACTCTAGTACCGTTCAGGTTTCCTGGGAGCAGGAGGAAAGGTGTCAGGAGTCAAGTTGGATTCCATAAAATCATCATCCACATCATCCAGGACAGGAGGAATGGCTAAAGGTCTGTGCTGTGGTAAATCTAAGAATTCCCTGAGTCTCTTTTTTGACTGTGGATAGTCCTGACATTCCCATTGGAAATGCTCCCTTAAAGTATGTAGGGTTTCACCTAACCAAAAATCCTCAGGAGGAGAGGTAGAAGGAATGGATTCATCTGCATCAGAATCCTCATAAGCAGAATGGGGTTGCATGTCTTCATATTCAGAAAGCTCAGAGCTATCGGACTCCTGTTCACATAAAAACTACTGGGGACACGTCTTTTTCTTTTGGAAGGGGGAGCCTGTCTTCCCCTAATAAGCATAATAAGGTCTTCCGCCATTTTATGCGCATGAGATTGAGGCATGGAAGCAGGTGCCTGAGCTTGGGTCGGTTTTTTAAGCGTAGTTCATACCCTGGGCCTTAGAAACACAGTAGCTTTAGAAAGAAATGAAGACGCAAAACAAGTCGTCTGTGTCGAGTATCGGTAGTGCGAAGAACTTCCTCGGAAGCCGGTGCCTGCTCAGCGTCTCCGGACCCATCCAAGGTAGAGACATCTGCAGGATCCTTAGTCGAAGAAGAGTTGCACAGCATACCTGACTCCAAACGGGTCTCTGCAGCGGCCTGCGAATCCACAGAAGCGGGCATCAGGGGCTGCAAAAGAGCCTCACTGAGGACCACAGAACTGACTACTAGCTTAACGGAAGCGTCATTGGCAGTTCTGGACCTGTGCAGTCTCTGTCTTTATCCTTACTTTTTTTGGAAGATCAGTAGTCAAATGGCTTACTGAAGCTACATTCGGAATACAAGGACTGAGAGCGAAAATATTTAGCTACAATAAGGGTCCAACGATGTACAGTTCTGGCATTGAACAAAGCACAAAAGTGACAGCGAGGGCTGTCACGGTCTGGGCCTAAACAGGTGACGCAGTAAGAATATCCCAACGGGGTATTTGGCTTTAGAAGACTTCAAATTGGAAACGAAAACTCAAGTAGCAGCCAACCGGCACTCATGTGAACTGCTTCTGCTTCGGGCTCCTCGGCAAGGAGGACTGATGTAATGGCGTCGGCTGCCTGATTTTATACTGACAACCTGACGTCAGTCCTGGAGTGAAAGCAACTGACGCAGAAATACTAAGCCTCTGGTATTCGGGCTGACTGAGGGCTACCCCTGGCAGGATAACACAAGTGTGATGAATGCAACAGTGAAACACGAAGAACATTGTATAGTTTTCTAGTGCATGGTTTAAGGACAGCAAGATGTGGTGTACAAAGGAAGAGATCATAGAAAATCTTGCTATTATTGGAATTAGAGAAACCAAGCTATCAGCTTGAGGCTTGGAAGGTCTGCATGTGTCATGCCTGTCAGATGGGACAAGAGGTCCAGAACTGGGTCCAAAATCCAAGGTTGGTGAACTAAGTGAGGCCACAGGAACGGAAATCAAATCTGTCAAGATCAAAAAGGGGCAATGAGGATAACTGGTTTTCAACTTGGCAGCTCTCTGAAGGAATTTCAGGATTAGAGGAATTGGGGGAAATGTGTAAAGCAACTCAGGAGGCCAATCGTGGTATAAAGCATCCCTCAGTGACTCCCCCTGTGGGGGGGGGGGGGATCAGGGCAAAGTAGTAGTTGTACTTGTTGTTTAGAGGAAATGCAAAGAGGTCAAAAGCATGGCCGGCCCCATTTGTGGAAGATTTGTTCTGCCACTTTCTGATTGACGGACCATTTGTGAGGTAACAGTATGCACCTGCTCAGCTTGTCTGCTAGCACGTTGGACTTCCCTGGAATAAAGGCTGCTAAGAGAAAGCAGTAGGAAGATATTATAGTAATAACCCATGCCTGGGTGTGGGTAATGCGGGATTTACCCACGGTTGGCGTGGTTTGGTCCCGAGGGCGAAGCCCGAGGTACCAAACAAAGACAACCGTGGGTAAATCCGCGATACCCACACCCACAAGTGGGTTATTGCTATTATACTATGACATTATTTAAGAAAAGAAATAATGACTTTTCTTAAATAATGGCATTGTATAATGCTTCTTTGCTGCCCTTCCGCAGCTGTCTGGTATCCGCGGCAGTTCTGATGTACTGCACATGCCAACGCAGTACATCAGAGCTGTGGCCAAAAGCAACGGAGAAAGCAAGATCTCCGTTGCTTTTTACTGTTTCGCTATGTTAAATGGGTTTAACATAGCGAGACAGCTTTAAAATAAGCAACGGAGATCTCCGTTGCTTATTTTAAAGCTGTCTCGCTATGTTAAACCCATTTAACATAGCGAAACAGGTTTAAAAAAAAAAAGCAACGGAGAAAGCAAGATCTCCGTTGCTTTTTTTAAACCTGTGTCGCTATGTTAAACTCTTTTAACATAGCGAGACAGTGTTTTAAAAGAGACTTATACTAATGGAAAAAGTCTGGGCGACCGGACCTTTTTCCATTAGTATAAGTCGATTTACAACGTGCAAGCTGGCCAATCAGCGTGCACGTTTTGGAATATTAATGGGGGGTCATGGTATAATACCCATCGCCACACCCATAATGCTTCTTGATGTACAGGATATGATCTGGTTCCTCCCAGTTTGTTGAAGTACCAAACCACAGACATATTGTCCGTTTGAACTGCAATGGTTCCTGATGGGAGAGCATCCTGAAATGCTTGCAGTGCTAGAAACACTGCTATCAAATCCAGAATGCTGATATGCAAACTGGCCTCTTTGGGGTCCATATGTCTTAGACTGTCTTTTCCCAGGTAATGCCTCCCCCCCCCACCCCACCCTAGCTGGAAAGCATATGTGATCACTATGGCCTTGGGCTGTGAGGGGTCAAATACCAGATATGATTGGATCCACCATATCAGACTTTTCTTTCAAGAGTTTGCAATTCATACATGGGCTGACAAGGGTAGATGAAGAATCGACCACCGAGGTGTGAACATCCATTGGAGAATTCTTATGTGAAACCTGGCTAGTGGAACAAAGGTTATCGCTGCTGCCATTGATCCCAGAGCTTGTAATGCTAAGTGAGCCAAGATCGAGGGACTGCAAAGTATTTTCTTGATTTGTGGCCTTAAAGTTTGAACTCTGGAAAGGGGAACAGACTATTGTTGACTTGTGTCTAGTAGAGTTCCTATGAATTCTAGAATTTGAGTTAGCTCTAGTTCTGACTTTTCAAAATTTACAGTTATTCATAATCTTGTGCAAGTGTAGAGGACCCTCTTCTTCTGCCATAGGGAGGTGATGCCTGGTCAGAGTGGCAATGAGCCAGTCATCTAAATATGGAAAAAAACAGAATCCTTGCAGTCTCAACTGAGCCACTACCATACATTTGGTGAACACACCCCTGGGGGGGGGTGAAGCCAAAGGGCAGTGCTCTGAACTGCTAATGGTTGACATGACACCCAGCTGGAAGAGCAAGAATCTCCTGGATTATCTGCTTATTTTTATATGATAGTATGCATCCTGGAGATCTACTGAGCACATCTATAGTCATCCTTTTTCAGAAATGGAAGAATGGACTGAACCGCGACCATCCATAACTTTTGTCTTTCGAACAAATCTGTTTAGATTGCTGAGATTCAGAACCGGTCTCCAGTCCTGTCTTCTTTGGCAATAAAGAATGTTGAGCAAGTTCCAGGTCCTTTCTGGTTGGGGGGATCTCTTGGATGACTCTCTTCTAGCAGGTTTTGTATTTGTATGGCTGCTTGATCCCTTTGATTTGGTGGTACATCAAGGATTCTCTTGGAGGTCGGGAGAGAAAGGGAAAAAGGAATTGTATATCTTCTGGATAAAATCCTCTTCACCAAAGTATCTACCTCTATCCAGGCTCTCTGGTGCAGGGACAAATGACCCCCGATTACCTCCAGAGGGGGACAACTGGGCCTCTGTTCAGGAGTGCCGAAAAGGTCTGCCAAAGGAAGAATCTCTGGATAAATGATGTTGCAGGCCTCCTCTGCCACAAGGGAGTCAACCATTTGTTTCCCCATCTGCCTCTGGGGGGAAACACTTACATGAGTCTTGGAAAGATCCTTGTGATTTCTTGAACTAGATTTTTTCCACCTCCCCAGTGACTCCTAGAGAAGGGATCTTGGGGGGCGGGGGGGGGGGGGACACACGCCAATGGCAGAAAGGCTCTTTCCATCCTTATCACACCTGGACAACGTAACTGACGTTGGGGCCAAAAGGACAGGTGTCATCAAAAGGAGCACTGACAAATGTAGACTTGAAAGGCTCCACAAAGTCACACAACTTGTTAGACAATTCTCTAGAAAGAGCCAAAAGAAGATGATAAAAGCCCTTTAGGATCAACTTATTTTTGCACTCTACCAAAGCATCGGGGTTAAAGGCACTGCAGATCGCACAACTTTCTTGTAAGTGAAGGGGGCCTAGACAGTAAACGCAAGGAGTGTGGGTGTCAGAAAAATGAATCTTTTGACCCCATTTCCCACACTTCTTAAGCTCTGCTAGAGTTTTTGTTGCTTTTCAGTCATGACAGGAAAATAAAAGCGCAAATAAAACAAAAGTAACCACAGTGTAAACTATAACTAAAAAAATTCAAAAACATGCACTGTGAAGAAAAAAGTACAGTTTTGTACCTACCATAAATGTAGATGTCCGATAGGTATGCATCTGCAGTCCTTACATATGGGTTGTCCTGCCGCAGGCAGCCCTTCGGTCGGCCGGATTCCAAAGTCTGGGTCCGGCGTCGGCTGATGTCGCCCTCTCCCCGACGTCAGAGCGCCTGGGGTATAAAAGCGTCAGCCGACGCCATCTTCCTCAGTTTTTCTTGCCCCAGATGCCAGGTGCCCTCTAAGGAAGGCTAAATTTGGAGAGATGCAAAAAATTCCAAACATGCACAGTAATATAAAACAAATACACCATAATAGATAACCCCAGCTAGCTATAAGATGGATAAGTACCCAGGAAATACCACAGAGGGGAAGGAGGGAGGGTAAACCTGACTGCAGATGCATACCTATCGGACATCTACATTTATGGTAGGTACAAAACTGTACTATGTCCTTCAAGGATGCATCTGCAGTCCTTACATATGGGTAGAATACCATAGCCAAGCTGGGGGTGGTAGGATCTAAGAAAGGGATGGTGTAGCTAAAATGCCCTGCAGGACTGCCGTAGCAAAGCCTGCTCTGGATCTGAAATATAAGGGTAAGTTGTAATGCTTGGAAAATGTATGCACGGAGCTCCATGTAGCAGCTTCTAAAATGTCCTTGGTAGCCACCCCTCTTAAGAAGGCTGTGGAGGTGGCTGTGGTTCTGGTGGAATGAGGTCTAATGTTAGCTGGAATGGTTTTGCCATGAAAAGAGTAACAGAATCGAATGCAATTCCCTATCCATTTTGAAATTGTCTGTTTGGAAATTGCTTTTCCTTGTAAACCAGCAGCATATGCTACAAATAGCTGGTCAGATTTTCTGTAAGTCTTAGTTCTGTCCAAGTAGTAGCGCAACTGTCTGTGAATGTCCAGGGTATGCAGAAGTTTCTCCCCTTTGTTTTGTGGATTTGGAAAGAAGGTAGGCAGGTGAATAGCTTGGTTCAGTGAGACCCTGGATACCACCTTTGGCATGAATGAAGGATTGGTTCTCAGTGAAACTCTGTCCTGATGAAAAATAAGAAATGGTTGTACTGCCATGAAGGCCTGTAACTCAGATACTCTTCTTGCTGAGGTTATGGCCAGAAGGAAGGCAGTCTTCCAAGACAGGAACTGTAGTTCTGAAGATGCTGCTGGTTCAAAGGGAGGTAGAGTTAATTTTTCCAACATGAAGTTAAGGTCCCATGTAGGCACTGGTGGTTTCCTTGGAGGATTGATGTTTTTAACTCCCCATAGAAACTGCCTTAGGAGAGGATGAGAAAAGACAGGTGGATCAGTATTGTATTCTGCTGAAATTGCTGAAGCATGAATTTCTATGGAAGAGTAAGAAAGGCCATTGTGGAGCATTTCTGCCAAGTATTCCAGGATATGTGCCAAGTTCATCACTGTCGCATCTAGGCCCTTTGTGGTGTTCCAAGTGTGAAATCTTTTCCATTTTGCTGAATATGCCTTTCTTGTGGAAGGCCGGCGAGCTTCCATGATGATGTCCTTCACTGTCTTGGATAGCTTATCCTGGTGAGGAGTCAAGGTATTCTCCAGGCTGTCAGCTGCAAGGTTTTCAGGCTGGAGTGCAGAGTTTTGTAATTGTGTTGTGTCAGAAGAAGTGGCCATTGTGGTAGAGGCCACGGTTTCGTACGTGACATGCTCCTTAACAGTGGGTACCAGTGTTGTCTGGGCCAGTCCGGAGCTATCAGAATCACTTTGGGCTGCTCTGTCCTGATCTTCAGTAAGACCTTGGTCATTAATGGAAGAGGTGGGAATGCATACACTGTTAGAGTATTCCAGCTGAAAGAGAGGGCGTCCACTTTCCATGCTTGTGGGTGGTATGTCCTTGAGCAGAATTTCTTCAGCTGATGGTTGTGGTGGGAGGCAAAAGATCTATGTCCGGCCTCCCCCATGATTGTGTTATCTGAAGGAAGATGTCTGGGTGCAGCATCCATTTGTGTGGATCCATGATATTTCTGCTTAGGCTGTCCGCCAGTATATTGTCTTTTCCTGGCACAAACTGGGATTGCAGCTCTATATTGAGTTTTAGGGAAATTTCCCAAAGATTCATTGCCAGCCTGCATAGAGGGTAGGAATGGGTACCTCCTTGCTTGTTTATGTACCACATAACTGTGGTATTGTCTGTCCTTATTAGCAGGTGTCCTTGATGCAGAAAATGTTTGAAGGCCTCGATTGCATGTATTGCCGCCAGCATTTCCTTTTGGTTTATGTGCATGCGCAATTCTTTCTGTGACCATAGTCCTTGGATGCATCTGCCCTCCATGTGTGCTCCCCATCCATGGTCTGAAGCGTCCGTTGTAATGGTTTGGCTGATTATTGGTTTGCTGAAGGGCAGACCCCTGTTTGACTGGCTTGCTTGAGCCCACCACAGAAATTCCTTTTGAAGGCATGGAATGAGTGGTATCAAAGCTTCTAGGCTGTGACTGTGCTGGCACCATAAACTCCTTAGGTACCACTGTAGTTTCCTCATATGTAGCCCTGCTTGTGGAATCAGAAGAATGCAAGATGCCATGTAACCCAGGGCCTGCAGGATTTTCCTTGCAGTCAGCCGAGTTTGTTTTGTCAGATTTTCGAAATAATCCGGTAGTTGTCTTTGTTTTTCTTCTGTGAGAAAAGCCATTTGGGTGGTTGTATCTAGTTTCGCACCCAGAAAAATTATCCTTTGGGATGGAACAAGTCTTGATTTGTGAATGTTGACAGTATATCCCAAAGCCTGAAGTAGGCGGATGGCATAATTCAAGTGTTTTACCAAAGTTTGTTGGCTGTCCGCTTGTATAAGGCAGTCGTCCAGATATGGGTATATTTGAATCCCCTGAAGTCTGCAGTGTGCAATTACTGATGCCAGGCATTTTGTGAATACTCTGGGCACAGTAGATAAGCCAAAGGGCAATGCTGAGAATTGATAATGCTCTGAACCTGCAAGAAATCTGAGGTGTCTTATGCAACTTTGTCTGATAGGGACATGCAGGTATGCCTCCTTGAGGTCTAAAGTTACCAGCCAAGACCCCTTGCCCAGCATGGGAAGGAGTTGCTGTAGGGTCAGCATTTTTAATTTTGGCACAATGAGATAAGTATTCAGTGTGGACAAGTCAAGAATAGGCCTCCATTGTTTTTCTTTTCTTGGGACAAGGAATAGTCTGGAATAAAATCCTTGGCCTTGTTCTGTGAGAGGAACCTTTTCTATAGCTTTCATTTGCAATAGGTTGGAAATTTGTTTTAAAGCCTCTGCCCTTTGATTCGGTGGCAGGTTTGGCATGCCTTTTCTTTTTGGTAATGTATGAAAATGGAACCTGCATCCTTTGTCTATTATATGCAGTGTCCATTTGTCTCTTGTAATACTGTGCCAATTTTTTGAGAATAAAGATAGCTTTCCGCCCAAAGGTGCTTCCAATTGAGCCCTGGTTGGTGGGGTCAAGGTAAAGTCCTTGTGGAGCAGTTGTAGGTCCTGCACTACCTCTCTGGTTAGGAGGCTGCCACTGACGTCCTCTGTAGGAGCCTCTAGCTTGCCCTCTACCTCTGGCACGCCTGTTCTTGCCTCTTTGAAATCTCTCTGTGTCTGGAAAGGACCAATTCTTAGAGGGACAATTTATGCTGTATCTTGGTGGTTGGACCTGGAAAAAATCTTTGACTGTCTGTACAGATTTAGCCTTTTCCTCAAATTTCTTTAAGACCTCCTGAGCAGTGGAGCCAAATAACTTTTGCTTTTCCAGTGGCGCATCCAGAAGCTTTGCTTTAACATGAACTGGCAGAGTTTGTTCCTTCAGCCAAGCATGCCTACGTATGACTGCACCTGTCATTGCTGACCTACATGAGGCTTCCAATGCATCACAACCACACTGCAAGAAATGGTTGTAACCTGTTGGGAGTTATGTACCAGATCCTGAAGTGACTTGCGATCTAGGGGTTCAGGTGAAGACAGTTTTTTATGCAATTCATCTAACAAATACTCTTGGTACTGTATCATATGGAATTGACAATTTAATGCCTTCATAGAAAGAGTGGAAGAAGTACACACTTTTTTACCCCATCTCTCTAAAGCCCTGGACTCCCTTTCAGAGGGGAGTGGATTTTTAGTAGTGGCAGATGCAACCCCTTTAGGGCCCTGGGAAATAGTTTCAGGGTCAGCAGAGTGGGCCTTGTAAAGGAAATGATGCGAGTCTGGGACCCTGTAGTACCTATCGGGTTTGACAGGAGCCGGAGGAAGGGAGTCAGGGGTAATGCTAGACTCACGAGTACACATCATCAATGACGTTCAAAACAGGAGGAATAGCCAAAGGTCTGTGCTGAGGTAAATGCAAAAAAGTCCTTAATCTCTTCCTGGAATCAGAGAATTCCTGGCCCTGCCATTTGAAATGCTCTCTCATGGAGTGAAGGGTCTCCCCAAAGGACAGCTCTTCAGGAGGGGAGGCAGAGGGAATAGATTCCTCTGCATCAGAATCCTTGTAGGCTCTAAAGGCCTCCTCCTGGTAGTCTGAAAGAGCCGAGCCATCTGAGGCCTCATCAGAGGACTGGGGGTCAGTGGGCTCAACCCTGGGCCTTTTGTCTAGAGGAGGTTGAGAGCCCCTGTCCGGATGTGGCCGAGAGCCCCTAATTAAGGTAATAAGGTCCTCAGCTAAACTTAAAATCTGTGAACCTGTAATGGATCCCTGAGGAATAGCCTTGGGAGGCAGAGATTTTGGCTGTTTAGCAGCTTTAGCCCTTGTGAATGCCTTTATGGACATGGATGCAGGAGGCCTGGCTGCTCCACGTGCTGGCGTAGTTTTGTCTAGGGAAATGGTGTCGGATGTTTCCAGAACACCGGTTTCTGAGGGAAATTCTATAACCGACTCAGCAGAGGCCTCCTGGGCCGAGGTTGTCGGTTGTGCGGTTTCAATGGTCGGAAGTACCAAGGACTTGGTTTCAGCCGAGTCCGAGACACTCGCGTTAGGCCTAGGCGTGGTTTCAGCCGAAACCACGGTCCGCATGTGTCGGTCCTTGTCCTTCCGTTTTTTGGTTAAATGAGAAGTCGGAGTCTCCGACGGCATATTGTAACAGTAACAAGCCCCAAAAAATTCCTCTGCAAACTCCGCCAGACGCCTAAGAGTGCGTCGGTTGAAGGAGGCACAGGTTGTTCAGGCCGAGACTGGGCCTAGGCAGGGGAGGCAGTAAGAATGGAAATCCTTATGAGCTATTTGTTTCCCACAAGTTAAGCAATTATTAACTTTAAGCGTTTGATCTGACATCGGCTGAGGCAAGAAAGAGTCCCCAACGGGATACTTAGCTTTTGAAGTCTTCGGTAGCTGAAGTTACAGGAGCTGGCCGACCGGCACTTGCAAACTGCTTCTGCTTCGGGCACCACACGGCAAGAAAGACTGAGGAAGATGGCGTCGGCTGACGTTTTTATACCCCAGGCGCTCTGACGTCGGAGAGAGGGCGACATCAGCCGACGCCGGACCCAAACTTTGGAATCCAGCCGACCGAAGGGCTGCCTGAGGCAGGACAACCCATATGTAAGGACTGCAGATGCATCCTTGAAGGACATCTGTGAAGAAGGAAACACTTTCAGTCAGCCAAACTCTTCAGATTCTGATGAACTCCCCAGTTCAGGGGATGAAAGTGCTCAGTTTTGCTCGTTTTGCTTTGCTTGCTGGAAGAATAAAAACAGCTTGGACTGAAGAGTTTGGCTGACAAAGTGTTTCCTACTGCTTCACAGTATATATTTTGGACTTTTATTAGGAAAATAAAATCAGCAGCAATAATAATAGAACAAGGACTTTAAATGCTATAGAAAGTTTAAGCACAACAAAGTTAGAAAAACCTTAAAATTATACACACACACACATGCGTGTGTGCGCGCATATTATATATATATATATATATATATATATATATATATATATATATTTTTTTTTTTTAATGGAAAAAAGGGAAAGGGACTATGGCTATGCTAAAACCTAAGAGGGTAAGGGAGAAAGAAAAATACAGAGAGATACTAATGATATCTACAATACACTAGTACAAGAGTAGAAAAGATAGAAAAAAAGATTAAAAAGATATTAGAAAGCAAAAAGATACAAAAAAATCACTTATCTAATCTGAAAGCTAGAGTAAAATAACCACATCTTTCACCTAACAGCGGCAAATGAGATCTGAGACAATGGGGAGGATGCATTATGGATGAGGGGAAGCTCGAGAGTTTTGGATTGCCACAAGCTTTTACAAGCGGCCATTGGATCAGATGTCTCGGATCCGAACCCATCAGTCGAGGACTGAATGAAAATTGACATCATCAGACCAGCTGATACTCAGAGCCAGGAGTTTTACAATCTGACATTCTGTGTTCAATTGGCAACCTATGAACTACAATGTCTGAAATGGCTAAAGCCTGAACTACTGACAGTTTACGGTGATTCCCAAGGAAAGGCACAACTGGAGTATGGAATTCCTGGCCATGATTAATGACGGCCTTTGTGGAGGCAGTGAGAAGCCAATCCTCCAGCTAAGGAAAGACCAGGAATCCACTACCATGAACTTGAACACCTGTAGATGGTGGTGAGACCAAACGACAGAGCTCTAAACTGACGAAGACTGGATCCCAGTCAGAAGTGCAGATACTCCTGGACCACCTCACTACCTTTTGCGTCCTTGAGGTCAGTCACATCCATTCTTCCTCAAAAGAGGCAGAACGGACTGCAATGTGACCATCCAGAACCTGGTCTGTTTCACAAACAGATTCAAATTATTTAAATTCAAAATGGACTGAGGTCCTTGTCCTTTGGAACCAAAAAGAACCTGGAACAGATCCACTTTGGTCTGGTGGGACCTCTTGGATGACCTGACTTGCTATCAAGCTTTTGGATTTCAATGGCTGTATCATTTCTCCAAATGGGGTGGTACATCCAGAAGATGCCTGCTATTTTCTTTTGTTGGAAATAAAAATGAAATCATGTAGCCTCTGGACACAACTCAACACCCATGTGGTCGAGGTGATGGCTTCTCAAAAGCTTCCAGGTGTAGAGCCAAGCAACCCTGACTGCCTCCAGGGCAGGACAGCCAGGCAACCCCTTCAGGAATGCTGGAAAGGATCCATGAAGTGCTGGTTCTGAGGAATACCTGGTGCTGTGAGGGTGGCATCTAGTTACTCCACTGCCATGAGGGGAACCATCTACAGGACCATCCTGAAGAACTGCCAGGTTTTTGTAAAGCAGAAACATCCCCCAAACTTCTGTTTCCTCAAGAAGGTCCACTGAGATGGCAAAATGCACTCCAAAAGTACACAGTCTGCTCCTGGCAAAAACATCTTTAATCTTAGGCCTAAAGAGTGAAGAACCATCAAGAGGGGCATTAATAAAGGATGCCCTGAAACAGTCAGTACAGTTGCACAATCTCATCCCAGAGTGGCAACCATAGCAATGCTAGTACCAGCAGCCCAGGATGTGCCATCTCTTGTGTTGGACAGCAGATTCACTGACATGTTAGAAACAGACTGCAAAGTAGACAACTGTGTCTGTTGTGGCTTAACCACATTTGATACTTCAGACACAATGTCCCGCTGAAATGTTGTCAAGTGAGCCAGGTAATTTGGTGGCTGAAGCACAGGAGTGCTTCCCTAACCGGTCCAACAATGTAGACTCCCTATTAGGAGGGTGGACCGACAAACTCTCTTCCAAGATGTCCTTCTTAGTGGCAACCACCACCACACTAGCATCACCAGTGGGACCCTTACGCCAATGCTGTCAATCCTTGGGAGGGAGCCAATATCTTATCAGTTGGTGTGAGACTACAAGCACAGATGATAAAAGGGGAGGGGATGCTGGCTAGCACAGTCCACTTGGCTGCCAGGCAAGAGAACATTCTTTCTACAATGCCACTGGCAGAAACTGAAGCAGGCTGCCTGGAGTCCACATCCTTAGGATTCAACGACTCCAAGATATGATAGACACTGGAGCCATTCTCGTCTGTCCCAATGCTGAGATTAGAACTCGAACTATCAACAGCTGAGAAGATGAGTGGGAAGAAAAACTCCAAGACTAAAAGAATTGACCTATGCTCAAACTCCAGCCCTGAATGGTCCTGCTCTAAGACTGTTGGAGTCAAGAAGGTCAACACAGGGGTGGGAGACAAAATCAGCCAGGACGTCGACCTGACCAGAAGGTGGTAAGGCAACTGGCTCCAGAAACACTGTACCCACAATGCCCAAGGAAGGAAACAAATTAGTCAGAACCAAAGTCTCAGGTCAAAGACCAGAGGCAAATGGGATCAGGGCTACCTGCATCCCAGTTTGCAGAATAGAATGCATCAGCTACTCCAAACAGGCAAGTCTAGTATTCCCAACTGAGATGAACACGCTACCAAGGAGGGCTTGGAGACCCACCTACTGGTAAAATGCTCCAAGAATCTGGTCCAAACTGGAAGATGACTGCATCTGAGGTGGAGATGGTGAAAACTCCGCGGAAGACTCCTGAAGAGTACAGGGAGAGAAGAGTGAATTTTAACCCCTCTTGACAGAAAGAGGCTAGGGATGCTGAGCATCAGGGAAGGAACTTTTCCCACAGATGGAGCCAGGGAGAATGGATCTGAGTCACTGTATCGAAAGATGGAGCAGGGACAGCAAGAGCAACCAAATTCAGATATGGCTGATTAGAAGTAGACAGAGCTTGTGACCCCCTTTAAACAATGTGGGGCCCTTGCCCCCCCCCCCTCCTTTAGACCCAGATTACTCATCAGCCTTACTAACTGGAGCAGTAGAGGAAGAAGCAGCTCTGGTGGGTAAAAAGGACCAACTTTGCCTTTTGTTCACTGACAGCCCTGGATCCAAAGTTGTCACGTATGGAGCCCTGGGTCTTCAAATGAGCAATCCTGAGACAGTATACACACCAATCAAATGAGACCTAGGAATGGAGTTTATGGTCGCACAACACACTTTTTAAAACTCTTATCCAATCAAATCCTTATACAACCAAAGTCAAACACAACAACACACCAGACAAAAATACCCAACTACTTAACATACAAATACTAAATCTGTTACTACTAACCTACCAAAAATAGAAAAAAAATTACAGCTAGAAGTTTCACAAACAACAGCATGAAAAAATGCTAACAAGATAAACTTGCACTACCTAACTAGCCTACCCACTGAAAAAATAAGCCTACAAATACATACTACTAGAAAAACAAGGTTAGAGGAAAAGGTAAAACAAAATGCTTGATGGCACACGAAAAAGATGCACCCAGTGGAGTTCAAGATCTAGCTGCTATCTTGGATGGTGGTAAGAGATCTGAGGTAACTCTATATGCAGCAAGGTACTATGGGTACACGGAGTGAAGCCTGGAGGCTGAAGTCTTTGGAAATGGCTAGGGTTGGAAGTAAAGTTAAGCAGGCAGTTGGGCTTTGTAGCATTGGTGGTACAGTGGTGAGCATTGCTGACTTCCAAGCAGTTGACCTGGGTTCGATTAACGGCCAATGCAAGAAGTCTGTACATTTAAGCACTCTTCTGGATCCTGCTGCAAAGACGCTCAGCTTATTTATGTAAGCTCCATGGCATGTCTGATAACTCCATAACACTATAGTAGAAGTAACTAGATATGTAGTAATCTATGAACCCAAGGATCCAGTAACCCACAGGTTGAACCTGGACAAAAAAAAACATCAGATTCTTAATTTCAAATTAGGTAACAACTCTGGGTGCAACCATCGATTAGGGGTAATAGCTACTATCTGGAGGGGATAATGTACATAGCTTTGTGTGTTTGTTCTAAGTTAAAAAGGGGGTGGGGTTGCAAAAAGATATTCAGTTTTTTAATTAAGTGTTTTCATTGAAGAAAAAAGCTGCTAGAAATGCAAGATGTGAAAAAGCAACTACAAACTGTGTGCTTTTAAATTAAAAGTTAGAATTATACATTCAAAAGAACTATTGTGTTTAAAAGGTGGGAGTTACAGTTTTCTTTCATAATGGCTACTCTTGTCTACATTATCCCTGAATGTTAATGGCTTTACAGGTATACACAAAAAGCAAAGAGTGTGTTTTTTTTTTTAAATGTGGACTACAAACGCTGCAGGAGACACATTAGGAGAGAAATGAGAATGCAAATTTGACAAATTAAGGATTTCAAGCTGGAGTTTTAGCATAATGACAAGGACTAAGGAAAAGGGGGGGAACAATATTGATTGCTGCAGGGTTTGTAAAAGTGATAGAAGAGAAAAAAGACAATAGTGGCATATTTGTGGTAGGGGATTACTGACAGGAGGATTATGCCAGTATGCATTTATATTACACCCAAGACTGCTACTACAGAGCTTAAGAGAACTTTGGAAAAACTAAGCAGCTTTCGCCAGAGATTATTATTTATGGGCTGGAACGAGAACCTGATGTGCAATAGTGAAGATGTACCTGGGGGTCCTATAGTACAGATTTCTGAAAAAAATATACGAGAACATTTGTTATGGTAGATGTGAATTCTATAGTAAGAACTCAAAGAATTTGCATATTATTTCCCAAGGCACATTAACTTGGCTAGACTGGACAGAAATTATAATTCACAGGAAAAACTATATTTAATTGAAGGGTTTGACACATCCAGTAATTACTTCAGAACACACACCAATAAATGCAAACGTGCAGGGTAATGAAATAATGTAAGACACCAATGCTTTCATACTTCTCAATTAAAGACAGAGGAATTTAAGGGATGGGTAATGAAAATTAACTGAAAGTTATTAGGGAGGGTAGACATTTCTTCAGCAGAAACAGCCAGCGAGTTAACTAAAACGGAGTTTAAAAAAATGGAAGAAATGAGAGAGAGATATGGGGACAGTAAAAGGAATTTATAGGTGCTGATAAGGTTAAAGTACTGTAGAAATGGGGGGAATCTCACAGAATAAGAAGGGAAATGAAGCAGTATTTGGTTAATAAGCATGGCTTTAGATAGGTTGCAGTTAAGCAACTTTTTGAGAACTAGAGAACTCAAAAGAACTTAGCATAATGATTTCAACAACAGAATGTAGAAAGGGTTATTGCCAAACTTAGAGCCTATAATAAGAAAAAATAACCAGAGATCTTATAGAAGATTTAAAGATATTTGGAAAATTTTACAAATATCTGTATAAAGCACAGTCATTTGGAAACCAAGAAAAAGCACAAATGGAAATATTCATGGAAGACTTAATTATCAAGGTTTTTCTTCCTCTAGCCTTGGCATAATTAATAAGATGGGAAGACATTAAATAAGGTGATGTATAATCAAGTGATAGGGAAGTTTCCACGAACATAAAGTGATGCTGTGGAAGTTTGGAAGGAAGTAGTGATAAAAATCTGGAAGGTTTTGATTAAAAAGATAAAAAAAATGGGGGAGGGGTACCAGCATATGGGAAAACAGATATTTAAACAATAAATATCTTTATTAAATTATCACTTATGACACAGGCAATCCCACATTTATATAAATGAAAACAAATCATATTGCCATATTTGTAGTGCAAACATTGTACATAATGTATAACCTATCCAGTCACTGTCAAACATTACATAGCTGATTCAGATCCTGCCTTGTTTTAAACCTCATTCTTCATCCAAAACATTATCCTGCATGTACTGTTCACACAGTTCCCATTTTTTTTGTAATTTGCTCCTACCCTTTTGTAAAGATCCATTTACAGTTGTTTTTATCTCTTACTATATTCACTTCTAGTACAGTTGATTCAGACTTTGACTTCCATTATCTAGCAATTGCTTTTTTGGCAGCCACCATAATTAGACCCAGCATGGCCTTGCTATATCTAGGCAATTCTGATTCTATATCATTCCCCACCCCCCCAAAAAAAAATTCTCAGTTACACCAATTTGCTCATCCAGTACTTCTTACACAGTACACAGCTGGGAATTTTTAAGTCTACCAACTGATTGCACTCCCAAAAAACATGTTCCCAATTACATCTTTCTTCCCCATCACACCTCCAATACTTGCATTCTACCCGAGGATAAATTCTTTGGAGTCAGGTTGGGGTATAAAATGCAAATACTTCAAGTAAAGATCATGAATTTTCTACACTTTGTTGCATATTTGGAAGTCAAACAAATCCCATCATTGTTTCTTTCTGCATTGCTTATCACATCTCTTCCCAATCCTTTCAAATCTCCTCAGATTCTTATACTTGTGCAATATTTTATATGCCCTACTAATTATCCCTTTTTAACAGCAGCTTCTGTTCTAGATTCTACTAAAAGCTCTACCAGTGATGGTCCTTCGCTTAGGACCCCCCCTTCTTTTTGCCTATACTCTCATATCAATCCTTGATAAGGAAGACAAATTATTGACCGTTCCCATCCTATTACTTTCCCCTCTCAAATTATTTGCTCCTAATACCTTGGTTCCAGCCCCCCTAAAGCCTATTGTCTGTATCCCTAATTGCAGCCATCCCTATCGGCAGAATCTCCTTTCTCCACCTCCATGTTGGTTTAGTTGTTAAAATACTTTCTGCTACTTTATGAATATTCTGCATGGTTATCTTCCTTAAGGATCTGCATCCAAAATCACAGTCTCTCCTCATTTCTTGAGCTTCCTCCTCTGTCACATCATCACCTCTTTCCACTTTGAATTACAACTTTCTGCTTGTGTTACTTATAGGAGCCTTAACTGTGTAGCTATGAAATATCCCTTCAAATCAGATAATTCCAAACCACCTTGCTCTATTAAAAGTATCAGCTTATCCCACTTGAATCTTGCTGTCTTCCCCTCCCAGATAAAATCCTTCCCTCTTAATTGCTAACCACAATGTCTCCTCTTGTTGATAAAATATGCCTGAACTTTGTATAAAACTAAAGGGGTTAAACATTTTCACTGCTTGTATCTTGTTATCCATATTCATAAAACAGAGGTTCCAATTTCTCTCTGTCTGTATTATTTTCTGTTTAGTCTCTTCCCACATATCCTTAGCAGCATTAACAAAAAATGTTTTAATCCATACTAAATACTTCAGTTTATCATGTCCTCATAAATATGAGCATTGCTGAAACAATCTGCGTGTAGGTACACAGTTGATCTCTGCTGCCTTTGTTTTAGCTTCATTAATTTTGCATCTTCAAAAGACTTGAAACTCTCAGAATGTTCCACAACACTGAAATGTCCTTTTCTGTCTTTATCACTGCCAAATAAAACCATTTTTTTTACCATCACACCAGTTATATACTTTAATTTCTGAGTCCATTATTTTCTTTGCCAATTTTTTAAAATGTAACAAAACAACAAGGAAAGATGACACCCCTGCCTCTGCTCAAGCAAAACTTATCAGACAGGAACCCACCCACTTTAATTTTTCACCTCAGAGCCTTCATATATCCCTCAAATCAAGCTTATAAGTTTGTTAGGGAATGCAAATACTTCCATTGTCCTACTCATAAAATTCCAGCTTACTCTGCTGAATGCTTTCTCTGCATCAAGGCTCACCAACAACAGTGATATTTTTTTACATTCTACTTCCCTCTGGATAACCATTGTCATATTAATGCTGTCAAATGTTTGCATCCCCTCCACAAAACCACACTGATCCATATCTATCAATTTTGGCCTCACACTTGTTATTCTTTTAGCCATTATAGACAAACGCTTTACAATCATGGTTTAGAATCAGAAACGGCGCATATGAAGCTGGATCTGATGGGTCTTTACTATCTTTAAGTATTACATGCACTATGACTTTCTTCCAGGATGTTGGTGCTTCTTCTTTTAAAATACTGTTAAACAAATCCTCCCAGCCATTAATCAGTTTATTCCCTCCTGCCATCTAAACATCCACAGGATTACTATCTATTCCTGGAGACTTTCCTGGAGACTGGTTATAATTCATAATTTTTATCCCATCTCTTCCAAACCTGTTAGAAACTGAGCCTCATCTACCTCTATCTTTGGCATATTTAATTCTTCCATAAACATTTCCATTTGTACTTTTTCTTCATTTTCATATTTTTCTGCTTTATACAGATTTTCATAAAATTTCTGAAATATTTCTAGTACCTCTACAGGATCTCTGGTTTCCCTTGTTACAGACTCATTAAGCTTGGCAACAACTCCTCCTACTTTCTGTTGCCTGAGTCATCTTCCTAAAAGTTTTTCTACTCTGGAGTTATCACCAAAACACATTGCTTAACAGCAGTCTTTCTAAATACATGCAAATTATCGAAGTAATCCTTTATTTTCTATTTAGCTCGCTTTTAGCTTAAAATTTGTCAGTACTTCTAAATAATTAGGAAACAAAGCCGGGGACTCTACCGATTTAACAAAAGCAAAGCAAAAAACAAAATCAGTCTGTAGAGAGACCGCAACCACAACTGTTTAATGAACGTCAGTTAAAACTGATACAATGTTTTCGTCAGTAGTATTCCCTGACTTCCTCAGATAAACAGATAAATTGCACAAGCTGTTAATATATAGTGTTCAATTGTCACTAATTAAAAGCAATAAAACAAATTTTACTCCCAGCAAAACTATTTTACCAAAAGCTGTATACAATATATAAAAACATGATATATAAAGTTGTATTCTCAATATATACTGTATAAAAAATATAATATATACTGTACTAAAATTGCAAAACACATTCTTTAAAAAACTTTTAAAATAAAATTCACAATTTAGCAGCCTTCAATTTTAGCAATGGTGCAATGGATTTATTATCATTCAAGCCAGGTGTTCTATTGGCTTCCAGTAGGATTTGCCAATAGGTTTCCCGGTGTTCTAATCTAATCTCCCAAGGACCCCCTCTGTTATCCCTGTGCAGGGTCTCTAATACAAAGAATTCAAATCTAGCCTGATTACATACCAAGGTATGTCGGAACAGGGCATTGTTGGAATTTTGTCTCTGTATTTCATTCAGATGTTGGTACATCCCACGCTTCAGATGTCTTTCCGTTTTTCCAACGTAAAACCCTTGACACTTCTGACACAAAGCTAAATATATCAGCCCTTGACTATTACAATTAGAATAGGTGGATGCTATTTTCCCCCTATTTCTGGCTGAAATGTATAATTTGTCAGTGTGTGATTTATATTTACATTGTGTACAGGCCCCGCACCTATATGTTCCTTTGCGTTGACTGGAAAATCCCTTCACCCGAGGTTCATACTCCAATATATTTTTGATGTTACTCCCCTTATGGAAAGCTGTTCTTACAGTTTTTCCTTTTAAATTACTAAGATCAGTAATGTCCCGAAAGTTTTCCCATTCTTTTTCCACTATGTTTTAATAACACCAGAATTAGCACTGTAATCAGTGACAAAAACTCTGTTGAAACCATTTGGAATCTTGCTCTTCACTGGCAACCATAGATTTTTCTATATTACCTGTACCAAGAATTGGTTTGTATTTAGTATTCCTACCATCCATGACCTCTTTTCTAATGTCTAAAATAAACTCTTCTGGATATACTCTCTCCTGAAACATCTGGGTTAAATTTAAACATTCCTGTTTGTAATCAAGGTCATCTGAAGTCATACGAGATGCTCTGACTAATTGTCCCTTGACTATACCTTTCTTTTGGTATCTTGGATGGGAACTAGTGTAATGAACGTAACTGTTAGAAAAAGTAGGTTTCCTATGGAGAGTGGATTTGAAGCCTGTATCATCCACTCTTAATGATGCATCTAAATAATGGACCTGCTTGGTAGTAACCTGATATGTAAAGGTCAAAAAGTCAGTACTAAGATCTAGATGTTTAATAAATTCCTCAAACAAACCTGTCGTACCTGTCCAAAAAATGCAGATGTCGTCCAGGAATCTAGAATAGGACGTCCAATATTTACTGTATTCGCTATTTAATACATACTTCTTTTCCCATACAGAAAGAACTATATCTGTATAGGTGGGGGCACAATTAGCTCCCATAGCAACCCACATATTTGTTTGAATATTCTCCAGAGAAGTACAAGAAATTATTGTGTAAAACCAGGTCTGCTAATTCTATAACCAAAATATATATCATTATCACAGGCCCCTGGATTGTTTCTCAATGCTTCCTCTAACCAGGCTAAACCCTTCTCATGCGGTATAACAGAAAAAAGATCAACTACATCTATAGTGAGAAATTGTAAGTTTGGAACATTAAGATCAGGGGTAATTTTACCCAGGAATTCCCAGGAATCTTCAAGTAAGTACTGTTCTTTACCCCACAACAGTTTAAGTTTCCAATCTAAAAATTTAGATATGGGGGGTATCTTGGATCCCTGGGCAGATACCATAGGCCTAAGTGGGGGATTCTGAACATCTTTATGTATTTTGGGTACTCCAAATATTGAAGGTATGCTAGGATTCTTGTTTTCAAGATATGAATAAATACTAAAGTCTATAACCCCTTGATCGAATAAGTCTTTGATAGCGAAATCTATTTTTTTGTATGATATATTAATCTCATTTATAGATACTAGCCTATAACATGTTTCATTGTGTAAAATGGTATTCATTTTGCCTTCATACACGATTTTATCCTTAAGGACTATATCACCCCCTTTGTCCATTTCCATGACTTGAATGTTGGAATTGTGACCAAGTTCAATGAGTAGGTCTTGTTCAGCTATGCCAAGGTTCAGTACCATATCTGTTATATCTATTAATGTCCCTAATTCGTTTCTCTATTCTTGATTCTAAATTTTTCAACTGAGGGTGTATAGGAGGGTTAAAAGTACTAGACCTTTTAGTTGTAGTTCTATCTGTGATGTGGGTTTCAGTTCCATAAAGGTTCTCCGAATTTAATTTTCTGATGAAAATTTTTAAATCCATAACAACTCTAGTAATGTTACTGTTGCGCTGAGGGACATATTTGAAGCCTTTAGTAAATAGGCTAAAAAGTGTCTCTGTAACAGAAAAATCACTGTAGTTGTATATATGGAAATCTGCCCTACAAATAACTTCGTAGTTGTCACCTTTGAAATCTACAAATATTGGGGGTATGGGGTCTACCACTTCTGGTTCCTGTTCCTGTTGTACCACCACCCCCCCCCCGTAAGGGTAATTTCCCTTGTAAAAATGGTTGGAACCTTCATTGTTTTGTTGGTTACGAATCCTCTCCGACCGCCTTGGAAGAGGTTCATGTACTTCAGTTTCCACATCTACCATATCACCCCCCTCCCCATTGCTATTTCTGTCTATAGTGAAACTTCCCCGTGGTGAATGGAACACGTGGGTGGGGGTGCTGGGTATTGCTAGCCTTCTTGATATCCCTTGATGACACGATTTAACTTTTTATGTTTTCTACTAATAATTTCTTGACAATTTGTATCTATTTGCACCCTTATATCATAATATTTTTTCTTTTCTTGTTCAACAGTGAACATTAAATCAATGACAATAGTTTTATTATATCTCTCAATGTCACCAATAAGCTTACAAATTTATTTTTCGTTGTTCTTAACAATGGCTTGGACAATTTCCAAGCCACAATTATCAAAGGCTCTCAAAAGGTCCTTGTGAAAATCACTGCCAGTAATAACGTTATTGGGATATTTAAATATCCTTAGCCCTTTAGGCACTATATGTTAAGGCACTCATTGAGGTTCATATTATCCAAATGTAAACTTTTGTACCTGTAGAGTGCTGTCCGTAGTAACTCTATAGTGTCAGAGTATGTATGGTTAGTTTCTGTTGATGCTGGAACTCGTTCGGTGATGTCAAAGCTCGGTTTGAACTGCAGCCATTCCTGAAAACTCGAAGGAGGTGGAATCACAGTAGTATTTCCCCTCAGCAACGTGTTGTCCCTGGGAACACTTGTTGAATGAAATATATTTGGCGTTTGCAAAAATTTAGGTGAAGAATTTGAGATAACTCCAGTATCAGGTACTCGGACTGAACCATTGGCGTCTTGAGCAGGGGGGGGTAAGTCGCTACCCCTGGTTGAATCCTGTTTAGTGTAAAATCCATTGCCGGAAACAAAAGACATGAGACCTTGACTCAAAGGAGTCCGGAGTTCAATTAATTGTGTTAGTTGTCCTGCTAATTTGCAAAATTCGCCTACTTCAGACCCTAAAGGATGGTTTGAATGCTGGGTGGATTTGGTCTCCCCTCCACGAGTCTCCATAAGAAACAAGGAAACAAAGCCGGAGACTCTACCGATTTAACAAAAGCAAAGCAAAAAACAAAATCAGCCTGTAGGGAGACCGCAACCACAACTGTTTAATGAACGTCAGTTAAAACTGATACAACGTTTTCGTCAGTCGTATTCCCTGACTTCCTCAGATACACAGATAAGTTGCACAAGCTGTTTTTATATATTGTATACAGCTTTTGGTAAAATAGTTTTGCTGGGAGTAAAATTTGTTTTACTGCTTTAAATTTTAATTAACAATGTTTTTTAATTAGCGACAACTGAACACTATATATTAACAGCTTGTGCAACTTATCTGTGTATCTGAGGAAGTCAGGGAATACTACTGACGAAAACGTATCAGTTTTAACTGACGTTCATTAAACAGTTGTGGTTGCGGTCTCCCTACATACTGATTTTGTTTTTTACTTCTAAATAATTGCTACTTCTTAACCAGATCTCTTATTCTCACCCTATTTTTAAATTCTATTTTTATTTTATTCTGCTCCAGAGTTATATTTTCAGAAGAAATTTCTATAATCCCCAATCCATCCATACTCAACCCCTTTTTCCCATTTTGCACATAGGGTCGGGGTGTCACTTCAACAGCGAAACATCTTGAGCAAAGGTTTACACTGCCAGGTGGCTAGCCCTGCCATTGTAGTTCATCTGTACCACTCTATTGCACATACACTCGCACCTACAGACAATTTAATGTGTCCAATCCACTTACTGCATGTCTCTGGAATGTGGGAGGAAACCGGAGGACATGCAGACTCCACACAGAAGGTACCCCAGCTGATAATTGAACTGGAGAACCTCTTGCTGTGAGGTGACAATGCTAACAGCTCCACCATTGCAACCAGCTTAATTGATCACCCTAATAATGCCTTAATAATTTGAAAGAATAGTTGTGTAACATCTTACCATAACCATTGATGTCCTTCTCTTCCATGTTTCAGTATTCTTAGTGTGGTATTCTCCACCTCAGGCAACCTTAACGTCCGCTCCTATACAAAAGCTTAAGCCTGGTTACTGTAGGTGCATGGGATGTCATAAGTAGGGCCATAAACCAGGGACCTTAAATACGACGTCTGCACGCACAACCTCAGAACTTAACTGTCCAGTCAAGTTGTAGGAGTCAAATGATGTCCACAAGAAGGGTGAAGTGCCATTTGCTGGCTAGTATGACCACAACGTGGTTCTCCAGGGTGCCCTCTAGACAGGCCAATAGGAATGAAAGGGGATAGGTTGAGGGGAAGGAATGCTGCAACATGGAAGAGAAGGACATCTATGGCTCTGGTAAAATTTTACACAACTACTCCTCTATGTCATTCTATTACCATGTTGCAGTATTCTTAGTGTGGGATAGTGCCACAACTTAGGAAGATGGAAGGGTGGAGGTAGAGGTAGCTGATAACAGAAAGCCCTGTAGGATTGCCCTAGCAAACCCTGCTCTGGAGATGTGGTCCAATTTGTAGTGTCTGGTGAAGGTATGTATAGAGGACCAGGTGGCTGTCTCCAGAATGAAGGCTGTGTCCAGGTCTATGAAGAAAGCTTTGGAGGATGCTACGGCCCTGGTAGAGTAACCTCTTACCCTCTGAAGTAGGTCTTTGCCACAGTAGGAGTAGCAAAAGTAGACAGTTTTTCTGATCCAGCAGGAAATGGTTTGTTTGGAGACTGGCTTGCCCAGAACTCTGGGATACAAACAGTTGGTTGGATTTTCTGATGGACTTAGTTTTGTCTAAATAAAACCTCAGTTGGCTGTGCACATCCAGGGAATGGATGCCATTAGTGGGAGAAGGGAAGAAGGTGGGCAGGTTAATGGACTGGTTTTAAGACAGTTCGTTGACCACCTTGGGCATGAAAAAAGGGTTAGTGTGCAGGGTCACCCTGTCCTTGTGAAAAATAGTGCAAGGTGGGCAGGCCATGAGAGCTTGTAACTCTCACACCCTTCTAGCAGAGCTAAGGGCCACCAGTAGAATAGTTTTCCATGTGCACAATTGGTGTGTTGCAGAACTGGCCAGCTCAAATGGAGCCAGTGTGAGTTTTTCTAGGACAAAGTTTAAGTGCCAAGGCGGTGGGACGGGTTTTCTTGGTGGTCTGATGTGCAAGACCCCTTTCAGGAACAATTTAAATTCTGGCCTGGATAGAAGGGGGGGGGTCTAGGGTAAGCAGGCAGAGACTGCAGATAGGTGGACTTTCACTAAGGAGTATGAAAGGCCAGCCTTGACAGGTTCACACACAAGTTAGGACTAGAGGAATATCCGCTAGAAAAGGATCCCTATGCTTTTGAGGCACCATTTGGGAAACTTTTCTATTTTGAAATGTAGGATCTCCTTGTAGTAGGTTTCCTGGCCTCCCTCAGGACTGAAAGCACGTCCTCAGAGTAGTGGCGCTTGAAGAGAATTAAAAGATCATCACCCATAGTGTTAGGCAAAACATCTGTAGGTGAGGATGAATGAATGTTCCCTTCTGCTATGTGAGTAGGTCCACCTTGTGGGGTAACTTGTGGTGATTGCCCTTGGCGATGGATAGCAGTAGGGGGAACCAATGCTGCCTTGGCCAGTAGAGAGTCACCAGCAAGATTTTTGGCATGTCTCGTCTGATCTTCAGGAGGACTTTTGGAATGAGAAGGAAGGGGAGAAATGCATATAGAAACTGAAATGTTGAAGGCGTCCACCACTCAGGGCTCGTGGGGAGTGGTCCTTGGTGCAGAATTTTCCCAATTGTCTGCTCTGGGGGGAAGAAAAACAAATCTACTGGAGGCGTGCCCCACTGGTGGACAATGCTTAGAAAAACTTCCCTGTTCAACATCCACTTGTGATGTACAGAGGATGATCTGCTGAAAACATCTGCTTGTTGGTCATCTTGGGATGGGATGTACGTTGTCTGCAGGGATATGTTGTTTCTGGAGAATAGGTCCCAAACCTGTGTTGCTATCCTGCATAGGGGATAGGACTTGGTCCCTTCTTGTTTGTTGTGGTACCACGACTGTGGTATTGTCTGTGATGATTTAAAGGGGACCCTGGTTGCAGGACTGGGGTAAAGGCTTTCAGGGCAAAAAGGACTGCTGTCATCTCCCTCACACTGACATGTTTTTTTTCCAGAGGGTAGGTGCCAGTTTCCTCCACCTTGAGACCCCTCATGGTAGACCCCCCCCCCCCCCAGCCCAGGTCTGATGCGTCTGTATGCTGTGAGGCAGGGTAAGAATGGGATCTGAAATTCTAGAGGGTGGTTGTATTCAGACCACACATTCTTCAAATACCACTTCAGTTTTCTCATATGCATCCTGGCTAAAGGAAGCATAGGAATGGTGGCTGCCATAAGGCCCAGAACCCATAGGAACTGCCTTGCTGATAGTTGCACCTGGATCAGGTCCTGGAAGTGGGCAGTAAGGGAAAGAACTTTGTCCTGAGGGAGAAATGCCTATATCATATCTGCTCTGATCCTGCATCCCATAAAGATTATTTCCTGCTGTGGGGTTAGGGATGAGCTGGAGAGGTTGAGGGTGAACCCCAAGCCTTGAAGCAAGGACATGGTGAACTGCAGATGTTTTTTTAGGGTGTCCTCTTTTTCTAAAAGAATGAAGATGTCATCTAGTTAGGAGTAAATCTGAATGCCTTTGGTTCTACAATAGGCTCTTGCTGGGGCTAGGGATTTTGTGAATACCCTGGGTGCAGTAGATAAACCAAAGGGCAAGGCTGTAAACTGAAAGTTAGAAGAAGGCCCGGTAAAACACAAGTACTTTCTTTGAGAATGTTTTATGGGCATGTGGAGGTAGGCCTCCTTGAGATTTAGTGTGGACATGAATGCCTGGGCTGGCAATAGTGGAAGGATCTGGAGGGATAACATTATGAAAGATGGAACTCTTAAGAAGAGGTTTAGAAAGGACAGCTACAGAATTGGCCTCCAAGGGCTGTTCTTTTTTGGTACTAGAAATAACCTTGAGTAAAAACCTTTTCCTTCTTGTCCTGGAGGGACAGGACCTATAGTTCCATGGTTCAGAAGATCTGGGAAATAAGGTGCAGCTGATTCTTGGGTGTGAATGGTATGCCCCTTGCAGAGGGTCTTTCTTTCCAAGAGAGGAAATATCCCGCTTCTATTACTGCCAGATCCCAGCGGTCTGTGGTGATAGTTCTCCAAAGGGATAAGGCAGTGGGAGAAGCGGGAAGACAGGGGGAGGTGGGCAAGGCAGTCACAAGTTGTTTGAGCCATTTTGTCATGAAAGGGCTGTCTTTGGGTAGGTTGAGAGGAAGCTGGTCTGGAAGTGGTCTGTCCCCTGGCTCTTTACCTTTGTCTGGATGTCTACAACAAGTAGAATCTCCCTCTCCATCTGCCATCCCACCAGTTATACTCGCTTATCTTGATGCATTTTCTTCAGCATCAAAAAATCCTGAAAAGCAAGAAGGGTATCTGAATTACAGGCCCCTATGGCAGTGCAGTCTTTCATCATCTTTCTTGCGGACAGGGCGTCCCTCAGGACCAATCCCTCTTTCATGCCAAAGGTGGTATCCAGTGTGACCATTAATCAGTCCATTCATTTGCCTACCTTCTTTCCTAATCCACAGAACAAAGGGGAACAGATACTGCACTCCTTAGATGTGCACAGACAACTTAGATTCTACTTGGACAAGTCTAAACCTCAAAGGAAATCTGAACAACTGCTGGTGGCATTTGCTGCAGGGATAGAGGGGAAGGCTATTTCAAAGCGAACCATCTCCAAATGGATAGGCCATTGCATTCATTTCTGCTATAAGCATCATGAAAAACCTATCCCACAGTGGATCAGACCTCACTCAACCAGGGCTGCATCTACCTCTACAGCCTTTCTCAGAGGCGTACCTACCAGGAACATCCTAGAAGCTGCTACCTGGAGTTCTGCACATAATTTCTCCAAGCATTACCATTTGCCAATTTTCTCTAAATACAGAGCTGGCTTTGCCACTGCAGTTTTGCAGGGCCTTATAGCTGGTCCTAATGCTATCTAAATTTCTCCTCCCATCCTTAGCTTTGGGAATCTACCCAAACGCAATGACTGCAACAGTGAAACACCAAGAACATAGTACAGTTGTGTACACTTACCATAAATGTAGATGTTCGAGTGTATTCACTGTTGCAGATCTGGTTACCCTCCCTCCAGCCCCCTGACTTCTTTTGGCTATACCTCTTCTCTCCTTTTCAATGCTTAAAAGCTTTTTGGTGTATTTGCTTTTTTTGTCTGAGGTATAACCTTGTATATTTATAGATTTAATTGCTTCCCATTAGGGGGCCACCTGACATCTGGGGCAAGAAAAACTGATGTAATGACGTCGGCTGCATAATTTACACCCCTGATGACCTGACGTCATGGAAGAAGAGACAGCAACGGACGTAGGACCCAAGACTTTGTTAATCAGGCCGACTGAGGGCTACTGCAAGCAGATAACCCAAATGTAATGACTGCAACAGTGAAACACGAAGAACATCTGAGTTTTTACCAAAAGGGATGATGATGCATTTTTTGGCGTTCAGCTTAAGGCAATGGTTTCGATACCAGACATTGGTCTCAGTGACGCCTTTCAGTAGGATGTCTGCATCACTTAGAGAATTAATAATGGCTCCCAACTTGCAATATTCTGTGAACTTGGTCAGCCAGAGTCCCTTTGTGTTGTCCTGGACTACTGAGAAGTAGATGCTGAACAGGAGAGGACTCACTACTGATCCCTGTGGGACTCCACTCATGACTGGTCGGCAGTCTGATTTGGAGCTCACTACTTTCACACTGTGTGTTCTATCTGTGAGCCAATTTGCAACCCACCTAGTGATACAGGGGTTGATGCCTAGTTTGGTGAGTTTAGCAATAATTCCCAAGTGATTAATGGTATCAAAGGCTTTGGGCCAGATCGAGGTAGACTATATGCACTGCCTTACCTTCACCCGCAGCCCTCGTGACCGACTCAAAGAAGTCTACCAGGCTGAGCAGTCATGATCTCCCTTTCACAAAGCCAAACTGCATGGGGTCCAGAGTTTGGAGATTTCTTATAGCCTTGTTAATCAGGTCCATGATGATGTGCTCCTTAGCTTTACATATCAGACTCATCAGGTTAATAGGGTCATAATTCCCAGGGTCTGTAGTTGCTCTCCCATTATGAAGAGGGATGACTGTAGCAGTGCGCCATTTGGTAGGGACAAAGCCTGAGGTGAGGCTGTGACTGAACAGGGTACACAGATGTGGTGCAAGTTCGCTTTGTAGTTCACGTAGAACACAGCCAGGGATATAATCGGGTCCATGGAAGCTGTACCCCCCTTCTTAGCAGACATCAGCTAAAAGGGGAACACAAACCAAGCTGAAGCAAAAGCAAAAAACGAAATCCCCAACGGGGCATTAGATTTAGACGTCTTGATAATAGAGGAGCAATGCGATCGATCTGACAATCTACTGCTGCTGAAAGGTTCTGAGGTCTGTGCGTGCAGACTTCACATTTAAGGTCCCAGGTTTATGGCTCCATGTGTGATGTTCCATGCACCTACAGCAACCAGACGTCCGGGTCACCTGAGGTGGAGAATCCCACACTAAGAATACTGCAACATGGGAATATAAGGACATCTACCCATTCCTTAAATTCCTCTCTTTTAAACAGATAGGTGGGAAAGTGCCACTGTCTCATTACTATTTCATTACCCTGCATTTTTATTTTAGTTATTATTGATACGTGATCTGAAACGGTTATTGGATGCATATCAAAGCTTTCAATTAAATGCACATATTCTTGTGAAATATAACTTCTGCCTAGCCCAGTTTCTCTACCTTGGGAAATAATTATATAAATTTACTCCAAACTCCTACTACTGAATTTAGATCTTTCATACCATATATTTTCACTTTCATAAATGTCTTCAAAAATCTACTTTCTTGCTATATTTTCCATTTTGGGCTCGCAGGTCACTGCTGCAAATCAAATTCCAGTGCCCACCTATAAGTAATATTCCCTGTTGAAAGCTGTTTATTTCTCCCAGAATTTTCTTACGCTCCCTTTACTTCAACTACCCCTCCATTAACTGGGAAAACTACTCATGTACCAATACACTTGCCCAACGTTTCCTGAAGAGCATTAATTCCAATGCGCTGGACCAGCTCGTTCTTACCCCCACTATAGGTAGCAACATCCTTGACCTGGTCATTACTAACATGAGAAACCATTGCTCTACACCAATAGCCAGCTCCTCCCTGGTTAGAGCCAACCATAAACTAATCACCTTGGAAATCCAAATTCTTCCCACCACCCCGCAAAGGTAACCACCATGAAAAACCTTTCCAAAGCTAACTTTGGGCTCCTAAAAACTGAGGTGGCTAACTTCACGGCACCCACGCAAATGGAAAATAGTTGCATGACCGCTAAATCATACACTAATGCACTGTACGAACACGTATACAACTGCCATACCCAACAGAGCCAGGACGCTCTCCTCCAAAAAAGGAAGCCAATCTGGTGGTCCCCTGCCATAAACAAACTACAACAGAAGGAAAAGTACAGTTGTGTACCTACCATAAATGTAGATGTTAGAGTGTATTCACTGTTGCAGTCATTACTCTTGGGTTACCCTGCTGGCAGGCTACCCGCAGACGGCCTGAATTCCAAAGTCCTGGTCCGGCGTCGGGTGCTGTCGCCTCTTCCCTGATGTCAGTGTGCCAGGGGTATAAAAGATGCAGCCAATGCCATTTTCTTCAGTTTTTCTTGCCCCAGATGTCAGGTGCCCCCAGACGGATAGGCTAAAAAAAATATATGCCAATAAAAAAGCATACACTAAAATAAAACATTCTTCATCTACAAGCAAATACACCACATAGGTTGTATAGCATAGAGAAGTGCAGATAAGTCCCAGCAACGGAAAGGGGGATGGTGGGTGGGTAACCTGGACTGCAACCGTGAATACACTCGAACATCTACATTTATGGTAGGTACCCATTCGAACATCTACATTTATGGTAGGTATCCAACTGTACTATGTTCATCATGTTTCACTGTTGCAGTCATTACTCTTGGGATGAATCCCAAAGCTGAGGTTGGGTGGCTGGGCCTAAATAGAATTAGGAGTGGCTATGAGGCCCTGCAGAACTGCAGTGGTGAAGACTGCTCTGGATTTAGAGTAAAGAGGTAAGTGGTAGTGCTTTGTAAAAGTGTGCACTGAAGTCCAAGTTGCAGCCTCCAAAATGTCCTTAGTTGGTACTCCTCTGAGGAAGGCTGCTGAAGTAGCTGCTGCTCTGGGTGAGTGTAGCCTGATGCCCTTAGGCACTGACTTGCCATGTTGAGAATAGCAGAAACAAATGCAGTGGGCTATCCATTTGGAAATTGTCTGCTTTGAGATTGCTTTTCCTTGAGGTCCTGCAGCATATGCCACTAAGAGTTGCTCAGATTTTCTGAAAGCTTTAGTTTTGTCCAAGTAGAAGCGTAGCTCTCTGTGTATGTCCAAAGAATGTAGAAGTCTCTCCCCCTTATTCTGTGGGTTTGGATAAAAGATAGGCAAATGAATTGTTTGATTAAGAGCCACAATGGACACTACCTTAGGCATAAATGTTGGGTTTGTCCCCAGAGAAACTCTGTCTGGATGGAAAATCATAAAAGGTTCAACCGCCATTAGTGCCTGTAACTCCGAGACTCTTCTTGCTGAAGTTATTGCTAAGAGCAGAGCGGTTTTCCATTATAAGAATTTTATCTCAGCTGTATTAGCTGGCTCAAAAGGAGGCAGTGTGAGTTTTTCCAAGACAAAATTGAGGTCCCATGCAGGTACTGGTGCTCTTCTTGGGGGTCTTGTGTTCTTGGCCCCTCTGAGGTACTGCCTTAGTAGTGGATGTGAAAAAATAGGTAGGTCCGTATTGTAATAAGCTGAAATGGCAGAGGCATGAATTTTAATCGATGAAAAGGATAGGCCTTTGTCCAATATCTCAGTTACGTATTGCAAACTCTGAGGAATATTTGGTACAAGCATGTCAATTCCTTGTGCCTGGTTCCAAGCACAGAATCTCTTCCACTTTTCTGCATACGATTTTCTGGTGCTGGGCCTCCTGGCCTCCAGAATAACATCCATAACTGCTTTGGAGAGGTGTGTTCTGAATGGTTACATTATCCGCCATGCAGCCAGCGTTAAGGTTTTGAGTTGGCTGTGCAGTATCTGATTGTTCTGTTGGGTCAGTAAATGAGGAATTTGAGGCAATGTCCAGGCTGGGCCTTGAGACAAGCTTTTTAAGACTGGGTGCCAGTACTGGCGTGGCCAGTCTGGGGCAATCAGGATCACTTTTAGCTTCTCTTGTCTGACCTTTAGGAGTACCTTGGGGAGGAGAGGTAGTGGAGGAAAGGCATATACTGTAAGGTTTTTCCAGCTAAATGACAGAGCATCCACTTTCCATGCTAGCTTGTGAAAAGTCCTTGTGCAGAATCTCTGTAGTTGGCAGTTGTGAGGGGAGGCACATAGATCTATGTCTGGGCGTCCCCATTTCCTTGTTATTATGCTGAAGATTTGTGGATCTAGTTTCCACTCGGGAGGATCCATTAGGTTTCTGCTTAGTTCGTCTGCCAGAGTATTTGTCTTTCCTGGCAGGAAATGAGCTTGCAGGTGTACTTGATAAGTCAGTGATGTGTTCCACAAAATCATGGCTTGTCTGCAGAGGGGGTAGGAATGCGTGCCTCCCTGCTTGTTTATGTACCACATGACTGTAGTATTGTCCGCCTTTATCAGCAGTTGTCCTGGATGAAGGAGATCCTTGAAAGCTGTTGGTGCATTTTGTACAGACAGCATTTCTTTTAGATTGATATGAAGATGCATTTGGCTTGTGGGCCATGTGCCCTGAATACATTTTCCTGCCATGTGGGCCCCCCAGGCATAATCTGACGCATTTGTTGTTATTGTCTGCCTGGCAGTGGGTAAAGTGAAAGGCTGTCCCTTGTTGTGGTGACAGGCCTAAGCCCACCATCGAAACTCCTGTTGCAGGCAGGGAATGAGTGTAACTGATTTTTCCAGGCTGTGGCAATGTTGAGTCCAAACACTTTTTAGATACCATTGTAGTTTCCTGATATGCAGTCTTGCAAATGGAATTAACAGAATGCAGGATGCCATGAAGCCCAAAGCCTGCAGAATTTTTCTTGCAGATAACTGGGTTTTTGTTGCCAACATTTCGAAGTAATACGTCAGTTGCCTTTGTTTGTCTGGCGTGAGATAAGCCATCTGGGCAGTTGTATTTAAGCTTGCACCCAGGAATATTATCTCTTGAGAGTGTACTAGTTTTGATTTCTTCTCGTTTACTGTGTACCCTAGGCAAATTAGTAATCTTTTTACAAACGCCAGATGTTTTAGTAAAATGTCCTTGTTCTCTGCTTGAATAAGGCAGTCGTCCAAGTGGGGATATATTTGAATTCCCCTTTGTCTGAAAAAAGCAATTACTGGTGTCAGGCATTTTGTGAAGACCCTGGGCGCAGTAGATAAGCCAAAGGGCAGTGCATTGATCCAGCTATGAATCTGAGGTATCTTCTGCAAGATTGTCTGATTGGGACATGCAGGTATGCCTCTTTTAGGTCCAAAGTTACAAGCCAAGCCAAGCCTTCTTGCCCAGCATTGGCAGAAGCTGCTGCAGAGTCAACATTTTGAATTTTGGAACGTCCAGAAAAGTGTTTAGAATAGACAGGTCCAGTATTGGTCTCCAGGCTTTGTCCTTTCTGGGTACCAAGAAAAGTTGAGTAAAATTCTTGTCCCTGCTCCTGTAGTGGTACTCGCTGAATGGCCCCCATGTCCATGAGGGATGAAACTTGCTTTTGTGCCTCTGCCTACTGATTGTGTGGCAAGTCTGGCATGCCTCTTGCCTTTGGCAGGGTGTGCAAGTGGAACCTGTAGCCCTGAGACACTATATTCAAGACCCATTTGTCCTTGGTGATCATGTGCCAGTTTTGTGAAAAATGTGCCAGTTTTCCCCCCTAAGGGAGCTTGTAAAAGGTAAGTGCTTGGTACTGGTAGAGGAAAGTCATTGGGACTGTTTCCTATAAGGTTGAGATTTGTCTTCTCTGCTTTTGGAGGTAGAAACACCCCATTGCTTAGGCCTGTATGAGCCTTGGGGCTGAGATCTGCCTCTAGGGCATCTGTACCTGCCTCTGTGGCCTGACACTGGAAAGGACCAATTTCTTGAAGGCCAGTTCCTGCTAAATCTAGGTGGCTGTACCTGTAAGAAATCCTTAACTGTCTGCATAGATTTTGCTTTATCCTCCATTTTCTTCAACACCTCTTCTGCCTTAACACCAAACAAAGTATCATGCTGCAATGGAGCATCTAATAATTTTGCTTTAACATGATCAGGCAGATTCTGTTCCTTTAACCAAGCGTGCCTCCTAATCATAGAATCTGTTACAGCAGCCCTACAAGAGGCCTCCAAAGAATCAAAACCACATTGCAAAGTATTTTTTCCCACTTGTTCAGCTGCATGCAATAAATCCTGCATTTCTTTGTTTTCAGAACATTCACAGTTAGCCAACATTTTCTGTTTTAATAGTGACATTAGGTATTGCTGATATTTAAGCATATGAAATTGACAATTTAAGGCCCTTACAGCCAAAGTAGCAGAAGTGTAAACTTTTTTCCCCCATCTGTCCGGTGCCCTTGAATCCCTATCAGAGGGGACAGGGTTTTTAGCAGTGGAAGTTTTGACTCCCTTAGGACCCTGAGATATGGTTTCTGGGCCAGCAGCAGGGTTTTTATAAAGAAATTTATGGGAATCCAGGACCCTGTAGTATCTGTCTGGTTTAACCGGTGCAGGGGGTATAGAGTCTGGAGACAGGCCAGAATCTGAAAAGCATCATCTACAATGTCCAGAACTGGGGAATAGCAAGGGGCCTGTGCTGAGGAAGTAAAAGAAAATCTCTAAGCCTTTTCTTAGATTCTGAGTAATCCTGGCTCTCCCAATGAAAGTGCTCCCTCATGGTATGCAGGGTATCCCCAAAGGAGAAATCTTCTGGAGGAGAAACTGAAGGAATAGATTCTTCAGTATCAGAATCCTCATAGGGAGGAAGAGAGTATTCCTGAACAGAGGAGGAATCAAGAGGAAATGGAAACCTGATCTGAAGATTCATATTCTGTCTCTTGCCTAGGCCTCTTATCAGGAAGGGGATGGGAACCACTGATCAAGGTAATAAGGTCTTCGGCCATTTTGAGCATTTGTTTTTTAGGCATGGAAGCCTGTCCTAGAGAATGCTGTACTTGTTTCTTTGTCTTTAGAGCTGCTTTAGTCTTTGGCTTGGAAGCTGAAGATGGCTTTACATATAACTGAGTTGGTCTGAAAACACCCTCAGAAGCAGATGCCTGCACAGTGGCTCCGGACCCATCTGAGGAATAGTTTCCGAGGATCCAATACTTTGAGTTTCCAGAGGCCCAGTCGGCTCCACGTGGGAGTCGGAAGCTGCCTGTGGCTCTAAGGTAGCGGGCGTCAGAGGCTGCGAAAGCACCTCACTGAGAACCGGCGAACCGATGACTAGCTTAGTGGAAGTCTCATCGTCGGTTTTGGACCTCAGATGCCTGTCCTTGTCTTTATCCATGCATTTTTTAGAAATTCCGGTCTGTTGCTTCGAAGGCATAGTATAATTGAATCTTCGGCCAAAGTAATGAAAGGCAAAATCGTACCGACGCTTTATAGTGCGTTGGTTAAATCTAGCACAAAACCTACAACAAGCAACGTCGTGGTCAGGGCCTAGGCAAGGAATACAGTAAGAGTGAAAATCCTTATGAGGTATTTGCTTCCCACAAGAAATACAATTGTTAACTTTTTCTGACATCGGTCTGGAGCAAGAAAAAAGTTTCCCCAACTGGGTACTTAGCTTTAATGAAGACTTCAGATCTGAAATTCGATTTCAAAAGTCTCAGGAGTCAGCCAACTGGCACTTGCGAACTGCTTGTGCTTTGGGCACCATGCAGCAAGAAAGACTGGAGAAAATGACGTCGGCTGCATCTTTTATACCCCTGGCGCACTGACGACCGCACCCGACGCCGGACCAGGACTTTGGAATTCAGGCTGACTGTGGGTAGCCTGCCAGCAAGATAACCCAAGAGTAATGACTGCAACAGTGAAACACGATGAACATCTGATGCGGAATAAAGTGAAGTCCCAAGACTGAAAAAACTCCAATATCAGCCTCACAAAAAGTTGAGATCCCTCAGCAAATCCTCTAAAGCTAGCTATGAAAAACGAATTGCAGCAGATAGTAAAGACAACCACACGGCCTTCTACAGTTATGTAAAGAATCTCCACGGCAATACCCACATTTGCTCTGAGCTACTGCACAATGGTACCTCCTATATCGAGCCAACAGATATTGCCAATATACTGGCTGACAGATTCAGTGTCAACTTTACCCCTCTCTCCCCCCAAAGGACCAATCACACCACCAGTAGACTGCCAGGCACCCAATATTACTGCTGCACAGGTTAAAACAGCACTGTTCAAGGCCAAAAATACAGCTTCTATGGGACCTGACAACATTCCTGGCTGTGTTCTATATGAACTACAGAGTGAACTGGCACCTCACCTGTGTGCCCTGTACAATCACAGCCTCACCTCAGGCTTTGTCCCTATCAAATGCCGTACTACTACAGTCATCTCTCTCCACAAAGGAGGGGTGACTACAGACCCTGGGAACTATCGGCCCATTAGCCTGACGAGTCTGATATGCAAAGAAATGGAACGCATCATGATGGACCTAATAAACAAGGATATAGAGAATCTCCAAACTCTGGATCCCACACAGTTTGGTTTAGTGAAGGGTAGATCATGCCTGCTCAACTTGGTTGACTTCTTTGAGTCAGTCACCAGAGCTACGGATGAAGGCAAGTTGGCTCATACAGCCTACCTTGATCTGGCCAATGCCTTTGATAACATTCTCCACTCAGGAATCCATAGAAAAACTCACTAAGCTAGGCATCAACCCCTATATCACTAGGTGAGTTGCAAACTGGCTCACAGATAGAACCCACAGTGTGAAAGTAGCTGACTCAAAGTCAGACTGCCAACTAGTCATGAGTGGAGTCCCACAGGGTTCAGTAATGGGTCCTCTCCTGTTTGGTATCTACTTCTCTGAAGTTCAGGCCAACACGGAGGGACTCTATCTGACAAAGTTCGCAGATGATTGCAAGTTGGGAGCTATTATCAACTCCCCAAGTGATGCTGACATCCTACAGAATGGCCTCACTGAGACAGACAACTGGTGTCAGAACCATGGCCTTAAGCTCAGTGCCAAAAAATGTCTCATCATCCCCTTTGGGAAAAATGATTCCCATGAATTACCACAATGATGGCAGCCCAGTGAACACAGAAGGCATTATAAGAGATCTGGGAACACAGGTTGACAGCAACCTCTCTTTTGATCACCACATTGCCACTGTGGTCAAAAAGTCCTTCTATGTGGCACATCTCATTACTAAGGGTTTTGCATCCAGGAAGAAATAAGTCATTGTCTACCTCTACTCTTTCCTCATTAGGCCAGTCATTGAGTACAATGTGCCATTTGGCATGTACCTCACTACACACCCACAAAAGTACCTCACAAAGAGGATTCTAGCCTTTAAACACTTGTCCTATAATGACAAACAAAAAACTCCAACTATTCTCTTTCTCATATTTCCTTCTTAGAGGTGATATCTGCTTGACTTACAAAGCCATGTCTGACCCAGCTCTGTTAGAAATGCTACATCTAAAGAAATCCCAATCTCTCCACACCACACACTCGAGTGACCTCAACCTCATTACCACAGTCAACAGAACATGCTGGAGGGACAGGTTCATAACCCAGAGACTGCCCATGCTATGGAATAGACTTCCCATACATGTCAAGCAGAGCACCTAGTTGACCCATCAACAGAAATCTTGATGAGCAGATGGAAAATAGAAAATTCACCCCGGGGATAACTCCAGTGGCTCTACTCGACAAAGGCAGTGGGAACTCAGGTCGGGTGGCACGATGCCAGGGTAATCCTATGACTAGGCTTGTAAAGTCCCCAGGGCCTTCAGCCTAGTACACACCTATGAACCTTACAGCAGTTTTAGGTAGAATATAAATATATGCCAGTGTAATCCCTCCTCCCTTGCCAGTAGCCCCTTAGTACTACAAATCTGCCATTATTATCCTTGTTTTCCTCTTCTATAACTACTGGAACTTCTCTTGCAATTAATATACAAGTATTCCCTCTTTCCTTTGTCCTGCATATTCTGCTGAGTAATCATCCTGAAATCCTTTCTTTATCAAATCCACATGATCAGTTCTTCCCAAATGCATCTACTCTAGCATAACTATTTGCATTCTGCATTTTTTAATATATTTCACTGCTCTTTCTTTGTGTATATCTGTGAGACCATACTCATTTAAAGATGATTTGGAAAGTGTTGTCATTATGTAAAGAAGCTATTATTCCCACTTATGTGTATCAGATTTTTTAAAATGTCTAGTTTCAGCTTTTGTGTTACATGCATACACTGTTTGGCAGGTTGATCTTTTTTACAGTTGTTGCTTGTTAAATCCATTTGAACTTGTGTCACTTCTTACAGAACTTTTTCTTTTAATGAAAACTCAAAGAAAAAAAATAACTCTCCAAGAACACTCCTGAAACCTGTTAACTTAACAGTAATGCACAAAACCATGTACATCTTCAAAGAAGTTATGTACTCACCATAACGTTTCCATGTTTGTTGTCCATAATTTCGCCTTCATTCTTGCTGGTTGGGTTCGGAACTGAGCATCAGTTCCAACTTGGCCTATTACTAATGCTAGAGAACTTCCACTGGCTCAAGGCTATACCCTACCCCATCATGCTTAGGGAATATTACCCAGATCCTGTTTGCAGACTACTAACATTTTGAAATCATATACAAAACCTCAATGGTAATAGTTATTAGCCTATGTCTCATGAGACAAGAAGGGAAGCAGAGAACACAATTCAAAACTAATAAAATTTCCTCTTGATCCTCCAGAAGCAAAGGTTGGGGGAAGGCGGGTGGGACTCAAGAATGAAGGCGAGATTATGGACAACAAACATGGAACATTATGGTGAGTACATAACTTCTTAATGTTATGTTGTCCCATCTCCTCTTCATTCTTGCTGGCTGGGACAGCGTTCCTAGCACCTTCTTTCTTGGGTGGCTGAAAGGAATAAACTCTTCACAACAGTGGAAACAAAGGAAGCCCTGTTCCGGGAGGCCACATCTACTTTGTAATGAGTGATAAAGGTATGAGATTTGACCCACGTGGCTGCAGCACAGATTGAGTCCATAGGTAATCTGGCCTGAAAGGCGGACGAAGTTGACATAGCTCTTGTTAAGTGGCCTCCAGTCTTTCCTGACAGTTGTTTATGTTGAGAATTATACGCGTAGGTAATAGTGTCAGTAAGCCATTTTGACAAGGTAACTTTTGATACTGGTGTACCTTTTCTGTTATCTGAGAATGAGACGAATAACTAGTCAGATTTTCTAAATTCCTTTGTTCTATGCAAGTAGAAGCATAACTGCTTGTGGACATCCAGTTGGCGTAGCTTATATTCTGCCTTACTGCCATAGTTTGGAAAGAAAACAGGCAGGTCAATGGACTGATTGAAATTGGTCTCAGCATATTTTGGGAAGGAATAAAGGATTTGTTCTGAGAGAGACAAGTTTTTTTGAGAAAAACTACATAGGGAGGGTCTACGGACAGAGCTTGAAGTTTTGAAACCCTCCTAGTCCTAGCTGAAGTAATGGCTATCAAAAAGACGGTTTACCAGGTTAGAAATTTTAGTTGGCAAGAGGAAGCTGGTTCATATGGTGGGAGAATCAGAGTAGTCAGTACCAAATTGAGGTCCCAAGGAGGTAGTGGCTCCCTTATTGGAGGTCTTAGTAAAAATGTACTTCTCAAAAAGGCTTTGCACAATCTGTGAGACATTATTTTTGATCCCATGTCTCCTATGTGGTAGTTAGATATGGCGGCTAATTGTACTCGTATGGCAGCTGCTGCTGCGCCTTCATTAAAAATTTCTGCTAAGTAATCTAAAATTGTACTTAGGGGAGCTGTGAAGGGATCTATGTGATTCTTGGAAGCCCAACAAGAAAACCTTTTCCATTTGCCAGCATAAAGCTTTCTAGTTGATGTCTTATGAGATGAAACTAGAAAGTGTCTCACTGCAGGGGATATGTCTGGGAGCCTGGCTAAGACTGGGAGTGTAGCAGCCAAGCGGTCAGTTTGAGGGTTTGGATAGAGGGATGGAGTGCTCCTGACTGACAAATCAAAAGATCTGGTATCGGGTCCAGAATCCACAGCTCTTCTTGGAGATGGGGCCATAGGAAAAGAAACCAGATTTGACAAGGCCAGTATGGAGCGATGAGTATTAACCTGCAACTCAATGATTTGGCTTTCTGTAGAAATTTGGGGATTAGTGGAAACGGGGGAAAGGCATAAAGTCATCCCAGGGGCCAATAGTGAAGTACATCCCTTGCGGACTTCCCAGAAGGGGGATTAGGGCAAAGTAGCTGCTGCATTTGGTGTTCATGGACGTGGCAAAGAGGTCACAGCAAAGCTGGCCCCACTTGCAAAAAATCTGGTTCGCAATTTCCTGTTTTAGGGACCACTCATGAGGCATTAGAATTGCTCTGCTCAATTTGTCCGTTATCACATTGGATTTCCTTGGAATATGCGCTGCAATCAGAAAATGTTGAGAAGAGACTGCCCATTGCCATACTCTGAGCTTCTCGACACAGGGGGTAGGATCTGGTTCCGCCTCATTTGTTAACATACCACACTACCAACATATTGTCTGTCTGTATTGCAAAAGTACCTGGTCGAAGAGAGTTTTGGAATGCCTGCAACGCCAGAAGCACAGCTCTCATCTCTAGGACACTGATGTGTAAGTGGTACTCATGTTCTTGCCAAGTTCCTTGGATGGTCTTTCCCAGATAATGCCCCCCACCCTATCTGGGAAGCGTCCATGGTCACTGTGGCTACCTGGATGAGGGAGAGTGAATGGCCTGCCTAGAGTTACCTGCATGGATTGAAGCCACCAGCGTAGGTCTTTCTTGCAGGAGTCTGTAATGAAGATCTTGTGGGACATGGGTAACTCCTGCATGGACCACTGAGTGAAGAGTAGGCACTGTAGGACTCTCATATGTAGACGAGCCAGAGGTACTAATGTTATAGCAGCTGCCATAGTGCCTAAGAACTTCAGAATAAATTTTGCCTGTACTCTTTTTTTTGAAGAGCAAGATGGACACTTGATGGCATAGTGTCTCTACCCTGTCGTGAGGCAGTTTTGCTACCATGTCTTCTGTGATTAAGTCTGCTTCTATGAATGTAATATGCTATGATGTCAACACGGCAGACTTTTCAAAATTTATGGTAATGCCCAGTTCCAAGCATAGATGAATGATGGTGTCTCTTGCTTTGGTTAGTAGATGCTCGGTGGTGGAGGTCAGGAGCCAATCATCTAAGTATGGAAACACCTGGAATCCTAGACACCTCAGGCCTGCCGTGACTACAGCCATGCATTTGGTAAACACTCTGGGGGCTGTAGTGAGACCAAAGGGCAGAGCTTGAAATTGGTAATGACTGGCTCCCAACTGGAAGTGTAGATATCTCCTGGATCGCCTGTCCATTTTTATATGGTAGTACGCATCCTGAATGTCGATTGAGCACATCCAATTGTTTTGTCCCAGAAAAGGGAGTATCGACTGCAGTATCACTATCCGGAACTTTGATTTTTTTTTACTGACTTGTTCAGCTTGCTGAGATCCAAGATGGGTCTCTAGTCCCCTGTTTTGTTTGGAAATAAAAAGAACTTTGAGTAAGTTCTGGATCCGATTTGGTCTGCAGGGACTTTTTGGATGGCTCTTTTTCTTAGCAACCTTTGTATCTTTAGGGTTGCTTGATCCCTTTGACAGGGTGGAATGTCTGGGACTGATCTTGTTTGTGGGGGTGGGGTGGAGAGGGTATGTTGGATCCCCTGGACATTACTGACTGTACCCATTTGTCTTGAGTGATGTTTAGCCAAGCTTTTGGTTACAGTGATAGTTGGCCCCAGACTGCCTCCAGAGGTGGACAGGCAGGTCTCCTTTCAGGAGCACTGGAAGGGTTTGCCAGAGAACTTATCTCTGTCACCCTGATTTTGCAGACCCCCTCTACTGCAAGATCAGCATCTTCCATTATTTCCCCTTCTGCCCCGGGGGGAAAAATCACCATGTATGTCTTGCAAAGCTCTTTGGGATTTACGGAACCACATTTTCCCTCCTTTCTGGCCTTTGGGCTAAGGGCCTGGTAGCGAGGAAAAAACATACTCCCACAGCAGAGTTTTGCCTTCTTGTTCGCACCTGGTCAGTCTCTCTAACTTTTGGCCCTAACAAGGACAAGCCGCCAAAAGGTGTGTTAATGAAGGAAGATGAAGGGCTCAGCAAACTCACAAAGGCGCATCCAGGAATGCCTCCTCAGAGCGCTTCCAGCACCAGCTGCCCCATTCGCACCATCAGCTGCATAAGAAATGAACTCTGAAGTCAGGTAAAATGGGTCAAACAGTTCAGTGACCAGAGTGTAAAGGCCGTTGAAGAGAACGTATGCTTCCCATATCTGTCCATCATTCGAGATTCTTTATTCGGCAGATGAACAGATGAAGTCTCAGCTATCCCCTTTTTGGTGGCTGCCGCCACCACCATAGCATCTACTGGGACATCTTTGGTTAATAAATCTTTGTCAGATGGTGTTGTTATAGATATGTTGGGCCTCCTCAGAACAGGTTTCACAGATTCGGGAGAGCCCCATGCCCTTCGACTAACAAAGTTTAGGAGCTGGTCGAAGGGCTGAGACACCCAAGAGGTGGAGGGTTGAGAACGAAATGCCTCCAGGTATACGGACTCATCCTCAGAAGGGGTAAGGGTCTTCCATCCACCTCTCTGCTTCAGGATCTCTAGGATGTATGAGAAGGAGACCGCCTCAGAGGGTGACCAAGGGGACCCTTCTGAATCCTGTAAGTCCGTATGTGAAGTGACAGACTCCTTAGAGGAGTCTAGATGTTTCCTCTTACATGTTCTCTTCCAAGGGACCTCTCCGGGGAATTCCTCTGGGGAGGTTTCAGAAGAGAATGACTCATCCAATGGGGCGTCCTGGGGCATCAGTTCTCTATGCCTGGGGGACAGGGATGGTAGAAAGGCAGACACAGGCACTTCCGGGGGAAGAGTCCTTGGATCAGAGAGTGGAGCTGTCAGGGGTGACAGCACACTTCATGACCTCAAAGGCACCACGACCCGGGCCCAAGGAAGCCTTTCATTCCGAAGAGCCAGGAAACTTCTCCTGTACCAAGGAGGTGGGCTCTGAGGCCGATGTAGGCGCCAAGCTCACCCACGCAGATGCCCCAAGAGGCAGATTAGGATTCAACAAAGGTCCAATCCAACTCTCCTCCCTGGACCCGATGGGGGAGCGTCTGCTCCCAAAAACTTTGACAGAAGATGGCACTAGAGAGGTTGAAGCAGAATTCGGGACCTAAAAACGTGGGGTAGGTCTCAGACCCGATGGTTCCACCACAAACACATCCAAGCACTCTGGATCCGAAACCACTCAGGTCAGAGGAGGAATAGAAGACGGGCCAGTGGCAGTTGTCTGTTCCATTTCCTCCTAGGCTGGACTCGAAAGGATCTTGCCCAGATCCGGAGTCCGAAGCAACCTCCTGACCACCTGCTCCACACCGTCATCCAACAGACTACTGGAAGATCGACAGGACAGGGTCGGGGATTTGACGCTTCCAGCCACCGACTGCAAAATAGGTGACTGTGGAAATGAGACTGGCTCCGTCTATAGCTCCTAGTTACTTCCGAAGAAACTGATGGAACCGAAGGAGTTGTCTTTTCAGGCCTGAAAGCCTTCGGGTCGGAAGTCTTGTCTTTAGCTAGCTTCTTTACCGGCTCAGAAGTAGGAGCCAAAGAAGAATTCATTCTCATTATTGCAATAAGGTGTGTCACATAGGCTGGTCTTTATTCATTTCTTTATATTGCTTTTGTAGATGGCTTAACCTGCTTTTGTAAGGGCCTTCAGTTTACTTGTTTTTTGAAAAACAGACTATTTGTAACTCAGAGTAAGGTATTATAAAGTTAAGTTGCTCACTTTTTATTACAACAGCACTATAATCTGTAGGTGTTGCTATCTCAATGATTAATGTTGCTTTTGTTCTTTTGTCTTCATCAGTAATATGTGGTTTTCTTGTTTCTTCTTTCTTGACTGTTGATATTGGATGATTCCATGTTATCAGTATTTCTTGCTTTTCAGTAATTTTTGTAGTTCATGTTTCCAATGGTTTTCTTCTACCTGTATACTGCAGTATTTGCGCAAACCCCACTGTAGCAGTCTTCCACATTACTGTGCCTTTCAATGTACAGACCCCAGCTATGAGCAAGTATATTACAACCAGGCGGATGTGCAACTCTTTCATGTTCATTTTATCCGTGCAGAGATTTTCTTCTTGGGTCATCACTGAAACAGACTTCCATCCAGCAGGACAGCCCAGTTAACAGATGCTAGACCACCCATCCTGAGTGGGGAGGTGTTTCATGCCACTCTGCTGATAGCATCTTCTAGAAGATGCTCTAGATAGAGAATTAACTATGATCTCCTCCTTGCTCTACCTGGATAGAAAGCAATCAGTATATGTTTAAGTGGAGTCCCTGTGATGAGAACCCTGGGAAGTGCGACTGCTTCCCTTATGGGCTTACTATTTAGGGTCCACTGACAGTATGTAAGGTGTTAGGTGGTGTTTTTCTGAGTGCCTTTAATCTTGTTGAGGCATAGCTCTGACAATGAGTGGTCTAGGCAATCTTTGTTTAGGAATATTGCTTTTAAGTGCCTCAGTATGCATTAGTCTACTTACATGTTGTGTGCTACGTGAGGTGGGTGTTGTGCGCCTGGTTTCCACAACCTGACCGCAGTTGTGTGTGTGAGTTTAGCCTCCAGTGTCATTGTGCAAGTACGGGTTTCACAGCAATTAATTACTTAATAGCAATGATAGATTTACACCATTAGTAAGAGTGAGTTAGTGTAATGAAGAAAGCCAAGAGAACGAATTAAAAATTGTAAATAAAGTAAAATAAAGCGATGGAGGAGTGAGGATGGATGTCTGAACACTACAAACCTGTGGATGCATTCAGTACTTGCACAATATCTGAAATGATATATAGGGAGTTGTAGTTGTAATGTAATAGACAATTCCTGCACATATTTTAAAGGAAAAAAAAAATCACAGCTTGGCATAGGGTGGGCAAGAGTGTTTGTAGTATAAAACAGTTCTCTGGAAGCCAGGCAGTGACTGTGTGTAGCTAATGTGGTGGACTGGAGGAATGTCAGCCCTGCTGCTCCATTCAACAGACTCAAAATATGTCCAAGAAGAACCGGCCTACTTCAGGAAAAGCATAATTAGTGTGCAAGAAATTCAAATATTGACAGTCCTGAAGGGCAGGTAACTCATTAGAACACAAGGTGTTAAAACTGTGTTTTACTGCATTAGTAGCATAAATGAATAAAACCATGACTATGGCCTACACTTCCACAGTTAAATAAGTGGCTTGAAATTTTTGACAGTGTGGTACATGACGATGGGCATGCTTAGCCTGGGGGAGGGGTGGGCATGCCTAGCATGGGGTGTGGGGTGGATATTCTGGGTGTATCCTCTCCAGGTGGCCTGTTGGAGGCACAGTGCTTTTTGTAAGATTGCTGTGTTCTGGTGGGTGAGGAAGTTGTGGAGGTGCAGCCGCTAGGGCCAGGTGAATATGCTATGATGGTACACCTTATGGCCCACCCACCAAGCACACAAACATGCACGCATGCACAGTATGCATCAGGATGGGGGCAGGGATTAGGTCATTAAAATCCCTTAGAAGCTGGATTAAACCAGCATCTTTCTTAACCCATTCCACTCTGCAGCAAGCTGTTGCAGATAACAGAGCCTGGTAGAATCTGTCAAGGGCTTCAGGAGTAAGATGCTTTCACTGAAGGGAGACCATAGGATCATAGGAGGTTCCTAGGCTATAAGCTCTCGAGCCCTTACAAGCCTAGTCCATTTTGGTGTAGAACACACTAAGGAGTGTGCCAAAGCATGGTAGGTGTACAACAGGGGCTACTGGGTTCAAACCTGAAGTCAACAGTGTTTGGGGAGAGTGCAAAAAGGAATGTATTTCAGGAAAGGCACAAATAATAATAAAAGATGGCCCAGTGAACCAGGTAAGCAGTGGTACAGGATGTATTTTACTTACTATTTCTCCAGGGTAGTTAATTTATCTGTGTCAGCCCTGTAAGATTTAAAAACTGTGCCTTCATTTGATTGTCTATGTGGTATATTTAATGTGTATATATTTAAAGGAAGAAAAAAAGTTATGCTCTACTTGTAATGTATGTTTCTTATTCTCCTGCTGCGATTTCTGAACCACCCTTGCACAGGATTTGAGTATGTTGTTCTTCCATGATTTCTCTTGAGTTTGAAGCTGACCACTTATTGTGCTTGATTTTAAGGGTTTAGAAGTATGTGGGGATGCTTTATGCACAGCCTGACAATAGTACTTAGCTTTGCATCATGGTAGCCTAGACTGGTAAGGTATTGTCTTGTGCAGATTATCAATATATTCTGCGTATTGTGACTATATGATCTCTTCTTCGGCATAATGTTACCACCTCCTAAAATGTGCTGGCATTTCTGAGAGCAGAGTACATTTCTGGCCAAGCTTTGTGATAAAGGAGGTAGTTCTCTAGCATTGCGTGCCATGGAATGTGTGGCATTTCATGTAAAATCTCCTATTTATACGGTCTGCACTGAGATGCCAGTAAAAGCAGTGTGTCCTGGTCTCCTTTACTTCATGTCCTGAATTGCATCTGAACCTGCAGGAACATGACAGTGAAATTCTGCAGAATTCTGAATTTGCTCACCCTGTTGTAAACAAAAACAGACTAAACCTTATAGTGTATTGGATGCTGGAAAAGATAAATGACATACTTGCGCTAGTAACATGGGTACAATTATAAGAGGCACACTAAGGTATGTGTAAATGTGGTGTTACTCAGTTGTGTCTAGTAATGTCGACTTAGATGAATCATGCATTAGGTGCTAGAGATCACTGTGAGGGCATTACCACCATGCAGCAACCTTGGTGCCTGTCGTAATAAGCTCAGGGGTACAAAAGATGCCACCACTAGTATGGGGGTGTGCAGGTCAACCCTCCCCAGACAAAAAGATTTACTGAATTATTTGAAAGTCATTTCATAACTTTTTCTTCTTGGCTTTTGTTTTTTTGATGAAGTGGTTGTCAGGGATTTGTGTAGTTGCTTGATGGATACTCTGATGCTCTAAGAAATGATGAATCTTCTTGAGATGCCTCAAACAAGTTGTAAGCATTCACAGTTTTTCCTCCTCTTCAAGCAAGAGGACTGCAGATCAGGACTTTAATCAACATAATCCCTCAACAACAGGTACAAATAACACTCTGTCATTGTACATGTGGGTGTGAATGACCTGAGACATACCTCCCTGGACAAATGAAAACAGATGTGGAGGAGCTCTCAGATTATGTAGCCTAGATGGGTACAACCCTAGCTCTGAGCAGCATCCTACCATCACCCAGAATGATACCACACTACAAGCAGAAAGTTTTTGATTTCAATAACTGGCTAAGTTTCTGGTGTCATTCTAAGGGGATCCAGTATCTATCTGCCAGGGATGACATGATTGACAGACCTCGATGCTTTGCCAGAGATGGCCTGCATCTGTCACCCCATGGCTTCCGGATACTGGCCAAGGTTCTTGCCAACCCTATAGTGCCATTTTTAGGCCAAAGATCAAATTACCACCATAACAGCTACAAACAAATGAAATCTGAGGGTCATGCTGCTCAACACTAGAAGTCTAAATAACAAAAATGCACTCACTGGAAGCACTACTTAAAATGGAGAACATCGACATTTGTCCTGTAACAGAGACCTGGTTCAAGGCAGAAGAAAGCACCCCTGCACTATCATGCTACAACTCATTCCACACCTTTCGGCCCCAGAACTTAGACCGAAGCTCCAAAGGTGGTGGTGTTTCCATATTAATGAAGGATACGCACACCACCAGACTGGTAGCCCAACATAATGCAGAGATACTTCAGGTGCGGCTAACGTTGGGTAAGACAGTTATTCAGGTAGTAGTCTGTTACAGGTCCCCAACCATGTCCCAAGACACTCACTCCATGTTCCTAAGCACCCTGGAGAATGTTAGGGTCCAACCTAACAGTCATACTGGTTGACTTCAACTACCCCTCCATTAACTGGGAAAACTACTCATGTACCAGCACACTTGCCCAATGTTTCCTGGAATTCATTAATTCCAATGTCCAGGACAAGCTCGTTCTTACCCCCAGAAGAGGGAGCAACATCCTTGATCTGCTCATTACCAACATGGGTGACTGTTGTTCTACACCAATAGTCAACTCCTCCCTGGTTAGATCTGACCACAAATTAATCACCTTGGAAATCCACATCCCTCCCACCCCTGTAAAAGTAATCACCATGAAAAACTTTTCCAAACCTAACTTTGGGCTCCTAAGAACAGAGGTGGCTAACTTCATGGCACCCATGCAAATGGAAAATAGTTCCATGACTGCCGAATCATACACCAATGCACTGTACGAACACGTACACAAATGCATAGCTCTCGCCATACCGAATAGAACCAAGACACTTTCCTCCAAAAAAGGAAGCCAACCTGGTGGTCCCCTGCCATAAACAAAACTCTACAACAGGAGGAGGAAACTGATGCGTAATAAGGTGAATTCCCAAGACTGGAAAAACTCCCTTATCAGCCTTAATAAAAAGTTGAGATCCCTCATCAAATCCTCTAAAGCTAGCTATGAAAACAGAATTGCAGCAGATAGTAAAGACAACCACAAGGCCTTCTATAGTTATGTAAAGAACCTCCAAGGCAATACCCAGATTTGCTCTGACCTACTGCACAATGGTCTCTCCTATACAGAGCCAACAGATATTGCCAATATACTGGCCGACAGATTCAGTGCCAACCCCCCCCCCCCAAAGGACCAATCACAATACCAGTAGATTACCAGGCAACCAGTATTACTGCACATGTTAAAAAGTACAGTTTTGTACCTACCATAAATGTAGATGTTAGAGTGCTAATACAGCTGCAGTCATAACAGATGGGTTCTCCTGCCGTCAGGCGGGTCCTCGGTCGGCCGAATTCCAAAGTCTAGGTCCGGCGTCGGTTGTTGTCGCTTCTTCCCTGACGTCAGTGCGACAGGGGTATAAAAGAACCAGCCAACGCCATTTTCTTCAGTTTTTCTTGCCCCAGATGTCAGGTGCCCCCAGAAGGAAGGCAATACATAAAATTATGAAGTAATGCAATGCAATATAATCAAAAAACAGTAGTTGCAAGCAAATACACCATAAAAGAATACCCCTAGAGAAAAGGAGGGAGGGAAACCTGGACTGCAGCTGTATTAGCACTCGAACATCTACATTTATGGTAGGTACAAAACTGTACTATGTTCATTGTGCATACAGCTGCAATCATAAAAGATGGGTAGAATCCCAAAGCTAAGAAAGGGGTGGTAGGCACTAGGTGGAACTAGGAGGAGCCAAAATGCCCTGCAAGACTGCAGTGGCAAAGCCTGCTCTAGATTTGGAGTATAATGGTAGGTTGTAGTGTTTGGAGAAGGTATGCACAGAACTCCAAGTGGCTGCTTCCAAGATATCCTTGGTAGGAACTCCTCTGAGGAAGGCTGCAGAGGTGGCTGTGGCCCTGGTGGAATGAGTTCTAATGCCTGTAGGAACAGTTTTGCCATGAAAGGAATAGCAAAAGCGTATGCAGTGGGCTATCCATTTTGAGATTGTCTGCTTGGAAATTGGCTTTCCTTGAGCTCCTACCGCATAGGCCACAAAGAGCTGTTCTGATTTTCTGAAAGGTTTTGTTCTGTCCAAATAATAACGCAGTTGCCTGTGGATGTCCAAGGAATGTAGTAATCTCTCCCCTTTGTTTTGAGGATTGGGATAAAAAGTAGGTAAATGTATGGCCTGATTTAAAGCTACCCTGGATACCACTTTAGGCATAAAGGACGGGTTGGTTCGTAAGGAAACTCTGTCCTGATGGAAGATAATAAAAGGATGGACAGCCATGAGAGCCTGTAGTTCTGAAACTCTACGAGCTGAAGTGATAGCCAGAAGGAAAGCTGTTTTCCAGGACAAATATTGCAAATCTGATGAGGCAGCTGGCTCAAAAGGAGGCAAAGTCAGTTTTTCCAGTATGAAATTTAGATCCCAAGCAGGTATTGGTTGTTTACTTGGAGGTCTTAAATTCTTAGCCCCTCTGAGGAACTGTCTTAAGAGATGGTAAGAGAATAAAGGAGGATCAGTGTTGTATTCTGCAGAAATGGCTGAGGCATGGATTTTGATGGAGGAGAACAAAAGTCCACTGCTTAGCAGTTCAGCCAAATATTGTAGTATTTGAGGTAAATTCAGTTTTCCAGGGTTCTGGCCCTTTTTCTCATTCCAGACACAAAAACGTTTCCATTTTGCGGAGTAAGCTTTTCTAGTTGATGGCCTTCTGGCCTCCAAAATGACATCCTGCACCTCCTTGGAGAGTAGGGCCTGCTGTGATGCTAAGGAATCTTCCATGCGGCTAGATTGAGTGTTTTTAGCTGACTGTGAAGAGTTTTAAAGCTGTGCTGAGTCAGAAGAAGAGGCATTAGAGGCAGGGTCCACGGAGGGGAATGCGTCAGGCTCCTCAGGAGTGGGTACCAGTGTTGCCTTGGAGCAATGAGGATCATCTTTGGTCTGTCTGCTCTGGTCTTCAATAGGACTTTGGGCAGCAGAGGAAGAGGCGGGAAGGCATAAACTGCCATTGATGTCCAACTGAAAGAGACAGCGTCCACTCTCCAGGCCTTTGGATGGAAGGTCCTAGAGCAGAATTTTGTCAATTGATGATTTTTGTGGGAGGCAAAGAGATCTATGTCTGGCCTTCCCCACTCTTGGATTATTTCTATAAAAACTTTTGGATGCAACATCCGTTCGTGTGGATCTGTCATATTCCTGCTTAGGTTGTCTGCCAGCGTGTTTTCCTTGCCTGGCAAGTACTGTGCTTGTAGTTCCATTAAGTCCATGGCCATGTTCCCAAGTGATATGGCCAGTCTGCATAGAGGATAGGGATGTGTTCCTCCCTGCTTGTTTATGTACCACATAACTGTGGCGTTGTCCGTTCTTATCAATAGTTGACCTGGTTGTAGAAGGTCCTTGAAAGCTATAATAGCATTTATTACTGCTAGCATTTCTTTTTGATTGATGTGAAGGTGCTTTTCTTTTTGGGACCATTTGCCCTGAATGCACCGGTCTGTCATGTGCACCCCCCAGGCGTAGTCCGAGGCGTCTGTTGTGATGACTTGATTTGCTTGAGGCTTGCTGAATGGAAGACCTGTGTTTGTTTGACATGCTTGAGCCCACCACAGAAATTCCTTCTGCAGACATGGAAGTAGTGGTATTATTGTTTCCAAACTGTGGCTGTGTTGAGACCATATGTTTTTTAGGAACCATTGTAGTTTTCTCATATGCAGCTTTGCACATGGGATTAGCAAGATGAAAGATGCCATGAATCCCAGAGCCTGCAGGATTTTCCTTGCAGTCAGCCTGGTGCAATTTGCCAGTGTTCTGAAATATTGAATTAGTTGCCCCTGCTTCTCTGGCATGAGGTAGGCCATCTGGGTGTTTGTGTCCAAATTGGCACCCAGGAAAATTATATTCCGAGAGGGTATTAGCCTTGATTTCTCTGTTGACTGTGTATCCCAGAGAGTTTAATAACATTATTACATAAGCCAGATGTTTCAGAAGAATGTGCTTGCTGTCCGCTTGGATCAGGCAGTCGTCCAAATAGGGGTATATTTGTATCCCTTGAAGTCTGCAGTAGGCAATTACTGATGCCAGGCATTTCGTGAATACTCTGGGCGCAGTAGATAAGCCAAAGGGCAATGCAGAGAGAATTGATAATGGGTTGAACCTGCAAGAAATCTGAGGTATCTTCTGCAATTTTGTCTGATTGGGACATGCAGGTATGCCTCCTTGAGGTCCAATGTTACCAGCCAAGACTCCTTGCCCAGCATGGGAAGAAGTTGCTGTAGAGTGAGCATCTTGAATTTTGGTACGAGTAGGAATGTGTTTAGGATGGAAAGAACCAAAATAGGTCTCCAATCTTTTCCCTTCCTTGGCACCAGAAATAGCCTGGAATAAAAACCTTGACCTTGTTCGTGTGTAGGTACCTCTTGAATTGCTTTCATGTTTATAAGATCTGAAATTTGCTTTTGTGCCTCTGCCCTTTGATTGTGTGGCAGTTTTGGCATGCCTCTCATTTTTGGAAGGGTATGAAAGTGGAATTTGTAGCCTCTGTTTATAATATCCAGGATCCATTTGTCCTTTGTGACAACATGACAATTTTTTGAGAATAGTGCCAGCTTTCCTCCTAAGGGGGCAGCCATTTGAGACCTGGTTGGCCTGCAAAGGGGAAAGTCATTGGGTTTGCTTTCTGAAAGATTGTGAGTTGTCCTCACCACCTCTTTGTGTAGGAGCTTGCCATTGTCTGCCTCTGTACGATCCTTGTGATTGTCCTCTGCCCCTCGGGGGCCTGTATCTTCCTCTTTGGGGTCTGTCCGTGGCAGGAAAGGACCAGTTTTTGGAAGGCCAATTTCTACTAAAACGTGGGGGTTGAACCTGCAGAAATTCTTTCACAGTTTGCATTGATTTAGCTTTTTTCTCCATTTTTCGTAATATTTCCTCAGCATTTGCCCCAAATAGTACATCCTTTTGAAGAGGGGCGTCTAGTAATTTAGCTTTGACATGATCAGGCAAGGTTTGTTCCTTGAGCCAAGCATGCCTGCGTATGACTGAGCCTGTAACAGCAGCTCTACATGAGGCCTCTAGAGCATCAAAACCACATTGTAAAGTATGTTTACCCACTTGTTCTGCACTATGCATCAAATCCTGCAACTCCTTCAAGTCTGGTTGTTCAGGTTGTGACATTTTACTTTTCAACTGAGATAACAGAAACTGTTGGTATTTTAGCATATGAAACTGACAGTTTAAGGCCCTCATGGTTAAGGTAGCCGAGGTATATACCTTTTTTCCCCACCTTACTAAGGATCTGTAATCTCTCTCGGAAGGCAATGGAAGCCTGAACTCCCTTGGGACCCTGTGAGATGGTTTCTAGGTCAGCAGCATGGCTTTTGTAAAGAAATTGGTGAGAGTCAGGAACCCTGTGGTACCTGTCAGGCTTAACTGGAGCTGGAGGTAGAGAGTCCGGGTTAAGGCAGGCCTCCGAGTAAACATCATCTAAGATGTCCAAGACAGGAGGTATAGCCAGAGGCCTGTGCTGGGGTAACAAAAGAAATTCCCTGAGCCTTTTCTTGGAATCTGAATAATCCTGGCCTTCCCAGTAGAAGTGTTCCCTTAAGGTATGCAAAGTTTCCCCAAATGAGAAATCCTCAGGGGGGGGTACAGAAGGAATAGACTCCTCTGCATCAGAGTCTTCAAAAGGGGAGTAAGACTGTTCCTGATTATCAGAGTGTTCTGAAATAATGGAGCCCTGATCAGAGGAGGGGGAAATCTTCCTCCACTCTGGGCCTTTTGTCCAGAGGTGGCTGAGAACCTCTGATTAGAGTAATTAAATCCTCAGCCATTTTAAGCATCTGTTTCTTAGGCATGGGGCCTGGAGATGGGCCCTGTGTAACTGGTCTCTTAGGGTGCATGGTTGCTTTAGACTTGGTGAAAGCCTTGATGGAGAAAGAAGAGGAAGGTCTGAAGACACCTTGAGTGGAGGTGGACCTTTCCACATTCTGTGTTTCAACGCCAAGAGTGGCTTCGGTATCTGTAGTCGGGGTGTGGGCCGAGGAGCCTGTGACCTCGGGTACAGGAGACACCGCCAAAGATGTGTCGTCGGTAATCAGGGGCTGCGTAGGCGCCTCACTGAGAACCGGACCACGTGTAGTCGGCTTTGGCGTGGTGTCGGTAGAGGCCGCGGACCTCGAGTGTCGGTCCTTGTCTTTGCGTTTTTTAGACAAAACCGGTGTCGGAGTATCCGACGACATGGTATAGTTAAATGCTTTCCCAAAAAAATGCTGGGCGAACTCCGCCCGACACTTAATAGTGCATCTGTTGAATGTAGCACAACAGTGACAGACCGAGACGTCGTGGTCTGGGCCTAAACAAGGTATACAGAGGGAATGGAAATCCTTATGCGGTATTTGCTTCCCACAAGAAATACAATTATTAACTTTGTCTGACATCGGTCTGAGGCAAGAAAAGTTTCAACGGGTACTTAGCTTTTAAGAAGACTTCGGTTTTCCAAATTTTTCGTAATCTCAGGAGCTGGCCGACCGGCACTTGCGAACTGCTTCTGCTTCGGGCACCGCGTGGCAAGAAAGACTGGAGAAAATGGCGTCGGCTGGTTCTTTTATACCCCTGTCGCACTGACGCCAGGGAAGAAGCGACGACAACCGACGCCAGACCTAGACTTTGGAATTCGGCCGACCGAGGACCCACCTGACGGCAGGAGAACCCATCTGTTATGACTGCAGCTGTATGCACGATGAACATCAGCAATGTCTAAGGCCAAGAATACAGCTTCTATGGGACCTGGCAATATCCCTGGCTGTGTTCTACATGAACTGCAGAGTGAACTGGCACCTCACCTGTGTGCCCTGTTCAATCACAGCCTCACTTCAGACTTTGTCTCTACCGAATGACGCACTGCTATAGTCATCCCTCTCCACAAAGGAGGAGCAACTACAGACCCTGGGAATTACCGCCCCATTTAGCCTGATAAGGCTGACATGCAAAGCTATGGGTCGCATCATCATGGACCTAATAAACAAGGATATAGGGAATCTCCAAACTCTGGATCCCACACAGTTTGTTTTTGTGAAGGGTAGATCATGCCTGCTCAACTTGGTTGACTTCTTTGAGTCAGTCACCAGAGCTGTGGATGAAGGCAAGGTGGTTCATACAGCCTACCTTGATCTGGCCAAGGCCTTTGATACCATTCTCCACTCAGGAATCATAGAAAAACTCACTAAGCTCGGCATCAACCCCTATATCACTAGGTGGGTTGCAAACGGGCTCACAGATATATCCCACAGTGTGAAAGTAGCTGACTCAAGTCAGACTGCCGACCAGTCACAAGTGGAGACCCACAGGGATTGGTCCTGAGTCTTCTCCTGTTTGGTACCTACTTCTCAGAAGTCCAGGCCAAAACAAAGGGACTCTGGCTTACAAAGTTTGCAGACGACTGCAAGTTGGGAGCCATTACTAACTCCCCAAGTGATGTTGACATCCTACAGAAAGGCCTCACTGAGACCAATGACTGGTGTCAGAACCATGGCCTTAAGCTCAATGCCAAAAAATGTGTTGTCATCCCCTTTGGGAAAAACCCGGTTCTCATGAACTACCACATCGATAGTAGTCCACTGAACACAGAAGGCATTATAACAGATCTGGGAAAACAGGTTGAAAGCAACCGCTCTTTTGACCACCACACTGCCACTGTGGTCAGAAAGTCCTTCTATGTGCCACATCTCATTACTAAGGGTTTTGCATCCAGGAAGAAAGAGGTCACTGTCTCCCTCTACTCTTCCCTCATTAGGCCAGTCGAGTACAATGCACCATTTGGCATGTACCTCACTAGACACCTGCAAGAACTGGAGAGGCCACAACATTACCTCACCAACAGGATCCTAGGCCTTAAACACTTGTCCTATATGGACAGACACAAAAAAACTCCAACTATTCTGTCTCATATCGCCTACCTAGAGGCGATCTCTGCTTGACTTATAAAGCGATGTCTGACTGAAATGCTACATCTAAAGAAATCTCAATCCCTCCACACCACACGCTCCAGAGACCTCAACCTTATTACCAAAACCAACATAATGTGCGGGAGGGACAGGTTCATAACCCAGAGACTGCCCGTGCTATGGAATAGACTTCCCATTCATGTCAAAGAGAGCACCTCATTGGCCCTCTTCAAAAGAAATCTTGAGGAGTGGATGGGAAACAGAAAATTCACCCTGGAGATTACTCCAGTCACTCTAACTGACAGAGGCACTGGAAACTAAGGTCAGGTGGCACGTTGCCAGGGTAATCCTATGGGCTAGTCTTGCAAAGGCTCCAGGGCCATTAGTCTAGTACACACCTATGAACCTAAGATACTCTTTTAATTGACTTATCCAATTTTGGGGACTGAGAAGATTTGGAGGAGGTCTGGTTCCCTTTTAGTGCCTCAGAAAAGGTAACTTTAAGAAACCCCCTGACTATAAGCTTATTTCTGCCGGACCCTGGAATTAAAACCATGACAAATGGTACACGAGACTTGAAGGTGTACTGCACCCAAACAGTCGACACACAGTACAGTTTTGTGCACTTACCATAAATGTAGATGTTCAAATGTATTCACTGTTGCATCACAGTTGGGTTATCCCTACCAGGGTAGCCCTCGGACGGCCCAAATACCAGAGACTTAGTATTTCTGTGTCCATTGCTGTTGCTTGAGGACTAACGTCAAAGGCAGCAGATGCCATTACATCAGCTTTTCTTGCCCTAACCTGTCAGGAGCCCCAAAGTAGGAGGCAAGGTTCTGGTGGAAGAACCCCACCAGTGGAAAATAAATACCAATATGTCCCTTGTAAGGAAAGGAAAACAACAAGGAAGAATGGTAACAGAAGGAGAAAGAGAAGAAAGGAGGATGGAGGGAGGGAAACCAGGACTGCAACAGTGAATACACTCGAACATCTATATTTATGGTAAGTGTACACAACTGTACTATGTTCATCATGTTTCACTGTTGCAGTCATCACATTTGGGTAGATTCACAAAGCTGAGGAAATGGGTGGAAGCAGTCAAGGAAGCTTAGGGGTTGGTCAGTATGCCCTGCAAGACTGCAGAGGCAAACCCTGCCCTGTATTTGGAGAAGAAAGGCAGGTGGTAATGCTTTGTAAAAGTGTGAACAGATGTCCAGGTGGCAGCCTCCAAGATGTCCCTGGTGGGGACTCCTCTGAGGAAAGTTGCAGAGGTGGAAGTTACTCTGGTGGTGTGTGCCCTGAGCCCCTTGGGGGGAGGCTTACCACACTGTTTGTAGCAGAAATGGATGCAGTGTGCTAGCCATTTGGAAATGGTTTGCTGGGAGATGGCTTTGCCTTCTGCCCCTGTAGCAAAGCTAACCAGCAATTGATCTGACTTTCTGAAGGATTTAGTTCTGTCCAGGTAGTATCTGAGCTGTCTGTGCACATCTAGAGTGTGAAAAATCCTTTCCCCCTTGTTCTGGGGATTAAGAAAGAAGTTGGGCAAATGAATGGACTGGCTAAGAGCCACAATGGAGACCACCTTGGGCATGAAGGATGGGTTAGTTCTGAGGGACACACTGTCTGCATGGGAGATGATGATGGGTTCCACAGCCATGAGTGCTTACAGCTTAGTGACTCTTCTGGCTGAAGTGATAGCCAAAAGAAAGGCCGTCTTCCAGGAAAGAAATTTTAGCTATGCAGAAGAAGCTGGTTAGAAAGAAGGCAGGGTGAACTTTTCCAAGACAAGGTTAATGTCCCAAGCTGGTGTTGGTGTCTTTCTGGGGGCCCTCAAGTTGCTAGCCCCTCTGAGGAACTGTTTGATCAAAGAGTGTGAGAAAAGGGACTGCTCAGTGGGAAAATGAGCAGAAATACGACAGGCATGAATTTTTATAGAAAAGAAACAGAGACCACTGTGTAGTAGGTCAGCTAAGTAATCCAGGATGAGAGGGATGGAGGGCTGTGCCATATTGGCCCCCTTTAGCCTGGATCCTAGTGCAGAATCTTTTCCATTTATCTGCACAAGACTTTCTGGTGCTAGGGCGTCTGGCCTCATGGACAACACTCAGAACCTGTTTACTTTGGAGAGCAGATTGGTTCAGGGTTAGGGAATAAGCCAAGCTGCCAAATTGAGTGTCTGCAATTGGGGATGCATGAATTCCCCTTTCCTCTGGATTAGGAGGTTTGGAATCTGAGGAAGATGCCATGGAGGCAGTGGGAACAGGCTGTGCAGTAAGGAGTAACAGTGATGTCAAGGGCCAGTCTGGAGCTATAAGAACGGTCCTTGGTTTTTCCTCCCTTATTTTGAGCAGTACCCTGGGGATGAAAAGTAGGGGAGGAAAGGCACAGACCAAGAGTTTGACTCAGGGGAAGGACAGGGCCATCCACTTTCGAAGCTATGCAGTGATGCTCCCTGATGCAAAATTTGCTGAGCTGATGGTTGGTGTGGGAGGCAAAGAGGTTGACCTTCGGGGTTCCCCATTTCTGAGTTATTAGGGTGAAAGTACTTCTGTTGAGCTGCCACTCGTGTGGGTCCAGAAGGTTTCTGCTCAATTGGTCTGCCAGGAAGTTGAGAGAGCCTGGTAGATATTGTGCAAACAGGTGTAGTTGCATGGAAAAGGCTGTGAGCCAAAGGGTCATGGCCAGCCTGCATAGATGGTAGGAGTGAGTCCCTCCCTGCTTGTTGATGGTGCAGTGGTGTTGTCTGTTTTGATCAGGAGAACCCCCGGAGTGAGAAAGGGTTTGAAAGGTATCAAGGCCTGCTGCACAGCCATCATCTCTTTTAGACTGATGTGCAGGGGGATTTGCTGAGGGCTCCATTGGCCCTGTTTGCACCTGCCGTCTAGGTGTGCACCCCAAGCGTAGTCTGATGCATCTGTGGTGAGGGTCTGGGCAGCGGGGTGTGGGGAGAAGGGCAGTCCCTTGTTGTGGGAGCATGCTGTTGCCCACCAAAGAAATTCCTTTCTGAGGCAAGGTATTATAGGTAGAAAAGTTTCCAGGTCTTGAGAGTGCTGACACCAAAGGCTCTTTAGGTACCATTGAAGTTTCCTCATATACAGTCTGGCATATGGAATGAGGAGTAGGCAAGATGTCATGAACCCCAGGGCTTGCAGGATTTTCCTTGCAGAAAGCTGGGGCCTGGTGGCCAGTTGAGAGAAGTAGGCTGACAGTAAAACTTGTTTCGCTGGTGTAAGGTATGCCATCTGGGATGGTATGTCCACACTTGCTCCCCGGAAGATTATCCTTTGGGTGGGCACCTGTTTTGATTTCTTTTCGTTGATTGTGTACCCTAGGAAGGTTGGTAGGCTCTTTACAAAGGCAAGGTGCTTGAGCAGCTTTTCCTGGCTGTCTGCCTGAATAAGGCAGTCATCTGAGTAGGGGTAAATTTGAATATTTCTTTGTCTGCAAAGGCAATGGCTGGAGTCAGGCATTTTGTGAAAACTCTAGGAGCAGTAGATATGCCAAACGGAAGGACAGGAAACTGAAAGTGTTGAGATCCTGCCCTGAAGCGGAGATGTTTTCTGTAAGATTCCCTGATAGGAATGTGGAGGTAGGCCTCTTTTAGATCCAGGATGGCTAGCCAAGCGTCCTTGGACAGCATGTGTAGCAACTGCTGGAGGGTGAGTAATTTGAATTTTAGGATCACCAGGAAGGTATTTAGAATGGATAGATCGAGGATGAGGTGCCAGGTGGCCTCTTTTCTGGACACCAGAAAAAGTCTGGAGTAGAAGCTTTGGCCTATCTGTTCTGCAGGAAGATGCTCTACTGCCCTCAAAGAGAGCAGGGAATGGATTTGCTTTTGTGCCTCTGCCCACTGATTTGGTGGAAGATCTGGGAACCCTTTTTGGGTTGGAAGGGTGTGAAAGGATAATTTGTATCAGAGACACAATGTTCAGAGTCAATTTGTCCTTGGTAATGGTGGCCCAGGTGCTTGAGTGAAAGGAGAGTTTTCCTCTTGGGGGCAAATGAAGGTGGGCAGAGGGGAGATTGGGAGGAGGTGAGTCACTGAGTTCTTACCATAAGGGGGTGGCTTAGAACTCCCTGGTTTTGAAGTGGAGGTAGTCCACTGCTTAGACATCTGCATTCCCTGGGGCTGCTGTCTGGGGGGGGGTCTGTTTCCACGGGGCCTAGGCTGAGCCTATTTACTCGGAGCAGGAAAGGACCAGTGCTTGGAGGGACAATGCCTGCTGAACCTAGGGAGCCGGACCTGTAAGAAATCTAACTCTTTGCATAGATTTTGCTTTATCTTCCATCTTTTGTAAGACCTCTTCTGCCTTAATGCCAAATAAGTAATCTCCGTACAAGGGGGCATCCAATAAATTAGATATGACATGGTCTGGCAGGCACTGTTCTTTAAGCCATGCATGTCTTATAATGACAGATCCAGTGATTGCTGCCCTGCAAGAAGCTTTTAGGGCATCAAATCCACGGTGCAAAGTGTGTTTAGTTACTTGACTTGCAGAATGCATTAAGTCTTGTATATCTTTAGATTCTGCTCAAACAGGAAAGGAAGACATTTTTTTGTTTAAGGAGTTCAAAGGTAAGTTGCTGATATTTAAGCACATGCAAGTGACAATTTAGTGCCCTGACAGCAAGAGTAGCTGAGGTGTATACTTTTTTACCCCATCTGTCCAATGCTTTGGAATCGCTGTCTGACGGGGTGGGATTCATAGCAGAGGTTGCTTTACTCCCTTTTGGCCCTTGAGAAATGACCTCAGGGTCAGCTGTTGCATTTTTAAAAAGGTATTTGTGAGAGTCAGGGACTCTGTAGCACCTGTCTGGTTTTCTGAGAGCAGGAGGTAGGGTGTCAGGAGTCAAGCTGGATTCAAGGAAAACATCATCCACCACATCCAGAACTGGGGGGGGGGATGGCCAAGGGTCTGTATTGCAGAAGATCTAGGAATTCCCTGAGTCTATTTTTAGACTAATGGTAGTCCTGACTCTCCAATTGGAAATGCTCCCTTAAGGTATGCAGGGTTTCCCCAAAGAAAAATCCTCAGAGAGAGGCTGAAGGAATGTATTCCTCTGCATCAGAATCCTCATAAGTGGAGAGGGGTTGCATGTTTTCATAGTCAGATGCATCAGACTCATCTGACTCTTCTTCAGACAAAACTACTGGGGACAGATCTCTTTTCTTTTTTGAGGGGTACCTTGGCTTCCCCTGATCAGCATGATAAGGTCTTCTGCCATTTTAAGCATATGAGACTGAGGCAAAAGTAGCAGGTGCCTGAGAGTGGATCGTCGGTTTCTTGGGTGTGGTTCGAACCCTGGGCCTAAGGAACTTGGTAGATTTCGAAAAAACAGTAGTTGTGAAAGAAGACGACCATTTGTGTCGAGATTCAGTGGTATGAAGGACTTTCTCAGAAGCTGGTGGCTGCTCAGTGGCTCCAGACTCAAAGGCAGAGACGACCACAGGATCCTTAGACGAAGAAGAGATTTGCGACATACCGGACTCCGAAAGGGTCTCGGTAGCGCCCTGCGAGTCAACTGAAGCAGGCATCAGGGGCTGCAAAAGCACCTCATTGAGTACCACAGGACTGATGACTAGTTTAACGGAAGCATTGTTGGTAGGTTTGGACCTGCGTGGTCTGTTTCTGTCTATCTTTACGTATTTTTTCGGAAGATCTGCTGTCGGATAGCTTACTGAAGCCATATAGGAATTCGAGGACTGTAAACAAAAATATCTGGCTACAATATGGGCCCGACAACAGATAGTTCTGGCGTTAGAGCACAGAAGCCACAACGGGGGACGTCATGGTCTGGGCCTTGACAAGTGAAGCAGTAAGAGTGGAAGTCTCTGTGTGGTATTTGCTTTCCACTGGTGAGACAATTAACTTTTTCTGACATCGGTTAGTACAAGAAGAAAAAAGGATCCCCAATGAGTTACTTAGCTTTAAAAGACTAACTTCAATTCGGAAATGAAAACTCAGGTAGCGGCCAACCGGCACTCATGCGAACTGCTTCTACTTTGGGCTCCATGGCAAGAAAGACTGGTGTAATTGCGTCGGCTGCCTTACTTTATATGCCACTGACGACCTGATGTCAGTCCTCAAGCGACAGCAACTAATGCAGAAATACTAAGTCTCTGGTATTCGGCCCGGCCGAGGGCTACCCTGGCAGGGATAACCCAAATGATGACTGCAACAGTGAAACACGAAGAACATCTTGTTTGCCAGTCGGTCATTGACATTTTTTGTGAACAGTAATCACACTTTTTGAAGCCTGCTTCACTTCTTTCCCTTCCTTGGACATAGTGGTAAGCAACAACAAACACTGCCCACGAAACTATAATAATAATAATAAGGTTAACTATGAAAACTATTAAACACACGACACTAGTAAAAAGTAACTGTAAATATATATTTTCTACTTTAATTTTTTTTTTTTTTTTTTTTTTGAAGAGTCATGCAGGGAACAGAAAAAAGGCTAAAGGTGAGGTCTCTAACTAAAATGACAGTCTACTCTAGCCAGAGGAAACATCTCTAATTTTAAATGACAAAACCTCTTTAGGAAGGGGAAGGAAGTAGAAAGGGGAGCCCTCTAATTTAAATGAGCTAAGGAAAGAAAAGGCGAACCCTGTAACTTAAACGGGTTTGTTAAAGATAAAAGAAAGTTTTAGTAAAAACGGGATAGGAAGCTGTAGGCCTGACGAAAGACGGCCAACCACAAACGCACGCAACAAGCTAAAAACTAGTAATTTACCACAAGTGAAACCCATAACATAGTAAATAATGTTTATCCAAAAATATTATGGAAAAACAGAATATTGAAAAAAATATTTTCACTTAGCCTGAGCCTAGTGAGAAGCACCCAATCTAGTTTAGCGGCAAACGAGATCTAGGTAATCTTCCCTAAACATGATGGGATAGGGTACAGCTTTGAACCAGTGGAAGCTCTCGAGCTTTAGTAATAGGCCGAGTTGGAACTGATGCTTGGTTCCAAACCTAACCAGTAAGAATGAAGGCGAGATGGGACAACATAAAATTTAAGTTTAACCCTCCTAAAAAGAACAACTGTCCCAGATTGACAGCCATACTGAAAGGACTGAATTAACGTATAATGAAGGTTATCCGTCCTAACATGCATGGTACACAGCTTGTACTTATACTTCCACTAAGAGTTGTCTGTTTTTACCTTATCTTATCCCTATTGCACACAAAGTAACTGAGAAAAGTTTTACTTTACAGCATGCAGTTTATGTCATGCATTATAAAAATACTACTGTTAAGAACAAAATTCTGTTGTACTTAAAGTAAACTCTTTCCTTCCTCTAACCCTCCCCGAAATGTTCTTCCAAATATTAATGATGAAGTAGGCCATATGTTTGGAGTCCGCTGGAAGTTTAACAAAGTCAAAGCTGTCCAATATTTCCAGATTTTGTTGTTCCATCATGTTTCACAAATATAATTGTTTTGTAACCTCACTTTTTTGTCAATTTCTAAGTTGCTGGTTTACTTCCTGTTGATCTCCATCTCCCAAATCTAGACTCTGCTTCATTTCTAACATACTCTTCGTTCCTCTAGTCAATTCCTCTGCTTGTTTCTCCCTCTCAAGTACTTTCCTTTGAAACACTGGAAAAGATTTCACTGGCATACTCTCTCTGAAGACTTTATTACCAGAAGAACAAGAAGCAGAATCTCTTCCTGTGAGACAGCTCACTTTACACAGGAAAAACATTTATTTCCTCTATAGCATTTTCTGCATCGAAAAATGATTTCAATTCTCCAGGAAAGAATATTCAGAAAATAGCTGGATATGGCAGCTTGAATTTCATCACAAAAGGTTTCTCATCCAGGAAAAAAAGAGGTCATTGTTCCCCTCTACTCATCACTCAGTCCCATTATAGAGTACAACGCCCCTTTTGGTATGTACCTCACAAGACATCTACAACAACTGAAAAGGCCCTAGAAATACCTCACAAAGAGGATTACCGGCCTCAAACAGATGCCCTACGGAGACCATCTCAAAAAACTCCAGCTTTACTCTGTTGCAAATCGCCTACTCAGTGGCGATCTCTGCCTAACATACAAAGCTATGTCAAACCCAGAGCTGTTGGACATGCTCCACATAAAGAAATCTCAATCCCTTCGAACTACACGCTCTAGGGACCTAAACCTTGTCACCACAATAAACAGAACATGCTTAGACTGCAGATGCATCCTTGAAGGACATCATGCTGGAGGGATAGATTCCTGTCTCAGAGACTTCCCATACTCTGGAACAAACTATCTATATCAAAGCTCCTCATTAGCACTCAAGAAAAATCTTGATGACCAGACGGGAGATAGGAAATTCACCCCCGGGATCACTTCTGTGGCTCTACTTGACAGGGGTACAGGAAAATAATTTTCTTGGGTGGCAAAAGCCAGGGTACCATTTGGCTAGGCTTATATAGGCCCTAGAGCCCACAGCCTAGTACCTACCTATGAACCCATGACATTCCCTGATTAAACAGAATAAATTTAGTCATGGAGACCACCCCATCAATGCAAGGTTATAATGCCTTTCACATCCTTAGATAAGCTACTGCACAGGAGGGAACTAAAAGTGGAAGAGTCTCAATCTATATTAAAAGCAACCTCACATCCAAACTAGTGTATGATCCACTGGAACCCAGACGTGCAAGTCACCATAAACTGGGTCTTGCACCATATCCTTGCAACCTATAGGTCCCCCTTCATGTCCTAGGAAACCCATACTACCCATCTTAATGCACTACAGTCCCTCACTGTTCAACTAGATACATTACTCATGGGGAATCTCAACTACCCTTCTATAGACTGGGAATCCTACACCACCTCTAATGCAGAAGCCCAGCTATTCCTAAACTTTATTAATAGCAACATCCTGGAACAGCTGGTCCATTCATTTGCCAGGGTTCCTCACCCAATGTAATGTGTTCACTTGTTAAATAAGGCAGCATTAGAAATAAAAATGAAACCTGGGATCCAGTGAAACTAAAAACCTTTAAGAACTATTCCAAGGTTAACACCTCTCTACCAAGCAACACACTGGCTAAATTCTAAGCATCCCCAAAACCCAGTAAACACTGCATATGCTGAGCTATTTATAAAGTCTCTGTACAGCCATAATGATAGCTGTTTATGACCAGCTGTGCCTACTCGTATTAAGAATAAGAAACTCATAAGACAAGCCCACCCTGGTGAATCACAATTTCATTTGGTTATACAACAAAAGAAAACAACAATCTTGGCCAGTTGTAGTAGTAACAAGGCCATACATACTAAAAGCCCCCAATCAATCTGAACAGGCAGCTGAAGAGGGTTAATACTTCAAAAGCTAAATCTGAAGAAAAAATAGCTTCTCAGGCAAAGGACAACAACAAAGTTTTCCACAGCTATGTCCATAACCTCAAGGGAAATGCACAAAAATGTGCAGAACCTATCATAAATGGCATCACCCACACAGAACCGGAGGCAAATACCAACCTTTTGGCTGACAGGTTCAACTCAAATATCTCTCCCAATAGTCCAAAGGAAATACTGCATACCACAATCCCTCCAACCGTTACTACAGAACAGGTCATCAATGCACTTTCCAAGTGCCAAAAACACTACTGATAGGCCCCAATAACAACCTGGGATGTTTAACAAATAGCATGAAACAAGACATCTCTGATTCACTTGAATCAATTTTCAAATGCAGCCTTCAGTCAGGTTTTGTGCCCGTGGAATGGAAGATGGCTACAGTCACTCCCCTGCACAAAGGAGATCCTATTACTGATCTGGGTAACTGCAGGCACATAAGTCTTACCAGCCTCATATGTAAGGCCACGGAAAGAATAATCATGGACAAAATAAATGAGGGTATAATAGGTAACCTGCAAATGCTGGACACATTACAGATCAGCTTTGTTAAAGGAAGGTCATGTCTATTAAATTTGGTGGACTTTTTGAGAGGGTCACCAAAGCACTGGATGACTGTGCAGATAGTTTACCCCAACCTGGCTACAGCTTTTGATACAATACCCCACTCAAACATTATAGACAAGCTCACTCAATTCAGTATAAACCCTTTTATAACCCACTGGATGACCAACTGGCTCATTGCTATGACCCAGGGGGGTCAAAATAGGTGAGTCCACCTCCACCAAGAGTCCAATCACTAGCGAAGTCTACTGGGCTCGCTCATTTTTGACATCAATTTCTCTGAAATGGAAGCAAATGTTAAAGGTTTATGGCTAACTATGTTTGCAAGGTGGGGGTTACCATCGACTCCCCTGAAGGCACTAGCATTCTTCAAGAAGGTCTACTCTAACAAATGGTGCTAAAGCCATGGTCTTAAACTCAAATGCTAAGAAATACATAATTGTACCCTATAGGGAGATAACTATCCCAGCTAATAACCATGTTGACGTAGTAGTCAGGGATCTGAGTACACATGTAGACAGCAGATTACCTTCAACCACCACATGGCCACAGTGGTGAGGAAATCCATTTATGTTGCATACGTTATAATTAACCATGTAGGTCCAAAGAAGTCATTATTCCACTGTACTCCACCCTTATCAGACCAGAGTACAATGCTCCCTTTGATATGTACCCTAGGCATATGCAACACCTAGAGCAACCTCAGATGTTCCTTACAAAACCAATACAAGGTGCAACAAACCTCTACTCAGTCTCCTATGTACTGCTAAGGGGTGATCTATGCCTGGCTTATAAGGTATCTGCAAACCCATACTTATGGAATTTCCTACATATTCAAAAGTCAACGAGTACAAGAAATACAAGATCGACAAATATGAATGTCACCTCGGACTTAAACCATGCTGGAGACACAGAAGTGTCCCAGAGACCCCCCCCCCCCCCCGAGGAACACACCTCATCCATAGAAAGTTGAGTTCAAATACACAGTTTAAGCACAACTTAGACCAGTGTATGGGGAATAGGAAATATACACTGGGCTGGTAACCATGTTCCTTATGGACAAAAGCAGCTTATAAATTCCTGGCCCTTAATGTCTTATTTGGACAGATTTTCAGGAGCTTTTACTTTCTTTTTAAAGTCTTCTTGCCATTGCCTTTTGAACTCTTTTTGGACTGCTGCTAGTTGCTTAAATTGCTTATTAAAAAAAACAGAACTGATGAGGAAGGTTTATTTTTTTTTACTGTGCTTTAAAAAAGAAGGGTTGAAAAAATATTAGCTACCCCTTTCATCACACTTCTTAAGCACCACAACTGTAAAATGACCAAGCATCATTTTCTGCCAATTTCAATTTTAACATCTTCATGCAGGTTTTGAGAACTAAGCCAAGCCAAGAAAATCCTCAAATTACTGACCCAGAAGCGGCGGCTCTGGAGGAAGAACATTTGCATGTTCTCAAAAAGATAGCCTTGAAGGATCCTTAGCTGACTGACAGTTCCATGGGACCAACCAAAAAAAAAAGCACTTTAGTGGGGAAAAAAAGGCTCGAATTGGAACTGTCTTTTATAATGAAACTCAACTCAAGCTCATGACAGCAACAGCTTGTAGAAGGCAGCCTTAAGCTAAGCCAGCAGGTTAGTGGAGTTAGAACCAAACAGCTCCGGCTACAGTAATAGTGATCTAGTGAGCTATATGTTGAACATTCCTAATGCTGGTACTCCATAGACACTCCAAAGTGATGGCCCTTGCAGTTGATTAATTACCAAAAAAGAACACTGGGCTTTATCCCCACACTTGCACATGTCCCAACAGATGGGCACACTTTAATGCTTCAACAAATGATTGATGAAGCAATGTGACCAATACCTTAAAGCACAACAGAACTTTGGCTTCATGCTGCTTCTGCTATGGCTGACCAGGTTTGCAGATGACTGCAAGCTGGGTGGTGTCATCAATTCCCCAAACGATGTGGACATCCTTCAAGGGGGTCTCACTCAGACAAATGACTGGTGCCAAAAACATGGCCTCAAGCTGAATACCAAAAATCATCCCCTTTGAGGAGAGTGACATCCCCACAAACTATCACATTAACAACAACATCCTAAGCAATCAGTCTTGAGGGACTTGGGCATCCAGGTTGATTGCAACTTGACTTTTGACCACCATGTTGCTTCCGTGGTACGGAAAACCTTCTACATGGCCCACCTCATAAGTAAGGGCATCTCATCCACTAACACGGAGGTCATAACATCCCTGTATTCTTCCCTTATAAGGCCCATTATTGAGTACAATGCACTTTTCTGCATGTACCTCGCAAAGCACATACAGCAGCTGGAGAGAAGTACAGTTGTGTACACTTACCATAAATGTAGATGTTAGAGTGTGTATTCACGGTTGCAGTCATCACATTTGGGTTATCTGCTTGCAGTAGCCCTCAGTCAGTCTGATTATCAAAGTCTTGGGTGCTGCATCGGTTGCTGTCTCATCTTCCGTGACGTCAGGGGTATAAAGCATGCAACCGACGCCATTACATCAGTTTTTCTTGCCCCAGATGTCAGGTGTCTCCCTAATGGGAAGCAATTAAGTATATATATATATATATATATATATATATATATATATATATATATATATATACATTCAAGGTTATACCTCCAACAAAAAAAGCAAATACACCAAAAAGCTTTTAAGCATAGTAAAGGAGAGTAGAGGTTTAGCCAAAAGAAAGTCAGGGGGCTGGAGGGGGGGTAACCAGGACTGCAACAGTGAATACACTCGAACATCTACATTTATGGTAAGTGTACACAACTGTATTATGTTCTTAGTGTTTCACTGTTGCAGTCATCACATTTGGGTAGATTCCCAAAGCTAAGGAATTTAGATAGTATTAGGACCAGCTATACGGCCCTGCAAGACTGCAGTGGCAAAGCCAGCTCTGGATTTAGAGAAAAATGGTAAATGATAATGTTTGGTGAAAGTATGTACAAAACTCCAGGTAGCAGCTTCTAGGATGTCCCTGGTAGGGACATGTCTGCGAAAGGCTGTAAGAGGTAGATGCAGCCCTGGTTGAATAGCGTCTAATCCCCTGTGGGATAGGGTTTCCATGATGATTATAGCAGAAATGAATGCAATGGCCTATCCATTTAGAAATGGTTTGCTTTAAAATAGCCTTCCCCTCTGCACCTGCAGCAAATGCCACCAGCAGTTGTTCAGACTTCCTTTGAGGTTTAGTCCTGTCCAAGTAAAATCTAAGTTGTCTGTGCACATCTAAGGAGTGCAGTATCCTTTCCCCTTTGTTCTGTGGATTAGAAAAGAAGGTTGGCAAATGAATGGACTGATTAAGAGCCACACTGGATACCACCTTGGGCATGAAGGAGGGATTGGTCTAAAATATTTAGAAGTGTAAATATACCGACGATGAATAATACGTTGCTTAAATAAGGCACAAAAATGACAGCGAGGTACGTCGTGGTCAGGGCCTAGGCAAGGAATACAGTACTAATGAAAATCTTTGTGAGGTATTTGCTTTTCACAAGAAATACAATTATTGACTTTTACTGACATCGGTTTAGAGCAAAAAAAAAGTTTCCACATTGGGGTACATAGCTTTAGTTGAAGACTTTGGTTCTGAAACTTGAAAACGAAAATTTCAGGAGTCGCCGACAGGCACTTGCAAACTGCTTCTGGCACCACACGGCAAGAAAGACTGATGTAATGGCGTCAGCTGCAGGCTTTATACCCCTGACTACTTGACGTCACAGAAGATGAGACAACAACCAACGCAGGACCCAAGACTTTGATAATTAGGCCAACTGAGAGCTACTGCAAGCAGATAACCCAAATGTGATGACTGCAACAGTGAAACACGAAGAACATCCAAAGGTTCCTCACCAGGAGAATCCAGGGCCTCAAACATCTACCATACACAGATTGGGTAAAAGCCCTATCCCTCTACTTAGTTTCATACAGACTCCTCAGAGATGACCTCTGTCTGCATACAAAGCGATCATGGACCCCACCACCTTGATGGGACTTGCTGCATATCGCAAGTCAAGCTCCACTCGAGTAACCTGCACACATGGCCTCAACCTGGTCTGTGACATCAACAGGACTTGTTGGCGGGACAGATTTGTGTCCCAGAGACTCCCTCATCTATGGAACAGACTCTATCTCCACATCAAGCAGAGTACCTCTTTACCCCTTTTTAAATGCAGCCTGGATAACTGGATGGGAAACGGAAAATATACCCCTGGGACTCCACCCATGTCCCTGCTGGACAGGGGCATTGGGTGGTGATCTGTCTAAACATGGGCTAAACTCTTGGCTAGGCTTATATGGGCCTCAGGGCCAATAGCCTAGTAACCACCTATGATCTGAATGCTGCCATTGTTCTGCGACTGTTGCTCTTGTTTAATAAATTCCCTACTTTTACAGGTTATAGTTATTTTGAATAATGTTCAGTGACTACTCTGTAGCGTGTGCAAGTATCCTACATTCCTAAACATACTGTATTTTTAAACACCTTGGCTATTAGGTAGCCTGCTCCTCCCATGCTCATTTCATCTGCTCCTACTGGTGAACAAACTGCGAAGACCTCCCCTGGCTGTCAAAGTTTGACTTGCCCTCTCTTTCAAACCTTCCCACCCACTTAGTGTACACTGCAATACCTACAATACTATTTCTCCATGTTACTTTTAACATTTTTTACATATGGGACAAAAGTAAAAATCACTGGAGAACCTCCAATGTGAACCAGTTTGGGATTAGTGCTTCTGTTTGCTATTGGTGGGAGACGATACATAGGGACATAACTTCCTGCCATACTTGGAGACAATCACTGAAAAGCCTGAAAATTCCTTCTCAGGAGCCAGTTTGGGATCGATGCTTTTTGCTCCTGGTGAGCCAAGGAGCTAAACAACCCTGATTCCAGTATCAGAGTGGTCAGACTCTGTGTGTGGGTGTGGAGTTGGGGGGACATTCCTGACAGATCTGGTTACAGTTTCAGTGAAAACTTGTTCAGTTTTAATTTTGGAAGGCCAGATGTCTACAAGAAGCTTACATTCCCCTGTAACATGTAGGATTCAACAAGACTTCTCAGAAACCACCTTGAAATTAGTTGTTTTGCTCTTGGTCAGAGAAGGAGCAATGGACATGAATGTCTAGCTATAGAAGCTGTGGTGACAGCATGATTTACTAACTAAAGCATGAAAGGCTCATGGTTGTGTAATGGAATGACCGAAAAATGATGCTGGAAACTGTCATGCTGATTATTCAAAATGTAATGTTTGGAAGTCAAAAATCGACATTCGGCATTTTGTGTACTGTTCGTCATCCGCAAAAAAAGCTGTTAAATCATACATTTTTACTGTTTTGCAGGGGGACAACCCCCCTGCACCCCCCACCCTCCTGCTAATTACATATTCTAGCTCTGAGATCACAGTACAGTGAGAAAAATTTTCCCTATCCTCACTGTAGTGCGATCCAACTGTAAACAGCAACGCTCAAAACCATGAATGCAAGCTGTGCCACGACATTCCAGAGGCGATGCAATTTCAAGTAGGGATTTTCACTTTTTGCACCTTTACCCTCGACCACCTGAATGACGGGACGGTAAATTAACTTTCAGACTTTTGATAGTAAACCTGACAGCAGTGCTAGTACTAGCCTGGTAGTATCCAATAGGAAAATCATCATGACTTAGGTTCATAGGTTCATAGATTAGTACTAAGCTAACTGCCCTTGTGAGCCATTTTAAGCTTAGCCAATTATCCCTTGTGAGACTCAAACCCTGCACCTTGTGTTTGTAAGGCAAACACCTTAACCATTAAGCCACCCTCCCAACCCGATTACTCACTGTTCCTGGTAAGCCCTGCTTAACTCCTTGTGTACTACTTGCAGAAAGTACTGCATTTTTTTTCTCCTACTGTTACTGTGCGTGCACCTTAGCACCAAGTTAAATGGAAAGTTTGCTCAATCCTACTATTGTAGAGTGTACTGTGTCTTAGTTGAATGCATTACTTAAGGGGAAGAGACAGTACAGTTGTGTAAACTTACCAGGGGTAGCCATCAGTTGGCCCAAACACCAGACTTAGTATTTCTGCGTCAGTTGGTGTCAGTTCGTCAGTGGTATAAAATCAGGCAACCAACGCCATTACATCAGTTTTTCTTGCCATGTCAGCAGCCCCTAAATAAGGGAGCTAGGTTATGGTGGAAGACCACCACCAGAAGAAAGTAAATACCAAAAATTCCCTGTGAGGGGAGATAGAGAGCGAAAGAGACAAGGGGGATGGAGGGAGGGAAACCAGGACTGCAACAGTGAATACACTCTAACATCTACATTTATGGTAAGTGTACACAACTGTACTATGTTCTTCGTATTTCACTGTTGCAGTCATATTTGGGTTGATTCCCAAATCTGAAGAAAAGGGTGGAGGCAGTCAAGAATACTGGGGGCTGGCTAGGATGCCCTACAAGACTGCGGTGGCAAAGGCTGCCCTGGATTTGGAGAAGATAGGCAGGTGGTAATGCTTGGTGAAGGTATGAACAGATGGGCATGTTGCAGCCTCCAGGATGTCCCTGGTGGGAACCCCTCTGAGAAAAGCTGCAAAGGTGGAGGTTGCCATGGTGGAATGTGTCCTGACCCCCTTTAGGGGCGGTTTCCTGTGCTGTTTGTAGCAGAAATGGATGCAGTGTGCTATCCATTTGGAGATTGTTTGTTTGGATATGGCCTTGCCCACGGACCCTGCAGCGAAGCTGACTAGCAATTGATCAGTTTTTTTAAAAGATTTAGTCCTGACCAGATAGAAACTGAGCTGAAGGATGGGTTAGTCCTGAGGGAGACCCTGTCAGCATGGAAAATGATGAAGGGCTCTACAGCTATGAGTGCTTGTAGCTCTGATATTCTTCTAGCTGAAGTGATGGCTAGAAGCAAGGCTGTCTTCCAAGAGAGGAATTTTAACTCTGATGAAGCTGCAAATTCAAAAAGGGGGTAGGGCGAGCTTTTCCAACACAAAGTTAAGGTCCCAAGCTGTGGTCAGAACTCCTCTGCCTGGCCTTAAATTGTTAGTCCTCCTTAAGAACGGTTTGCTGAGGGGGTGTGAGAAGGGAGGTGGCTCTGTGCTGTAATGAGCAGTGAGGGCAGGGGCATGAATTTTAATAGAAGAGAAGGATAGACCCCTGTGTAGAAGGTCTGCTAGGTAATCCAGGATGAGAGGTAGGGAGGGCTGTGCCATTCTGGCTCCCTTAGCCTGGATCCAGGTGCAAAACCTTTTCCACTTGTCAGCATAGGATTTTCTAATGCTGGGGTGTCTGGCCTCACGTACATCTAGGACTTGTTTGCTTAGGCTGGCAGCTTGAAGAGAGGTCAGGGAATAAGCCAGGCTGCCAGGTTGAGGGTCTGCAACTGGGGATGCATGAATTCTTCATTCTTCTGGGTCAGGAGTGCTGGGATCTGAGGTAGGTGCCATGGTGGCAGGGGTGACAGGTTGCACAGCAGTGAGTACCAGTGCTGGCGTGGCCAGTCTGGGGCAATCAGGATTGCCCTCGGTTTTTCCTCCCTTATTTTGAACAGTACCCTTGAATTGAGTGGTAGAGGGGGAAATGCATAGACCGAGAGGTTTACCCACTGGAAGAATAGAGCATACACTTTCCAGGCCGTGCTGTGAGGTTCCCTGATGCAGAATTTGCTGAGCTGGTGATTGGAGTGGGAGGCAAAGAGGTCTACCTTCGGGGTGCCCCATTTCTGGGTTACAAGGTTGAAGGTTCTGTGGTCTAGCTGCCACTTGTGTGGGTCTAGCAGGTTTCTTCTCAAGTTGTCTGCCCAAGAGTTTCGGGAGCCTGGCAGGAATTGTGCTAGCAGGTGTAGTTGCATGGCTGAGGCCATGTGTCAAAGGGTCATGGCGAGCTTGCAGAGAGGATAAGAGTGAGTCTCTCCCTGCTTGCTGATATACCACATCACTGTGGTGTTGTCTGTTTTGATGAGTAGAGGCCCCAGGGAGAGTAGGGGTCTGAAAGCTGTCAGGGCATGCTGAACAATTAACATCTCTTTCTGGTTGATGTGCAGATGTATTTGATTTGGGCTCCAATGGCCATGAATGCACTTGCCATCCAGGTGTGCACCCCAGGCATAGTCTGATGCATCTGTGGTGAGGGTCTGGGCTGGGTTGTGAAAAGGGAAGTCCCTTGTTGTGGCAGCATGCTGCTGCCCACCAAAGAAAATCTTTTCTTAGACAAGCTATCATTGGTATGAGAGTTTCCAGGTATTGAGAGTGTTGACACCAAAGGCTTTTTAGGTACCATTGTAGTTTCCTCATATGCAGTCTGGCGTATGGAATGAGTAGAATGCAGGAGGCCATGAACACTAGAGCTTGCAGGATTTTCCTTGTGGATAACTGGGTTCTGGTGGATAGTTGAGAGAAGAAGCCTGTCAGGTAGGCTTCTTTTTCTGGAGTAAGGAATGCCATCTGGGATGTTGTGTCCAGGCTTGCTCCAGGAATATAATTTTGTGTGGGGACTAGTTTTGATTTCTTTTCATTGATAGTATACCTCAGGGAGGTCAGTAGGTCCTTTACAAGTGTCAGGTGCTGTACCAGCTTTTCCTGTCTGCCTGAATCAGGCAGTCGTCTAAGTATGGGTAAATTTTAATATTTCTTTGTCTACAAAAAGCAATGGCGAGAGCCACACATTTTCTGAAAACTCTGGGAGCAGTGGATAATCCAAAGGGAAGCGCAGAGAACTGAAAATGCATAGATCCTGCCCTGAAACATAGTTATTTCCTGCATGATTCCCTGATTGGGATGTGTAGGTAGGCCTCTTTTTGGTCTAGGGTGGCTAACCAAGCATCCTTGGAAAGCACTGGTAAAAGCTGCTGGAGGGGGAGCATTTTGAATTTTGGTATCATCAGAAAGGTGCTAGCATTCCCTGGGGCTGTTGTCTAGGGGGTCAGCTTCCCCTGGGTCTGGGCTGAGGTAGCCTGGAGGGGGCAGGAAAGGACCAGTGCTTGTAGGGGCAATGCCTACTGAACCTCTGTGGCTGGACCTGTAAGTCATCTAATTGTCTGCACAGATTCAGCATTTTCTTCCATCTTTTTTAAGACCTCTTCTGCCTTGGTGCCACATAAGTCTTCTTTGTTCAAGGGTGCATTCAATAATTTGGATTTGACATGGTCTGGCAAGATCTGTTCCTTTAGCCAAGCATGTCTTCAAAGGACAGAACCAGTGACTGCTGCCCTGCAAGATGCTTCTAGGGCATCAAAACCACATTGTAAGGTGTGCTTAGCTACTTGACTTGCGGAATGCATTAACTCTTGTAATTTTTTATTTTCTGCACAAGCAGGAAAAGAAGATATTTTTTGTTTGAGGAGTTCCATGGTATGTTGCTGACATTTCAGCATGTGGAACTGAAAGTTTAATGCTCTAATAGCAAGAGTAGCAGAGGTGAATACTTTTTTTTTAACCCATCTGTCTAATGCTCGGGAATCCCTATCTGAGGGGGTGGGATTCTCAGCTGAAGTTGCTTTGATTCCTTTAGGTCCTTGAGAAATGACCTCGAGGTCAGCAGTAGGAGTTTTGAAAAGAAATTTGTGAGAATCAGGGACTCTAATACCCGTCAGGTTTCCAGGGAGCAGGAGGAAGGGTGTCAGGAGTCAGACTGGATTCCATAAAAACATCATCCACGACATCCAGGCCAGGAGAAATGGCCAAAGGTCTGTGCTGTGGTAGATCTAAGAATTCCCTGAGTCTCTTTTTTGAGTGAGGGTAGTCCTGACATTCCCATTGGAAATGCTCCCTTAAAGTAGTAGGGTTTCCCCAAATGAAAATTCCTCGGGTGGAGAGGCAGAAGGAATGGATTCCTCTGCATCAGAATCCCCATAAGCAGAGAGGGGTTGCATATCTTCATATTCAGATGTATCAGAGTCATCGGACTCCTGTTCAAATAAGACATCTGGGGACAAGTCTCTTTCTTTTGGAAGGGGTAGCCTGGCTTCCCATAATAAGCATAATGAGGTGGTCTGCCATTTTATGCATTTGAGACTGAGGCAAGGAAGCGGGTGCTTGAGCTTGGGTCATCTTTTTTGGGGGTGGTTGAACCCTGGGCCTTAGAAACTCTAGTTTTAGAAAGAACTGAAGACGCAAAAGCAGTCATCAGGCTGTGTCAAGTATCAGTAGTGTGAAGTACTTCCCCAGAAGCTGGTGCCTGCTCAGCAGCTCCAGACCAATCCAAGGTAGAGACATCTGCAGGATCCTTAGTCGAAGAAGAGTCTTGCGGCATACCGGACTCTGAAAGGGTCTCCGTAGCAGCTTGCGAATCCACAGAAGCAGGCATCAGGGACTGCGAAAGTGCCTCACTAAGCACCGGAGAACTGACTACTAGTTTAATGGAAGCATCGCAGGCAGTTTTGGACCTGTGTGGTCTTTCTTTATCCTTACGTTTTTTCAGAAGATCGGTAGTCGGATGGCTTACCGAAGCCATATCAGAATTCGAGGACTGAGAGTGAAAATATCTAGCTACAATAAGGGCCCGAAGACGTATAGTTCTGGGATTGAACAAAGCACAAAATCGACAGCTGGGGACGTCGTGGTCTGGGCCTAAACCGGTGACGCAGTCAGAATGGAAGTCTCGGTGTGGTATTTGCTTTCCATAGGCGAGACAATTGTTAACTTTTCTGACATCGGTTAGAGCAAGAAAAAAGGATCCCCAACAGGGTACTTAGCTTTAGAAGACTTCAACTTCAATTCGGAAATGAAAACACAGGTAGCGGCCAACCAGCACTCATGTGAACTGCTGTTGCTTCATGCTCCTCGGCAAGAAAGACTGATGTAATGGCGTCGGCTGCCTGATTGTATACCACTGACTACGTGACGTCAGTCCTGAAGTGATAGCAACTGATGCAGAAGTACTAAGTCTCTGGTATTCGAGCCGACTGAGGGCTACCCCTGTCAGGATAACTCAAATGTGATGACTGCAACAGTGAAACACGAAGAACATCAGCAATTGCTCTGGTGGATGCATTGCTATCCTTTGAAGTGTTGCTCCTGCTGCTGTGTAGTGACAGCTCTGTTTGCACAGCCTACAGGCACTATGCCTAGTGCTTAATATACTGCCTTTTGATTAACTATATTATTTATGGATCAGTACCTATAAACTGCTCTGGTACGTGTACTACTCCCACTCAGTGTTATTGCTTACTGAGTGTTCTGATTTTACAGGCTACAGCTACTCTGTGGTGTGTGCAATTATACACAATTGTTCAAAACACCTGTGATCCTACAAATTAGTAGCATTAAATGTGCAGTTCTGTTCTAAGGCATGGTGATTGTCCTGTTAATAATCCTAACTATTGTGTTTCATCACCTATCATCTCTGATCCTAAAATGTAGCACTAACAGTATTTAGTATTCGTTCTGTGGTATAAATGAAAACTACAGTATTTGGCACAGAGTAACTCTTCTGCAGTGTGTACAAGTGACCTGCATAGTACTAGGAGTTTTAACTCTGCACATGATGTACATTGTACAATACATTCTATTTCTCATGCTCTTTACAAAGTATTTCAAGATTATGTACCATCTAGCCTAATTTCAGAATACCACTCTAAATACTTCATCTGCAACCCAGAGTACCATGACTAGCCCTACTACTCCATCCTCTGGCAACATGGCTCACCCCCTAAATGAGGCCTGTCTGACAGCATTAGGTATTACATGGCAGTTTAGCGACTGTCTTATGCTTACTGACTATTCATTGCTTCTAGCAGCTGATTGCTCAATATGCAACAGATGTAAACATTTAAAAAACACAGGTATACTTCTTGCATTAGTCCACTATCAGCACACCACTATATCAATCACAATACACCATCAGGCCCATAACATATGCTGATACTGTAAACAAAACAAAAATGTCAATGCCTCATAGACCACACTGTAAATGATGCAGTAAGAGTCAATGTTTTCAGAGTCCCCTATATGAAAAGCATGTGTATCCACTATAGAGATCATTAAGATGCCTACAAATACACATCTTGAAGACGATACACTCTTGTTGGACTTTTCAAACATTTTATAGCTCTCCACTGAAATTTATCAAGGCACCACATGATGACCCTATCGTAAACGTATGCACACCCACCTAAATATCAAAACTGGCCTTAAAGGAGTAACTTATTCCACAGGCTTGTAATACATTAAATAAGGAATCTAATCCTCAAACGCATCTTGTGTGTTGGCATAGATTTATTGTTAGTGTTTGCACAGCCACTGGTTTTGTTAAGAAATATGAGATCAAATAAGATTTGCTCTTTCATGGCTTGAAAAGTGAGATACAGGTCACCTCAGAGCCGCTGAGTATAACAAAGGTCTACCAAGACTGCTGAAGCTTTAAAGCTTTTAATATTCTTGGACATAAATACTTGGGGCCTTTGCAGTTGGGTGATGCACTAAGATCTCTACATACCTAATTTGCTGGGGGGTCAGATAAGGGAAAATTACTGCGGTATGACTTCTTTGGATGTTGAAGATATTTCCTTGAAAATTAACGGGACCAGACAGAAAGAAGAGTTTGTTGGTCACCCATTAATGCATCTCAGTGATGGCTGTGCTTCCCAAAATACAGAGAGGGACTGTAGATTGACAAAAAGGAAAAGAAGAGAATGGCAATGTTGCTACATAGGAATGCAAGGAAGAGGGAGAAAGCAAAGATGAGCTGGTGAAGGAAGCTCAGTATATTAAGGCTAGCAAAATACTGAGTGCATCAGCATAATGCATCAACAAAGGACACAAGGGGTTTCTAGGAACAAAGCAGAAACAAGGAAGGGTTGGACAGAACTGGCCAAACTGATGAAAAGATGAGATCTAGATCAAAGAAGACAAGAAAGGAAAGTACAGTTGTGTACACTTACCATAAATGTAGATGTTCGAGTGTATTTACTGTTGCACTGTTGCAGTCATTACATTTGGGTTATCTGTTTGCAGTAGCCCTCAGTCAGCCTGATTAACAAAGTCTTGGGTCCTGCGTCGGTTGCTGTCCCTTCTTCCATGACGTCAGGTCATCAGGGGTATAAATCATGCAGCCAAAACCATTACATCAGTTTTTCTTGCCCCAGATGTCAGATGCCCCCCTAATGGGAAGCAATTAAATCTATAAATACAAGGATATACCTCCAACAAAAAAGCAAATGTACCAAAAAGCTTATAGAGCATAGTAAGTGAGAGCAGAGGTACAGCCAAAAGAAGAAAGGGGGCTGGAGGGAGGGTAACCAGGACTGCAACAGTGAACACACACAAACATCTACATTTATGGCATGTGTACACAACTGTACTATGTTCTTCATGTTTCACTGTTGCAGTCATTACATTTGGGTAGACTCCCAAAGCTAAGGTTGGGAGGAGGAATGTAAACAGAATTAGGAACAGCTATAAGGCCCTGCAAGACTGCAATGGCAAAACCAGCTCTGGATTTAGAGAAAATTGGCAAATGATAATACTTGGTGAAAGTATGTACAGAACTCCAGGTAGCAGCTTCTAGGATGTCCCTAGTAGGGATGCCCTTGAGAAACGCTGTAGAGGTAGATGCAGCCCTGGTTGAATGGGGTCTGATGCCCTATGAGATAGGTTTTCCATGGTGCTTATAGCAGAAATGAATGCAGTGGCCTATCCATTTTGAAATGATTTGTACCAGGAAAAGTCTCGAAAAGAAACCTGGTACGAACTGAATAGCCCCCATGTTTAAAAAAGAGAGTACTTGATTTTGGGCCTCTGCCCACTGATTTTGGGTTAGATCTGGCCACCCGCTTGGTGTTGGTAACATGTGGAAGTGAAATCTGTATTCTTGGGACACTATATTTAAAACCCATTTGTCCTGGGTAATGAGTTCCCACTTTTTGGCCTGGAGACCAATCTTGCCACCTAAAGGAGCATTCAGTTGGGAAGTGCTTGGAAGTTTTAAAAGCAAGTCATTGAGACAGTTTTCCATAGGGAGGATTCTTACTACTCCCAGATTTTGGTGCAGAACCCCCCCCCCACACACACACACACACACACACACACACACACACACACACACACACACACTGCTTAGTCTTGTGTGTCCCTTGGGACTGAAACCTGGGGTTTCTGCTGTGTCTGGGTTTGGCTTGAGAAGACCTGGAAGGGGCTGGAAAGGACCGATTTTTAGAGGGCCAGTGCCTACTAAATCTAGGAGCCTGAACTTGTAAGAAATCTTTACCAGTTTGCATAGATTTAGCTTTATCTTTCATCTTTTTAAAAGCTTCCTCAGCCTTATTGCCAAACAGGCGGTCCTGATTTAAAGGGGAATCCAACAATTTAGCTTTAACATGATCAGGCAAAAATTGCTCCTTAAGCCAAGCATGCCTTCTGAGCACAGACCCATTAACAGCAGCCCTGCAAGTGGCATCTAACGAATCAAATCCACACTGCAAAGTATGTTTTCCAACCTGTTCAGCAGAATGCATTAAATCCTGTAATTCTTTATTTTCAGCAAAGTCAGGAATCAACATAATTTTCTGTTTAAGCAATCCAATAACATGTTGTTGATACTTTAACATATGAAACTGGCAGGTTAAAGCCCTAATGGCCAAGGTTGCAGAAGTGTAAACCTTCTTACCCCATCTATCCAGTGCCCTGGAGTCTCTATCAGAGGGGGTAGGATTTTTAGCAGTAGAAGCCTTAATGCCCTTGGGTCCCTGTGAAAGTCTCTGGATCCGCAATAGGATTTTTAAAAAGGAACTTGCGTGAATCAGGAACCCTGTATATCTGTCAGGTTTTCTGGGAGCAGGAGGCAAAGAATCAGGAGCCAAACTGCATTCTGAAAAGGCATCATCAACAATGTCTAGCACAGGAGGTATAGCTAAAGGCCTATGCTGATGCAGGTGTAAGAAATCCCTAAGCCTCTTTTTTGAATCAGAAAAATCCTGACTTTCCCAGTGGAAATGCTCCCTTAACGTATGTAAGGTCTCACCAAAAGAAAAATCCTCTGGAGGGGAAGCAGAGAGAAGAGTGTCCTCTGCATCAGAATCCTCGTAAGTAGATAAGGGCAAATCTAGATCATCAGAAGAATCAGAAAAATCAGAATCCTGGTTAGACGATTCATAAACAACTTCAGTCCTAGGTCTCTTAGAAGGGGGGGGGGGGTTGGCTTCCCCTGATTAGAGTTAGATCTTCAGCCATTCTTATTTGTTTTTTAGGCATAGAGGCCTGAGCATGCGGCCTGGGTGTCAGTTTCTTAGGCATGGTTCGAGATTTTGGCTTAAATGAAGGAGGAGGCATCTGTTTAATATGAAAGTCCGTAGGCCTGAATACACCCTCAGAAGCCGGTGCCTGCACAGCGGCTATGGAACCATCCAAGGTAGAGACATCCGCAGGTTCCACAGTAGAAGCATCTCGCGGCATACCGGACTCAGAATGGGTCTCAGTAGAGGCCTGCGAGTCAGAAGTAGCTGGTATCAGGGGATGCGATAGCTCCTCACTGAGTACCGGCAAACTGGCGACTGGCTTAGGAGAAGCGTCATCAGCAGCTTTGGAACTCGGCAGCCTGTCTCTGTCTTTATCTTTGCGTTTTTTGGAATCCCAGTAGTCAGGTGGTTAACCAATGACATTTCTGGATAATTAAACAGAGAGCCGAAATATTTAGAGGTGTAAACATACCGACAACAGATAGTGTGCTGATGAAATAAAGCACAAAATCGACAGCAAGGTACGTCGTGGTCAGGGCCTAGGCAAGGAATACAGTACGAATTAAAATCTTTGTGAGGTATTTGCTTCCCACAAGTAATGCAATTATTAACTTTTACTGACATCAGAAGGAGCAAGAAAAAGTTTCTCCAACGGGGTACTTAGCTTTAGTTGAAGACTTCGGTTCTGAAACTCAAACGAAAATTTCAGGAGTCGGCCGACTGGCACTTGCGAACTGCTTCTGCTTTGGGCACCGCGTGGCAAGAAAGACTGATGTAATGGCGTCGGCTGCATGTTTTATACCCCTGACGACCTGACATCATGGAAGAAGGAACAGCAACTGACGCAGGACCCAAGACTTTGTTAATCAGGCTGACTGAGGGCAACCTGCCAGCAGATTTCCCAAATGTAATGACTGCAACAGTGAAACACGAAGAACATCACCGTCTGCTGAGTGAAATGTACAAAGTATACTGCAATTAACATTTAATGGCACATTGGCAAGTAATTAGTGAAAAATAAGTGTATAAAAATGTGGGCAGTAAACATATCATGAAAGTATAAAACTACTGAAAAAGGCAAATACAAGGAAACAACTAATCGTGTTCACCTTGCTTTATTCATCTTAAAGCACAAAAGTTTAAAAAGGCCTTTAAGGAAGTTATGCACGTAGTTGCCTCCACAGAAGCCTAAGTATCTTAATGCATTTAATGTAACAGCACACAATTTTATTTATCTAAAGTTAGGCAGTGCACTTTTATAGGGCTAAAAATTAATGCTTTCTGAAAGGATGCAAGCATTTTTTTTCAGATGTAGTGGGGAAACAGATAAGAAAAGAACAGGCATCACTTAGTAAGTGGGAACAGCTGTTTTAACCCATACTTTTGGTAATCTTACTGTTAGGCTAGCTGCCTGTTGGTGCTCTGCCTTCTAACTCCACTGTTTTGTGAAAAAAGAAGTTATGTCTTTCCATAATGTTCCATCTGTGTTGTTCATCTTCTTTCATTCATCACTGATGGGGTTCGGTTCCAAGCCCTCGGAACCGAGATGACCTATTACCAAGCTCACGCCAGCCAAAAAAACTCTAGAGTTAAGTCTCTACCCAAAATGCCCTTCTCCCTGTTACCTCAGATCAAGTTTTCTAGAGAAAAGAAGTAAAGCCAAAGCCACTTCTGAGCAACTACCCTAGGGCACCACTTAGACCCAAAGCATCCCCCAGGAGCCTTTGGAGGGGGAAGGATGGTGGGAAGTGATGAATGAAAGAAGATGAACAACACAGATGGAACGTTAAGGTAAGACGTAACTTCTTTATCTGATGTTGCTCATCTTCTTTCCATTCATCACTGATGGGACAGAATCCCAAGCTGCCTTGAGGTCCATGGGTGGCCCTTGTGGAAGAACATTCATGAGTACCACTGAGCCGAAGGCAGCTTTCTCTCTGAAGACCAACTCCAATTTATAATGATTGATGAAGGTATGATGCTTAGCCCAAGTAGCTGCTGCACAGATGTCATCCATGGAAGCCCTGAAATGGAAAGCTACAGGTATTGCCATAGATCTAGTGGAGTGAGCTTTAACTTTTGGCATAGGTGCATTACTGAGGGAATAGATGAAACATATGCAGTCCCTTAGCCATTTTTGTAAAGTAACCGTGGAAACGGCCTTTCCCATTCTGGGCCCAGAACAGGAGATGAAAAGCTGTTCAGATTTACGGAAAGGTTTGGTCCTGTCTAAATAAAATCTCAATTGTCTATGTACGTCTAAAGAGTGAAGGCAGTATTCTCCTCTATTGGCAAAATTCAGAAAGCATGCTGGTAGGTCAATGGTCTGGTTTATGGAGAATTCAGAAACAACTTTGGGGAGAAAGGATGGATTCGTCCTGAGTGATACTCTGTCTTTATGAAGGACCAGACAGGGTCTCTTGATACACAAAGCCTGCAGCGTTGAGACTCTTCTGGCAGACATGACGGCTACCAAGAACAAGGATTTCCAAGACAAAAACTTTAGGTCACACTGCGCAGCAGGTTCAAAAGGTTTCTGAGTCAAAGACTGAAGGACTATAGTGAGGTTCTATGGTTCCAACGGCTGACAGGAGGCTTGATATGAGAAGTCCCCTTGAGGAAAGCCTTATAAATGCATAGAGATGAGGGGTGCCATCTATACCACTGTGGAAATTGCCGCTAGATGTACTCGTACAGTAGAGGCAGAAGCTCCATTATCAAAAAACCTAGCCAAGTATTGAAGCACTGCAGTAACTGGAGCTGAATACAGGTCTAGCATGTTATCCTTGTTGAACCAGATGGAGAATCTTTTCCATTTATCCTGTTACAGTCTTCTGGTGGATGGTTTATGAGAGGCCAGAATGATGTCTCGAACAGGCGAGGAGAGATTAGCTTGCCTGGCTACTAGCGGAAGTGGAGAAACGAAGCTGTCAGCTTGAGACTGGACAGGTTTGGGTGACAACCCTTGGGGGTGAGTAATCAGATCTGGTAGAGGGTCCAGAGTCCACGGTGGGTATACTAGGTGAGGCCGAAGGAAGGGGAACCAAACTTGTCAAGGCCAGAATGGGGCTATGAGGATCACCTTGCATCTCAACCGAAGAGCTTTTTTTAGAAATTGTAGGATCAGAGGAATGGGAGGATAAGCGTAAAGAAATCCTGTGGACAAATCATGGATCAAAATGTCTCTCGGTGACTCCCCTTCCGAGGGAAGTAGGCTGAAATAGCTGCTGCACTTCGTGTTCAATGGGGAGGCGAAAAGATCGCAGCAAGGCTGGCCCCAGTGGCTGAAGATTGCTGACACCACCTTGGGGTTGAGGGACCACTCATGAGGCATGAGGATGCATCTGCTCAGCTTGTCCACCATCACACTGGAGTTCCCCCGGGATATGCGCTGCCATTAGAAAGTGGCTGGAAGCTATAGCCCACTGCTACATTCTCAAGGCTTCTCGACATACGGGATAGAACTTGGTTCCTCCTTGCTCGTTGATATACCAGACTACTGACATATTGTCTGATTGAACTGCAACTGTCCCGGAAGGGAGAGCTGAATGGAAGACCTGCAATGCTAATAGCACAGCTCCCAGTTCCAGAACACTGATATGCAGGTGCGCCTCTGGGGTGGACCATGTGCCTTGGACAGTCTTTCCCTGGAAATGCCCCCCCACCCGATCAGGGAAGCATCCGTGGTCACAATGGATGTGGACTGAGGAGATTGAAATGGACGACTCCAAAGTTCTACATCTAGCCTCATACACCAACACAGGTCCCGTTTGCAGGAGTTGGTTATTCGAATCTGGTAACTGAGGGGGTGATAGTTTAGAAACCACCGACACAGAAGGAGCCATTGCAGAATCCGCACGTTTAGCTTTGCTAGAGGTACTACTGGGATCGACACTGCCATAGAACCTGGGGCCTGAAGAACATCCCTTGCAGAAACTGTTGTTTGTGAGTGTATCACCTGGAGATGAAGCATCAATGGAGTCTGTGAACTGGGAGTGATACCAGACAGGACTGGGTGTTTAACACTACTCCAATGAACTCTGCTTGTTGTGTAGGGACAAGGTTTTGATTTCAAAACAATTTTGCCAGACAGAGTATAATGTAGTGCTGTTACCAGAAGATGCTCAGTGGGGGCAGTAAGGAGCCAGTCGTCCAGACATGGAAACACCCAGAATCCTTTTAGTCTCAAGTGAGCTGTTACCCCTGCCATGCATTTCGTGAACACACTGGGGGCTGTAGAGAGACCGAATGGCAGGGCACAGAATTGATAATGATTGGCTCCTAGCCAGAAGTGAAGCAGACTCCTGGAGCGTTTGTCCATCTTGAAGTGGTAATACACATCCCAGAGATCTATATAGCACATCCAATAGCCTTCCCTTAAAAAGGGGAGAATGGACTGCACCGTGACCATCTGGAATTTGGTTTGGGTGACAGACTTGTTTAAGCTGCTGAGATCCAAAATGGGTTTCCAGTCCCCTGTCTTTTTTGGCACCAAAAAGAATATAGAGTAAAATCTGGATCCACGCTGGTCTGGTGGGACTGGTTGGATGACTCTTTTGTCAGACAGCTTTATAATCTCTGAAGCTGCTTCTTCTCTTTGACTGGGTGGAACATCAGGAAGTTTTATTGGGAAATTTAGCCAAGAAAGGGGAATGGTGTAACCTCTGGTGATAATGCTCTGCACCCAACGAACGGTGGTGATGGATTGCCAGGCAGCTTGGGGCAGAGAGAAACGACCCTTGACTGCTTCCAGAGGTAAGGTCGGGCTGCTCCTCAGGAACACTGATAAGGTTGTAGAGAGAAGAAATCCCTGGAGCCCTGATTATGAGGATGCCCCTTCTGCCTCTATAGGGGCGTCTTCCAGAATTGTTACCCCCTCTGCCTCTGGGAGTATCATCACCATGTGAGGCATGGAAGGAACCCGGAGATTTCTTATGCCACATCTTTCCTCTCCTCTGATTCCTGGAGAAGGTACGCTGAGGGTTGGAAAACTGTAGGCGTACGGCAGGCAGGGGCTTTCCATCTTACTCGCACCTGGCTAGCATGTCCTTCACTTTGGGGCCAAAAAGGGACGAAGCTTCAATGGGAGCATTCAGAAAGGAAGACTTGAAGGTGTCTGCGAGGTCACAAATGCGCATCAAGACATGACGCCTCATAATGCCGAAACCCACTGCTCTAACCACCCCTTCAGTTGCATGTAATAGCAACTTCATGGGCGAGTTGGATATTGATTCCAGGGTTGCGAGCTGCGAGGCCACTTTGTCCCTGACCTTATCAGACAACTGTCCTGCAGGTTGTCCCAGAGAGTTTGGAGATCAAGTCCCTCTGGAGCCTTGTAAAATGTGCCAAATAATTCAGGATCCATACGGCGAAGGTCCCTGATGGAAAAACACGCTTCCCAAGACTGTCTACTGCCCAGGACTCTCTGTTGGGTGGGTGGACAGCGGGACTTTCCTCAGCCAAGTTCTTTTTCATGACCGCCGCCGCCACCACCACCATAGCATCAACTGGTAACCCTTTGGACCAATGCGGGTTCTCCTGGGGAGGGGATAGAATTTTGTCTGATCTCTGAGGGATCACCTCAATGGAATCAGGGTTCTTCCACGCTTGTTGCACAATGAGCTGGACGAGCTCATCAGTAGGCAGGGTCAGCCAATAGGAAGAATGCCGGGCGAGAAAAGCCTGCAGGAACACGAACTCCTGAGACCAAGAGTTGGAGGGGTTCCAGTCACCTCTCTGCTTTAACATCTTCAGGATGTCTCCGAAGGAGACATCAGGAGGTGACCGTGGGGACCCTTCATCATCAACATAAAATACAGTTGTGTACCTACCATAAATGTAGATGTTCGAGTGTATTCACTGTTGCAGTCATTACGCTTGGGTTATCCTGCTGGCAGGCTACCCGCAGTCGGCCTGAATTCCAAAGTCTTGGTCCGGCGTCGGTTGCTGTCACATCTTCCCTGACGTCAGTGCGACAGGGGTACAAAAGATGCAGCCGATGCCATTTTCTTCAGTTTTTCTTGCCCCAGATGTCAGGTGCCCCCCCCCCCCCAAAGGGTACGCTAAGAAATTATGCCAATAAAAGAGCATGCACTAAAATAAAACAATCTTCATCTATAACCAAATACACCACATAGGTTGTATAGAATAGAGAAGTAAAAATAAGTCCCAGCAGAGAAAGGGGGATGGTGGGAGGGTAACCTGGACTACAACAGTGAATACACTCTAACATCTACTTTTATGGTAGGTGCACAACTGTACTATGCTCATAGTGTTTTACTGTTGCAGTCATTACACTTGGATTAAATCCCAAAGCTGAGGTTGGGTGGCTGGGCCTAAATAGAATTAGGAGAGGCTAGAAGGCCCTGCAGAACTGCAGTAGTGAAGCCTGCTCTGGATTTAGAGTAAAGGGTTAAGTGGTAGTGCTTTGTAAAAGTGCGCACTGAAGTCCAAGTTGCAGCCTCCAAAATGTCCTTGGTTGGTACTCCTCTGAGGAAGGCTGCTGAAGTAGCTGCTGCTCTGGTTGAATGTGGCCTGATGCCCTTAGGCACTGATTTGCCATGTTGAGAATAGCAGAAACGAATGCAGTTGGCTTATCCATTTGGAAATAGTCTGCTTTAAGATAGATTTTCCTTGAGATCCTGCAGCGTACGCCACTAAGAGTTGCTCAGACTTTCTGAAAGCTTTAGTTTTGTCCAAGTAGAAGTGTAGCTGTCTGTGTATGCCCAAAGAATACAGAAGTCTCTCCCCTTTATTCTGTGGGTTTGGACAAAAAGGTAGGCAAGTGAATTGTTTGATTAAGAGCCACACTGGACACTACCTTAGGCATAAATGTTGGGTTCGTCCTCAGAGAAACCCTGTCCAGATGGAAAATTATGAAAGGTTCAACCGCCATTAGTGCCTGTAACTCTGAGACTCTTCTTGCTGAAGTTATTGCTAAGAGCAGAGCTGTTTTACATAAGAATTTTATTTCAGCTGTATTGGCTGGCTCAAAAGGAGGCAGCGTGAGTTTTTCCAAGACAAAGTTGAGGTCCCATGCAGGTACTGGTGCTCTTCTAGGGGGGTCTTATGTTTTTGGCCCCTCTGAGGTACTGCCTTAGTAGTGGATGTGAAAAAATAGGTGGGTCCGTATTGTAATGAGCTGAAATGGCAGAGGCATGTATCTTAATAGATGAAAATGATAGGCCTTTGTCCAGCATCTCAGTTAGATATTGTAAAATCTGAGGAATATTTGGTACAAGCATATCAATTCCTTGTGCCTGGTTCCAAGCACAGAATCTCTTCCAATTTTCTGCATATGATTTTCCAGTGCTGGGCCTCCTGGCCTCCAGAATAACATCCATAACTGCTTTGGAGAGAGGTGTGTTCTGAATGGTTACATTACCTGCCATGCAGCCAGATTTAGGGTTCTGAGTTGGCTGTGCAATATCTGATTGTTTTGTTGGGTCAGTAAATGAGGAATTTGAGGTAATGTCCAGGCTGGGCCTTGAGACAAGTTCTTTAGGATTGGGTACCAGTGCTGGCGTGGCCAGTCTGGGGCAATCAGGATAATTTTTGGCTTTTCTTGTCTGACCTTTAGGAGTACCTTGGGGAGGAGAGGTAGTGGAGGAAAGGCATATACTGTAAGTTTTTCCAGCTGAATGATAGAACATCCACTTTCCATGCTAGCTTGTGGTAAGTCCTTGTACAAAATCTCTGTAGTTGGCAGTTGTGAGGGGAGGCAAATAGATCTATGTCTGGGCATCCCCATTTCCTTGTTATTATGCTGAAGATTTGTGGATCTAGTTTCCACTCGTGAGGATCCATGATGTTTCTGCTTAGTTCGTCTGCCAGAGTATTTGTCTTTCCTGGCAGGAATTGTGCTTGCAGGTGCAATTGATAAGTCAATGCTGTGTTCCACAAAATCATGGCTTGTCTGCAGAGGGGGTAGGAATGCGTGCCTCTCTGCTTATGTATCACATGACTGTAATATTGTCACAGTCTTTATCAGCAGTTGTCCTGGATGAAGCAGACCCTTGAAAGCTGTCAGGGCATTCTGAACAGCCAGCATTTCTTTTAGATTGATATGAAGATGCATTTGGCTTATGGGCCATGTGCCCTGAATACATTTTCCTGCCATGTGGGCCCCCAGGCATAATCTGATGCATCTGTTGTTATTGTCTGCCTGGCAGTGGGTAGAGTGAAAGGCTGTCCCTTGTTGTAGTGACAGGCCTGTGCCCACCATCGAAACTCCTGTTGCAGGCAGGGAATGAGGGTAATTAGTTTTTCCAGGATGTGGCAATGTTGAGTCCAAACACTTTTTAGGTACCATTTGTAGTTTCCTCATATGCAGTCTTGCATATGGAATTAACAGAATGCAGGATGCCATGAAGCCCAAAGCCTGCAGAATTTTTCTTGCAGATAACTAGGTTTTTGTTGCCAACATTTCGAAGTAAGAAGTCAGTTGCCTTTGTCTGGCGTGAGATAAGCCACCTGGGCAGTTGTATTTAAGCTTGCACCCAGGAATATTATCTCTTGAGAGGGTACTAGTTTTGATTTCTTTTCGTTTACTGTGTACCCTAGGCAAATTAACAATCTTTTTACAAACGCCAGTTGCTTTAGTAGAATGTCCTTGATCTCTGCTTGAATAAGGCAGTCGTCCAAGTAGGGACTTATCTGAATTCCTCTTTGTCTGCAAAAAGCAATTACTGGTGCCAAGCATTTTGTGAAGACCCTGGGCACAGTAGATAAGCCAAAGGGCAGTGAAGAGAATTGGTAGTGCATTGAGCCAGCTATGAATCTGAGGTATCTTCTGCAAGATTGTCTGATTGGGACATGCAGGTATGCCTCTTTTAGGTCCAAGGTTACAAGCCAAGCCTTCTTGCCCAGCATGGGCAGAAGCTGCTGCAGAGTCAACAGTTTGAATTTTGGAATGTCCAGAAAAGTGTTTAGAATAGACAGGTCCAGTATTGGTCTCCAGGCTTTGTCCTTTCTGGGTACCAAGAAAAGTCGTGAGTAAAATCCTTGTTCCTGCTCCTGTAGTGGTACTTGCTGAATGGCCCTCATGTCCATGAGGGATGAAACTTGCTTTTGTGCCTCTGCCCATTGATTGTGTGGCAGGTCTGGCATGCCTTTTGCCTTTGGCAGGGTGTGAAAGTGGAACCTGTATCCCTGAGACTATATATTCAAGACCCATTTGTCCTGGGTGATCATGTGCCAGTTTTGTGAAAAAAGTGCTAGTTTTCCCCCTAAGGGGGCCTCCAGAAGATACGTGCTTGGTACTGGTAGAGGAAAGTCATTGGGACTGTTTCCTATAAGACTGAGATTTGTCTTCTCCACTTTTGGAGGTAGAAGCACCCCATTGTTTAGGCTTGTATGAGCCTTAGGGCTGAGATCTGCCTCTAGGGTGTCTGTATCTGCCTCTTTGTGGCCTATCTGACACTGGAAAGGACCAATTTTTGAAGGCCAGTTCCTGCTAAATCTGGGTGGCTGTACCTGTAAGAAATCCTTAACTGTCTGCATAGATTTCGCTTTATCCTCCATTTTCTTCAACACCTCTTCTGCCTTAACACCAAACAAAGTATCATGCTGTAATGGAGCATCTAATAATTTTGCTTTAACATGATCAGGCAGATTCTGTTCCTTTAACCAGGCATGCCTCCTAATCACAGAACCCGTTACAGCGGCCCTACAATAGGCCTCCAAAGAATCAAAACCACATTGCAAAGTATGTTTTCCCACTTGTTCAGCTGCATGCAATAAATCCTTGTTTTCTGGACATTCAGAGCTAGCCAGCATTTTCTGTCTTAACAGTGACATTAAGTATTGCTGATATTTAAGCATATGAAATTGACAATTTAAAGCCCTTACAGCCAAAGTAGCAGAAGTGTAAACTTTTTTCCCCCCATCTGCCCTTGAATCTCTATCAGAGGGAATAGGGTTTTTAGCAGTGGAAGCCTTGATTCCCTTACGACCCTGAGATATGGTTTCCTAGGTCGGCAGCAGGGTTTTTGTACAGAAATTTATGGAAGTCTGGGACCTTGTAGTATCTGTCTGGCTTAACAGATGCAGGGGGAAGAGAGTCTGGAGACAGGCCAGACTCTGAAAAAGCATCATCTACAATGTCCAGAACACGGGAAATAGCAAGGGGCCTGTGCTGAGGAAGTCAAAGAAAATCTCTGAGCCTTTTCTTAGATTCTGAATAACCCTGGCTCTCCCAATGAAAGTGCTCCCTCATAGTATGCAGGGTTTCCCCAAAGGAATAATCTTCAGGAGGAGAAGCTGAAGGAATAGATTATTTAGCATCAGAATCCTCATAGGGAGGAAGGGAATATTCCTGATCAGAGGAGGAATCAGAGGAAATGGAAACCTGACCTGACGATTCATATTCTGTCTCTTGCCTAGGCCTCTTACCAGGAGGGGGATGGGAACCCCTGATCAAAGTAATAATGTCTTCGGCCATTTTGAGCATCTGTTTTTTAGGCATGGAAGTCTGGCCTGGAGAATGCTGTACTTGTTTGTCTTTAGAGCTGCTTTAGTCTTTGGCTTTGAAGCTGAAGATGGCTTTACATGTAACTGTGTAGGTCTGAAAACACCCTCAGAAGCCGATGCCTGCACAGCGGCTCCGGACCCATCTGAGGGAATAGTTTCCGAGGATCCAATATCTTGAGTTTCCAGAGGCCCAGTCGGCTCCACAAGGGAGTTGGAAGCGGCTTGTGGCTCTGAGGTAGCGTGTGTCAGGGGCTGCGAAAGTGCCTCACTGAGAACCGGCGAACCGACGACTAACTTAGCGGAAGCCTCGTCAGTTTTGGACCTCGGATGCCTGTCCTTGTCTTTATCCTTGCGTTTTTCATAAACTCCGGTCGTCGGCTGTTCTGCCGGCATTATATAATTGAATCTTTGGCCGAAGTAATGAAAGGTAAAATCATACAGACGCTTAACAGTGAGTTGGTTAAATCTGGCACAAAACCGACAACAAGCATCGTCGTGGTCAAGACCTAGGCAAGGAATACAGTAAGAGTGAAAATCCTTATGAGGTATTTGCTTCCCACCAGAAATACAATTGTTAACTTTTTCTGACATCGGTCTGGAGCAAGAAAAAAGTTTCCCCAACTGGGTACTTAGCTTTAATGAAGACTTCAGATCTGAAATTCGATTTCAAAAGTCTCAGGAGTCAGCCGATTGGCACTGGCGAACTGCTTTTGCTTCGGGCACCACGCGGCAAGAAAGACTGGAGAAAATGACGTTGGCTGCATCTTTTATACCCCTGGCGCACTGACGTCAGGGAAGAGACGACAGCAACTGACGCCGGACCAAGACTTTGGAATTCAGGCCGACTGCGGGTAGCCTGCCAGCAGGATAACCCAAGTGTAATGACCAACAGTGAAACACGATGAACATCCCGTGTCTTCCATTAAGGACTCCTCGGGTGAGTCCACATGCTTCCTCTTGCATGTCTTCTTTCGAGGGGACTCCTCAGTGGGGGTCTCTGAGGAGGACTCAGAAGAGTGGGTCCCCTGAACAGGGGTGACCTGTGGCTTCTCTGCCCGGTGTCCTGGTGGGGGTGGTCTGTGACAGCAGTAGCTCAGGGGATGAAATCTGGGATTCCGACATCAAAGGAGTGCTGCCAGAAGCAACAGCCCTCTCCATTACATGGAAAGCAGGCCCGCCCGAAGAGGGATGGGAGCCTGGATCCGAAAGACAACCTCGGGACCGGGATCGCACCCCGCTCCAACGAACCCACCCCCATGGACGGAGCCTCAAGCAGGATCGGTGTAGACACAGCCATCAGCGCAGAGGATGGAACAGAGGAGGGAGACAAGCTCCATACCTTGGGCCGATGCGCCCGTCCCCCAATCCCCAGATTGAGGAAGGACCAGTTCAGTGGCAACCGAAGACCAAAGGGACAAACTCGGAGCCGGAGTAAGATGCACCGTAGGTGCCGAGGTGATGGATTTCAAGAAGGATGTCGGAGTAGAAGGCTTTGGAACAGAGATGGTCGAAGGATGAGTGTAAGATAAGGTAACCAAAGTCCTGCAGGTGGATGGGTCTTAGAAAGTGAGGGAATCCCCCTGGCTAACAACAGTTGGTCTACAAGATGCACCACGTTGTGTTCAGAAAGACTCCTGGTGGATCTAGTGAATACTCCAGATGGAGAGAAGGATGTTCAAGGAATGGGCTATATGCTTGACCCAGAAAAGGATCTATGGAGGTGGAGTATCGGGTCTGTGGTGCAAGGTCTGCTGGCACCGAAGTCTCTAGTTTTGAGATCGGAAGTAAACAGTTCAAATCCAGTGAGGTCGGTACAATGCTTGGTGCCGAAGTGGCACTGAGAGCCGAAACAGTTCCAAAATCGAAACTAATGGCATAGTCAAAGGTGTGCCCTGAGAGGAAGGAGCTACAGGTGCCAAAGTCGAAATAGGCATAGTAAGGTCTTTGATCGGTGCCGGAGGCAGGACCGGTGCCAAAACAGGTGTCGGTATCGACGGTTTTGAGATGGTCAGAGCCGAAGAAGACTGATGCTCAGACAATAACTTAGGGACCTTTGATTTCCCAGTCTTGCTCTGATCACCCGATGAAGAAGGAACAGAGTGGGATCTCTTTTTGTCCTTGGAAGGAGGGGTTAGAGACCTCCATCGCAGAAATGGCCTCTGAGAAGGGAGACTTGAGTAACCCTTTCAGAATGAGTTTATTTTTGCGCTCATTAAGAGTGCATTGGCTGAAACTCTGACAAATGTCACATGGAGGCTGCACTGAAAGGCAGGCCACTTCCAAACAGTATACAAAGTCATCATGAGAATCACTGTTAGGTAACTTGCCCTTACAAGAAGTACAATGCTTAAAACCTGAAGTACCCTTTTTATCAGACATCTTGGTAGAAACCCACCACAGGTCAACTGTATAATCCAACTACAATGAAGTCAACTCTGTTAAAAAAAAAAAAAAAAACACAAATATAACAATACACTTGTATGTGGAGAAGAAAAGGGAAACACCTGAATAAGGTTCAAAGCTAACAGGTTAAACAGGAGTAACAGTACCAACTATGGTATTGAAGAAATACCACAAGGGTAAGGGAAGAAAGGCCATACCAACAATGGTACTTGAGAGTTTACTAATGGTAACAATGGTTAGAGAGGAAAGAATAAGGTTACATAGAAGAAATGACACAAAAAATACTAATTGCTTAATGAAATATGAAGATATCCAAAAAGTTTTACAAAAACATCAAAAAGATTTCACTTAACTGACTGAAATGCGGCTTTACGGCTATGAGGCAAACGAGATCTGAGGTAACAGGGAGAAGGGCATTCTGGGTAGAGACTTAGCTGTAGAATTTTTTTGGTTGGCGCGAGCTTGGTAATAGACCGACTCGGTTCTGAGGGCTCGGAAAGTACAGTTTTGTAACTACCATAAATGTAGATGTTGAAGTGCTAATACAGCTGCAGTCATAACAGATGGGTTCTCCTGCCGTCAGGCGGGTCCTCGGTCGGCCGAATTCCAAAGTCTAGGTCCTGCGTCGGTTGTCGTCGCTTCTTCCCTGACATCAGTGTGACAGGGGTATAAAAGAACCAGCTGACGCCATTTTCTTCAGTTTTTCTTGCCCCAGATGAGGGTTGGGAGGGTGGCCTAATGGTTAAGGTGTTTGCCTTACAAACACAAGGTGCAGGGTTGGAGTCTCACAAGGGATAATTAGCTAGGCTTAAAATAGCTTGCAAGGGCAGTTAGCCTAGTACTAATCTATGAAACTATGAACCTAATACATAAAATTATGAAGTAATGCAATGCAATATAATCAAAAAACAGTAGTTGCAAGCAAATACACCATAGAAGAATACCCCTAGAGAGGAAGGAGGAGGAACTGGACTGCAGCTGTATTAGCACTCGAACATCTACATTTATGGTAGGTACAAAACTGTACTATGTTCATCGTGCATACAGCTGCAGTCATAACAGATGGGTAGAATCCCAAAGCTAAGAAAGGGGTGGTAGGCACTAGGTGGAACTAGGAGGAGCCAAAATGCCCTGCAAGACTGCAGTGGCAAAGCCTGCTCTAGATTTGGAGTATAATGGTAGGTTGTAGTGTTTGGAGAAGGTATGCACAGAACTCCAAGTGGCTGCTTCCAAGATATCCTTGGTAGGAACTCCTCTGAGGAAGGCTGCAGAGGTGGCTGTGGCCCTGGTAGAATGAGTTCTAATGCCTGTAGGAACAGTTTTGCCATGAAAGGAATAGCAAAAGCGTATGCAGTGGGCTATCCATTTTGAGATTGTCTGCTTGGAAATTGGCTTTCCTTGAGCTCCTACCGCATAGGCCACAAAGAGCTGTTCTGATTTTCTGAAAGGTTTTGTTCTGTCCAAATAATAACGCAGTTGCCTGTGGATGTCCAAGGAATGTAGTAATCTCTCCCCTTTGTTTTGAGGATTATGATAAAAAGTAGGTAAATGTATGGCCTGATTTAAAGCTACCCTGGATACCACTTTAGGCATAAAGGACGGGTTGGTTCATAAGGAAACCCTGTCCTGATGGAAGATGATAAAAGGCTGGACAGCCATGAGAGCCTGTAGTCTGAAACTCTATGAGCTGAAGTGATAGCCAGAAGGAAAGCTGTTTTCCAGGACAAATATTGCAAATCTGATGAGGCAGCTGGCTCAAAAGGAGGCAAAGTCAGTTTTTCCAGAATGAAATTTAGATCCCAAGCAGGTATTGGTTGTTTCCTTGGAGGTCTTAAATTCTTAGCCCCTCTGAGGAACTGTCTTAAAAGAAAGTGAGAGAATAAAGGAGGATCACTTTCCAGGCCTTTGGATGGAAGGTCCTCGAGCAGAATTTTGTCAATTGATGATTTTTGTGGGAGGCAAAGAGATCTATGTCTGGCCTTCCCCATTCTTGGATTATTTCTGTAAAAACTTTTGGATGCAACATCCATTCGTGTGGATCTGTCATATTCCTGCTCAGGTTGTCTGCCAGCGTGTTTTCCTTGCCTGGCAAGTACTGTGCTTGTAGTTCCATTTGTAAGTCCATGGCCATGTTCCAAAGTGACATGGCCAGTCTGCATAGGGGATAGGAATGTGTTCCTCCCTGCTTGTTTATGTACCATAACTGTGGTGTTGTCCGTTCTTATCAATAGTTGACCTGGTTGTAGAAGGTTCTTGAAAGCTATAATAGCATTTATTACTGCTAGCATTTCTTTTTGATTGATGTGAAGGTGCTTTTCTTTTTGGGACCATTTGCCCTGAATGCACCGGTCTGTCATGTGCACCCCCCAGGCGTAGTCCGAGGCATCTGTTGTGATGACTTGATTTGCTTGAGGCTTGCTGAATGGAAGACCTGTGTTTGTTTGACATGCTTGAGCCCACCACAGAAATTCCTTTTGCAGACATGGAAGTAGTGGTATTATTGTTTCCAAACTGTGGCTGTGTTGAGACCATATGTTTTTTAGGTACCATTGTAGTTCTCATATGCAGCTTTGCACATGGGATTAGCAAGATGCCATGAGTCCCAGAGCCTGCAGGATTTTCCTTGCAGTCAGCCTGGTGCAATTTGCCAGTATTCTGAAATATTGAATTAGTTGCCCCTGCTTCTCTGGCGTGAGGTAGGCCATCTGGGTGTTTGTGTCCAAATTGGCACCCAGGAAAATGATATTCCGAGAGGGTATTAGCCTTGATTTCTCTATGTTGACTGTGTATCCCAGAGAGTTTAATAACATTATTACATAAGCCAGATGTTTCAGAAGAATGTGCTTGCTGTCTGCTTGGATCAGGCAGTCGTCCAAATAGGGGTATATTTGTATCTCTTGAAGTCTGCAGTAGGCAATTACTGATGCCAGGCATTTCGTGAATACTCTGGGTGCAGTAGATAAGCCAAAGGGCAATGCAGAGAATTGATAATGGGTTGAACCTGCAAGAAATCTGAGGTATCTTCTGCAATTTTGTCTGATTGGGACATGCAGGTATGCCTCCTTGAGGTCCAATGTTACCAGCCAAGGTACCTCTTGAATAGCTTTCATGTTTATAAGATCTGAAATTTGCTTTTGTGCCTCTGCCCTTTGATTGTGTGGCAGTTTTGGCATGCCTCTCATTTTTGGAAGGGTATGAAAGTGGAATTTGTAGCCTCTGTTTATAATGTCCAGGATCCATTTGTCCTTTGTGACAACATGCCAATTTTTTGAGAATAGTGCCAGCTTTCCTCCTAAGGGGGCAGCCATTTGAGACCTGGTTGGTCTGCAAAGGGGAAAGTCATTGGGTTTGCTTCCTGAAAGATTGTGAGTTGTCCTCACCACCTCTTTGTGTAGGAGCTTGCCATTGTCTGCCTCTGTACGATCCTTGTGATTGTCCTCTGCCCCTCGGGCGTCTGTATCTGCCTCTTTGGGGTCTGTCCGTGGCAGGAAAGGACCAGTTTTTGGAAGGCCAATTTCTACTAAAACGTGGGGGTTGAACCTGCAGAAATTCTTTCACAGTTTGCATTGATTTAGCTTTTTCCTCTATTTTTCATAATACTTCCTCAGCATTTTCCCCAAATAGTACATCCTTTTGAAGAGGGGCATCTAGTAATTTAGCTTTGACATGATCAGGCAAGGTTTGTTCCTTGAGCCAAGCATGCCTGCGTATGACTGAGCCTGTAACAACAGCTCTACATGAGGCCTCTAGAGCATCAAAACCACATTGTAAGGTATGTTTACCCACTTGTTCTGCACTATGCATCAAATCATGCAACTCCTTCAAGTCTGGTTGTTCAGGTTGTGACATTTTACTTTTCAATTGAGATAATAGAAACTGTTGGTATTTTAGCATATGAAACTGACAGTTTAAAGCCCTCATGGTTAAGGTAGCCGAGGTATATACCTTTTTTCCCCACCTTTCTAAGGATCTGGAATCTCTCTCGGAAGGCAATGGATTTTTGGCAATGGAAGCCTTAACTCCCTTGGGTCCCTGTGAGATGGTTTCTAGGTCAGCAGCATGGCTTTTGTAAAGAAATTGGTGTGAGTCAGGAACCCAGTAGTACCTGTCAAGATTAACTGGAGCTGGAGGTAGAGAGTCCGGGTTAAGGCTGGCCTCCGAGTAAACATCATCTAGGATGTCCAAGACAGGAGGTATAGCCAGAGGCCTGTGCTGGGGTAACAAAAGAATTTCCCTGAGCCTTTTCTTGGAATCTGAATAATCCTGGCCTTCCCAGTGGAAGCGTTCCCTTAAGGTATGCAAAGTTTCCCCAAATGAGAAATCCTCAGGGGGGGATACAGAAGGAATAGACTCCTCTGCATCAGAGTCTTCAAAAGGGGAGTAAGACTGTCCCTGATCATCAGAGTGTTCTGAAATAATGGAGCCCTGATCAGAGGAGGGGGAATCTTCCTCCACTCTGGGCCTTTTGTCCGGAGGTGGCTGAGAACCTCTGATTAGAGTAATTAAATCCTCGGCCATTTTAAGCATCTGTTTCTTAGGCATGGGGCCTGGAGATGGGCCCTGTGTAACTGGTCTCTTAGGGTGCATGGTTGCTTTAGACTTGGTGAAAGCCTTGATGGAGAAAGAAGAGGAAGGTCTGAAGACACCTTGAGTGGAGGTGGACCTGTGTTTCAACGCCAAGAGTGGCTTCGGTATCTGGAGTCGGGGTGTGGGCCGAGGAGCCTGCGACCTCGGGTACAGGAGACACCGCCAAAGATGTGTCGTCGGTAATCAGGGGCTGCGTAGGCGCCTCACTGAGAACCGGACCACGTGTAGTCGGCTTTGGCGTGGTGTCGGTAGAGGCCGCGGACCTCGAGTGTCGGTCCTTGTCTTTGCATTTTTTAGACAAAACCGGTGTTGGAGTATCCGACGACATGGTATAGTTAAATGCTTTCCCAAAAAAATGCTGGGCGAACTCCGCCCGACGCTTAATAGTGCATTTGTTGAATGTAGCACAACAGTGACAGACCGAGACGTCGTGGTCTGGGCCGAAACAAGGTATACAGAGGGAATGGAAATCCTTATGCGGTATTTGCTTCCCACAAGAAATACAATTATTAACTTTGTCTGACATCGGTCTGAGGCAAGAAAAGTTTCCCCAACGGGGTACTTAGGTTTTAAGAAGACTTCGGTTTTCCAAATTTTTTGTAATCTCAGGAGCTGGCCGACCGGCACTTGCGAACTGCTTCTGCTTCGGGCACCGCGCGGCAAGAAAGACTGAAGAAAATGGCGTTGGCTGGTTCTTTTATACCCCTGTCGCACTGACGTCAGGGAAGAAGCGATGACAACCGACGCCGGACCTAGACTTTGGAATTCGGCCGACCGAGGACCCGCCTGACAGCAGGAGAACCCATCTGTTATGACTGCAGCTGTATGCACGATGAACATCTGATCCCCAGTGATAAATGGAAAGAAGATTAACAACATCAGATCAGTTCTTCTTGGCAACTGCTCCTATCTGGAGGGTAAACATTTTCTGAAAATGTATATACTTAAGTGCGTTTGTGCAATTTAAAAATGGTTGGAGGTTCAGAAAAACTATTTCATTTTTTGTTTTCACTGAAGCAAAAAGCTTTAAAATGTGCAACTATATTAAAGATCAGCCTGCCAAACTTCAGTGTGTACATCTAAGCTAAAAGTAGGAAGTATACATTCAAAATAAAATGTCGCGTACAATAGGTGTGAGCAAAATCTTTCAGTCGTAATGGCTACTCTGTCCATATTAGCATGGAAAGTAAATGGCCTTATAGATATAGACCAAAATGAAAGAATACTGAATTACATTTAGTAGTATGGGGTTTCAACAACAATGTTGTAGCATATGCTTTTGGATATAAATAAGCATCTGAATTCCACAAGGATTTCAGGGTGGGCCATTCAGCAGATTATCAGGTACAAAGGAAATAGGAGTAACAACGCTAACTGCTATAAGTGCTACAACAATGACAGAGGAGGAACAAAACAAAGGTAGACTTGCAGTAGTAAGGGTTACAGCCAGGGGTGGAGGCTTATTCTGGCATGTACTCGTATTTCACTTCAAACTGCTATTATGAAGCTTAACAGCATTTTGGAAAATATGATAAGCTTTTAGCAAGGATTATTTATAGGCGAGGGATGGAATTAAATTTGTAATTGTAAAGGTGTATTGGAGAACCTAGACAAGAAAATATAATAAAAGATGTATAAGAATATTTGGTAATGAAGTGAAATCAGTCACATGAACAGACGGAAATTTACATATTATTCCCCAAGTTACAATAAATGGGCTAGATTGGAAAAATATATTTTGTGGGAGTATGTATGGGAGCATATGTATTTAATTGAATGCTTTGAAGAAAAGCCAATAACTACTTCAAATCAAGCACCAATACAAATTAAGACAAAGTTGCAAGGTAATGAAGTGAATATTAATTACTGGTACTTTCATACTAACCTGTTAAAGAAAGGAATTTAAGGAATGGGAAGGGAAAATGATTTGAGAATTATTAGGGAAGGCAGAAATTTCTTCAGAAGGGATAGTTAGTGAATGGGGCTAAATAGAAATGGAGTTTGCAAAAAGTCAGAAATCTCCACTGGTTAAAGCTTATAAACTTATCTGTCTTGGGTTGCATAAAACTGAAACATTTAAACTCACGTGGGAAAGAAAAGTGGTTACTCCCAATTACATTGGAGACTGAGAGACTATTTTGTCAATCCCCAAATACTCGTTGAAGTCAAGAAAATTTAGATTTTTCATCTGGCAATGTCAGTTAAATTTTTTTTATACACTAGCAAGGCCATTTCAAGTTTTCCTGGCTTCCTCCTATATATGCTGGCAATACAACAAACCAGAACCAGCTAGCTGGAAGCATACATTTTGGGGATGCCCTCTCCTAGGACAATGTAAGAGAATCTTAGTAACATAAGTTCCCATATCTGCGAAACGGAACGAACCCTTACATCGTTGAACTTTATGTAGCTGAACTGACCAGCATGTCCAAAAGTTAACTTTCAGCCTTTAATCTCTTGCTGCTGTTGTTGTTGTTGAGTCTTTCGGCTTTTTCCCGGTTAGGGGTCGCCACAGCAGAACTCCGGTTCGCTAATGATTGGCAGAAGATTTTTACATGCCTTGCTGTTACTGGCTGAAAAATGCATCACTAAGAGATGGTAACAGTACTCCCCACCCCCACTGATGTCGGAGCTCAAAACTCTTAGTGAGGTTCTGGAAACTTGAGACTGGAATTTTTAATATCTATGGAAGCAGACAGTTAAGAAATGTGATGTACTCAACAGCTAACATGATACAAACTTAACTGCAGATGGATGCACTACACACATATCCCTGAATATGTTTCATAGTTAAGGTTAGTAGGGATTGTAAGAGGAACAAAGTTTACCCCTGTTAGGTTAAGACACATCTGTTTTCTTACTAGGTCATCAACTTCTTTGAGATCTACCCAGCATCACAATGGTGACAGTAGTAAAGATCAACTCAAAATCATACTGTGTGATATTGCCAAGTGTTTTAAAAAATTATTTTTTCCTTTTGTGTATATTGTAAAAGATCAGTAGTGTTTTTTGATTTGACTGTTTAAGAATTTATATTCCTGTTGAAATGTAATAAATGTTTGAACGTGAAAAAAATGATAGAAATAAGAGTGAAAGAGGATACAAGGAAAATTGGAATGATTTAGATGGATTGACAAAGGTAAAATATTGCAGAATAAAAGGACACACAGAAGAGGTACAACTACAGATGCTAAACGGAAAATAAAGTATTTGGATACTATGCAGGAGTTTAGAAAGGCTACTCTTAAGCAAGTAGTTTTAACTCCAGCACATATAAACTTTAAGTATAGTGACATAGGCAACAGAAAGCAAAATGTGTTGACACCCAATTTTAGCAGAGATCCAACAGTGTACTAGAGATACTTCAGAATATTTCAGAATTTTTATGAAAATTTATTTACAGCAGAGTAATGCGGAAACCAAGAAAATGGTACAAATGGAAATATTCATGGAAGCCTTAATTGTGTAAATGTTGCACTTAGTATGCTCAACAATTAATAGCAAAGACAAAAAAGAGGGGAGATAAAAATGGTGGTGTAAACAACCAAGACTCTCCAAGAACAAAGTGTTCCAGTGGAAGACTGAGAGCTGGAAGGGAAGAAAAATTAGGAAGGTTTTGCTTAATAATATTTTTTGGGAGGAAGCAGTACCAGATTTTTGAAAGAAAGCTGTGGTGGCTGTACTACCCAAAAGAGGGTAAAGACCCTTTAGACCCAGCTTCCTACAGACCCATTTCAATTTTACAGCATGAATAAAAACGGTTTATGTCTTACTAGCTACGACATTGACAAAGGTGTTGGCAAATTTGATAGCTATGGGTCAACTGTGGTTTTGTTGAAGGGAAACATTTGACAATATTAATAGAAAGATTGGTTTTGTAAAATCTTACCATAATGATAAATGTCCTCCTCTTCTCTGTTGCAGTATTTATGCGAGGGTGTTGGCTGCCAAAATGACCCATCAGCCAGTAAACAAAATACTTTTACTGCTAAGGGGTGCATGGCACATCACAGGTAGGCTGCTACTGGATGTAGGCCATAAAAGCAATGTACACATCCACCATCCTAAGAACTGAGACTCTCAGGAGGAATGCCCGTCTCAGGAAAGTATTTAGGCCAAGTACATCCAGGGAAGAACAAAGTCAGGGGGAAGAAGGGAAGGACAGAACACTGCGACACAGACATCTATTTTTATGATATGATTTTACACAACTAATTTATGTCCTTCTATTCCTCTGTTGCATTATTCTTTACATGAGGGAGAATGCCAAAGCTTATGAGGTAAGGGAAGTGGTTGGAGCAGTGGATCTCTCCATGAAACCACGGAAAATAGCCCTGGCAAGCCCTGTCCTCAATTTAGAAATGTTGTCCAGTCTGTAATGCTTAGTGAAGGTATGGACTGAGGAACAAGTAGCTGTGATCAGAATGGAGTTAGTGTCCAGTCCTCTGAAGAAGGTACCAGAGAAGGAACAGCCCTGGCAGTGTATGCCTTAAGATGAGAAGGGAGGCTCTTTCCATGATGCTCACAGCAGAAGGAATTAGCTTTAGAGATCCAGATGGAAATGGTGTGTTTAGAGACAGGAAGTCCTAAAGCTCTAGGGTGAAAGGTGACAACTGATTGGATTTCCTGATGGTCTTTGTTTTGGTCAAGGTACAACCTATGTCTGTTCACATCCAAAGTGTGCAGAACCCCCTCTGTAGAGTTTTGTGGAAAAGGGAAAAAGGTAGGTAAATTAATAGACTGCTTGAGGAATAATTCATTTATCACTTTAGGCATAAAGGAAGGACTGGTGCCAAGAGACAACACCAAGAAAGGAGGAGAAACCATAAGGGCCAGGAGATAAGAAACCCTTCTGGCTGAGATTAGTGCAAGCAACAAGACAGTTTTCCAGGAGCAATATTTCAGGGAGGCAGAAGCTGTCGGCTCAAAAGGGGCTAGGGTCAGTTTCTCCAAATCAAAGTTAAGATCCCAGGGGGATGAAACCGTTTTCTTGGGAGGTCTCATGGGAAGGACACCTTTTAAAAATTGTTTAGCCTCAAATCTACAGGCTAGAGGAAAAGAAGCAGACAGAGATAGTGGACAGGTGCACTTTCACTGAATAGTAAGCTACGCCAGCATCCAGCAATTCACATAGCTATGAGAGAACCAGTGGACTTCCACCGTAAGTGGATCCAGGTTACAAGAGACGCTCCAAAGTGAAAATCTGTTCCACTTGGACAAATACAACTTTCTAGTACTGGGTTTCCTGGCCTCCTGCAGACCCCTAAACACATCCTCTGAAAAAAGGTGTCTGAAAGGAATTAAAACCCTATCACCTACATCATCAGCTGAACAGTAGAGAAGTGGGGATAGATGAAAGTTCCTTTGTGCTGTGTGAGAAGGTCCACTCTGTGAGGTAACTTGTGATGGGTGAATGCCCTAGGCTAAATGCAGGAGTAGGGGGAAGCAATGCTGTCTTGGGCAAAAGGGGTCACCTTCCAAATTTTTGGTTTGTCCTGCTGAATCTTCAGCAAGACTTTTGGAATGAGAGGAAGGGGAGGGAATGCATACAGAAACATCTCCTTCCATGAAAAGCTGAGAACGCCCACCTTCCAGACCAGAAAAATGTGGATCTCTAACCAAAAGTGTGTAAGGTGCAGTTCATGGGGGAGGCAAACATTTCTATTGTGGAGTACAATGGTAGACAATGTCCAGGAATACTTCCCTGTGGAGCACCCATTTATGGGATTGTGTCTTGGAGCTACTCAAGGTATCTGTCATTACATTCAGGCTGGAGGATATACACAGCCTGAAGGGGAGTCTGAAATTTGACTGCCAGCTCCTACACTTGCAGGGCTAGTCTGCAAAGGAGATAAGATTTTCTCCCTCCCTGCTTGTTCACATACCAGAGAACGGTCATGTCTGTGAAAATGTTTAGAGGGCATGGGATGAAGAGAGACTGAAAGTTCTGAAGAGCCAATGGCAGTATCCTCATTTCTTTTATACTGATGTGTTCCCTTCTTTGAGAGGGGGACCAGATCCCTTGCGCTTTTATGGAGCCAAAAGCTGCTCCCCATCCTGTGTCGGAGGCATCAAAGAACAGCTACTGGAAAGGTGTTAGAGGATGGAGTGGGAGACCTGGTTTGACAGTCAACTAATGAATCCACCAGGTAATCTCCCTCCAAGCACGGGAGAAAGGGAACAGGGAACTCTAGTGGATGTGCATGCTGCATTCATACTGATTTAAGGAACCACTGTAGTTTTCTCATGTGCAGTTTTGCCAGATGAAGCACTAGGATGGTGGATGCCATGAAGCCCAAAGTTCTGAGAAAATTCTTGGCAATGATACGAGTTAGAAGGTTGAGCCTTCGAAAAAAGAAATGAGTTCCTGAGCCTTTTGAGTGGGGAGAGACCTTTATAAGGTCTGTTTGTATCCTGTATCTCAGAAAAATGTAGTCCTGAGATGGGGAGAGAGCAGATTTTTGGTAGTTTCTTGTGAAACCCAAAGACTGTAGGATGAAAATGGTGAGCTTAGGTTGTGCTCTAGAACTAGGTAAAACACACTGGTTCCACACACTCTAGAACTTCTGGACTGACTTCTTGAAAGAGAAGGTCGTCCAGATATAGGAACACCTGAATGCCCTGAAGTCTGCAGTAAGCAATAAGTGGGGCTAAGCATTTCTTGAATACCCTTGGGGGGTGGAAAGAACAAAAGGCAAGGCAGAAAAAAGTGCCAAGAGGCTACAGAGAATCGTAAAAAAATTCTGCAACTGGGATGAATGGGGATTTGTAGGTAAGCATCCTTGATGTCTACAGAGACCATAAAGGCTTGTGAGATGATCCGAGGAAAAAGGGTTTGCAAATTAAGCATTCTGAAGTTAGGCACCTTCAGGAAGATGTTGAGGAAGGAGAGGTCCAGGATGGCTAAGGGCACTCTTTCCATGGTACCAAGAATATCCTTTAATAGAACCCTTTTCCTCTCTGATTTGTTGGAACAAGTTAAATGGAGCCTTGATCCAACAGGTCTTGCAGCACCTTTGGAAAATGTGTCAGTTGCTCTCTGGGTGGTTGTGGGATGCCTCTGAAAGGTGGGAGTGAATTCCAGACCATGAAAGAACCATATTTTATGATTGGGAGCAGCCAAGAATACTGTGTAATATTTTCCCAAGCTGGAGTTGACAGAGAAAGGTGAAGGGAAGGGGGGGGGTTGTTTGGAGTCCAAATAGTCAGACAGATACTAGTTTGAAGGGAAAGGGGGGTTGTTTGGAGTCCAAATAGTCAGACAGGCACTAGTCTGTCTGGAAAGGGCTGTTTTTGAGGTACTGGGGAGTCCTAAATTGCTGAGGTCTCTTACCAGACTTTTTAACCTTAGCTGAAGGGCTGTGACTGCCTTCTAACAAGCACAGGTTTAGAAGGATAATTCCTTTGGAATTTTGGTACAGGGTAAACCAGGATGTATTTCAGCTCCTGCATCTCCTTACCCTTCTCCTGTAAGGTTTTAAACAAGTCCACAGCAGCAGGTCCAAACAGGGCTGAATTGCCCAGGGGAGCATCCATAAGTTTGGCTTTAATGTCCTCTGGCAAAAGTTGAAGTCTCAACCAAGCAAATCTTCTCAGGACTGAACCTGTGGCAGCTGCCATAGCTAAAGCCTCCACAGCATCATAACTACATTTTATTGAATTGCAGGCCAACTGAGAGGATGCCACAAGCAAGGATGAAGCCAAACACTTATCTTCTGAGTCAGGCAAATCTGAAATAATACTGGAAAGTTGGGACAAGAGCCTCTCGATATGTCTATCAGAGGGAAGAAGGGAGGTGGATGGAAGAAACCTTGAGGGCTTATCAGAAGCCACCATAATGACAGAAGAGGCTTTGAAAATAAACTTACAGTCTACATGCATCTTGTAGAATCTGTCTGGTTTCATAAGTGCTAGAGGCTGGGAATCAGGAGTCCTACTGGAAGATGCAAATGCATCCAAAAATGCAGGTAGGACAGGAGGTATGGTTGAGGGACTAGAAGCATCTACCTGAAATAATTCATAGTAGCATTTTTGTACGTTAAACATGTCACAACTGTCCCATTTGAAATGTTCCCTCATCTTACCGAACATCTCACTGAAAATAATTTCCTCTGTTGGGGGATCAGTACCACAAGAATCCTCCTCCGGAGATGCATAATCCAACAGGGAGGGGATCTGAGATGAATAAGCTAGGGTACTCATCCTCTGAGTGTTCCTCCTCTTTGGAAGACGCCTTTTCCCTAACTCTCTTCTGACAAGAGGTAACCCAGGGTATGGCCAGAACTGAAACTCCTTTGAGAGGCCTAAGGGACATAAGGGCACTGAAAATACCCTGTGCAAAGTTTTGCCAATCCTTTTGTGGATCTGTGGGAGGTACCAATTTTTTTTCCTTGGCATGCAGACCAGCCCTCTGTAAGGTGGGAGAACCAGATGTAGCTCTAGATTCTATAATGTCGGAATCAATGTCCTCTCTAACCAATATATGAGAGAATCCCCAGGGGCCCTTGGTGATCATCACACTGGATGCCTGTGGTACCGCCAAGATCATGCAGACACATCCTGATCCAAGGCAAAGAATAGTTGTGTAAGAACTTAACACAACCATATATGTCCTTCTCTTCCATGCTGCAGTAAGCATAACCTTAGGGAGGCGCTGCCTGCAACACCAGACATCCAGCCAGTATACCAAAGTTTTAGAAGCCAGGGTACGTGTAAATTGCATGCAGTGGCCATAAACTGACGTTGGCTATACCTGTGACATCTGTATGTACCCAACTCAGAAACTGATTGCCGCATAGAGAGAGAGTGACCCCAGGAGCAGGAGGAAAGAACCCAAGCTTAATTTCCCCAGGCACTCCAAAACATAGCTACAAGTATATCCAAGGAAAAAGGGGGAGGTAGGTGGGATTGAATATTGCAACATAGAAGAGAAGGACATCTATGGTTATGGTAAGTTCTTACACAACCATTGTATGTCCTTCTATTTTCATGTTGCAGTATTCATAACCTTAGGGAGAGTGCCACAGCTCTCTAGGAAATTACATGGGAGGTAGGTAGGGGCGCAGAGTCAATACGACCCTGCAGGATTGACCTAGTAAACCCTGCTCTAGCTCTGGAGATCGGATCTAATTTGTAATGCTGTAAAGATATGTACAGAAGACCAAGTTGTAGCCTCTAGGATAGAAGCATAATCAACGCCCTTGAAGAAGGCTGCTGAGAGGAAGCTGCTCTAATGGAATGGGGCCTTGACAGATGAACTTGGTTGCTTTCCATGAAAGGAACAGCAAAAGGCTATCGCCTTAGAAATCCAAGAGGCAATTGTGGGTTTAGACTCTGCCCTGCCAAGGGCTCTAGAATGGAAGGAGACAAAAAGCTGGTCAGACTGTCTGACACGTTTTGTCTTATCTAAGTAGAACCTCATTTACCTATAAACATCCAGGGAATGCAAAGCCCTTTCTGAGTTCTGTGACTAAGGGTAAGAGACAGGTAGATTAATGGTCTGATTTAGGAAAATTTCATTACAACTTTTGGTATGAATGAAGGGTTAGTTCTGAGACAAACCCTATCTTTATGAAAAAATAAGATAGGGATCACAAGCCATAAGAGCTTGGATCTTGGAGACCCTCCTGGCAGAAATAAGGGCCAGTAGCAAAACTGTTTTCCATGTACAGAATTTAAGGGAGGCTGGCACAAAAGGGGCCAACGTAAGCTTTTCCAGCACAAAGGTAAGGTCCCAAGGAGGAGGAATAGGCTTACGAGGATGTCTTATTTGAAGGACCCCTTTCAAAAACAGCTTGACTTCCAACCTGAAAGCTAGAGGTGGAGTCAAGGGAAGGCAAGCCGAAATAGCAGAGAGGTGTACTTTTAATTTTTAGGTCAGGCCCAAATGTAGTAGCTCACACAGGTAGGAAAGACCAGTGGAACATAAACTAGAAATAGGTCCTGTTTTCTCTTGAGGCACCAGTGAGAGGATCTTTTCCACTTTAAGAACTAATTTCTCCTGGTACTTGGTTTCCAGGCCTCCAGCAGGACACTGAGTATGTCCTCTGACTATAGGTGCCTAAATGAGATCAGAACCCTATCACCCACAGTGTCAGTTTGAGATTGAGTAGGTGGGGGGTGAATAAGGGATCCCCTTGTCTTGTGTGAGTAGGTCGAAGCGGTGAGTTAACCTGTGGTGATTGCCCTGGGCTAAAAGGTAGTGTAGGGGAAACCAATGGTGTCTTGGCCAAAAGGGAGTCATCAACAGGATTTTTGGTTTGGCCTTCTATATTTTCAGGAGGACTTTGTGATCAGAGAAAATGGAGGGAAGGCATAAGAAAACGAGAAGAAAATGAGAAGAAACTAGAGAAGAGGAGAGAGTCAAACTGGGCTTTCCTAGACTTGGAGAAAGCATATGACAAGTTCCCAAGAAAGCTGATCTGGGCAGTACTGCGGTGGTTTGAAGCCCCAGAAACATTGGTAGAATTAGTACAGGCTATGTACAAGGACCCAGTGACTCAAGTACGAACAGTGTTTGGCCTCACTGAGGGGTTCCCAGTGGGAGTGGGTGTACACCAGGGTTCAGCTCTGAGCCCACTGCTGTTCATACTGGTAATGGACTACATCAGCAAACAGGTTGGAGGGGTCAGAGCAACAAAGCTGCTGTATGCAGACGATGTGGCAGTACACGCAGACTCTGATCTAGAACTTCAGCAAAGGATAGGAGAATGGAATGCAAATCTGAAGGTGCATGGGATGAAACTAAGCACAGATAAGACAGTGGTAATGGCAGCAGATTGGGGAAATCAGAAGAAGCTGAGAATAGAGATAGATGGGAAGATAGTGGAACAGGTAAACAGCTTCAAGTATCTGGGAGGGGTGGTTGAGGAGAAGGGTAGTCTGAATGAAGAAGTCAAAGCTAGAATCAGAGGGGCTGCAGCCAACTGGCATAGAGTATCAGGTGTAGTATATGACAGAAGAATGCCAAAGAAGCTGAAAAGTAAGGTGTACAAGACAGTGGTGCGACAAGTACTACTGTATGGTACAGAAACCTGGGCAGTAAAGGCAGAACAGTTGAAGAAGCTAGAGGTGATGGAAATGAAGTGCCTGAGAAAGGTGGCAGGATACACACTGCGGGACAGGCGAAGAGATGAGGACGTAAGAGCAGAAGCCAAAGTAGCTCCAATTGCAGAAAAGATCAAGGAAAACAGATTACGATGGTATGGGCACATGTGTAGAAAAGCAGAAGACATTCTGGTGAGGGAGATTTGGGACAGACAGGAAGAAGGTAAGAGGAAGCGAGGGAGTCCAGCAAAGAGGTGGATGGATTGTGTGAAAGAAGATCTGCGACAGTCAGGCATGAGTGTTGAAGAAGGCAGGAGAGTGGCACTGAATTGAGAGAGTTGGCGACAGTTAATACGATACCCCGACCCCATGTAAATGGGAAAAAAGGGATGATGATGATGCATAAGAAAACATTCTCTCCCATGTAAAGGAGAAGGTGTCCACCCTCCATGTTTGTGAATGGGGAGTCTTGTGCAGAAGAGGGGCATCTGTTTGTTCTGGGGGGAGGCAAACTGATCTGCCTGAGGAATACCCCAACTGTGAATTAGATCCTGAAATACCTCCCTGTGAAACATCCATTCATGGGAGGGTGTTAAGGTTCTGCTTAAGGTGTCCGTCATCCCATTTTCTTCTGATGGAATGTAAACTGCCTGCAAGTGAATTTGAATTGCTGCTGTCAGGGACCATATCTGTATAGCCACACTGCAGAGGGTGCAAGACTTTGTTCCTCCTTGCTTATGTCCCACATGACTGTCATGTTGTCTGTGAGGACCTTCAGGGTGCCTGGCAGAAGGATGTCTTGTAAGGCCTACATAGGCAAGGACAGACCTTTAGCTCTTTTAGGTTGATGTGGTCCCTTCCTTTCTTGAATGCTCCACTCCCCCTGGACTTTGTGCTGGTTACTGGCATGGTGTAGGATGGCTCCTCAGCCTAAATCTGACGCATCTGTGTATAGATGCTGTTTGGATGGGGGAATCTGAAAGGGTACCCCTTGAGTGAAGGTAATGGTAGCAATCCACCAGGAGAGTTCCCTTTTTAAACAGGGAAGGAGAGGAAGTTTTGTTTCCAAGGGATAAGACTGTTGGCTCCAAGAGTTTCTCAAGACCCAATAAAACTTCTGCATGTGCATCCTGGCTAGAGGGATCATGGGAATCAAGGAGGCCATGTACCCTAGTATCCCAAGAAATTCCCTGGCTAAGATGGTAATTAGAGATAGCAGGGAGTGGAAGAAAAGAAAAAGAAATTCCACTTTCTGGGGAGGGACAAAGACTGACATCAAGTGTGTCCATATCCTGCACCCCAGGAAGACAAGGTCTTGGGAAGGAGTCATTTGAGACTTTAGGCAATTCACTGTGTAGCCTAGACTCTGCAGAAACTTGCAAACCATGTCCAAGTGTTGGGACAAGGTTAGCGAATCCTGGTGCACAATAAGATCATCACCCAAATATGGATACATCTGTATGCCCTGCAGTCTTGCAAAAGCTGGGGCTAGGTACTTTGTGAATAATCTTGGCGCTGTGGAGAGGCCAAAGGGTAAGGCACAGAACTGAAAATGTGATGAATCTATTGAGAAACGCAAATATTTGCTGTAAGGTGGGATGATGGTGATATATAGGTTAGCATCCTTCAGATCCAGGGAGGCCATGAATGCTTGCTGAGATATGAGGGGAAGGAGGTGCTGCAATGTGAACATTTTGAAAGTGGACACTTTGAGGAAGAGACTGATGTGGGGGATAAGTCGAGGATGGGTCTCCAAGGGCCATCTTTTCTTGGGATTAAAAACATCCTTGAACAAAATCCCTTGGCTAACTGATCCTCTGGTACTTTTTCTACAGTCCGCTGAGATAGAAGTTGGCTCAGGATAGAGGGAAATTGTGACAGCTGACTGTAAGGGTGTTGAGGTATTCCCTGGAAGGGTGAAGTAGCCCACCAAGTGAAAGCATTCCCTGGAAGGGTTAAGTAGCCCACCAAGTCAAAGTATCCCCTCTCGATGATGGAAAGCACCCACTTCTCTGAGGTGATTTTCTGCCAGGAGGGTAGGCAGAGGGGTAGAAGTAGGGATGGGGGGTGATGAAAGTCACAGTGCAGGAGCTCTGTCTTGGTCTAGCTGCCTCTGAAAGGATGAGAGAGTGGAGGTGGTTGAAGATCTGGGGGCAGACTGTTTTCTGGTATGCCTCCGTCCCCTGGACTGAGTTGTAGAAGGATGAGAGGACTCCCTCTTGACAAAGCCAGGACTTTGGGGGTAATTTCCATGAAATCTGGGGACAGGTGAGACTAGTAAATGTTTTAAATTTTTTAAGTCTTTACCTTTTCTCTGTAGAGACTTAAGTAGCTCTGCAGAGGCAACTCCAAAGAAGAGACTTTGTTGTCCAAGGGTGTATCCAACAGCTTAGCTTGGACGTCCAAATGCAAGGGCTGAAGTCTCAACCATAAAAACCTCCTTAACACAGAGCCAGAAGCAGCAGACTTAGAAGAAACTTCTACAGCATCATAGCTGCATTTAATGATGTGTCTGGTCACTTGAGAGACCGTGGACAGAAGGGTACTTAAGCCTTGACAGGAGATTCTGGAACCTCTGACAGAAGAGTAGATGCCTTGGTCAGGGAACCTAAAGCAAACTTGGCCATATGGGTCTGATAATTAATAGCCCTAATGGCCAAGGTGGAAGAAGTATATACTTTCTTTCCTAATCTGTCCATAAATTTATTATCGTTATCTGTCGAAAACAAGGAAGAGTAAAGTAGTTGCATAGAAGACTTAGGTGAGACTGCAATGACTGCAGGATCTGCTGGAGGGTTTCTGAAAAGGTACTACTCCTTGGCAGACACTTTGTAGAATCTGTCTGGTCTCTTAGAAGCAGGAAGCTGTGATTCTGGGCTTTGTGAGGCAGCAGAAAAAGCATCCTGGAAAGCTGGAAGTAAAGGTGGGACTTCAGATGGTGAGGGCTGCTCCGTCTGCAATAGTTTGAAGCATCTCTTTTTTGTGTCACAGACATCTGATAGTTTCCACTTAAAATGTTGTCTAAGCAAGGAAATGGCATCTCCAAAGGAGAAATCTGCAGGGGAGTCAAGATAAGAGACTTATTCAGCGGTAACAAAATATTTGGGGGAATCTAACTGGGAGCAGTAAGTTAAGGACTCATCTGAGGAGGAAGACTCCTCAGACAGTTTTTGTACTTACTTTTCTCACTTGCTTAGAGAAAAACAGCTTTTGTACTCACTTTCCTCACTTAACTAGAGGAAAATAGTTTTTTTATTTAGGCATGTCCAAGGGTCAGCTCCCAGTGTTCTCTCCTGTCTATCTGATGAATCTGGGCATCTTGAGGCAATGTAGAAATTGCCTCATGTACACAGACAACCCTCTCCTCCTACCACTCAACACTACAACCTGCACTTATCTAGCCAAAATGGAGGTAAAGATCTCTCCAACCAAGACTGAACTTCACAGTCATGAGGAAAAGGTAAACATTTGCACCACACCACACCACACTCATCACATAGTCTCACTAAATCTACACCACCAAAATCCACACATAGTAACACAAAATCATTCACGGAGGCTCTCAATAATAATCTGTCTAAGCAACAGAGACCTCCAAAGCAGAAACGCAAGCAACCGCCATCCCCCAACACAACCCAAATGAGACACAGCCCACAGACTCAGTGTGCCACTCAACCACACCGAATAAGGCAAAACAATGTACCCAACACACTAGTCATAGGTGACTCTATAGTCAGGCACACTGATGTCCCACTCACCAGGCTCAGCTGCCTGTCAGGTGCCAGGATCCGCCACATAACCCACACACTCCCGGTCACTCCACAGGTACAAATATGACTCTGTCATTGTCCATGTTGGTGTGAATGACCTGAGACGTACCTCCCTGTACTACATGAAGAGAGACATAGAAGAGCTCTCCGATCTTGTAGCCCAAGCAGGTATGACCCTAGCCCTGAGTAGCATTCTGCCATTGCTCAGAATGATACCGCAGTACAAGGACAAACTGATTGACTTCAACAATTGGCTAACCTTCTGGTGTCATTCTATGGGGATCCAGTATTTGTCTGCTTGGAATGACATGGTCGACAGACCACAAAGCTTTGCCACAGATGGCCTGCACCTGTCACCCCTGGGATTCCGTATACTGGCTCTTGCTGCCCCTATAGTGCCTTTTTTAGGCAATGCTCAAATAACAAATTCACCACCATAACAGGAACAGGCAAGCAAAAACTGAGGGTAATGCTACTCAATGCTAAAAGTCTTAATCTCAAAATGCACTCACTCGATAGGTTCAGTGCTAACTTTACCCCCCTCTCACCCCCTAAAGGGCCCATATCTATACAGGAAGAATGCAGAGTCCCTTTAATCACAAACTACGCAGGTAAAAGCTGCACTCTCTAAAGCCAAAAACACAGCATCCATGGGACCGGACAACACCCCAGGCTGCGTTTTACACAAACTGGCTCCCCACTTAAGCACCATGTTTAATAATAGCCGCACATCAGGCTTTGTGCCCACTAAATGGCTCACAGCAACAGTTATCCCACTCCACAAAGGGGGAGCCACCACTGATCCCAGGAACTATCGACCTACTAGCCTGACGAGCCTGGTCTGCAAGGCCATGGAACGTATCATCATGGAACTCATAAACAAAGACACTGGTAACCTCCAAACCCTGGATCCCACCCAGTTTGGGTTTGTGAAAGGCAGATCATGCCTTCTGAACCTGATCGACTTCTCTGAGGCAGTCACCAAAGCCGTAGATGAGGATAAGGTGGTTCACACAGCCTAGCTTGACCTCGCCAAGGCTTTCGACACCATCCCCCATTCTGGGATTATAGCTAAACTCACTAAACTAGGTATAAATCCATACGTCACAAGATGGGTTTGCCAACTGGCTCACTGACGGAGCCTACACTGTAAAAGTTGCAGACTCCAAATCTGACCTCAAAGCAGTGAGAAGTGGAGTACCACAGGGTTCTGTCCTGGGACCTCTCCTGTTTGGTATCTACTTCTCTGAAGTACAGGCTAACACAAAAGGCCTCTGGCTAACGAAGTTTGCAGATGACTGCAAACTAGGAGCCATAGTCAAGTCCCCAAATGTTGTGGACATCCTACAGAAGGGCCTCGCTGAGACAGATGCCTGGTGTCAGAGCCATGGCCTCAAGCTCAATGCCAAAAAGTGCAGTGTCATCCCCTTTGGTAAAAACTCTGTACCCATGAACTACCACATAGGCAGCAATGTACTCAACACCGAATGCATGATAAGAGACCTTAGGACCCAGGTGGATAGTAGTCTCTCCTTTGATAGTCACATCGCCACAGTAGTCAGGAAGTCCTTTGCACACCATCATAAAAGGGTTCTCATCCAGGAAAAAAGAGGTCAATGTTCCCCTCTACTCGACACTCTTTAGACCCATTATAGAGTACAACGCCCCTTTTGGAATGTACCTCACAAGACCATCTGCAGCAGCTGGAAAGGCCACAGAAATACCTCACAAAGAGGATTACTGGCCTCAAACAAATGCCCTACACTGACTACCTCAAAAAACTCCAGCTTTAATCCGTAGCATATCGCCTACTCCGAGGTGATCTCTGCCTAACATATAAAGCTATGTCAAACCCAGAGCTGTTGGACATGCTACATCTTAATAAATCCCAATCCCTCTGAGCTACACGCTCTAGGGACCTAAACCTTGCCACCACAATAAACTGGACATGCTGGACTTCCCATACTCTGGAACAGGCTACCCATCTATGTCAAGCAAAGTTCTTCATTAGCACTCTTCAAAAAAAATCTTGATGAGTGGATGGGAAATAGGAAATACACCCCGAATATCACTTCTGTGTGTCTGCTCGACAGTGGCACAGGAAAATAACTTTCTTGGGTGGCTTAAGCCAGGGAAACTTGTTGGCTAGACTTATGTAGGCCTTTGGGCTGATAGCCTAGTACCTACCTATGAACCTATAGTCCCTGAGGGACAACTGGTAGGCCCTTGTCTGAGGGTTCTGGGTCTGAAGAACCTGAAAGGCCTTGAACAGCATCTGGGAGAAGGTCTCCCAGGGTGGAGTACGGTCTTTTGAAGTGTGTTTCTCCTTTTGCTTCCTTTTTAAAGGAGTGGAAGGAGCAGAAGTGGGCCTAGGAGCCATTGTAGTAGTGGATGGCAAGGCTAAAGTAGTAGCAGGGACCTCCAAAGGACAGGGGTCGTGGTTCCCCCTCACCATCATCTTCTGATAGTTGAAAAACCACAGCAGACTTGCTCTGGGAATCCGCAGAACTGGCTTCCATTTTGGTTCCCGGTTGCTGTGCAATACCCGACGTCCGGAGCGATCCTGGGCTGATATTCGCCTCCATGATCTCTCCGGACAACTGAGGTGCAGCCTGGGTGTCAGGCCTGTTTCCTGGACTTCTTCCTAGGTAGCTCCTTGGAGGAGCCTGCTCCACCTTCCATACCGGACGCTAAACGTCTGAGGCACTGATTTTCTAAATATAGTTTTTTAAAGTTGCCAAGGGGCTTCTAACAGTTTTCAGAACAAAGGATTGGCAAAAGTTACAGGCTCTGTAATTGTGAGCCTCCCCTAGAAGAAATAAACACTGCTCATGTGTGTCCTTATACTGGATTTGCCTAACACAAGCACATTTTCCCTTAGTAGAAAACATGAACGCCTGAAAAAAACAGCAAAGAAACAAAGAAAATTTTCACATGGGTACTTATCTCTGTTCAGACAGCTGGGAAATGATCACTGAAATTGGATGGCCAATGTCGAGCAAACGCCGGATTGCAGAACTGGAGATCGCACGTCTGAATCTCGATGCGGCAGAATAGTTCGGAGTTGGGTAAGTGCAGACGTCACAGATAAAGCCAACATTAGTTTAAGGCCCCTGCATACAACATCGCACGTACCCGTCTTCTAAAACTTTGGTATTCTGGCTAGATGTCAGGTACTGCAGGCAGCAACTCCCTAAGGTTATGAATACTGCAACATGAGAATAGGAGGACATCCTTCATTACAGGCTCGGCTTGTGAATCGGACATAAGGGCTGAACGATTCGCTGGACTAAACTGCCTCAGGAGAGACATTTGCTACTGGTGATACAACTGAAGCTTTAGGCCTAGGCTTCTTCACCTTCTGCTTCACAAGTGACTCAGCCTCAGGCTCTGAGGGTCCCCCCTTCATCGTGCTTTTCACAAGGAGTTTCAAGCTCTGATTCTCCAACTATATCAAAAGGGAAGATACCTTACCTCTCAATGTTTTGGGCACTTGGGCCTGGCAGATAAGGCAAGCTCTATGGTCATGGGTAGGCCCAAGACAAAAAGAGACACTTCAGGTGAGTGTCTTTATGTGGCATCTGATGTCCACATTAGCATTTGCCTTTCTTGGATGACATTAAACCTAACCACAACAGTAATAGCAAAGAAAGCATTCCACAACAGGGAACTTATCTGAAACACTGAGTCAGTAACTACTTCAGTGAGCAGACCATACATACGGGTGAAGCATTCAGAATAGCAGCAAAATTCTGAGGATGATGCGTCCATAGCTTTTATGGCTTATGTCTCATAGCAGCTAATGTGTGATGTACCATGCATCTCTAAGTTGTAACAATCTTTTGTATACCGGCGGATGTCGTGTCGTTTTGGCAGGCAAATCCCTCATGTAAAGAATACTGCAACAAAGGAATAGAAGTACAATAATGATGATACAAAGAGAAGCAGTGTGTAAGAAAATGCGCCCATCACTGGTGAGTCTTGATGCAAAGAAAGCATTCAATACAGTCAGCGGTACATACGTATATCGCAACCATATTTTTGCTGTTGCGAAGAGTGCATATTTGCAGACAAACGACTGCCTGTAACACTTCAGTCGGTTAATAATAGCCCTTACTAAAGTCCAAAAAGTTTAAATGACTTTCTGAAATGGCAAACCTTACAAAATGACAAGTACCACCACCCTGGTATCACCTTGTTGGCATCTTGATAGTAAGGGATATGTAACGAACGTTGTCTTCTGTTGTACAAGTCCACATTGAGAATCAGGCATTTACACTTCTTTTGGCATCGTGTCATGTTATAATGTATGCCATTTCTGGAAGAAATGTAAAGTTTTTGGCCCATTTCTAAGGATTATCATCAGCATTTGCAAGTGTTTCAGCCACTTGTTTTCCTGCAGGAATGCGGTTTTCAGTTGTGAAAGTGAAACGACACTGCAGAGCATATGACACCAGAAAAGGTATTCCTCTGTTCAAGGACATAGTAACACCAATTTTTGCAGTACTAAGTATCACAGAAAGGGTGACAAGGAGCTTAATTTTCCAGATCCTCCTTCAAACATGAAGGAGAATCGCAGTTCCCCTGCTGTACTGGTCAGTTTAGTACAGCACATGGTTGGATGCTGTCATTCTTTGTGAAAAACATGATGTATGACAAATGGTGTCCCTCTCGCACTCTTCTGCAAAAGGGCCGCTTCCCTTTCTTCTTCGTGGTCCACTTGCACAAGAAAACCGAAACAAAGGTAATTTGGAGTTTACACAGCCCATAACACTTACACATACAGCCCTGTCTTGTAAACATAACAAATTACACAAGAGAACAAATGTGGTTGTGATAATACACAAGTACCTAGTCAGTTAGGATTTTATAGGTAGGGCAATAGTAGCATTTGGGTTCCCTGACAGAACAACAGGTGTCGCTCATCTAGTCAGGATAAAATAGATGAGTCTTCCTGGTTTCTGTTCAAGCAGCTTTATTATGTAAAAACACATCAGGACTGAGGCTTAATAACTAACTTAGATAAACTTATAAACAAACTAGCTATTGCACTCATACATGTTCACTCCCTGGCTGCACTCTCAAAATGGCACTGAAGCTAGCATGTGCTTGCTATTTATATGCACATTCAGTCCTTGAAACGCTTCTTAAAGACACAGCACACACACTATTTTACATCCTCCCTCTGAGAAATAAGTCATGCAATGTTGACGATATTAATTGACATGCAATCAATACAAATAATTATTTGTCATGCAATTATACAAAACTAAATATATACAAACAATTATGTCCCAGTTGCTGTATATTTCACACTAGGTCTGGAAATACGAACAAATCGTGTGACATAAAAATTAGAATTGGGTCCAGCAACTGGGACCGTCTCTGCTGAATGTTCAACTTTAAGGATATCAGGAATGGAAGTAAAAGTCAAGACACATTCCACAACATGAACATTGTCTGGATTGCTCTGAGATCTAGAGTCTGCATCACAGGAACAAAGCTGCGATATTGATTCTGACAGGAAGATGATGTCTATGATTTTTACTGTACTCCAAACCTTCATATTCTATGATGCAGGATCTCAACTCAGTACATATACCTGTTACTTGACCAATCCAGTCAAAACCTTTCACCGTTTGTATCCTCACTGTCTCTTTCAATGGACGAAGAAATCTGCTCGATTTATTATAACTGGACTTTTAGAAAGAACGCTTTCTGAATAGTTGGGCTCTAATTGTCCTGTTGTTCTTAGCTTTAGGCCTCAACAAACTGGAATTGATAGGCAATGTTGTTCTTGTTTGCGTAGATAGAAGTCTCTGAGAAAGCGAGCCAAGTATATCGTCATGGGGTGTGTTTCTGAGATTAAGCAAATTCAGAGAGATATCAGTATTGTCATGCTTTGACCGCTCAAGCAATTGCTTTGCACTCTGTACTGCATGTTCAGCTAGTCCATTTGAATGTGGATATTCTGGACTACTAGTAACATGTACAAAGTTCCATTCTTTTGTAAATTTCTGAAACTGACTAGAAAATTGAGTACCATTGGCAGAAATAACTGTGTGGACTATCATGGACTGAGAAATGACTTTTCAAATTGGTGACAGCACTGGACGTTAGGTTAGGTAGTAAATCAATCTCAAACCAGTTCAAATAAGAGTCTACCAACATTAATTAATGCTGATTGTGCCACTGGAATACATCTAAGGTAGTTCAGGAACTTGACTTCGTTGAAGTGGTTCTTTTTGCAAATGCAATTTAGTACTATTGCATAATGAACAAGAAGTGCTTCATCAATGTCCATTGCTAGAGAAGGCAAAAATACTAGTTCTCTCACCCTTCTTTTGGTAGATTCGGAACCTGGGTGACCACGATACAAAATCTGGATATATTCATGTTGTAAGGAAGAAGGAACAACAATTTTAGGACCTTTGAAAAGGATCCCATCTTCCATCAACATCTCATCTCTGTAAAGAAAACAAGTTTGCACTTCAGGTGGTACACTAGATTGCTTTGACGGTAATCCATCATTAATGTAGCGGTTGAGCTGTTGCAAAATTGGATCAGTCTTTGTATGATCTCTTAGCTCAAAGTCTCATGGTAGAAAAATTATGCACTTTTATGATATCAAAGTAAAAATTCTCTGCATGAAACTGTTCCGTTGTACATCTGGGTGATCTGGTTAACGTATCAGCCAGATAAAGAAGTTTGCCTTTTGCACAGACCATTTTGAAGTTGTACTTTTGCAATTTGAGCATCATTCTTTGTAATCTCGCTGGAGCTGAATGCATAGGCTTCTTTAAAACAGTAACTAGAGGTTGATCAGTTTCTATCTGTCTAGCTCAACCACAGATATAATCATGAAACTGTGAACATGCAAATACTATTTCTAAAAATTCTTTTTCAATTTGAGCATATTGCATTTCAGTTTGGGTAAAAGTTCTTGATGCATAGGCTACTGGTCTACCCTCCTAAAGAATAACTGCACCAAGACCAAATTTTGAAGCATCCAAGGAAAGAGTTGCTTGTTTAGTGACATAGTATCTTAATGTAGGTGGGGTGGCAATTTCTGCTTAAGGTCTTCAAACGTTTTCTAGTGCTGCTCCAACCAAGACCATGTAACATTTTTGCACGTCAGCTCTCTCAAAGGTGTTGTCAACTCACTGAAGTCTGGTATAAACTTGCCTAAATAACTGACCACACCAAGAAAACGTTGTAGAGCCTGAACATTATATGGTGCTGGCATCTCAAGAATGTCTGCTTGCTTGGATGGGTCTGGTCTCAAGCCTGTGTTAGTAACTAAATGACCTACATATGTAACCTCTGGTAGTCTGAATTTGCACTTTTAGAGGATTGAGCTTTAAGTTTACTTCATGTGCTCTGTCTAGAACTCTCAAGGTTTCTGTCATGCTCTGCTTCAATGCCTCCAACCAATAAATCATCTACTATTATGGCACAAGGATAACCTGAAAAAAATGTACTCCACTGCACGCTGAAAGACGTAACTTGCAGAATTTATTCCAAATGGCATCCTGTGGAATATCTATCTTCCAAATGTGGTACTGAAAGTAGTCACTTGCCAAAATGAACTTTTTGTATCCAAGACAGAAAAAAAACAGTGGCATTTGGTATTAGGGCTGCGACTTCCTCAACTTGAAACATTGGATGATGCTGTCTCTTTAATCCTTTATTAAAATCTCTTGGGTCAATACACATTCTGATTTTGTCTGAGCCTATTTTGTGGGCTGCTAACATGGACATCGATTCAGTTGGTTCTGTGACTAGACAAATTACACCTTGCTGCACCATTTTATCCATCTGAGCTTTAATTTTATTCTGCATAGCTATCGGAAATTTTCTTGCTGGTCTGACCATTGGACTGACCTCTGGGACTAACTTCATGGAATACACAACTGGAAGTCTCCCTAGCTTGTCATCGAAAACATCAGCATACTCTTGAGTAAATGGCTTCAGTAAAATTGGAACTAGAAGATTTGCTTACATGATGAACTTCTTTGGTAAAGAAAAGCAAATTCATTCTCAAATTGTCTCGGAGACCCCGTAATGACTGCACAGTCTTAGGACTACATAGAACAGTAAGCTGTAATAGTTCCTATCCAAATAACATGAAAGCACTACTGACCCATCAGTTTGAATTTTTTCACCTCCATAAGCAACAAGTTTCGCACAATTAGCTACATTAAGTTGTTCACCAGCTCTCACTTTAGCAAATGTGTCTACTGACATAACATTACACTTTGAACGAGTGTCTACTTTAAGCTCGGTGGATTTATCACTAATATGGACATACAAAACACTTAGTTCTTTGCCAACAAATTCACTGCATTCACCTTTTCACCAATTACTGATGCACCATCTACGTACAAAGTAGAACTGCAGCTCTCTATATGATCAACTTGCTTTTTCAAGTGACCTCTCTTTGTAACTGCGTGAAGTTTACTTGATTTGCAAAACTTTTGAAAATTATTCAATTTTTTTTACACTTGTGGCATTACTGGCCAAATGCTAAGCATTCCTCTCTTTTAGACTCATGATTGGCACCACAACTGTGACAGTTAACAATAAAGATGGATTTGGGTTTTGCTGACTCATCCTTGTACAGCACTGAACATGTCCTTCTCTTACAACTTGCTGGAAAACTATGGGACTTCCCAGGTAAACCCGCACAGACTGTAGCTGCCATGTGGTTAGACCTGCTTCTGCTAGCCATGTGTTGCATGCTATCTACATTTGCTCTGGAGCCTGCTGAGACCATGCTCATCACTTGTAAGCATACTTGTGTGCCTTTCTGTGACTTCATGGATTTGACAAATCTCAATAGCTTTGTTCAGTGTTAAATCACGGTCATGAAGAAAATCTTTCTTACTGCAGCACTATTAATGCCACACAGAAGCCTATGAACTCATCTTTTAAGTCACAAAACCCAACACATTTTAGCTTGGTTTCTCAGGTCAGTTATACAAGCGGCAAAAGTTTCCCCTGGCTTTTGATCTCTTGTGTAAAACAAATGCCTCTCTAATGTAATATTTGTCTGGGGGTTACACATTTCCTTGAATTTGTGCTTCAAACACTCGGGAGTCTTCTCTTGATTCAGCGTGTACAACAATATGACAGTTTTCACTTTCTCTCTCATATACTGCTGGTGCATACATAAATGAATGCTCTCTTTCAATGGCCTCTGACCCAGCAAGGTTTAACAAAATGAATGCCCTGGTGCGTGCATCTTTATCAGAGTAAGCTGCTTGTATAAAAATATACTCTTGTTCAAATATTCTCCAATTCCCTGCAATATTCTGATCAAACACCAATGGTGATGGCTTTATTAAAACATACCAGTAGAGGGTTTTGCAATTATGCATGAACATACACACATACATATGCCAGAAATTTATGCCAGTACCTGTAACTATGCCCAATAGCACAACAAGCTTCTGAATAACTGAACTTTGCGAAATAAGTTTCTCGGGCATTGTAATACTCTAAATCACTGTACTGTAAGAAATCATCAGTCTAAGAAAAGAATAGCTGTGCAAAATCTTACCATAACCATAGATGCCCTTCTCTTCCATGTTGCAGTATTCTTACTATGGGATTCTCAGCCTCAGGCGACCCGAACATCAGCTCCTGTACAAAAGCTTAAGCCTGGTTGCTGTTGGTGATCACATGCAGGGCCATAAACAGGGACCTTAAATGTGACATCTGTATGCACATACCTCAGAACTATTCTGCTGCAATCGAACGTCAGATCGACTGCATCACTCCTCTACTATCAAGACGTCTAAAGCTAAGTACCCCGTTTGGGAATTCTTTATTTTATTATTGCTCAAGCTTGGTGAGCTGTTTTGGTCTTAGCTGATGTCTGCTAAGAAGGGTAAATGCTGATGTGGATGTCAAATCCCGCATAAGGATGCCCATGACCACTGCATACTCTGTTTAGGCCAGGAGCATAGCCATACGTCCTGTGCCATTTGCCAATCCTTTGTCCCAAAAATGCTTAGAAGCTGTCTGGCCACTCAACCTATACCTGGAAAATCAGAGACTTAAAAAGTTAGCGCTAGGATGGATCCTGTTTGGCTGCCCAGGTGGAGCTACCATGAAAAAAGGCCAAACTTTCATGGCCTATTACAGCTGCCCCTCTGCCATTAGACACCTCGCCAGCTTCCGATTTTTGGGTTGAGGGATGTCCGTTAGAGCAGTCTACTTTGTCGGCTCCCCATGAGGAAGCCGCATCCAAAGTACCGGCCAGCACATCCACAGAGGTTACTCAGACATCGGTTTCAACCAGAGGGGGAACCAGGCTCCACCAGATGCCCATTCGGGATACAGGAATTGAATCCTCTCTGTTGGCTCAGGCCCCTGTAACTAGGCCTTCTCCCAAACCTACCCCTTTGAAAAGAAAGCAAAAAAAATCTTTGTTCCTCTTCGGAAGGAATGCCTGGCAATCACTTACTCAGTCCTTGATGCAGGCCTTCATGGCCCTTAGGCCCACAGCCATAACTGAACTTTGCAAAATAAGTCTATTGGGCACTGTAATACTCTTGAAATCACTGCACTGTAAGAAATCACCTCTAATCAGTGAAAGAAACTTTGCAAAGTAAGACTTTCGAGCACTGTAATACTCTTGAAATTACTTTACTGTAAAAGTCACATCATTGTAAGAAACATTTCAAAATAACTGCACTGTGCAAATGAACTGAACAGAAGAAGCTCACACATTTCAAAGTAATTGCACTTTGTGAATAAACACTACACAGAACATTGAAACTTTCTCAAAATGGTGATAACTTGTTAAACTCTTAACAGTGCAAAGAACACACTGTAATGGTGGCACTTTGGGAACAGACACCACACTCAGCACAATAAACTTTTTGAAGTGGCTGTATTTTGACTGCACTTTACAAAATAGTTGCACTTTGTACTCAATAAACTCTTCGGAATAAATACACATTAATAAGCACACACTGATTTTTACAAACTGAGATACTTCAAATAACTCTAGTCATGCCCCAAATACAATGCAAAATAGTAGTTATGCCAGAACACAGTACTTGGTCAAAAAACATGCAGTTGCCTTGCTTTATTTATGCTTAATGTGCCCTTTTTCCCCCTTATTATATTTGTTCTGCTCGTTTAATCTCTTTTCATGTCCATTATGCTTTTCTTGTGCTCGTTTTACTCTAAATATGCCAGTTTTGTTTTAAACATGGACATTTTGTAATTCCGAGGTAATTCCAAACCCCTTATGTGCTTTTCTGATAATTGTTTTTATCAAATATCTTAATCTTAAACATTTTGTTTAATTAAAAACCCTTTTTTGTGCCTCTCACTTGTTTAATAATGTGGTTTGTGCCCCTGCAATGCTCTGTTTTACCTTTCTTACAGAATAAATAATTTGTGCAAGTTTTCATTACCTTTGGTTTGTTTATGGCCCTTTTTCATGCCCGTTTCTTTTCATTTACCTTCACTGTTAGCTCTGCACCTCGTAGCTCTGAAAAGCAGTTTCTGGAATCCTGGTTCTGACACCATGTCGGTCATCTAGTCTGGATAAAATAAACGAGAATTCAGGGTTCTGTTCAAGCAGCTATATTATGTGCAAACACATAGGTTCATAGAATGATACTAGGCTACTGGCCCGGAGGCCTTTATAAGCCTAACCAAGAATTTCGCCCATGTTCCCTCACAGTCAGCATCTGTTTTGCCTGTTCAACAGGGACACAGGTGGGATCTCAATTTTCTGTTTCCCATCCAATCGTCTAGGTTCCTCTTAAAGAGGGCTAGAGCGGTACTCTGCTTGACATGGAGAGGTAGTCTACTGTACAGATGGGGAGTCTTTGGAACATAAATCTTTCCTGCCAACAAGTTCTATTAATGTCACAGATCAGGTTAAGGCATTGTGTGCAGGTTGCGAGAGTGGAGTTTGACTTACGGATATGCAGCAACTACATCAAGGCTGGGTCTGAGATGGCCTTGTATGCCAGACGGAGGTCACCTCTGAGCAGTCTGTATGAGATTGAGTACAGGGACAGGGCTTTTAGTCTATCTCTATAGGATAGGTGTTTGAGACCCTGGATTTTCCTGGACAGAAACCTCTGAGGTCTCTGTAGCTGATGTATGTGCTTGGCAAGGTGAATCAGGAATGAGGCTTAATAACTTTAACTTAGATAACCTTATAAACAAACTAGCTATTACACTCATACATGTTCACTCCCTGGCTGCACTCTAAAAATGGCACTGAAGCTAGCACATGCTTGGTATTTATATGCATGTTCAGTCCTCAAAGCACTTCTTAGACACAGCACACACACACACACACACACACACACACACACACACACACACACACACACACACACACACACACACACACACACACACACACTATCCTAAAATATCGGTTAGTTAGGAAGATGTATGAAGGGTCACAGATGAGAGTTGATGTGGGATGGTTTAACCCTAATAAAAGTCTTTCGGCTTTTCCCGGTTAGGGGTCGCCACAGCGGAACTCCAGTCAGCTCATGATTGGCAGTGGATTTTTATGGTGCCAAGTTGCCAGTCCAATGCCCAACCTTTAACGAAGGCATGCCCATTCACTCTCGCACCTACCTGCATGTCTTTAACGTCACTCGACCGCGGGGAGGACATGCAGACTCCACACAGAAGGCGCTCCAGCTGAGAATCGAACAGGAGAACCTCTTGCTGTGAGGCGACAATGCTAACCGCTGCACCACCGCAGCTTCCTGTGTTTTATCAGAAGAACCAGGCAGGGGTGTCTTTCACCTTTATTTCCTTTACATTTAGAACCATTAACAATGAAACTAAGGGACTCATAAATTTAAGGATATAAATGGTATGGTAATCAAGAAAAATTGCATATTTAATGGAAAATGCAAGTGATAGGGAAATGAATGAGCTAACCTGATTGCATGAGGCATGACAATAAGTAGGCAAAGTGGGTATAAGGCAAACAGAAAAAAATAACTGTTACAGAGAAGGGTATCACAATCTCTTGTCAATGACTAAAAATAATACTTCCATGTAACCAGACAACATACCAGGCTGCAATCTCATCAGTGCTGAGTATGTACTATCTGAGCCTCTAATCCAAAAAAGGAGTGATACAACTCTGAAAAACCAATAATCCACAAAAGAGTTGTATAGGAAGTAAAACTGCCACAATCTCAGTCCAAAAACGTTGCCGTGAATGAATATAAATGAGTTCAAGTCCAGCACTGAATTTAAATTCAGTGCTGGACTTGAACTCATTTATATTCATTCACGGCAACGTTTTTGGACTGAGATTGTGGCAGTTTTACTTCCTATACAACTCTTTTGTGGATTACTATCTGAGCCTCTACTTACTGTTCAGTTTCAGCTTATTCCAGGGCTTCTGCCCGATACCTGGAGAACAGCCATTGTGACTCCCCTACATAAAGGTAGCCGCACTACATATCCAAGCAATATGCAAACTCATGAAACAGAAGTCATTTATGTAGAGAGGCAAATTAACTGATACAGATCCCAATCAGTTTTTTTTTTTTTTTTTTGAAGTGCGGGTCCTGTACCTGGAACCTACTAAGCTTTTTTGAAAAAGGCAAAGAGGCTGTGAATAGTGGTTATTCAGAGTACATTGCTTATCTTGATCTGGCCAAGGCTTTTGACAATATGCTCCATGCTGGTATTTTTTTAAATAAGGCAAACTTAGTATAAAGCTCTGTTACCCACTCAATTGCAAACTGGATATCAGACAGATTTCTGAAAGCAACATTTTAGCCAGATGGATACCACAAGGACCAGAGTTGGGACCCAGCACTGCTCCTAGTGGGATACCACAAGAATCAGTGCTAATCCCATCCTGTTTATTTTACAGGCATCCAGTCCAACATCCAAGAAGTGTAGGTGACTATGTTTCCGAATTACTGCAAGCTAAATGCCATTCTCTACTCATCCACTAACATTAAACAGCTCCAGCAAGGGCTGAATAAGCATAAATCTGGTTTACTGAAAATGGTCTCAAGTTAAATGCAAAAGCAACATAGCACTTGGCAAAAAAAGTTGTTCCCACCTCATATGTTCTAAAGAGGGTTACAAGAAACTTGGGTAATTATTCACATTTACAGGTTCATAGGTTTATACTAGACGATCTGCCCTAAGGCATTTATAAGCCTAGCCCAAAGTTTTGTGGCTTACGCCACCCCTTATATGAAAAAATACTGTACCCATTAGTTTGTTGTGCCTCTGTCCAGCAGTGACACAGAGATGATTCCCGGGGTAAACCTACGATCTCCCATCCACAGGTCAAGATTTCTCTTGAACAGAGCCAGCGAGGTGCTCTGCCTCACATGGACCCGGATTTTATTCCACAGCATAGGGAGTCTCTGAGTGATAAATCTATCCCTCCAGCACGTCCTATTTATATCCGTGCTAAGGTTTAAGTCGCTTGCTCTAGTAGTTTTGGTGGATTTGGATTTTTTGAGGTGGAGCATGTCCATTAATTCGGGTTGGACATGGCCTTGTATGTCAGGCACATGTCACCTCTGAGCAGACGGTATGCGACTGAATAGAGCTGGAGTTTCTTCAATCTGGCAGCATATGACAGATTTTGGAGTCCCTTTATCCTTTTGGTGAGGAACTTTTGGGGTCTCTCCAATTGCTGCAGATGTCGGGTGAGATACATCCAGAATGGGGCATTGTACTCGATCATTGGTCTGATAAGTGAAGAGTACAGGGGAACAATGACCTCACTAGATCTGGATGTGAATCCCTTCATGATCAGGTGGGCAATGTAGAAGGTCTTTCTAACCACTTTAGCAATGTGAGTGTCAAAAGAAAGGCCACTGTCAACCTGGGTCCCCAGGTCCCTGATAACCTCTTCTGTGCTTAGTGGATTGCCACCTATATGGTAGCTTGGGGTTACCTTGTTTTTCCCGAAGGGTATGACTATACATTTTTGGCGTTTAACTTCAGGCCATGGCTCTGGCACCAGCTATCTGTTTCCGTGAGTCTCTTCTGAAGGATATCCGTGTCCGATGCACTTTCCACTATGGCGCCCAGTTTGCAGTCGCCTGCAGACTTTCTCGCTCAAAGTCCTTCCATCTTGGCCTGTACTTCTGAGAAGTAGATGCCGAACAATAGGGGCCAAGGACCGAGCCCTGTGGGACACCACTTGTGACCGGCTTGGAGTCTGACATAGCGCCAGCAACTCTAACCCTGTGGGTTCTGTCCTTAAGCCAGTTTGCAACCCATCTTGTGACATATGGGTTTACATTTAAGCTGGTAAGTTTTTCTACAATACCCGAGTGGGGTATTGTGTCGAAAGCCTTGCAAGGTCAAGGTAGGCTGTATGGACTGCCTTTCCCTCATCAATGGCCTTGGTGACTGTTTCGAAGAAGTCGACCAAGTTCAAAAGGCATGATCTGCCCTTGACGAAGCCAAACTGGGTCGGGTCCAATGTCTGCAAGTCCCCTATATTTTTGTTTATGAGCTCCATTATGATCATCTCCATAGCTTTGCAGACTAGACTTGTTAAGCTTATGGGGCGGTAATTACCAGGGTCCGTAGAGGCACCGCCTTTGTGGAGTGGGACCCACAGTTGCCGTACGCCACTCCTTGGGCACGTATCCTGTGGTAAGGCTGAGATTAAACAGCTGCCTTATGTGCGGGTTTAATTCCTCATTTAGCTCGTGTAGCACACAGCCGGGGACACCATCCGGTCCCATTGATGCTGTGTTTTTAGCTTTAGAGAGAGCAGCTTTCACCTGCGCATTTGAGATGTCTGTGAGGCTACACTCCGCTGGGATAGTTATCTCTCCTTTAGGGGGGGAGAGGGGGGTGAAGTTTGCACTGAACCTGTCTGCCTGTATGTTGGCAATGTCTGTGGGTTCAGTGATTTTTGTATCATTTTGGACTAATTCTGAGCATATCTGGGAGTTTCCACCCAGGTTTCTAACATAGCTGAAAAAGGCCTTATGATTGTCCTTTGAATCCATGGCAATTTTTCTCTCAAAATTGGCCTTCGTTGATTTTATGAGTGCTCGTATTTTTTTACTAATAATGATCAGGGGTGACTTCCCTTTTATGGATTTTGTTCCATCATGTAATAGCTTTCTCCTCTTATTATAAAGTTTGTTAATGGCTGGGGTCCACCAGACTGGACGTTTGCCCTTTGTGGAAAGAGTCTTGGTTTTATTTGGGATTGCCTGATCCATGCAGTCCTGGAGGTGTTCATAGAAGGCATTTGTAAGAGCTTCCGCAGCTTGGGTTGTGGTTTCCACTGGCTCAGGGGCCTTGAAGGATACCACACCTGTCTTGAGTAGTGTAAAGTTTGCTTTAGAGAAGTTCTTCACTGTGGTCTTTTTTGTTTGGGGTGGGGGCGGGATGTGAATTTCCAGTGAGATTAGTTTATGATCAGATCTCACCAATGAGGGATATACTTCCGGTGTGGAGCATTTTGTCCCCATGTTTGTGATAATGAGATCTAGTATATTTTCTCCTCTCGTGGGAACAGTGACTAGCTGTTCCATGGCATTTGAATTTATGAACTCCAGGAACCGTTGGGCTAGAAAGTTAGGGCTTGAGTAATGTTCCCAGTCTATATTCGGGTAGTTGAAGTCACCCAATATGATGGTGTTTGGAGATACATTTATACCCTCCAGTGTCTTCAGGAAGGCTGTGTGGGGTTCCTGAGTTTGAGAGGGTGGCCTGTAGCATGCTACAATTTGTAGAGCAGTTTTGCCTATGGTTAGTTGCACCTGGATGGTTTCCGAAGCTTCGTGCGTTGCCACCAACCTGGAGGTGTGGTTATCCTTTATGAATATGGATACACCCCCTTCCTTTTGTGGTGTGGTCCAGGTTTTGGGGCCGGAACGCATGATACGAGGTAAAACCTAATAGTGCCGGGGTGCTCTCAGGAGCCTTGAACCAGGTTTCAGTTACAGCACAGACATCGATGTTCTCCATACTGAGAAGGGCCTCGAGTGCGTGCATTTTGAGATTTAGACTTCTGGCATTGAGCAGCATTACCCTCAGTTTCTTCCAATTTTTGTTTTCTAGGGTGGTAGGTTTAGAATTTGAGCCTTGCCTAAAAAAGGCACTATGTGGGTGGCAAGAGCCTTAGCCAATATCCGGAATCCCAGGGGTGACAGGTGCAAGCCGTCCCTTGCGAAGCAGCGTGGCTTGTCAAGCATGTCATCCCAGGCAGACAGACACTGGATCCCCTTTGAATGACACCAGACATTAAGCCAATTGTTAAAGCTGATCATCTTGTCTCTATATTGTGGCATCATTCTTGGTGAAGGAAGGATACTGCTCAGGGTCAGGGTCATACCTGCCTGGGCTACATAATCAGAGAGCTCCTCTATGTTTCTTTTCATGTAGTCCAGGGAGGTACGTCTCAGGTCGTTCACACCAGCATGGACAATGACTGTGTCATATTTGTACTTGCCGTGGAGTGACCATAGTGCTTGTGTTATGTGGCAGATTCTAGCGCCCGATAGGCAGCTTACTGTGACCCTCTCCTTGTTCAGCCTGGTGAGTGGGACGTCAGTGTGTCTGACTATGGAGTCACCTATGACAAGTATGTTTGGTGTTGTATTTGGCCTTAAGGGCTTTGACTGCTTTGCACACTGATTTTGTGGTTTGTGTGTTGCTTGTGGGGTGTCTTGAGGTAGCAGTTGTTTGGGTGTCTGCTTTGGAGGCCTCTGCTGTTTAGGTAAATTTTTACTCAGAGCCTCAGTATGTCTTTGTGTGTTTATGTGTTTGATTCAGTGGTGTGGTAGCATTATGTGAGGCTGGTTTTGTGGTGTGTGTAGTTGCCTTCTCCTCCTGTCTGGTCTTGCCAGTCCTGAGTTGAGAGAGCTCAGCCTCCAGTTTGGCTAAATAGCTGCATCTCTCGCAAGTATTTGTGTTATGTGGGAGGAGGAGAGGGTTGTCTGTGTACATGAGACAGTTATAACATTGCCTCAAGATTCCCAGATTCACCAGCTGGACCGGAGAGGAGATTGACAACTGACCTTTGGCCATGCTAGAATAATATTGGGAATTCCTTAATTGAAAACAAGGGCCAGTGGGGAGTGAGGGTGTAGTGCTTTTAATTTTTAGTGCTGACTTATATAATTGCTTTAGTGAGCAAGTGCCAGGTAACTTGAGTGCAATGTGTTACAAGTAACTAAATGCAAAAACGACAAACAGTAACTTTCTTTCAAGTGAAACAAGGAAATAAGTACAGTAAGCAATGCAGATATCACTAGTGATCCACAGAAGCGCTGAGAAGCCGCGTATTAGGTGGAATTAGCGTTCCAGGGAAATAACAAGCAAACAAACAAGCATATAAACAAAGCTAGATTCAGCAGGCCTGGATCTAGTCTATGCTACAGCAAACAAGGTGTACCAATTTCAGTAAGATACAGATCAAATATTCAGGCACTACAAACCTTTAACCAGAAATTCCCAGCTCAGAAGGGCAGAGTCCAGCCTCTTCTCCCACAAGAGTGCAGACACCACAGTCAAGAAATCCTTCCATCTGACCCAGTTAAATTCCAAGCAAGTATCTTATAAAGATCCAATCTCATCATCCTACCACTGGACTCTTCCCTTATCAGACCTATCACTGAATACAATGCCCCTTTGGAATGTTATTATTTATTTTATTTATTTATTTTACATTTGTTAACCGGGCTAGTCTAGCTGGATACATATCCTTTTTCAGTAGAGGCCCGAGGAGAAAAGCTCCAACATAGTAGTTAATACATTTTAAAAAAATACAAGTAAAAAATAATGTACATGTTACAAATACAACATGAGAGAGAATTTTTCATGGTTGTTAAATATGACAGCAGATCAATCAGAAGGTTATACATAGCTGAAATATCTTATATACAAATAGTAATTAGACTATTGCAAGAAAAATAAACATGTTTGCCATTTGTTGATAGATTTTGGACATTTGGAAGGGGTTGAGAATATATATTTAGTCAGGTTCACGACATGGGCATAGCCATTGTGTTTTGAGATATTCTTTCAGGTTGTTTTTGAACTGATGGTGTGAGGTTGTAATTCTAAGGTAGTTTGGCAGGGAGGTTCCACGGCTTGCCAATGGAGTTGGCAAAGAGGGCATCACCACCTGAGTTCTTAGCTTTGATGGTTCGGATCTGGGTGCTGTTGGATGATCGAAGACTATTAAGGTTAGTGTATGGGGTCAAAATGCTAGATAGTGAGGGAGTTCTATCCGGTTGGTTGATTAGTTTGCAGGCTTCAGTGAGTTGGTTAAGTTTGAGAAGATTTGGGAGTTCCAACCAGCCAAGTTTCCTCAGGTTGAGACAATGGTGAGTGCGATAAGGGGATCCAGTTATAAATCTAGCAATGTGGTTGTAGGCAGTAGAGAGCATGTTGAGTTCACATTTGTTGAGGAAAGAAAGGACTGGGGAGGCATAGAGGAGGGTGGAGAGAAGATGTGTGCGGGCAATGGTTAATTTGGCAGTCGGAGTTAGATAGTTTTTTATTCTGTACATGGATCCTAGTTTTTTGTTAAGGGATTTTACAGTTTGTGTAATGTGAATGTCAAATTTGAGTTTATGATCTATAGTTACACCTAGTAATTTGGTACTAGTGACAGGGGTTATGATAGTCCCATTGTTGGATTTAACATAGAAGGTTGTATTGTCGCTGATTGTGAGTTCTGTTCCTAGGGTTGAGAAAACGTTGGGAGAAAATAGTAGTAGTTTGGTTTTAGTTGGATTAAGTAGGAGTTTCAGGTCGGTGAACCATTTTTCTACTAGAGAAAAACAGTGTTGAGTGGTAGTTTGGAGATTCAGGAGAGAGTCATCAGAGCAGATCAAGGTGGAATCATCGGCGTATTGGATGCAGGTGGATTTAGGGATGACTGAGTGTAGGTCATTTATGAAGATGGAAAACAGAAGTGGACCCAAAATTGAGCCTTGAGGAACGCCAATGGTATTGGGGAGTAGGCCTGATAGTCTGTTTTGCCACCGGACAGCTTGTTGCCTACCAGTGAGGTAAGCCTGGAACCAGGTTAGTGCTGGGGTGTCCAGATGTAGGGTTGCAAGGTTGCTTAGAAGGAGCTGGTGATTGACCATATCGAAAGCTTTTGATAGGTCAAGAAAGAGGGCGGAAGATATTAGTTTGTTATTACGATTGTTATTAATGGAGTCGACAAAGGAAAGGAGGGCCGTGGTGGTACTGTGGTGGGGGCGAAAGCCGTGCTGGGAGTTGGACAGGAGATGATTACAGGTTAAGTAGTGAAGAAGTTGTTTGTGGATGCATCTTTCCATAATTTTCGCTATTGGGGACAGTATAGCTATTGGTCTATAGTTTGATATTTCTGTGGAGTTACCTCCTTTGTGAAGCGGAATGATGTAAGAGATCTTCCAGATAGAGGGGATGTTGGCTTCAGTTATGGTTCTATTGATAAGGATTGATATAGGGTAAGCGATTACATCAGACGCAATTTGTAAGAATTCCGCTGGGAGGTGGTCAGCCGCAAGGGTGGTTGGTTTGAGCTTTTTTATGAGGGTACGTATGTAAGTGGAAGAGACTGGCTGTTAAAATTGAAACACTGCATAATGAGAAAAACCCAATAGATAACTTTCCACGAAAATGAAAGGCCTTAAATACTTAAACTCTCCCAGCAGATAAGCACTACTATGCTTATATTCAATAGCCTTCAGGCCTCTCTGAGGGGACTTTGGTCTTGGTTTTTGACCCATGAAAAACCCAATCCTATGTGATGAATTGTTTCTTTGCAAAACCAGTGGTTCTACAAACACCCACACTAGGGACCTAAATCTATAAAACAAATAAAATAATTCTTACTGGAGAGGCACATTCTTAAATTCAACATATTCTCAGCCTGTGGAACAAGTAACCACTACAGGTCAAACAAAGCACTACTTTGACAACCTTTAAGACTAGTCTTGAAGACTGAACATGTAGAAAACTTAGCACCAGGACCGTCACATACAGCCCTGCTCAATTTGTCAGATGAGCACTATTTAAAAAGCCTAATACATTTTTGGACACCAGTGGAGTCTGCTGGGTGATGTTTTATTATTTTTCTAGTTGTGTTGTAGCACTTTGTGCATCTATGGATACTTAAGTGTTATGTAAACAACTGAAAAGAGAGGCACAAACTTTTAAGTGTGTCTTCTTAAAAGCGTAAATGGCTAGGCATTTTACAGTCCTTATGACTGTATGCCTAGTATTTCTATATCAGGCTGTGCAGATGACGGTTTTGAAAGTGAAGGTGAGAAAGTCAGTTACATCATCTGTACAAAAAGTTAAGGATATTTTATGGGACATAGATTTAGAGATGAAGGAGTAAAAAATTATTCAAGTACTACAAGAAAGGGGTAGAGGCAGTGAAACAAATTTCCAACAGTAAAAAAATCATATTACATATTAATTTTGGTGTACAGGAAGACAATTTAAAAAAAAAAGGAAAACATGCTGCTGGATTTAAAGAAATGATGAATGTTGGCAAGGCATTTACAGAAAAAAAGGTCTACTTTATTTAAAACATTACTGTGGGAAATTGAGCTCTTTCAGGTGGGGGTATCCCTTTCCAGAGAAACATCTGAAAGATTTTTAGGCATTTTTGAAGTCATTTGGGGGCTACAAACTACTGCCTATATAAAATGGGGATTATGTAAATAGGAAAAAGAAAGGGAATCTCGACATCCCTAGCCATACTTTTTTCAATCCATTGTTTTATCTTGTACAAATTATAGTAGAAAGGAAAGTAGTAGTGACACAGCTATTAAGGTAAAGTTAAGCATATCCCTGAATCAGGAATGGCTAAGAAAAGACAGTTACAGCAATGCTATAGTTCTTATCAGACTAACATCTGGAACAGAAAGGAAATATGGGAGAAATATCAAAGAAACAAGTGGCATGACACACATGAAAAATACTATGAAACAGCATTGAGAGAGCTACCTCTGGGGTTGTAGAAAATTAGAAGTTATGTACCTACCATAACGTTCCATGTTAGTTGTCTTCTCTCGCCTTCTTTCCTGTTGGATGGGTTCGGAGCCGATCCTCGGCTCCGACTCGGCACTTGCTTTAGCTCGAGAACTCCTTTTACCAGCTCGAGGCAACCCTATATCCCATGATGCAAGGCGGAACTACCTCAGATCTCGTTTGGCAGCTAACTGACCCTGCTAAAGACTATCCTAACATAATTAGGAACCATGGTTCCTAAAAGAAGTCCTCATAACAATGCTCCAGAGGAAGCAATCTAATAGGAACTCTCCAAGATCTGTCCAGGCCAGGGGGAAGGAGGGAGGGACGCAAGAAAGAAGGCGAGAGAAGACAACTAACATGGAACGTTATGGTAGGTACATAACTTCTAAATGTTAAGTTGTCAATCTCGCCTTCATTCTTGCTGGATGGGACCGTCCTAGCACCTGTATCCCGGGTGGCTCAATGGAACAGACTCTTGAGAACTGTGGAACCAAAACTGGCCCTATCTCTGGAGGCCAAATCCAACTTGTAATGAGACACAAAGGTATGAGGAGTGGACCAAGTAGCTACTGCACAAATAGTATCAATGGGAAGTCTATCCTGAAAAGCTACAGAAGTGGATAGACTCCTGGTCGAATGTGCTTTTGGCTTAGAAGATAGTTGTTTGCCCCTAAGAGAGTACACATAGGAAATGGTGGAAGTCAACCACCTAGATAAGGTCACTTTAGAAACTGGAAGACCTAATCTGTTTTCTGCATAGGAGACAAACAACTGGTCTGATTTTCTAATTTGTTTAGTCCTGTGCAAGTAGTACCTGAGCTGACGATGGACATCCAAAAAGTGCAGCTTCTGTTCAGCTCTATCAGAATAGTTAGGAAAAAAGACTGGTAGATCTATAGATTGGTTAATATTGGTTTGAGATACAACCTTGGGAAGAAAGGAAGGGTTAGTTCTTAACAAAACCCTATCCTTGTGAAAAACCAGATAAGGTGAACGAATACAGAGGGCCTGAATTTCAGAAACTCTTCTTGCAGAAGTAAAAGCCAGTAAAAATATAGTTTTCCACGTCAATAACTTCAAAGAACATGTAGCAGATGGCTCGAAAGGAGGTAGAATTAGGGATGCCAACATTAAGTTCAGATCCCATTGCGGAGGAGGGTGTTTCACAGGCGGTTTTAGGAGAAAAACTCTTCTCAAAAAGGCCTTGCATAACCTATGAGACATGATGTTATTGTCATGCAGGCCAACATGATACTTGGAAATAGCAGCCAGTTGTACTTTGACTGTAGATGACGAGGATCCTGAATGAAAAACCTCCGCCAGGAAATCCAAAACAGAATGTACAGGAGCAGTAAAGGGATCAATTTTTCTGGCGTTTGCCCAAATCGAAAAACGTCGCCACTTGCTAGCATAAATAGTTCTAGTGGACGACTTCAAAGAAGACACTAAAATGTCTCTGACCGAGTCAGAAATCATTGGTAGCCTGGCTAGGGAAGGAAGTGGAGCAACCAAGCTGTGAGGTTGAGAGAATGAATGGCCCAGTGCTGCTGACCCGACTGGTGGATCAAAAGATCCGGAACTGGGTCCAGATGCCAGGGCTGCACCAGAAGATGACGATGCAGAGACGGAAACCAAATTTGTCGAGGCCAATATGGAGCAATGAGGATCAATTTGGCTCTCAAAACGGTGGCTTTCTGAATGACTTGTGGAATCAATGGAAAGGGAGGAAAAGCATAAGGAAGTCCCAGAGGCCAATCCTGGGTTAAAGAGTCTCTCAGGGGTTGACCTGGAAGGGGAAATAGTGTGAAGTAGTCTGGGCACTTGTTTAGAGGGGTAGCGAAAAGATCGCAACAAGGAGTGCCCCACTTCAGAAAAATCTGATCCACTACAGATTGATTGAGAGACCACTCGTGAGGCATCAGAATAGATCTGCTTAGCCTGTCCGCCAATAGGTTGGACCTGCCGGGGATGTGCGTTGCTATCAGAAACCGCTGAGAAGAGATCGCCCATTGCCAAAGTCTGAGAGCTTCTCGACATAACGGATAGGACCTGGTTCCGCCCTGTTTGTTGATGTACCAGACCACGGACATGTTGTCCGTTTGTACTGCAATAGTCCCCGTGGGAAGAAAGTCGTCGAGGGCTTGCAACGTTAAAAGCACTGCTCTCATCTCCAGGACATTTATGTGCAGATGGTATTCTATGGGTTGCCACGTCCCGTGGACCATCCTGCCCTGATAATGCCCCCCCACCCGATCAGAGAGGCATCTGTGGTGACGGTGGCAACTGGAGGAGGGGGAATAAAGGGTCGGCCCTGATGAAGAAGAGGGGAAGATATCCACCATTGTAGATGAGCCCTGCACGACTGTGTTACCAAGATTTCGTGTCTCATCGGAAGATCGTGGTACGACCACTGCGTGAATAACATCCACTGCAGGAGACGCATGTGGAAGCAAGCCAGTGGTAGAAGAACAATGGCCGCAGCCATTAGGCCTAGAACTTTCAAGACAAACCTGGCTTTGATCTTGTTGCATTGTAACAGAAGCCAAACAAATTTTTGGATGTCCAGAATCCTTTGATCTGTTAGCTTGGCTAACATTCTGACTGTATTTAACTCTGCGCCTATAAAGGTGATAGATTGGCAAGGCAGCAGAGAGGATTTTTCGAAATTTACCGAAATTCCCAGTTTCTTGCAAAGCTGTAGGGTGTAGTCTCTGGACTGAAGAAGCCGATGCTTGGTGGTGGCGGAGAGGAGCCACTCGTCCAAATAAGGAAACACCTGGAATCCTCGACGTCTCAGGTGAGCTGTGACCACTGCCATGCATTTGGTGAACACTCTGGGGGCTGAAGTGAGGCCAAAGGGCAGTGCTCTGAATTGGTAATGACTGGTTCCCAGCCGAAAGCGGAGAAACCTTCTGGAGCGTCTGTGAATCTTTATGTGATAGTACGCATCCTGAAGGTCTATAAGAGCACATCCAGTTGTCCTTGCCCAGAAAGGGCAGAATGGATTGAAGCGTGACCATCCGGAATCTTGCCTTCTTGACAGACTTGTTTAGTCTGCTTAGGTCTAGTATCGGTCTCCAATCTCCCGTCCTTTTGGGGACCAAAAAGAATCTTGAGTAGAAGCCGGATCCTACTTGGTCTGCCGGCACTGCCTGGATGGCTCTTTTTTCTAGGAGTTTTGAAACCTGCTGTCTTGCCAAATCCCTTTGACCGGGTGAGATGTCTGGAAGGGATTGTAGAGGTACGGGAAACCTTTCGAAGGGGATCTTGTAACCCTCGGATATGATCGACTGTACCCACTTCTCTTGGGATAGGGATTGCCAGGCTACTGGGTACAGTGAAATTCTTCCCCTGACTGCCTCCAAGGGTGGGCAGTCGGGCAACACCTCAGGGATGCTGAAAGGGCTTCTCAGGAAGAGACTCCCTGTTGCCCTGGTTCTGAGGACCCCCCCTGCCTCTAGGGCGGCGTCTATTATTGTTACCCCCTCTGCCTCTGGGGGTAAACTGACCACGTGTGTCCGGTGTAGCTCCTTGGGCTTTTCAGAACCACATCTTCCCCCCCTTCTGACCCTTGGGATAAGGTCTAGAAGGAGTGGAAAACTGGACTCCAACGGCAGAAAGAGTTTTACCGTCCTGCTCACACCTGGTCAAAGTATCCTTCACCTGAGGTCCGAACAAAGCCGAACCATCAAAGGGGGTGTTGGTGAAGGACGCCTTAAAGGGGTCCGCAAAATTACACAGCCGCATCCAGGCTTGGCGTCTAAGAGCAACACCTGTGCCTGCGCTGCTCGCTCCATCGGCCGCATAAGATATGAGCCGCATGGAGGAGTTAGATATGGAATTCAGGATAGCAAGCTGTGAGGCAATCTTTTCCTGAGCCCCTGCAGCAGAAGGATCCTGGACTACTTCTCCCAGTTCCTTGAGAATATCTCGTTGAAGCCTGGTGAAGTGACAAAGGTAATTCAGCGACGCATAGCAAAGGTCGCTGAAGAAAACATCCGCTTTCCATACCTGTCCATGGTCCTAGAATCCTTATTAGGAGGATGGACAGGTACTGAAGGATCCGCCAGTTCCTTCTTAGTGGCCGCAGCCACCACCATCGCATCTACAGAAACACCTTTGGAAAGGAACTGCTTATCCGAAGGGGCCGTGATGAACTTGGATGGTCTCCTGGGGACAGGTTCCACAGAATCTGGAGCCACGCCTTCGAGCCACTACCTGCATAAGTGGGTCGAAGGCGGAGACACCCAGGAGGTGGAGGGTCGGGATCCAAACGCCTCCAGGTATACCGACTCATCCTCGGAGGGGTCAATGGAGGGCCAATTCCCCCTCTGTTTGAGGAGCTCAAGGGTGTCTGAAAATGAGACATCCTCAGAGGGGGACCGGGGGGAACCCTCCGACTCATCTAAGTCGGTATCGGATGTAGTAGACTCGGGGGAGTCTGTGTATTTCCTCTTACACGTCCTCTTCCGAGGGGGTTCCCCTGCAGGATCAGGAGAAACCTCGGAAGAGGAGGAAATTCCCAGTGGGGAAACCTGGGGCGATGGATCCCTGGGCCTGAGAGCAAGAGGCTGGCAAGAGGCATCTGCAGGCACTGATGAGGGAGGAGCTAGAGGGACGGACCGTTGACCTGGCTCTGAGGCCAGGACACTCCTCATCACCTCAAAGGCTCCTCTCCCCGGGAGACCAGAACACACCCGCTCCGAAGAGACAGGAATGGTCGGCTCCAAAGAGAGAGAAGGCTCCGAGGCCGATGTCGGTGCCGAGCTTACCAAAGCCGAAGCCCCGAGAGGGAGAGCGGGGTCGGACAAGGGTCCGATGCCACTAGCCCCCTCGGAGCCGACAGTGGAAACCCGACGACCGGATCCTTCCAAGGAAGGTCTCAAGGAAGAGATCGGACCCGAGGACGACTGAGCCGAAGGATGTATCGGCTCCGGCATCGAAACAGTCACTGTCCCGAGAAGCTCCGGCTCCGAACTCTGGTGAGGAGTCGGAGGAGGAAGCTCAATGATAGGGGTTATAGCCACAGTCTGTTGAGACGGGCTATGGAGCATTTGGGCCAGTGCCTGAGACTTCAACAGCCTGCTTACCACCCTCTCCAAGTCGTGGTCAGACAGCCTGGAAGATCTCGAAGATCGGCTCCGATGGCTCCGCTCCGATAAAAGAGGAGACCCCGGAGCCGAGTGAATACTCATAATAGAAGGGGACCGGGATCTCTTATGGGTCGAAACCATCGGAGCCAAAGTCCCTTGAACTCCAGATGGAGCCGAGGATATCTCGGCTCGGATGCTGGATAAGGTGTCGGCTCCAGCCGGAGCCGACAAGGCCACAGTAGTCAGGGTATCGGAGCCAGCCGGCACCGAACCAACTACTCTAGAAGAAACAGTATCGACTCCAGCCGGAGCCGATGTCGGCTCCGACTGAGCCGAAGCCACCGGAGGAGGCTTGGACACAGTAGCCTGAGCCTTCGGTGGCTTATGAGGTTTTCCTGACTTAGGAGGAGAACCTTCAGGTTTAAGTAAACCTCGGAGGATAAGTTTGTTCCTCCTTTCCTGCAGGACTCTCTGGCTAAAAGCATGACACAATGCACAGGAGTCCTGCAGGTGCAAAGGCCCCAGGCAATACACACAAGAAGTGTGACCGTCTGTCAGAGACATTTTCTGACAGCACTGGTCACACTTCTTGAAGCCTGAGACCTTGCCTTCTCTAGACATCCTAAAAAAGGATAGACACAAACAGTCCCCACAAACACACAAATTAATCCCTACACAAACACACAGGAAGGGATAACCAAGGGGGAACTAGGCCTAACAAAACTACTGTAACTTAACTTATAAAGTTCAGAAAATGACTGAAAAAGAGGGAAAGGGTAGGCTGTAACTAGTTTACAGACTAAACTGACACTCAAAAAAGGGAAAATAAACTCCTAACTACACTTTTCTTATTTTACTAAGAAAAACTTACCTCAGCTGGCAAAGGAGACCTCTTTCGCTAAGCGGCAAACGAGATCTGAGGTAGTTCCGCCTTGCATCATGGGATATAGGGTTGCCTCGAGCTGGTAAAAGGAGTTCTCGAGCTAAAGCAAGTGCAGAGTCGGAGCCGAGGATCGGCTCCGAACCCATCCAGCAAGAATGAAGGCGAGATTGACAACTTAACATCTATATTTATTTCATATTTGTTAACCGGGTTAGTTCAACTGAATTTGTAAACAAACCCATTTTCAGTGAAGACCCAGAGGGGAAAGAGCCCCAGCAAACATAAGATAAACATACAGGACAAAGGCTATTAAAAATAACAATGCAAATACAAAATTAATTAGAGAGAGAAAAACAAAACAAAAAATTATGAACATTAAGGGTTGCACTGATAGCAGTGTTCTAAATGTACTACATATAAGAGTAAAAACAGAAAGATAATCATTGTTCAAAAGAAGGAAAATGTACAGACATTGATAGGAAGTGGGGGGGGGGGATAAATAGTGTGGAGAATTGTGGGAGGACTATAGTAGTACAGCTGAGGGTTGAGTAAGTTAGTTTAACCAGAGGTTACTAACGGAGAAAAAGTTAGGAGATGCAACAGGTTATACAGTAGGACAGACTAAGAATATGTGTGGTCAAGGCAACGGTATAATTTCAAGTTTAGTAGATGGGATTTAAGCTCCTTTTTAAAACAGGGTTAGGAAAGGTTGGATCTAATATGGAGAGGGAATTTGTTCCAATTTAGTGAAACAGAGCGTTTGTAAAGTAGCTTTGCCAATATTCCTTTTGGGTTTATAAACTGAGAGAAGATGCTGATCAGCACTCTGGAGAGGCGTGGGAGAGAAGAGAGTAACATGGGAAGTGAGGGCAGGGCAGGCAGAGGGGTTGTTGAGCATGGAAAAGGTAGTGTGGAGTTGGGATTGTAGGAGAAGGTGCAGAAATTACAGCCACTGAAGTTTGTTTAATGAAGCAGTGATGCGATGAGAGTGGTTGGTTTAGAATAAATCTGGAAATTCTGTTGTATGTTTGTTCCAGTTTCTGCACTGAGGTAGTTTGGATATTGGTAAGGATGGGGGAAGCATATAGAAACTAGGCAAAAGAAATGCCTAAGCAAGAATGCATTTAGTAGCAGTAGTGAGGAATTTTTTGTTTCTATAAAGTAGTCAAAGTTTATGGTGTTTTTTTTTTTGATGGCCTGTTGTATGTGCAAGTCAAATTTGAGTTGGACATCAATTATTACCCCATGGAGTTTGGTGTGTGAGGCAGGGGAGACAGTGGTGCCATCTAGGGAAGAAAGAGAAAAGTTGGATTTAAGGTGAGTGTGTCTGTGGTAGGAAGAGGAGATGAGTTTTCCCTGGGGTTAAGCATTAGTTGATTTCTGAGCCATTTTTCAACAGAGATAATTTTATTTTTTATTTAAGTTTGATGGCCGGGGAAAGTTCACTGGGCCAAGAAGAGCCCGTTTTCAGTGGAGGCCCGGGGAGAAAAGCTCCATAATAACTGCAAGTTACATTTCACATGTTACAAAAGGACAGTTCATACAGCTAATTAAACATTTACAGATAAGTTCCATGATATTTGCAATTGGCTTGGCACAATGTTACAAAAATGAAGAGACATAATGCAATACAGAAATTTCAACATTTACATAAACTTAATATTGTTGTTATAAACTCAACTGTAGGTTTAAGATAAAGTAATTCTGTGTTAGTGTGTGCAGTTCAGAGACAGTATTGGAGATAGATAAGAGAGTAGAGTCTTCTGCGTATTGTATTACAGATGAGAAACTGCAGGATGAATGTAGGTTGTTGGTAAAAACGTTGAAAAGGAGCGGTCCAAGTATGGACCCTTGGGGTACTCCTGTTTAAACAGCAAGGAAGGGTGAGAAACCTGCTCCATCTAACAGCTTGTTTTCTGCCAGTAATGTAGGATTGGAACCAGCCAAGAGTACAAGGTCTGAGAGTTAAGAAGGTTGGGATGAGAGACTGTGTTGAAGGCTTTGGACAGATCAAGGAATAGACAGAAGATGAGAAGGTTGTTGTCCCTACTCTCTGCAACCTTTTGAGTAAAAGACAGCAAGGCAGTCGAGGTACTGTGTTTAGGGCAGAAACCATGTTGCAAGGAGGTGAGGAGATTTTTGTCAATGGCACAGGACAGTAGTCGAGTATGTATACATTTTTCAAGGCTCTTAGAGAGCGGTGAGAGAATAGCAATTGGTCTATATTTAGAGGATTCAACAGAGTTGCCACCTTTGTGCAGAGGAGTGGTATAGAAGGATTTCCATATTTCCGGTTTGGTAGATACCTGAATGCAGCGGTTGATTAAGATAGATATAGGATATGCAACAGGGTCAGCATCAATTTTCAGAAATTGAGGGGGGGGTTATCAGTGGACAGAGAGCATGTTTTTAACTTAAGAAGCAGGGATTTGATATATTTAGTAGAAACAGGTTGGAAAGTAAAAGGGGGAGGTTAGGGTGACACAGAAGAGTTGGGATGAGCAGAGTTACCAGAGGGTAGGAGTTTAGAGATGCTGCCCATTAAGTGTTTGTTGAGCAAGTCTGCAGTTTTAGAGGGAGAGTGATAGGGGAAAGGGTTAGGGACAGTAGAAAAAAAGTGTGGAGCAGGGAGTTTACAGTACTCCAGATTTTTTTTGGGTCACTTGGGTGAGAGCTTTGAAATTTAGTGAAATATTGGCGTTTATCCAAAATAAGAGTTTTTACACAATTTCTGTATAAAAAGATTGTTTGGTGGTATATAGTTCAAGTTTTATTTAAAGACCTTTATTAAAATATCACTTAAGACCTAGGCATACATACATTAACAGAAAACAACCACATAAAAGTTAGCCCCTACTGTGTGGGAAAACAAAAACAAAAAACAACCAACCAAAAATACATAGTGTATTACATTGAGGCCAAAAGGAAACGGGTACCTTGGAAGATGAGAAAGTCCAAAAAGAAACAGGGCCAAAAACATTTAAAACATCACAGTTTAGAGCTTTTGTTCACCACTAGAACTTTATTAGAAATGTAATACAACCAATAAAAAGCCTTTACATACAAATAATTACAGGACATCAACTCACCAAACAACCAAAACCACCTTAATTGATCAAATCTGCTTATAAGAGTGGGTTTCACATTGGTGAAACTGGACCTTTTTGAAATTAAATTGTTAAAATTTTATAATTTACAACTGGACAAAGATTATTTTTTGAATATATATTGCCACAAATTGGAACCTTAAGGGGCTGTTTAATATATATGATTGACAGGCAAGGTTGTGAGCTTATGACACTGTGATTGACAGTGTTAGACAGATGAATCAGCTCAGAGATGAATTACAAATTTTGAATTTTAAAGTAAAGAAAGATTATTTGATTCCTGTAAGCGAAGATACAATAACATTTTCTAAAAAGTTCAACAGTTGTGTGAGGACATTGTTAGAAAAGAAAAAAAAAGGTTGGAACATGATGCTAATGACTATAGGAATGATTTAGTTTATACTATTAAGAACTTCTCTAAAAATACAGGTTTTTCTTCTAATACTGGGTAGGTTGACAAGCAAGGAATTTATAACAATGGACCATGGGGAGATCTACAACAGGTGGCCCAAGGTGAAGTAATGGAAGTTAACTCTGATTCTGTCTCAACTGACCATTCAGAGTCCCCCCCCCAAGGAGATCCAAGAGTTTAGCCTACAAAAAGGGTAATGAAGAGGGGTCTCTGCAGAACTATTACTACTATCCCATGAGGGCAACCCATCGGGGTAGAGAAGAGGGAACAGAGGAAGAACAAGAGGGATAGGGTGGCAAAAAAAGTATTAATTTATGAAGTCATTTAACAAGAAGGTTATGTGTATAAGCTGAAAGGTTACAATATTTAATTCTAGCAAGTTAGACATCACAAATGTTCATTTTAACCTCTTTCAGAAGGTTTTACAAAGGCAGGTGGTTCCCAGTACCACAGGTGATCTGGCTGATAACCTTGTGGAACAAAGTATTCACAAGGATGCTTAATTTGGCTTGTATTTGTATTCACAGGAATAATGAACTTGTTCTAATGGTTCTCTTGACTGGTGGGAACTTTAGGGGGGAAAAAAGTATTTGCAACACACCCACTGATTTCAATAATTCAAGCCTTTGAAATGATTTGAGAGGGGGAAACACACATTTTTAAGTCCAGGAAAAAGAATTTCAAATTTAACTTAGACATCCAGGACCTTTATCATCTCCTGTTGGGTTGTGACAATTTGTCCTTTCTCGTTTCTTTTTTCTCTTATTGCCCTTTTATTTTGTTTTACCATTCTACTCAAATACGGTGCTGCTACTTTTTTTTCCCCTTGTAAAAAATCTTTGTTAAAACAAACTTTTAAATCTTCCCTTGATTCATCTCATATATTTATTTTTCTCTTTCAAAATATTCTTTCTTATTACTTACTAAATCTGCAAATTTGTTAAGGGGGCTTTCCAACGATGCTTCTATTCACATCATGTAACCAGACAAGGGAGGATGGCACCGTTATTACAGACTCCATAGATTCATGTAAAATGCTTGAATTTATTACATGAAAGTAGATGTACATAAATTTCAACAGTAGAGTTTGAGCTTGCATATTAATAAAATGGACATTTCATGCAGGGCATGATGCCTACAACTTTATTTGCGAAGGACCCATTGCTCCCTCCTGTATTTGGGATTCACAAGTTTCATATAGATGTTAATACCCCACCCCCCCTTAGGACCATTGTGTTAGCATAAGGTACCCAAATCTATTTCTTAGCAGTATACATATTGACAGACTTTTGAAACCTTTCATTTCTATACTTCCCCACATTTTGGAAGACTTGTGGGACTTTTGGGTTGTTGTCAATAATTCTCTCAGATGTAAACCTGAGTTTTTTCACTGTTGACGTGGTGGACCTCTTTTCCATTATCCCTCATGAGAAAGGTCTGAACTCATTTAAAGAAGCCCTGGTTTAAAATTTAAGTGGTGGAACTTTTGGTGATGCTTATGGAATTATCAACAACTTAAAAGGGCTGCTTTGTAGGTAGTATGTGCAAACATTTATGCTAATGTCATCACATGTTGGCAAGAAATGGTGAATGTTTTTTCGTCAAGTTTTTCTGCCAGTTGGTCTTCTTTACGAAAATGTTAAGAAAATATTATTTGTTGGAAAGATGACATGAACAAAGTTTCCATGCTTATTAGTCCATTAATTTTTAAAATTCACTTTTGTCAACACTTTTGACTATGTGAATTACTTAGCTGCAACTATCACAAAGGTTGGTAAACACCTTTATTTCTAACATTTATAGGAAGTCAACATGCTCAACTTCCTTCCTCCATTTCAAAAGTAGGAAAACTTGTATCCAAAAGAAGAATATGGTCAACAGACAGTTCATTAGGTTGTCTCAAATTGTCTCAAACAATGATACCCTTTTCATGTACAAAGTGCAAAATTGAGGAGTATGTCTGTGGAAGGAGAATACCCTTTGGAAATGGTCAATGATATGATGGAAGTAACTTTAAGAAGGGTGAATGAGTTCAGTCCTTTATTGGGTTGTTGTAAAAGGGCTGGGTTAAAAATGTTAAAAAGCTTTTTGCTGTTAAACAGTAGGAGGCTTCGAACGAGCCAAGATTTTTAAGGTTTGGGGTTGATTAGCACCTTATAATAATGTGGATTAGCAGGAATTGGGAATATTTTTAAGATGGATGATAATTTAGTTTCAAATTTAGGCTCCCATTCTTTATTTGCACATAAAAGAGGTGACAACCTGAAGGGCAAGTTTGAGACGGGGCAATAACAGAACTGAAACTGTGAGTGACCAAGTTTATGTTTTTGGCACTAAAAGATGTGGGGATCGTAAGCAGTGCCATTGCATACTGTAGAGTGACATGTTACCTATCAAGTTTAAAGGAAAAAGTGACCTAAAAGTGAGATGAGGGGCCAACTCTGGAACCCTACAGGTGGTATGTGTGGCACTAAGTCTATCCTGTAATTCCTTTCATATAGGCAAGACTGAACATCCCCCTGCAAAGAACAATGCCTGAACACTGTTATGATGTTGGTATGTAAAATGTAAAAAAATGCACTGTTTATAGACATTCTGTTATTTGTGGTGGGGTAAAATAAATTTGGTTTCACATTTTCAGCCCTAGAGACATTTAATAAAAACCCAAAGAGAGATGATATGGTAACTCAGATTGAATGCCATTGTGCCCCCAGGGTTAAATGACCATGTTTCTTTAAACAATGCCCTAAAGTTGCAAGCTGCAAAATGATTAAGTAAAATTTATTGTACATTCATTTTTTCAATTTTTTTGTCAGATTTGATTTTTTTACAATACTGCATCAGATGTGAAAATTAGTTTTTTATAAAATGATTTTGTCAATTAAGGTGGTTTTGACTGGTTGGTGATGGCATCTATTTATATATAAATGGGTTTTACTGGTTGTATTACAGTTCTGATGAAGTTTCAATGGTGAAACAAAGCTCTAAACTAATAAATTTAATGTTTTATTACATTTTTGTCCCAGATTATTTTCGGACTTTCTGGTTGTCCAAAACACAGTTGTTTCCTTGTGACCTCAAAATACACTTTGCATTTTGGATTACTAGAAAAGAAAAAACACATTAACCATTTTTCTATTTATATACATACATAACACATTTTCTTTCTTTTTAAAAACTGTTTTTTAGTCCAGTTTTTATATAAATCACTCAAATACCTGCCTTCTCCTAAACCTGAATCCTCCTCCTGAACATTATTCTGCGTGTACTGTTCCCACAATTTCTATTTATTTCAATGAAATTTGGTCCTTCCGTTTCCTAAAACTCCTTCTTGCAGTTATTTCATCTCTTAAAATATCCAATACGTCAAACACAGTTGGTTTAGATATTGATGCATATTTTCAATTTATTGCTTTTTTGACAGCCAATAGAATTGAATTTAATGAGGCCTTACTATGTCAAGGCAATTCAGATCCTGTACCCCAGCTCAAAATAATAATTTCATTAGTTACAGCCACGTGTTCCCCAATATTTCTGACAGACTACTCTAAGGAATTTTCTGTATCTACCAACTCATTAATACTCCCAAAAAATGTTCCCAGTTTCTTTTTTCTTTCCACATCACACTTCCAACATTTACTGTCTTGTTATTTGTCTTTCGGCTTTTCCTGGTTAGGGGTTGCCACAGCAGAACTCTGGTCTGCTAATGACTGGCAGTAGATTTTGACGAACGCTGAGGTGCCATCCAACCTTCAACAAAGGCACGCCCTTACGCATGTCTTTCGAACGCCCATCCAGCCACGGGGAGTAGATGCAGACTCCACACAGAAGGCACTCCCCACACTCCAGCCGAGAATCGAACGGGAGAACCTCTTGCTGTGTGGCAACAACAGCACCGCTGCACCACCGCAGCTCTTTCAAGACTGACTGGGGTACAAAAATACCTATGCAAACACTTCCAGGCAAAAATCCTAAACCTTTTGGACTCTGTTGCATACCAGGGAGCCATACATATGTCCTCTCATTGTTCCCTTGCAAACTGCTTTTCCAGCCTCTCTTCCCAATCTTTTCTCCTCTCCTCTGATGGAGTCTTATATTTTATATGCCCCAATAATTATCCACTTTTCAAAGCAGCTTCTGTTCTAATTTCAACTAACAACTCTACCAGAGCAGGTGTTTCACTCAGGACTCTGGTATCCCTTCTCTCCGTGCATGCACTCTAATATCAATCCCCGATAGGGAAGGCAGTCTCTAACTTCCAATCCAAACTTCTTCTTGGCCTCATACCATCCTTTTACCGTTCCATCTCTAGTTATCTGCACTCAATACCTTGGTTTATTTCCCAGCTTTCTCCAGTAAATTCCAGCCTCTCTCTCTTACCTATTTTCTACATCCCTACTTACAGTCACCTCTATTAAAAAAATCTCTTTTCTCCACTGATGTATTGATTAAATATTTTCTGCAACTTTATGACTACAATATTTTTATGGTGGTGGTTATTCTCCTTAAGAATCTGCATCCAAAATCACACTCTATTTCTTTAACTGCTCCCACTACACCATCCCTTTCCAGTTTCAATTATATCCTTCTGCTTGTTATGTACATGAGCCTTAACCATGTAGCTCTAAAATATCCCTTCAAATCAGGTAATCTTAAACCTCCTTTTTCTGTTAGTAGGATCAACTTATCCCACTTAACTCTTGCTCACATTCCATCCCACAAACTCCTTAAACACTCTATTATCTATAACTTTTCCTCTGGTTGATAAAAATATGCATGACCCTTATATAAAACTAAAGGTACTAAAATAATTTTTCACTGCTTGTATCTTATTCTCCATATCTATAACCAAGATATTTTGCAAAGTTTCTCAGTTTTGTATCATCTTTTGTTTAGTCTCTTCCCACATATCCCTAGCTGCCATAACAGAAGCCTTTTTAATCCATACTCAAATACTAAATTTAAATATGGGTACTGCTGAACAAATTCATGTGTGAGTATATAATTTACAACTATGGCCTTTGTTTTATCTTCATTAACTTTATATGCTGAAAAGACTTGAAAGTGTCTCAAAATGTTCCACACCACCAAGATGCCCTTTTCTAGATTTATCAAGTACAAATGCATAAAATAACGTATGCAAACAAAGGCAACTCTTCTCGATTACCATATCAGTTATAACACTGGATTTCAGCGCCCCTTATTTTCTTTGATAGTTTATCTAAATGCAAAGCAAATAAAGGGGAAAAAGGACACTACTATCTGGTTCCCCTGTTCAAATACAACTTGTCAGACTGGAACCTCCTTCTTCATTTCTTGCCTATGATTCTTTATACATCCTCCTAACAATAATCATGGAACGCAAATGTGTCCATTACCCTACTCATAAAATTCCAGCTTACTCGTATAATCCCTTCTGTGCATCAATACTCATCAACAGTGGTATTTTCTTATATTCTGCTTTCCTGTGGATCATCACTGCTCTATTCATTTTATCACGTTTGACTCCCCTCCACAAAACCACATTGATCCACATCTATTAATTTTGATAAATCCTCTGCCATTCTTTTAGCTAGTACAGACAAACACTTTATGACAGGGTTTAAAATTAAAATGGTTCTATATGAGGCTAGGTGCTTCCCCTCCTTTTAAAATACTATTAAACAAAATCTTCCACAGCTTTATCATTTTCTTCCTTCCTAACTTACAAAGTAATACCATCTATTCCTGAAGACTTCCCTACAGATTGATTATAAAATTTTAATCTAATCTTTCCCTAGCTAACCTGCTAGCTGTGAAGCCTAATCTTCCTCTAATCTTAGCAAAATTAAGTTTCACAAACATTTCCAATTTGTGTTCTTTCTTGGATTCCACATTTCTCTGCCTTATACGAATGTCTATAATTTCTGAAATATCTCTAATACCTCTACATGATCTTTTGTTATTTTTCCTATTATAAGCTCTCCAAGTTTGCAAACAACTATTTCTACTTCCTGTTGCCCAAGTTACCGTGCTAACAGTTTTTGTTCTTAGTTGTTATAAAACAGCTGCTTAACAGCAATCATTCTAAGCTCATGCAAAATATCAAAATACTCCCTTTCTCTTTAGCATTCTTCAGTTGTTCTTATTCTGCAAGAATCTCCTCATTCTGCAATACCTTTGACCTTTGTAAGCACCTCTAAATATTTCCTATTACTTAACTATATCCCTCTTATTTCTACCCTATTTTTACACTCCATTTTCATTTTATCCCACTCACTATTTACTCCTTCTGAAGAAATCTCCATCTGCCCTAACAACACTAACATCCACTATCCACTCCTTAAATTCCATTTTAGCAGGTAGGTGGCAAAATGCAAGTCTCTCATTTTTACTTCATTACCTTGCATTTTTGGGTCTACTTCACGTTGTTGTAAGCTGACAATATCGAATCTGACATTGTCGTCATGACAATATGGAAAGTGAAGAACATCGTGCAAGTAAACAGAAATCTCCATAAGGTGAGATTTCAGTTTGCCTCAATGCATTGCGGTCTCAGAGTTGGTATATTTAAATGGGGGGGGCGCAGGGGGGCTTGCCCCCCTTCCTACACCATTTAGGTTTTTTTTACGTTATTCGATGTTTTACTTAATAAAGTTCAACCTTTACTAATTCGATTAAGTAAACTTTTGATAACGCGATATAGATGCTCATTTTTATCTGTTTTTACTGGTGCATGATATGAAACAGTTACTGTATATGCCTCAAAGCTTTCAATTAAATGCACATGCTACTGTGAAATATAATTTCAATCCAGTCTAGCTTCTCTATTGTACCTTGAGAAATATGTAAAAAATGTCAAAGAGATCCTACTACCAACATTCATGTCTCCCATAACATTTTTATAAATGTCTTCAGAGATCTACGCACCTTTGTTATACTTTTCCTTCTTGGCACCCTGATGCATCCTCACTATTGCAAATCAAGTTCCAGTCACCACCTACAAGTAAAACTCTCTGCTGAAAGAGGGTTATTTCTCCCCAAAATTTCTTAACATCTGCCCTTTACTACCTCAATCTACCATTACAGGCTTTTCCCCTCAACTATCACTATTGGAGTCCATCTTGCAATCAGTATTACTATTCTCCTTTTCCTTTAGCCCTGCTATTCTGAATATCCACCCTGAAATCCTTTCTTTGTCAAATTCACATGCTCATTTCTTGCCATACATGTCTGTTGCACTATTGCTATTTGCACTCTGCATTTCTTAATATAATGTAATGCTGGTTTCTTATGGTATATACCTATAAGGCCATTTACATTCTAAGACACTATGGATACAGTAGACATTATGATAAAATAACATTGTTCCACTTATGTGACTTTTTTTTGGAATGTACATTTACAACTTTTGCCTTACATGCACAAACTGTTTGGCAGGCAAATCCTTTTTACAGTTGTTACTTCATTTGAACATGTTACATTTTTCAAGATTTATGCTTTAAACACTCAAACAAAAGAAAAAACAAAATATAATTTCAGAATGCTCCCACCCCCTATTAATTTAGAACACACAAAACTATGTCCATTTTCCACAAATGAATTTAGCCCTCCAGAAACAATTAGAAACAACTGCCCCACAGTTGCATCAATGGGCATGACCTAATCTAAAATTATGGTTACCCATGTTAAACTACATGTTACAGCCTGTATTCCCACTTACATTGATTAATGTCTGTTCTTTTCTTATATTTATTCACCCCCTGATGTGAAAAACAGCTTGTATATTTTTAGAAAACATTAACTTTTAGCCCTAAGAAGACATTCACTGGCTACCATTAAATAAAACTAAATTAAGCACTGATCTATTAAATGCATTAAAGTATTAAGACTGCTGAGGAGACTATTATCTCTTACTTCCCATAATTTCAAATTTTATTTTTCACTGAACAGCTTGTCACTGTACCATTAACTTTTGCACTTCCCTCAGTAACACAAAAAAAATGCTCAGAACTCTCAATAAGTATTAAGACTGCTGAGGAGACTATTATCTCTTACTTCCCATAATTTCAAATTTTATTTTTCACTGAACAGCTTGTCACTGTACCATTAACTTTTGCACTTCCCTCAGTAAAACAAAAAAAATGCTCAGAACTCTCAATACAAATTGCTTACACTTGCAGTCAGGGAATTATCAAGTTAACAACTTGCAGACACAAAGGAATATTTGTAAATTTAACTCGGAAGAGAATGCAGAAACATCCCCTGGATTACTGCCTTCAGCTGCAGAGTTCTTGTCTCTCAGATAACATTTGCTAATGGAAAAAACAAGCCAATATCTTTCCAGATGCAAATCTTAGCATCTGTCATGGCTTTCATCATTTTGTCTTATTTTTCAAGGCAATCTGATACCAAAAACCCTTGCTTACAGCTTAAGTGAAATACACTAATCTAGATACACACCTTTGCAAATACAAGGGAAATCATCATCTTAGCTCTACATACACTATAAATGAATACACTTTTACACTGCACCTTCTTGACAGCAGCCCAAAATCATACCATTATATTAAACTGGTTTCTTTTCAGCTATTCTTTTCTTGTTATAAATCTTTATTTCTTACAACTAAAAAAAGTTATTTTGCATTTAATATATTTAACACTGTCAATGAAAATATTTCACCTCACATTTAAAACACTAGACTCCACAATACAAAAAACTGCTTTACTGCACAACATGCAATTTACATCATGAAATATTTTAAACCAATATGAATAAAAATAGATAGTTTTTTTCCCCCTTTAGTGTCCTATTAAGCATTACAGACAATGTAGGGTATTATGCTTTACAATAGACCCACAAGTTTAACAAAGTTGACAATAGTCCAGTCCTTTCTCATACACTTTTATTTGCAATGTCATATTTCCTAAATACAACTGATGTTTTAGAACCTCCTTTATTCACTAATTTTAGTGTGGGCTACTGGTCTTCCTCCAAATCATCTGGATCTAAAAAACTAAACAATGGTTTAAATCTAAGATGCTCTTGATTTTTCTCATTAATTCCTGTACTTTTTCCCATCTCTCATGCATTTTCCTTTGGAACACAGGAAAAAGTTTCACTGGCAGAGTTTCCCTCTGAGCTTTATTGTCTGAATAATGAGAAGCAGAGTCCCCTTCTACTTGCTGGCTCACTTTTTGGCGGAGAAACTTATTTCCTACTCAGCATGTTCTACATCAAAAATATTTTCGATCCTCCAGGAAAAATATTCATAAGGCAGATGGATAACAGCAGCTTGCATATCACACCTACCTCAACATTCCCCAACTGCTGGGATAAACCTGCTTCTCATCTGCCAGACATACAGTGAATAATAATTTTCCACAAACAAACTGCTACCTCCAATTTTTAATACTTTTTCTATCTGCCACATCTTTGTCCGGTTCAACTCTTTCCTAATATAGGTCTTAGCTCCTTTCCCCTCATGGCCGGCCTTAGGCATAGGCCAACTTGGCGGCCGCCTAGAGCACTGGTCTAGAAGGGGCGCTTTTCCAGTATTTTTAAAGAACTACCTATATGAAGATCCTGTGGAACAAAGATGTTAAATGGATAAAGGAGTAAAAGAAAAAATAAGAAGTTTAAAGGTACAGGATATGAAATGGGGTGAAGTAACAGCAAGAGAGATGGAAACAAAGTTGAGAAAAGCCTCTAATTGGAAAACACGATGCCCAGATGCATTATCTAACTTATGGTTAAAAGTATTAACATCTTTGTATGAACATTTAGCCATGAGAAAAAAACTATTTATATGCATACCCCAAAGAGACACCAACCTGGCTAACAACAGGAAAAACAATGCTCCTATTTAAGAGTGAACCTGCAAGCTACCCTAAAAATTACGGACCAATAACTTGTCTTCCAATGACATATAAACTATACACGGGAACTGATGCAGACAGTTTATTAGTCATTTAGAAGAAAACTCAATTATGGCAGTGCAATAAAAGAAAGTCAAAAGGAACAAAGGATCATTTGTTATTAAAGTCATAGTGGAGAATTGTAAAAAGGGGAAGAATCTAAGTATGGCATGGAATGACAACAAAAGAACATTTGATAGTACCCCACATTCAAAGATAAGAGTGCTCTATATATATATATATATATATATATATATATATATATATATATATATATATACATACACACACACACACACATATATATATATATATATATATATATATAGATATATATATATATATATACACACACATATATATATATCACACACACACACACACACACACATATATATATATATATAAAATAAAAACAAA